>NW_024386909.1:0-693382 GCF_900408965.1 Simochromis diagramma
CATCAAATATACAGTTGAAACCAGATATTTACAAACTCTTCAGATCAAAACACAAACACTTTTTTAATTGTAACATTAAATCAGACTAAATGTTTATTTTTTTAGATTGATAAATATAAAAAACATATTTGTTAACTTTAAGAGTAAAGTGAGAAACTATCTGTATTTCTTAATTGTAAATGGCACCAAATTGTATTCAAAATTCAGCCACACTTATGGAGCTCCACAGTTCTTTTCCTGGTGTTTTGGTTGACATCTCTTGATTTTCCCATGTCAAAGAAACAGGCTCTGTGTTTTGCCTTATATGCATCCACAGCTGTGCCACCAATTTACTCACATGGACTCTACTAACCTATCAGAAGCTTCTTCAGCTCAGAATGGAATCGTCTGGAGTTTTCTTATTAATTAACAATAAACTTAGTGTATATGTACTCCTAAATTTGATGAAAGTGATAAAAAACAGAAAGCTCTCTCTCTCTTTATTCTGACATTTAACTAATTCAAAAGATATTTCAATATTTTTCTAAAACAAAAGTTTACTCTAAATTGATGTTGTACAGTAAAAATGTTTTATGTTTTCTCCCTAAAGTGTATGTAAATATCTGGTTACAAATGTGAATATCCTGCTGTGTACTCAAATCCCTCTTGTTTTGCATAGAAATATACTGAACAACATGCAAAGCATAATATATAAAATAACATTTACCTGAGTTTCTTCTTTGAAAGAAGCCTCTAATGTCCATTCTTATATTTCAGTACATAACTGAAACCGATTTAGTCGGGGAGGGTAAGAACTGAAAATATGAAATAAACACACGTAAGCTAAGACTCTCTAAAAAAAAATAGCATTTGTTCGGCTTTTCATTTCGCCATTTGTTGATTCACTTGAAGAGCAAGTAACGTAATATTGGTTAAGTGATCAGTTTTGACATCAATCTTTCATGATACACCGTCATATTTACATTATTTGTACAGTATGAATGATTTGCTTTGGTACCTGGTCGAACTTAAGCTCTCCTTAGTATGGCTGGCTCCGTTTCTCCAACAGCGCACACAGGCAGCAGCTGCCCCGCCCCCTCGCTCAGTCGCTTAGTGCCTGAGCTCGGATCATACCAATATCAGGGGGGGATTCACGCACAGTCGTAAATTCCCACAGTGTGCACTATGTGCTTCGAATATTGTGTGTACTTTTTGTTTTATACAGTTGTCAGTCAGGCATCTAACTATGAAAAAATTACACTCCAAAATACCCCGGGCTTCTGACAAAACAACCCGGGCTTAAGCCCAGTAAGCCACCCCCACGCTCCGCCCCTGCTGCAGATCAAACCACTCCTTACAGCTGAGTGAAGATCACAGACCTTCCAACTGTGCAGGTATGTGAAGCACTTGGGTCACAGTTTGGTCTGAGTTCACTTTCCTACATTTCATTGGTTTCTTTCTTCTGTTGCAGTTTTAGGACAAACAAAGCAGTGAAGGTGAGAAAGTTTGAGATTTACTACTTGAATTTGGATTTAGCTGCCTTAAATTCATCTCTGGTTAGTTGTTTATTGGCGTTCACTGATTTAAAGTGGATCATAAACATGTTGTTTTCAACGGTGCAGATGAAGTTGATGCCCTGCTTCATGCTTTATGTCCTGCTGGCAGCTGGAACCAGTCTGGCTGTGGATGTGAACTGGCTGACTGAAGTTGTCAAAGCCATCAGGAAAGAGTGAGTGAAATTTATTATGTCATTAACCATGGCAGGAAAACCACTGTCTCCTTAGCTTCCATGTTTTGGTTTAATATGCTGGTTATTGCATTCGTTCAGCCCGGTCTCACAGTAAAATGTAAAATTTTCCACGTCTGCACCATGATTGTTTTGAAAGATTTATATGGAGGCACACAAACCTGGAAACTGATGGATTTCCACCCAGAGCAGTTTGGTCTTTGTCAGTGAGTCTGCATAAAAGTATGGCTCCCACAAGAGAAAAGACACAGCTTAATTCACCAGCAGGTTTACCCAGACTTAATACCGTCTGTGGCAGAAACTTGTTTTTCAAAACTCTGCTGATTCAGTCCTGGTCATTTATAATCTTAATGTGTTCTTGCTGATATATTCTGGAGCTTGAATTCTCTATTTTTTGAATGCCAGACTATTGCCACAATTCTACTTTCTGTGCTTGTGTGCTTTAGCTCCTATCTGTTTAATAAATAATCCATAAACCTGCAAGAACTACAGATGAAAATTGGTCTATATCACATCTGGCCCTTTGTAGTCTCACAGTAGTTTTTGAAATAGTCACCACCTCTGATCTAATTCACAGTTTTTTCATGTTTGAGAACACATATGCTGTCATACATGCTGAGTGCTGTGTTTGAGTCAAAACATACTTCATAAATTAAAAAAAACCATTAGGTCACTTTTAGAAAAAAGTAACTGGGTTAAAACACAAAGTCTCACATGTCCGAACAAAAACAAATATGGTCTTTAAATTAAGTAAATACAACCTGAAATGGACAACAACATAATACATTTTGGTGTGTCATGTTAGTCATTATTTAACAAAATGCCAAAATGCAGAACCAGAGTGTGTGAAAAACTGAGTCCAGCCCCTGGTTGTTTCTGTCATTTAGTTTTTCAGACTGTCTCTGCATGTTGGCTTAGCTACTGTTCAATGATAGTGACTGTGTAAAATGTCATGCATTGATTATCTGAGGCTATATTTGAATAAGACCTGCTGAGGACCAGATGACTTCATTTACATCCCGATATGTAAAACCTTTCACAGGCAGTGTTGGGAAGGTTACTTTTAAAATGTATTCCATAACAGAATACAGAATACATGCCCCAAAATGTTTTCTGTAACATATTCCGTTACGTTACTCAATGACAGTAACGTATTCTGAATACTTTGGATTACTTAATATATTATCATGCTTTTTACAACAACGTGAATGTACTATTGCTGTATGATTTATTACTATTACTGAAGGTCCGTGGCTCCGAACTGTAGTAAAGGGACCTCTGACTAATATGGCGGGGTCCCTGTCGGCTCGTAGCCGAAAAATAGCTTTACTTTGTTGCGTGGGTCAACTTTTCTTGCGAGAGACAGAGAGAGGCGTTGAAAGGCTGCTCCAACAGAACTTATTGTTTTCGGAGGAAAACACGAACACGGTGTACAGTCGAGTCTTAATAGCTTACTTACAACTGGGCTCGTCAGGCACTCTTCTTGGCTGAAGTGGTTATCATTATATTTACATGCTTCCAGCTCCCATTTTTCCTCGACGACAACTCGTACCTTTCCACTCCCCTTTTTCTCCCTCCTCACGCTCACAGACCCATAACGTGTATGGCAGTCCATTCTCCCTGCAACACGGACTACACTGCCCATGATGCTACATTCTTTAGAGCTATGCTTGTAGCATTCTGCCTGTTAGCTTAGCACAACAACAACAACAACGAAAAGGCGCTCCCTCACCCAGGAAACACACAGTTGCAGAGAGAGAGAGAGAGCGTCGCCCTGTAACCATGGCAACCGTAACGCTGCCGCCTGGAACAACAGAACGTAGCTGTCAAACAAAACCCAAACAGTCCTGACCCGCGACAAAATGAAACGGGAAAGTACCGCAGTGTAATCCATTTATTTCAACAAAGTAACTGTATTCTGAATACCACATTTTTAAACGGTAACTGTAACGGAATACAGTTACTCATATTTTGTATTTTAAATACGTAACGGCGGTACATGTATTCCGTTACTCCCCAACACTGTTCACAGGTGTTGTATGTTCTTAGTACCATGACTGTAAATTTATGCTTACTGACACAGACAAAGATCACAATTCATGCCCATTAACGCAAACACATTGACTGTTTGTTTTCCCCTAAGACCGGGCTGTTATACATCTGTCAGTAGTTTCTGTTTTTATCAGCAGCGCTAAGTGGCAAAAACTCGGGCTGGTACAGATGCTTTATATTGAATTTGGTTCAGTTTAAGTTTAATCAAACTTTTGGATAGCTAACCCTAACTAACCTAGACCAACACAACTAGTATCTGCTGGCTGTCTGTTATGAGGGGACCTCGACAGCAGACCTAATCACTAAAGTTGTGGACACATATATGTGACAGACACAGAGGTATCAGAGTACCGGTAGCGTGTCTGAAATGATCTGAGATGTTTGTTTCTCATTTGGCAAATACAGAATTTCTGTGTTAAAACTTCTGCGTTCTTCTCTCTTTGTTGTCAGGTACAGGATAGCTGGACAGTTTTGTCTAGCTGCAAACATCCCGCTGCAGCATGACACCAACACACTTCATGAAATCCTCAGAGAAAACAGCTATGAAGAAAAAGTGGAGACAGTCATTGGGGAACAAAACTCTGAAAACAGTGAAGTTTATGTAGGCAACAACATGGTTATAGCCAGGTTTTTAAAATTTGAACACGCAGAATTGCGAGTTCTTCAAAAACTAAAACAATTGAGCCAAAACAGGGCTGGAAACTTCCTGCTGCTCTACTCTTATCTCTCCCCATGTAGCACGTGTACAGAAAAAATGGGTAACATCCAAGAACTGATTAAAAGTTACAAAGACACAGCCTTTGTGTTTACAAAAGTTTATGACAAATCAAATTCTGAAACTCAGTCTGTTATATCCAAAGAGGAGTTGATAAATTCACTTAACGAACTCGCGTCTTTAATGGGCCTCAGAAACATATTTCGTTGTGTTGAACAGTTTGGGTGTCACAGCTGCTATCCAGATAGCTACTTGGAGTTTTGTATTAATAACAACGTTGGGCCTCAACAGGCAGGAAACCATAGATGGGAAAGGAGACAGAGTGAGAGCAGCAGCGGAGAAAGAAGATGGAGAAACAGGAGCAACAGTGGGAGCAGGCCCAACAGGAAAAACATGGGTGGAGGCTCCAGGGGGAGCAGTAGCAGTAAAGGTTAGAGGAGTTAAAACAAACCATCATCCCTGAAGACAAACTTCCTTCACACTTTTAAATGATTTTTTCCCCAAACAGCATTTAAATTCTACACTGTTCCAAAAAATAGTAATGTCAAATTATTTTACTGTGTATTTTACAGATGTGTACTGTTTTTCTAGAATATCATTACATTTACATAAGTAGACTGTGATCTGACACGTCAAATGTAAAATAACATAACATCACTGTAGATGTAATAAAACACAATTTACTTGTTTTTTAAATATATTTTTTTTAGTACATATGCATATTTAGATTGTAAAAATACATCCAGAAATGTATCATAATTTCACAAATATGTCTGTTATGTGAGAGAATGGTCTGTTAAAGTCAAATGTAATACCATGGAAAAATATATAAAATGCTCGAAAATTAATGAGAATAATCAATCATTAAAGGAGTATTTGAATTATAATTTTGCTGAAAATTTCATGTCACCTAGGTCTGATTCAATAATTCAGAGGTAACAAGTGATAATATAATTAATAGGAATAAAAACTAAAAAAAACATATTGTGGCGTGTTGGGGGAACAGCTAGTTCTCTCCCATCATGCCTTGGGACATGTGCTGCTGTTTAGATGTTCTTGCTTTATTGTTTATGGTTACGTTACTTTTAACTGTTATCTTGAATGTTGTGTTTACGCCGTGGTGCAGTCACTGACAGTTGTTGTTTTGTAGAGGGAGTGCTGTACCATGAGTGACTTCTGTTGTGCTGTTTTTGAACATTGAGGCACATTGTAGCACTGGCAAGTGTTTTAATAAAGAGCTCTCCCTACCAGTTTGGGGTTAAATAACAAGTTCAATCTCTTTGTGAGCTTCTTTGTTAAGATTTCTCTGCATACCACAATGTAAAACATTGCACGGCCATGCTGTGCTAATTATATATTTTGAAAAAGAAATGTAGAGGTAGGAGTTGCAATTAATATAAATAACATGCTGCTAAGCATCAGCCAATGAATGTGAACTAACAACAACAAGGTTGCGGGTATGGCTGCGACCGTAGGAAAAAACCCTAATATGAAGGTATTTTACTGTGCATTTTACAGTAATGTTCTGTTCTTCTAGAATATCATTAAAGTTACGTAAATAGACTTTGACTTCACATTTTGAATGTAAATTAACGTTAAATCACTGTAATGTAATACAACATAATTGTCATGATTATTAAATGTATCTGTCTGTACATATGCATATTTAGATTGTTAAAATACATTCACAAATGTATCATGATTTCACAAATATCTGTTCGTTATTTGAAAGATTGAACTGTTGAATTCAAATGTAATGCTATGGAAAAGTATATAACATGATCCCTATAAGCTTGTGTTACATCACATAAGTATTATTATCACTGCTAGTTAGGTCGTTTGTGGCTCAAGAGTTGGCAGTTCGCCTTGTGATCGGAAGATTTCCGGTTCGCGCCCCGGCTCTACTAGTGCTGGCCAAAGGGGCCCATGGTGCGATTATGGCAGCCTCGCCTCTGTCAGTCTGTCTCAGGGCATGCAATCAATTGTTATTTAAACTGTATATTTCTGTATATTCACGTATTATGATTGTTGTTTATAGGTAATTTCATTGTTTGATCACGTAAAAATGTTCCTAATTTAATGTCTAAAAGCACTTGGAAAAGGCAGAATCCCATGTCAAATTAGCGCAACAAACTCTATTTTTATTACTGAAAATGACCGTATTTTTATGGGACAGTTATTTTCTATTATTTTACGGTCGCATTTTGGCGCCCCAGCTGCCGGAAAATCACCGTTTTTTTAAGATGTTTTTTTTCCCTATTTATAGATGATTTCATTGTTTAATCACATTAACATGTTCCTGATTTAATGTTTAGCGCCACTTGAAAAAGACGAGATCCAGTGAACTATCAATGGCAAAATTTAGCAGTCTTTGCAAAAAGCAAATGTCCCAGATCTTGGTTCCACTTGTCTCTTACCTGTGACTTCGGTGTAAATTTCAAATTCAGGATCTGACACAGACTGATTCATGTCCTACACAGTTCTTACAAGTTCATAGAAATTTCTGTTCAATTAGAACCAAGTATTTGAGTTGATGATTGTAATTTTTATACAATGTTGCAATTTGTGTTTCATGTTTTGTTTGTTTTGAGTCCCTGCCCAAAGGGCTACCAGGGATTTTGAAATTTTGCAAGCCCTGACTAGTGTTAATGGAGGGAGTTTGAAGCTTCAGTTTGTTTAATGACTGCATTTCACTCACTGCCTCTGCTTGTATCTCTGTCTCTGCAGGACCAACGTGGACCGAGAAGTCAGCGCTCTCAGGAGGCCGACAAACCTCACAGAAGAAAGAGAGAGAAAAAACACCTGTGACGAGTGTGGGAAGGATTTTACCTGGAAGTCTGAACTACACTCAACAAAAATATAAACGCAACACCTTTGTTACTGCTCCCATTCCCCATGGGATGGATGTAGAGACTAAAATTCATTCCAGATACACAATATAACCATCCCTCCCAAACAGTGGTCACAAATCAGTCCAAATGTGTGGTAGTGGGCACATCTGCTATATTGAGATAATCCATCCCACCTCACAGGTGTGCCACATCAGGATGCTGATCTGACATCATGAGTAGTGCACAGGTGTACCTCAGACTGCCCACAACAAAAGGCCACCCTGGAATGTGCAGTTTTTTGCGCTATTGGGGGTCTGGGGACCCAGAACCGGTCAGTATCTGGTGTGACCACCATTTGCCTCATGCAGTGCAACACATCGTCGCATGGAGTCTATCAGATTGTCAATTGTGGCCTGTGGAATGTTGGTCCACTCCACTTCAATGGCTGTGCGAGGTTGTTGGATATTCGTGGGAACTGGTACACGCTGTCGTATACGCCGGTCAAGCACATCCCGAACATGCTCAATGGGTGACATGTCCGGTGAGTATGCTGGCCATGCAAGAACTGGGACATTCTCAGCTGCCATCTGCCCTGAACAATGTGAACCATGATTCATCCGTGAAGCGCACACCTCTCCAACGTGCCAGACGCCATCGAATGTGAGCATTTGCCCACACAAGTCTGTTACGGCGACGAGCTGGAGTCAGGTCAAGACCCCGATGAGGACGACGGGCATGCAGTTGAGCGTCCCTGAGACGGTTTCTGACAGTTTGTGCAGAAATTGTTTGGTTGTGCAAACCAATTGTTCCAGCAGCTGTCTGGGTGGCTGGTCTCAGACGATCTTGGAGGTGAACCTGCTGGATGTGGAGGTCCTGGGCTGGTGTGGTTACACGAGGTCTGCGGTTGTGAGGCCGGTTGGATGTGCTGCCATATTCTCTGAAACGCCTGTGGAGACGGCTTATGGTTGAGAAATGAACATTCAATGCACGGGCGACAGATCTGGTTGACATTCCTGCTGTCAGCATGCCAATTGCACGCTCCCTCATTGCTTGTGGCATCTGTGGCATTTTGCTGTGAGACAAAACTGCACATTCCAGGGTGGCCTTTTGTTGTGGGCAGTCTGAGGTACACCTGTGCACTACTCATGATGTCAGATCAGCATCCTGATGTGGCACACCTGTGAGGTGGGATGGATTATCTCAATATAGCAGATGTGCCCACTACCACACATTTGGACTGATTTGTGACCACTGTTTGGGAAGGATGGTTATATTGTGTATCTGGAATGAATTTTAGGTCTCTACATCCATCCCATGGGGAATGGGAGCAGTAACAAAGGTGTTGCGTTTATATTTTTGTTGAGTGTAAAACAACATCAGCTCATCCACACTGGAGAGAGACCGTTCAGCTGTGACTTGTGTGGAAAGTCGTTTTCCTGGAAGAAAGCCCTGAAAACACACCAAGTCGTCCACAGTGGAGTTAAAGCTTACAGATGTGATCAGTGCGGCAGAGCTTTTATTCACAGTAGCCACTTACAGAGTCGTCTAGTTACCCACTCTGGAATTAAGGCATACAGCTGTGACATCTGTGGAAAAACTTTCACCCAGCTAGGGTACCGAAATATACACGTACGCATTCACTCCGGAGAAGATGTGTACTGGTGTGATCAGTGTGGCAAATACTTTACAACAGACGCACAGTTACAAAGCCACATGTTTACCCACACTGAGGAGAGACCTTATCAATGTGACCTGTGTGAGAAGACTTTTAAAACTCCACAGTACCTGAGACAACACCAACAGATCCACACCAGAAAGAGACTCTACAAGTGCAGTTACTGTGAGGTTTGTATTTTTATTTTATTCTTGTAAGTTCAGTCTGACTGTTTGGAACAAGTCTGCTCATTAAATTGTGTTAGCATGTTAGCACTTCTACTGCACCGAAGAGTAGCTCTGAGCCATTATTCAGGTTTTCATTTCATTTGAGTGTAAGTCAGATGTTACTGTAATATTAAATAAGTATTGCTGTAGTATTATGGTGGTAGTATTGTAGTTATTGTAGCCCAGTAAACTGAGTGTGTTAATCGAAACAGTAAAATGTAATTGGACGTCTGCAGAGATGCTCTTTATTTCAGGCGACTTTCAGGATAAAAGTGTTGAAGGACTGACTTACACGGTCTTTGTGTCTTTGTTTAGAAGCAGAGCGACACAGATGGATCCACTTCTCAACCCTGTCATCGCTGTGGTGGTGGGAAAGACTTTCGTTGTGACATCTGTGGAAAAACTTTCAGTCAGCAAGCCAGCCTAAAAATACATCAACGTAAACACACTGGAGACAAACTGAAATACTGCAAAGAATGTGGGAGAAGCTTCCCCACATCAGGTGACTTAAAACGACATGAACTCTTTCACAGTGGGGTCAAAAAGCACCTCTGTGATCAGTGTGGGTCATCCTTCACCACTGCAGGTCAGCTTAAAACACACAAACGAGTCCACACAGGAGAGAAACCATACAAGTGCAGACACTGTGACAAAAGCTTCTCACATTCAGGTCATCGTAACGAGCATGAACGTACACACATGGAAGGAAACTACAGCTGTGAGCAGTGTGACAAGAGCTTCAGTAATCTCAGTTCATACTCTGCACACAAACGATCCCACGTTACTAATAAACTGTTTCACTGTTACCAATGTGCCAAAACATTCACTTCATTATCTGCTCTGTGCAAACATCAGCGCGATCACGCAGGGCTGAAATCGTTCCCATCACAGGACGACAGCGAATCTGAAGAGAGAGAAACATCCTCTTCTGGTTTCAGAGTCCAACTTAAAACCCTGGAGATCAGGCTCCACAGAGTTCAGGTCGGCTCTCCTTAAGTTTAAGTTAAAGTTCAAATGAGGCTGTGAATCAAACTGTTCCTGTAGTTCCATGTTAATCTTTATAAATTGTTCTTCTGTAGTGTTTGTGTTCAGTGGTACCTTTTTTTTTCAGTGGTTGGATGAAAAATCAGTTTTCTGTTGTTAAAGTTTTTATTGAATGTATTTTGTTAAATAAAGTTAAAAAATGTTAAATAAAGAATTGTTTGAACGACAAAGATTTTGAACCATGATGTCATTTCCTGTATTTCAGAGTAAAGACTGAAGTGACAAATGGAAACATGTTTACAGTCATGGAATAAACACTGATGGGTCGTCTGTAGGAAGTACTATTGCTGACCTGACAGACTCGACCTTGTTTTCAAAGAAAGAAAGGAACTGATGACATGTGTCAGCAGAGGCTTTCAGGGTTGTTTAGAGTAGAGCTGATAGTGTTAAAGAACACGGCGATTATGACAATTTAACACAATGACCTGAGAAACATTCTTTTAACATTTCAAAAGAAACCTGCAATTTGTCTTTCTTCCACTTTCACTCTGCTCTCCTACACTGACGCCTGACTGCTCGGGTGGATTCATTTAACCAGGGCTGTGGAACACGTTTTGGGTGCCTGGTTTTTAATGGGTTCACAGGGTTTAGGGTCTGAGTACAGGTTTCCTGGAACTGCAAAAGCAGCTCATCTGGGGTGGGCCCAATAAGTAATCTCAGGGTAAAGATTTTCTTCATAAAAGTGGAGGAGAAGAGAGCAGCGGCGGGGGTGGAGTGTGAACTTTAAACTCATGCACACGAGAAATGTCAATTACAACCATATGCTAACTCCAGGTCATGAGTGTGCTCCTGCTGATGTGTAGGGCCTTCAACGGACTGTAAACGGAAAAAGACTGAATAAATTTAAAAACTCCTGAGCCAGCAGACCATCAGGGCAACAGACATGAATATTAAAATCACCAACTATTATAATCCGATCCTTTTTAGGCACAATTTCAGTCTTTAAATTACTGCACACACAACTGGTTGAGAGCGTCCCAGTTCAAATATACCACACGAAAAAATGCTGGGTTAAAAATGATCTAATTTGTAACCAAATGCTGGGTCAAATATGGACCGAGCCAACGTTGGCTTTTTTCAATTTAACAGGGTTTGGTTACTGGTTTGACCCAGCACACTGGGTTACGATAACTGTCCAAAAATTGTGTTAAATTGACCAAGCTGAGGTTACCAAAAATTGGGTCGAAACTCAAACCCATCACAAGGGTTATATTACAATTAACGTTTGGGTTAAAATATCACAGCCAGGATCAGCAGGGCGCTGATCAGCTGTTTCTGCCTTTCTCTCTCTCTCTCATTCTTTTTCTCTCTGAGGTGGAACTCATTGCGGGCTCACGCCCTCAGCCACGCCCCTCGGAGGAAGAAACACCCGAGCCTCATTAGTGTGGCCAGCATTTAAGCCAGGGAGTGACTGCTGTTCTTTGCTGACTTGCATCCCTGGACTGTTTACCTGTATCCTGTGTGGTGAGTGTCAGAGAGAGAGAGCCTGACTGTGTGCGTGGATTGTTTGAAAGGAGCGAGTGCCTTTTCCCCTGGATTTCCCTGGAGCCCTGTCCCCCCACTTTTGTACATAGCACTATCTCTGCACCTTTTCTATATACACCCTGAGAACCATGTAAATAAATTCCTTGTGAGCTTCTAACTTCGGATTCCTGCGTGTTCAATTCAATTTTATTTATATAGCGCCAAATCACAACAAAGTCGCCTCAAGGCGCTTCGTGTGAGTCCTCCACGTCAACCATAACATAAGATTTCTACTTATTATAAAAAACTAGATCCAAAGCAGATTGTTTTAAAAAATCTTTTTATTGTCATGTGATGCACAGAACATAGACACCAAAATTCATAAAAAATATATCAATGAAGGTAAAATGCAATTAACATAAAAGTATATACTTCATTATATTATATCCATTACTTCAAATCAGTCTTTGGTTACAGCACATGTACATGTTAACAAACATGAAGACATGCTATGTAAAGTCGGCTCTATTTTTAGAACAAATAACATGTAAAAACTTTTAACTTTCAAAAACTGATGAATTGGTGATTTTTCAGTGCTTAACATACATCAACACTTTGGAAATGTGGCAAGAGGGAATCTCCCTCTCAGATCATTTCATACACCTTTGTGAGCGACATTTTACGCTTCCATCAGAGCTAAACGAGCCCTCATTCATTTGATCATATTTGGTTCATGTCCTGGGATTCATGTATTCCTGGGATAGATGCTAGTGTGAAGGAATTCCCGAACCTGGGCGCATGACTTTGGGTAACTTGCATCAAAAACAAAGAAAAATGTTCTCAACAGTTCTTCATCAATCAGCCTATTAGTGCTTCCTAAATCTGCTTTTTGAAAAACTCCCAAAGGCACTTTTAAGAACCACGTCAGTCTTTTGTACTTACTGCTGCCCTTATTTGTTTGTCTTTGTTTCTGCCTCTCTATTGGTCTCTCTATCTCTCTCTCTCTCTCTCTCTCTCTCTCTGTCTGTGTGTGTGTGTGTGTGTGTGTTTCTGCTTATTCCCATGAGTGACTTCAAAATTCAACAACCTTTAATTGTCCTAGATAATCTGACTGATCAGCAGGAACTAATTGATGAGCTTTAACACCTTGATGACTTACTTGGTGAGCTGAAGCAAAAGAAAGCTCCAGTACCAGTGAAACCACCTGAACCAACAGTAAACTGGAAAAAAAGAGACAAAGATGGAAATGGACTCTATGCGGGGTCAAGATCAACCAGGACTCACTCACATAAGGGTCAGTACTGTTTCATTCAAGATAATTTGAGGATATAGATTGTATGGACACAAATCCATACATTTAATGTATTAATTAATTGAAATATCTGTACAGAGAAACAGGAAAGTCATTTGTTTTGACACAAAAGCACATTAAACAAACCACAGAATCTTATTGGGGATTTAAAAGTCACTTGTAGCGTATTTGTTTTCTGTTGACGTCTTTCATTTTAAACCAGATGGGGAAGATCTCCACTGTCAGACAGGTTGTTTTGAGTGGGAAGCCGTGAGATATGAATTAGACAAGATTTTAAAGGAGGATCCCTTCACATGTCATGCATGTGCCCCAGACATGCTTGCAATTTCAGTGGATGGAAACTGCAAGCATTACCATTTCAAGAATGCAGCTGGGTACAGCAAAATATGTGTAGTAGCAATGTTTGTATCATTATGTATGATGTATTGCTGTTTTGTTCAGATGTGAGGAACAGGCCATGTTTGACGGCAGCTTCATAGCAAAGGATGAAGATGTGGGAAGATGTGCGCACTACATGCACAGCACATCCAGACATGTAAGACTGAACACTATAATTACATAGATAGAATTACGGTAACCTTTAACCCTGAGGAGATTGCGTAAATCATTGTCAGCAGCAATTAAATGCATTTTAGGTCTGTGGACGAGGTGTTTGTGGAGGGGAGTGGTCAGCAGCCAGAGAGACCTCTCAAAGATCCAGCAGCAAGGTAGATGAGGAGGGACTGGAGCTTGCAGTGTGTAGGTATGGAGTGCTGCTCAGTGCTCTAAATATGTACAGGGGTGACATTTTTGCTTATGCCTTGTACCTGCAACAAAAGCTGGCCAATAGACATATCACTTTTTCTGCATGGATGTTGTCTGCGAGTATTGGCTGTAACGTGAAAGAGTAACAAAAAGCCGTCCAGAGCTCCAGCACCTTCTTAGCATGAAGCCATTTCTTTCAGTATTTCATGCCAAAGTCAATGATTTCAAATGTCAGGTATGGAATTCTCACTTTAATCACGTTATCTGAACACTTCACAGCAACACAAACACCTTTTGAGTCATTTATTTTTCTTTTGTCTCTGTGTGTATGTGCATTTGTGTGTGTGCGTGTGCTTATATCCAGGTGAAATGGAGTGGAGCATATCAGGATGGGGCTGGTTTGACACTAGGAGAGGAGGTGGAGCAGTGTTGTTCTTTCAAGGATTGCAGTTACCACAAAACATTAGTCCAAAGCATGTGAGAAGGCCAAATCCTGCACTAGATTTGAAGTGTCCAACTATGATGAGAGAAAATGGTAACATTATGTTTCCTTTGTTTGCAGGACAGACATGCTAACTCTTATGGCCATGCACTGGAACCAACAAACGTTAGACAACCTGGCCACCTCTCTGACCCACCAATATCAGAAGGTAATGATATTGGTATTGTATTTTTAGATGCTTACTCCTCTGTGTTCTAAATATTTGGAGTAAACATGTCTTTAATGTTTTGTTTTTTAATCCCAACTTTTTAATGTGGGCCACAAAAGCTCTTCTAAGCTAGCTTCAGTTGGCAGTGACTGACAGTCAACTGGATGACTGTGTCGGTGATATAAAGGAGTGGGCAGAAGTTGAGCAAAAACAGATTCAAAAATTTGATGCTGATTGCACAATGACTTTATGTTAAGTGCAGCTATCTTATTTGTTCTAAGCAGCAACAACAAGCACACGTGAAGCACAAGCTTCAGCTGTCAACCTAAAATCACTTATGACTTCAGACGTTCTTTGTGAACTGATCTCTAACTTTGTTCTAAATGCATTTCAGACTCTGTCAGCCTCAGAGCAAAGAGAAGGGCATTCGATATCATCATGGCAGTAAGAAGACTCGAGGAGGAAAAGAAGATTGTTGTTAGAGAGATGGACCATCACTGGAAATCTCTTTCAACTTATGATGATACCCTGAAAGAGCCGTCCTGCCAGTGACATATTTAAAAGTATGTATTTAAGTTATGCATAAATACAAAATTTCAGTCAGTTCATCTGCACATAATAATCGATCAAAGTCCAAATGCCACCATCTCTATACACTAAAGACAATTAATGTATTGGTCATTAAATTATAGCATATTTCCATAAATTATGTGGTTTAACGTATTTGTCATGACATTCTAAATTTTATACTACATAATAATAATAATGGAAACTTTAAGTCTCAACATAAAAAAGTACTACAAGTTCGCACATCTCAATGAACCTTAGATTTTTGATTTTGATTTGCAGTAGCAGTACTCAATACAATTACACCAGCCTTCATAGTTATAACTAAACAAAATACATGCTTCTAATGCCAGCTTTATTTGAGAAAGTACAGGAAAGAGAGTGATGAGTTTATGGGCTCAGTTGCTGGTTTCAGATCATATTCATGGCAACAGGACACTGACTGTGTGAATTACAGCCCCCAGTACAGTCAAAAGGACCCGATTAATGCAGTGATGCGAACCACTTTTCACATTCGACACTCACTTTTTACAGAATGTAGTAAAAAACAAATGTTGTATAAAACATTAAAATCTTGAATTAAAACATTCAAGATAAGAATACAGAACTACTGTTGTAGGTAACAACATAAGATAAAGGTTTTTGCACAACACAATGCATTTAAACAAGTATAAATATGTGTCTAACATTTCTAACCAATCAAACTGCTTAAAATGAACACAATCAGTTCACCTGTCAGTGAACAGCAAAGACCAATGTGGTATCTGGATGTGTGGATCTTTGGTTCCAAATATTTTTGTCACTTTCCCCCATAGACAGTACACAACTACAGTTTGCAGGCATTATATTTTACTTGTTTGTAGAAAAACAGTCAACACAACATCATGAAAAGACTTGCTCAGTGGCTGAAGGAGGTGGCACATCTGGCATGGCAAAGTGGGGGATGTAAAAAACCCTGAAATCTGCTGGCATGCGGAAGTATTCTTTTCTTTTATTTGAGTATACTATGTTGACATTTGTCCCTGTTGTGCTGACATGTGATACCAAACACCCAGGAAAGCAGGCATATGAATGACTACAGATCTTCCTTACTGAACTTATGCATAAGCTTCATTTAATTTCTGCTCAGCGTGTGGACTGAGTGTTTTGTTTTGTAGCCCATCTTATGCAAATTGTAGTTTCATAATGGTGAACATCACTGTTAAGGACAGGCTAGTTTAAGGTCTATCCAAATCTCACTCTTCTCTTTTCCTATGTCCTTAGCAAATCCCCTACCAACTTTTCAAAGAGGTTAGAAATTGGAGATCATAGGTACTTTTGGCATGCACTCCTGGTCTCCACCACTACTCCTCACCAGACTGTTATCCCGATGATCTGGTTGTAGCGCAGAACTTTTACATACCTGATTTCTCAGTGTTGATTAGCTATGTATCTTTGTGGGAGGTTAGGTTGCACTGTGGCTAAGTTGGTTAAAGTGCCAGCCTAGAAAGCAATATAGTAAGCCGGAGGTCCCCGGGCTCAAATCCCAGTAGTGTCTAAAAGATAGTAGATGCTGTCTGTCTGTTCTTAGTTGTCAGGTCACTGTACAGAAAAATGATGGGACTTCTTTAAGGGACAACTCCTACTAGGGTTAAAAAAGCAGCCCTTTGCTTTTAGAACTGAAGAAGCTTCTTGGATGAGAGGTCTCATTGTTTGTTTTCTTTCTTCACTCTGTATAATGAGAGCAGGTCATTTCTTCTCAGGTAGGACTGTAATAATCAGAACACTATATTGCTCATCGAACTGGATGTAACAGAGCTTTTAACTGAGAATTAATTTGTTTGAATGACTTTTTTCTTGTATTTTGGAAACTTCTTCTCACACCTCTTATTTGACCCTAAATAAGGTGTTCAGTGAACATCTGTGAATTGCAGCTGCCGGTAACATAGGTAAAACACTGACGAAACCTGGATCAATTGCTAACTAAACATGGACTGCATAAATTTTCATAGAGTTAACTAAGGACCACATGGGCTCCTATGGAATTTGAAAGCAGGCCCCCTCTCACCCAAAGCCAGAATCAAATCCCTAAACCAAACTGACAGAGCTGTGTCACCAAGACAGAAGCAGACTCTGGGTGGACAGGTGGAGCACTCTCAGCTGAGTTTTTATTCAATGAAAACTGCTTCAGCAGCAGTTTAATAATTTGTAATATCTTCAATAATAATAATAATAACAACAAATTGCATTATTTCTGCAAATATTGGTTTTGAAACATCCTTAAAAAAGACAGAAAAGTTTGGCTTTAATGTTCACACTTTGATGTAATAGCTTCAAGAAGTGTTTCAAATTCATGGATATCAAAGGATTGAACAGTGAATGGACCAATCCTGACACCTTGTGGACAGATGACACCATTACAGCTGATAGAATCACCTGCTTTGTTCTTTTTGGGGGTTATTTTTTGCCTCCAGTGTAACAGTGTGAGCTGTGTTGAAGTACTGTTGTAAATCACACAAACATGAGTCAACATAGATATTGAGCTTCTGTATTCTCATACATACACTCTATGACCCAGTGTTCAGTGTCACTGTGTCTGTGTTTTCTATCAGCTTGTCTCTGCCACTGCTCATCCACTCAGAGTAAGGTTCCTCTGAGTGTTTTTATCGTAGTCAGTGTGTCATGGTGATATTCTGAGGCCCCTTTTGCCACCAAAACAGTTGAGTGAGAAAAACAAGCTGAGCCCAAATCTGTACTGTGGGTTTAGTACAGGTCTGAGGGGAAGTCTATCAGGTCATGCTATAAATCTTGCCTACTCTCTTGTGTGGCAGAAAAAAGTTCTATAAAAATGCAAAGATTTAACAGTAGAGAAAATTCAGCCAAGATTTTAGAGATGAAGGTATTAGATGATGAGACTCTGCAGTACACCTGCTGCACTGTCAGGTGTAATAAATCTGTGGAAAAGGAAATACCTGAAAAGGAAAAAGCAGAATTCATTTTCTGATCTTCTACTTGCAGTAAAGCTGATTAAGTATATCTCACATTTTAGTTTAGTCTGTTAAATCCCACAAAAGGCTAGTCAATGCCGGAGGTGAGGGAGGGGAGAGAAGAAACGTAGAGGTTCTGTAACTCACTGTAGCAATCAATTGAAATCTCACCACCATCGGACCAGCCGAACATCCTCTCATTGTCCGGGCTTATTTATAGCCCTGTGTTAGCGTTACTTTCTACAGAGCGGTGACTGTCTCTATGCACCCCTGCCCACTTACACCCGTGGGTAACCGGAGCACGTCCACTTTGCAATAAAAGATCTCTACCGCTATTTAATAGCGTCGTGTATGAAAATTTGAGCCAGAGCTGGTCTTGCAGAGCATGCTGGGAAAAATACGTCACGGCAAGGGAGAAGTTGACCAATCGCGTGCACGTGTGATCGCTACTGATTATGAGTGGTTCTAGCGTCTCCAGGTAAATGAATTTGAGACCGGAGTGTGGCGGAGCTGTGTGTGATCACGATACGAGCGAGTGTGGCCACGTTAAAGCCGCACACAGGCAGCAGAGCCGCCTCCATGGCTCCTCGCTGGACTTCAGTGGATGAGGGCATGGGCAGATGCGCATGCGCCGGCCATCAAGTCCCTTTGTCCGATTCAGAGCTGTTATAGCAGAAAGACGTTTTGATGATGGGAGATGTTTTTCTTCTTTTTTTTATCACCAGATTTGACTGATGATCCTTCACGTGCAGATTTTATGTCCCAGTAACGTTTGAGCAACACTGAGTAACGTTTAGATAATTCTTTTGTGTTCATGGTAACGATAGGTCTGTTATTCACATTTTACCCTCTTTGTTATCCTGAAGTAATCATCACATGTATTGAATAAATAACTGATAATGCTTTTATTTAAAGCCATTTTCCCTGGTCCCCTCCTTTAATCAAACTGGGGCCCTCAGATCTGCAGTGACAGAACTCGGTGGATTAGTTTAATGCTTCATTGATGAACTAGAAGCCAGCTGTTTGCTGATGCAACCCTACACCATCTGATGAAACAGAACGTCTGCAGAGAAGCTTCACCCCCTCAGATGTGAACTTCTAGCCCCCTCCTCATTTTTGTGAGCAATATGTAAAACTTCACAAATGATTAAAAATTCACATGTTTTACTCGTATGGGAAATCAGCCAAATCAGTGTTTTTCATCATAAACAGCTTGCACTGTAAAGCTACTTTGATCGCGTTATTGCTGTAGCCAACCTGTAGAAACCAAACATGACCAGCTATTATCATCATTATGTATAAAGTGTAAGGGATTCATCAGACACTTTTGTGCAGCTAAATATTATTCATTTTTAATGCAGTACTATAAAATATATGAAAAGCCAAAGGAATGAGGGCAAGACATAGTACTCACTTACCTTATAATCTGTCCTTTTCAGCATTATTGTGTTGCTGAGACCTTTACTGTGAAAGGTCAGACATCTTCCTGTGTCACAAGGGTCTCATTAAGAAAACGATTTTTTTTTTAAAAGTTCCCTTTGTAATCAACATGTTTCATAAAAGTCTGTATTTGATAAACTTAATTAAAACTGCATTTCAAATTCCATCCTTAATTTTTGTAACACTTTTGCATTAAGCCTGACATACCCGTGGTAACATCTGATGTGTTCCCCCGAGCTACACAACACTTGCCATTGTCTAGCTTTGCTGTTCTAAAATGTAGCCAGCGTTGAATTGAGTTACCCTAACTTCTTTTTAATTTCTGCAAAGAGTGGAAAAACCTCTGGTTATATTGAAGCATAAGGGAAAGCGGGCCCTGACTTCTTGGCTCTGTGACCTCAGTAAACATTACTTTATGGGCTCAGTCGCTAATTTCAGTTCATACGGAATGAATAACGCGTCCGTTAAAATTAATTAGTCCAGTAATTAATGTCTCGTCAGTCTCAAGTTGTTAACCAATGAGAGTACGGTTTTACAATCAGGGCCAACGCTTCCTCATTCGTCACATCCGGCTTCAAAACGCCAAGAAAGCCAAGAAGAAAACCCACATAATGGGACTTTGCTTAACCACGTGATCACATCTGCCGTTAAATTTTTTTAAATTAATTATGTTTTTATGTTTTAGAAATTTCTATCGCTGGGTTTCACAGTAGTTTTGGCGAAGAGCATGAAGACAAGCATCCAATCATACAGATATAAGCAGATGTGAAGGATATGCAGTGTGATTTAGGAAAGTAAATACAAAAAGAGAAAAAAGAAACAAAACTGTAATCTTATTGCATTGCATGTTTTCAACCGTGACAGCTGAGATCTGTTTGTTTACAAGCACGATAACAGGGTACCCTTTTTTTTTTTTTTTTTAACAAATGTAATTTATACATGTAAGATTTCCCCACAAACACAAACTGTGATATGTCCAGGTGTAAAACAGGTGGAGTGGCCCTTTAAGATAACAAATGGTGCAATGATCACCTCTCTGGTACTCTCCTTGTTTATTTTGTCAAACAGAGTGTAAAACAGTGATCCAGACTTTCACTTTGCAACAGCAGCAGCATTGTTTACATTTGCTCTCCAACCACAAGATGGCAGTATGGATCCAAATTGAGCTGCCCGGATTGCCCCCCTCCCCTCCCAGCTTCTTTCTAACCCACTTTCTGATCCAGCTCATGAAAACAGGTCTTGTGTTGGTAAAACCTCAGCCCTGGACGTTCTGCTGTTAGCGCCTGAGGAAACTCAGGAGAGAGCCTCATGTTCCTTGGCATACATGACTGGAAAGCAGCTTAGCCCGAGGCTGTTAAAGGCTCACGATGCTGCCTTCGACAACAAATAGCCATCCTCGTGGGTCAGCTGGAAGCAGCAACTCATACTGTAATACAGCAAACCTGTTTGCACCCTGCCCATCCAATCCCTGCTGACCTGTCCAGCAATGCTGCCCGTGCTGGACCAAATGAGATGCAGTGCAATGCCTAAAATGATGTAATCCTTCAGTACAAAAGAGTGCACTGCTCTGGTGATGTGTGCTGAAGGAAACCATCATATACAACAATATGTAGTAATTAAAAATAGACCTCAAGCATAGAAGTCATTAACACTAAGCTGTCTCACAAACTGCAGGCGACACAAGTGCGGTGAGTCGATGAGTACAGTGTGCAGATTTCTACTGAGTAATTAGGTGTAGTTCAGTCTGTGGGCGAGTTCTGAGAAAAGAAGACAGCTGAGGTGGATTCAGTGAATGAGTAACGTATTGTTGTTTTATACAAAGAAGGTAAGTTTGTGCGTATGATTCATAGTGATCAAGGAACCGTTGTTAAAGAAGAGATTTGGATACACCTACGGGATATATATACAAAGGGAAAACATACAGTATTACCATTAAAATCATCGACCTTATGTAACTGTAAAAAAAGACATTTTCAGTTGCACTCTGTGCTTGGAGAAGAAATGCGCTTTGATCGCATCTTTGATCGTGGCCTGCTGCCAGTTTTTACAGTTAATGTACCCTTGTGTGGTAGGGTACTCCACACTATAGTTAAGCTATCAGAGTATATAGACTCCACCTTTCTATCACATTCTGTAATCACTTATAGCAGGAATGATGCTTCCCCTTCAAGTCAAGTACGCTGGTGTGGCTTTGAGGATGGAGAGCCGGTGTCAGCTCATCCACCTCTTAGGGCTTGAATGATATATGCTTCAGCAGTTATCTGAATTGCCACAAAATCTGTTGCAGGTGTCCCACTGACAAATGTCAGCATGCTAGCCAAACACCTACACCTGCTAAACACCTGGATATTCACATAGTCGTTGTGAGCATATTAGTATTTAGTTCAGACCATCATTGTTCTAAAGTACAGTCTTTAGACTAGGAGTGTCAAACATAAGGCCTGGGAGTCAGAATGGGCCCACCTAAGACTCAAATATGGCCCTTTGGACAGCTTTGAAAAATTCGTGGGAGGATATAAATGTAATATATAGAAGTAGTAGATAAATAATTAAATAACACAATGTTTTTTATTATCTATAGAAATTTTTAATTTTTACAGTGAACTCACAGTATAAACAAAGAAAAGTCAAATTCTGTCAATTAACCAAAGTTTTTCAATTTTATAGTTACAGGACAGTCTATGCATTGAGCTAACAGAGCTTTTTCTGCAGTTTTACACATTTATTTCTTACATTTTAAACCCAAAAGAGCATTTCTTTATCATGTAAAAAGAGTGAAATGTATTGTTGAAATTGCACTTCTTTTTCTTATGTTAAGATCTCAGGGATTATATGTGCAGTTAAACTTCTTTACACTGACAGGAAAGGGAGTTTCCTTACTTAAGATCATAGTGGGCTGCATGGGCCCAAAATGTAAAATGAATCTTTGCTGTAGACTGTTTGGAAATAGTTCATCACAGCTCTTCTATGATGTATGATTTGGAGTATATCAGAGGGGCAACTGAGCGGTTTGGAGACAAGGAAGGCTGAGATGGTTTGTTCAGATGAAGGATAGTAAATTTGGAGCTGCCAGGCAGAAGGAAAAGATGAAGAGCACTGAGAAAATTGAAGCATATAGTGAAGGAGGATAAGCAAAGGGTGGGTGTAACAGAGGAGGATGCTAAGGATAGGGTGAGATGGAAGCAGATGGTCTGCTGTGGCGACCCCTAAAGGTAGCACAGAAAAAGATGGTCAAAGGTTGCACTGGAGCTGTGATATTGTGCTGGCTGCTAATTTTCCCCATTGATGAACATTATGAACAAAGAGCCTCTCTTTGTAAACATTTTCCCTAAGCATAGAAATGTGTTCTTAGATGTGAAGACTTAGATATGTGAAGACTTATCGAAGTGTCTGAAATGTAACATTCCAACTTCCCCCTTAGTGTGTTTGTTGGGCAGCTTAGATAATGTCACTTCAGAAAAGAATATAGCCCATATGGTTTTCACTGCCCTATGCATAGCCAAGAAAACAGTCCTCATGAACTGGAAAAATAAAAATAATCTTAATTCTAACCAATATAGAAATTATCTATTAGATTACATTAGTCTTGATACAGCCTCTGCCACCACATCAGATCAATTGCTCTGGGCTCCTTTGATCAGCTCCATCACCACCTAGTGGGGGTGGGGGGTCATAGTTTGGTCCCGCCTTCACTGTTGTGATTGGTGTGGGGGTAGGGACAGGCTTAGGGCGTCGGGGGGTTCCCCGGAGGCATCTTCCTTGGGGGGCTCAACCCGGGGTAGCGGTCATGTCCGGTTAGGGGCTCTGTTGGCTCTCAGGTGACTGTTTCCTCGCGGCTGCGTGCAGCGGGGCTAGGGGAGGGTCTGTGCTGACGGACGTGGGTTACTGACCTGGTAGCCTGGCTGCCCCTGGGTGGGTCCGGGATGGGCGTGAGGTTCTGGGGGCGCTCCGTCTCTGGGCTGGGGCCCGGGCCGGGCCTCGGGGGCTTGGGTCCTGGTTGGTGTGTTGCCGGGGTTGTGGGCGGGTGGGTGCATGGGGGCCCAGCCCTGGAGCAGGGTGCCGCCGGTGCATCGAGCCACCTGGGGGCTCTTCAACTGGTGGGGGAGATTGTCACATCTCGCAGGAGCTTTCCTCTCCTCAGGGGCTCTCTCTGCAGGAGGGGGAGACACAGGAGAGGTGGAGGAAGATCTCAGCCTGGGTGTTTATTGTCTTATGTAGTCTGGAAGATGAGTGGATGGTGGGGTGGGTGCAGTTTTCTCTGTGGTGGGGTTGGGTGGACTGTCCCGGGCTCTGTGGGGCCGGGAGGCGCTGCTGCGCTGGGCCCCGGTCTGGATGGGCCTGGGCCCCCTTTCCCTGGCGGGTCGCGGAGTATGGGGGTGTCTACTGGGGTCAGCAGGGGAGCTGGCCCCAGGGAGGGGTCACTTGCCCCTCCCTTCCTTCCCTCCCCATCTCCAGCTGCCTCCCTCTTCCCGCTCCACCACAACCACCCACACATGCAGGACCTTGGAGTAGGGGTATGTCACCAGGGTGCAGAGGAGGCTACCCCCCCCTCTGTCCCCTTCTGGCTGCCTGTGCCTCAATTTTATCCCACAACTTAGACATTCACATTACTCACACTCTCATTACACATACATATAGGATCTTGGGGGTGGGCACGATACACGGAATCCAAATTACCATCAGGGTGTACACCTCACCCCTGGCGTCGTTGCCCACCTCTCAATGTTAAATACACGTAGACATTGAGGGCTAGCAGGAGGGACCATGCGCTTACCTGCTGCTCTCTGGCAGGTAGCTCCGTGCCCTCCTGGTTTTAAATGCACCTTAGAACACACATGCATCAACACTACAATGAGCGGGTGGAGGGAGGTTTGGAGTCTTCTCTCACCCCCATTCTCTGCGGCCTGCTGGAGCGGGGGGGCTGGGAGGAGGAGTTGGCCGTCCGACTGCGGTCTGGAGTGTGGGGCCTCCCTGCTGCTACGGAGTCGGGGCGGTCTGCCTCCCCCCACCGCAGGGAAAAGGGTAACACCACCTGGGTCTGGGTGCAGTTCCCCCCTCCAGGGGCAAGGGTACCTAGACCCGGTTTGTAGAGTATGCTTGGGGAGTATGATCGTGTGTACAGCGTCTCTTTATGTCTGTCTCCACGTTGGTTGAGTGTGGAGTAAGTGCATATGAGAGCATGAGGGTGGGAATGGATGTTTGTGTCTGTGTGTGCCTGTATGTCTGTGTCTATATGTCAGGTTGGGTGTCAGGCGCCACCTCTCTGGGGACATCTTAGGCCCTCCAAGGTTTGGAGGCCTATCTCCCCCTACCACCACTTCCCCTGCCAGTGGCGGACTCCCTCAGACATCGGTGCGTTGGTGGTTCTTTGTGTCCGGGGATGGGCGTCCGGGTACACACCGGCTCACTCCTTGGCGGCCGCTTATCGGGGCCTGGAGCCTGGGGCTCGCTCGGGCCACTTCGGAGGTGGGGTGCCCCCGGCCTCTCGGCCTGGGGCTCGGTCACTCAGGCACAGCTGGCTGCCGGCGGAGCTCACGGGCGCGTCACTGCAACTCCCCCTGGCTTCTGCTCCGCGGCTGCTGAGTGAGCCCTCATCTGGGACTCTCCTCAGCTCTTTCTGGGACAGTGGCGCGGCTGCCCCTCTGTTGGTCTTCCTTGGTCTCTTGTGTTCTGGGGGCCTCTGGATGTCTGGAGTTTTGATCTCCTCCATACCTGCTTCATGCCCTGGAGGACGGGGCTGTGGCCCCCCCACACCCTCTAGCAGATCATTACATGAAGGAACCTTTAAAAAAACCCAAAAACAAGCGCGTCCATGCTCACAGGTGTACACACGGGTGATCACACCCACAAACTACACCCTTTTTGGCTCCTACCTCAAAGCACACTGTGTTCTGTTGATCTTATGTGCTGCACAATAATGTTTAATATTTAGTATTTACTGTCATATTCCCATATATCATTGTGATGTTGTTTATTCTATTACTCTTGTTCTCTTCTGCTTGTTTTCTTTTTTCTTTCTCAGCAGGTGATCCAGGTGATTGATATATGCATTTTTTTCCCCCTGCTCATTCTGTTGGTTTTTGTCTTTTGCCCTTCTCCCCCGTCCCTCTTCTCAGCTGTTTCTCTTTCCCTCTTTCTTTCTCCCCTTCTTTCCCCCAGTCAAGTCTGTCCCGTATTCAGTAAGTGAAAATAAAATAAACAATAAAAGGTGAATCAAATGGACCATTACGGCAAGGCTGGGATGCTCAATTTGGTAAAGTAAATCCGTTGGGCATCTTTCTTTGCCTTTAGACAACAATTCTGATGGCAAAAGAGCCAAACGGGACAGGCGCAAAAAAAAACAAAAGAAAAAACAAAACAAAAAAAAAGAAATTTAAGAGCAAAGACAAATTTAAAGGTTTACCATCTCAGTGGATTTAGCATTGGTCCCTAGCCTACATCTCATTTCTCTGTTCTTCTTGTTCTAGCCTCACTGCAAGCATTACAAGCTTGCAATATATCTGCTTCATTTCTCATTGAATATCACGCAAACCACCTGACCATGAAACTGCTTGTTAGTCAGTTGTCTGAATAATTTTGAGCTTCTGAAAATGAAGGTTGTGTATAGAAATGGAGGTAATTCTTACACAGTTTAGTTTGGGCAAGATTTCTTGAATTGAAGCTAAAAGCCTGAACTTCGAGCGCATATTTATGGTTTGATTTAATATCTGCTGCAGTGATGTACAGAGGCAAAACTACAAAACTAACTGTAGCTTGTTTGTCTGGAAACTTCAGAAAATTAATTACACCAAGACAATGTGCCCACACATTTTTTTCCCCACTCTCCAATTTTGGTGAGCACGTACAAATTATATCCTCAGTTTCCTGTTCTTAGGTGATATTAGTGGCGCCCACTGTGGTCTTCTACTGCTTTAACCCATCTGCTTTGAAATACTGTGTGTTCAGAGATGCTCTTCTGCTTATCTTGGCTATAACAAGTGGTTATTTTAGTGCTTTCCTGTTAGGTTCAATCAACAATGTCTTGTTTGTTGCCTTAGATTGCACTGTTATCAGTACTATTATCAGCTTCTTGAAAAACGGCACACAGGTTACTGTACCCTACAGTTTTGCTCCCAGAAGGACTTTGGCACAAACTGGACAGGAAAATGAGTCTAAATGAGTCTTAATGAGTCGAGGGGTGGTGGGCAGCTTGTCTGCCAGGTCTTTCCCTGCATGGAGGGGTGAACATGGAATAAGGAAAACCCTGAAATGGGAAACAGGTAACATGATAATATAACCATAGCAATATGACTGATTGCCATGCCATCTTTTGATTCAGGTTACCAATCTCCAGAAAGGGTACTCTTTCATAGATGGGGATGGTTTTTTGCCTCTCTGGACACGTCTGACCAAAATACAGCAGGTCAAGGATCTGGGAGACCCATGTAGTTCCTAGAAAGAGAGAAAGGGGCAAATAAACTTGATCCCAACACTGACCTCTATACACACACATTTTGATGAGCTATAAAGTTTGTACACGTTTGTTGGACTGACCTGCTTTGGGATATGTTGCAATAAGTATATCATCTGGTCTGGCCTGAAAGTTCTGAACATTCTCCCAGTTGTCTGTAAAATAGTGAGTCATTGAGACTCCATGGAAATCAAAGAGCTCTGGTCTGGAAGACAAAATAGCTTTTTGGGGAAAAGAGAAAAAACTGAATGTGTGAACAGCAACTGCAGGGATTTAAAAAAAAAAAAAGAAATGTGTTCTTTACTTAATCCCAGTGTAAACAACAAGAATATGTGGGGGAAACAGTAGTGCACATGTTGCGTAGGCAACAGAACTTTAAACCAAAGAAAACCCTCTGGTTTTATAACGAAGGAGGTGAACTATATCACAAGATCAAGGGGCTGCTGTCTTTAAGTCCCTTTTCCATTACTTGGATCAACTTCCCACAACTCACCATGCACCAAGTCGGATCTACTGGTTTTCCATTACAATTGAGTACCATCTAATGTGCGTGGTCGTTGTTATAGCAACACATCCAAGAGTCCCATGACATAATTAGTATGCCTCATGAAACGTGGACGTCGAGGCGACCATAGACCAGTTGCTCGATCTTTGGCTTTTCGTCAAACTCAGAGAAAACGGCATTCTTTAGTATAGCCATTTCCCTCATTGCCATGCTTCAAAAATGGCTTTTTGACTTTTGTGACTGAGACGCTCTTATGACTCATGGAGTGATGCCATGACCAGCCAGTCAGTGTCATGCAGTCTGACAATGTTACATTTTAGTACCTGCTCAGAACACTTGGAACTCAGGCTGAGTGGGAACTATTTTCAGGTTCAGGTTATTCTTTCTCAGGACATGGTGGAAGTGGAGTCGCTGCTGGGCCAGAGGGAAGTGGACCTATCTGTGCCCCCTTAAGTCCATTATGAGTTCATTTTTTAGAGGTAGTTCACCTTCAAGTTCATTTCTGAGCATCTGAGCATTTCTGATTATGATTGGAGCATTAAGTATTCAACCAGTCTAAGGGTCATGACGGATCAAGATGAGTTCTGTACTCATAACTACAGTAGCTAGGTATAAATCTTTTTTTCTTTCCCAGTGTGCATGTTTGTGATAAACTGACAGAGTAAGAACCACATGCTCAGTCAAAAATGTGAAATCTGGTCTGTTTGTCAACTAGCTTATAAAAAGTTGACAATCTTACTGAATATGACGCATTTCTAAACGACCCAACAGCATATAGAGTCAATCTATACCACTCCACCTTAAATATCTAAAGCTTTAAAGTTAAAAAAAATAAATAAAAAAAGACGGATACAGTGGTAATAAGGAAGAAGAAGCAGGAGGTACTTTTGGCATAACAGTTATTTTCTAAGCAGACGGATGGATCCGCATGTCTTTCCTTGGCACAGATTAGGAGGCTGGGTTTGTCTTCCTGGAATCAAACCTGTTTCACTTGTAAGGTGAATGTGTAAACCATAATTATAATATATAAGTAGCTTTCATATTCAAAGTAAATGCTTTTACTTAAAGAAGGTGTAAATGCCGGACATTTACCTACATTCCTACTGTGGTTATTAGCTGTTTGTGCTTATTTCAAGTATCTGAATGTTGCTTTCAAGTTTGTTCAGATAAGCCTGGTTTTGGTGTTTGGAGGTTGTTGAGTTGCTTTGCCGAGAAGAGTTACCACACACACTACCACTCGATTGTTGTTGCAGGAAACTGTTCATTTAGCCTCACTTCTATTTTTAAATGTTAGGTAAAACGATCACACTCACTGCTACATTTCATGTCTCAGCTTTGGCGTTCTGCTTTTTACGGCAGTCATGAAGCAACGTGTGCATAGATGCCATTCACCTTCTTGCAGCCTCAACAGAAACTTAACATGTGGTGCAATTTCCACTCCAGACTCTAGTCCTCGATGGATGTCACGCATTAGGCGGGACACCGACTTGTCTCATTGAAGTGCTCCTTCTCCTCTAGCTGTGTGGTAATTGCTCTACAAATCACAATGACTGCTGGGGGGAACAGAGATGCAGCGGGCCTCACTGCCACTCACCATTTGGGAGTGGGTTGCCATGGCCACAGATGCATTTCAACTTACTGAGAATGAAATCGGTCTTAATTAATGCTAATGATCAGCCAACCTGCATTCATTGCACTTAATCGAGCTAAATGAATGCACATAGACACAAGTATTGTAGCTTATAAATGATATATAGAAACATTGTTTTTACAATTAACACGGAAAGCCACCATATTAACCACCAGATATGTGGCTAAAATAAGTCCCTCACATTGACCTGTATATGGTAAACAACAAACAAAGTTTCCTTCCAGAGCATCGTCATGGACTTGCCCACGCTCTGTATGCTACGGTCTTTAAATAGGTGTTGATTGGAGCTGTTGCACTCAAATAGCTATTTTCCTGTGGAGCCTCAGTGGGTGGTAGATGCTATTCTCCACACTGGTTCTTTCAGGCCTTTTATTGACAGTCTGCGCCTCAGCAGCACCCCCTGACAGGAAAACTGGAGGCTTCCCCCGCCCAACCCTCCTATTTTAAGACATTTTATGATTAAAAAACCCCACTTGAGTTTTAGACTGTTTTAAAAAACCAAAGTCTTCAATAAGCAGAAAAAGCACAGGTCATAGTGCCAATCCTTTGTGATGATGCATGATTTATCCAGTCAAAACTTCCTCTGATTTTTGACTGATAGTGGGCAGCCTAACATCAATTTGTTGTGGGTGTTAAACTCTCCCTGCTTTTCACTCCTCATGTCTCCTTCTTAGTGGGGGGTGGACATCTCTCCATCAGTCCAAGTGCAGCAACACAATGCGAACCTGCATCCCACGCCTTCTAGGACAGGCCCACCTCCCACTCAATCATCAAACACCCTCTCGGCTTTGCTTTGCCTTCTTGACCGCTTCCATCTTTCCATCTGCTGCTGAAAACACCTCATTCACATCTATTTGTCACTCTCATCTCGTTTTGTTTTTTTTCCCTTAACTTATCATAGTTGTGTCATGGTCCCTGTGCCTCCCCGGCCAGCCCAGTGTGGCCACAAGTGTTTGTTGTTTTTCTCTCGCTCTCTCTCTCCTACCTGTCTGCCTGGGCGGAGCTCTGATTGGGCTCCTGCCCTTGGCCCACGCACCTGCAGCTGATCTCGAGCGAATTGCAGTTCTCTGGCTCTTAAGGCTGGGGCTCTGAGCTATTCGTCGCTGGAATATTGAGTAACTCTCGTTAGTATTGCCTGGCTTCCTTGCGATTCTACTGTTCCCGTGTTTGCCTTCGACTTACCCTCGTCTGTGTAAACAGGTTTACCTGGATCAGCCCTTTTGTGACCCCTGGACCCCGTGAGTAGGAGAGTGAGCTGCTTGTGTGGAGACTATTTGGACGAGGAGCAGAGCGAGTGCGAAGAAGTGTGTCTCCCCAGCCTATTGTTTCCCCCCCTTCACGTGTATATAGTGCACCAGTGTGATTAATAAAGTGTCGTTGAACTGTGCTACCTCAGTCTGCGCCTGAGTCCGTTCCACTCCCGTGACAAGTTGTGCCAGTTCAAGTCAGGCAAAGTCTTTTCCAGACCTGCAAAACAATAGCAAACACAAAGAACAAGCTGAGACATGCTGTATTACTACCATAACAATGCACTACAAACTGTGTACATGCTGTATAATGACCCAGTAGGGGTTGGCAGATGTTTTATCATATAAAAGCTTATTTCTGCTGATCCCTTATTCACAAGGGGTCCCCAGAGAAATGGATCCACATATTTGATTTGGCACTGATTTTCACGTTGGATGCAGTTCTGGACACAACCCTCCCTGTAATTTGTTTCTCCTCCTGGTCTTGAGAACTTGTCACGTTAGGTGAATGCACTAACCACACATATTTTGTTTGTTCTGTCATATAAAACCTTAAAACAGTAAAAAGCCAACATAACGAGGCTTAACTATGATAAAGCTAGCTAGCTTATGCTAGCAGGTAAGATATTCGCTTCTAATCTAAAGCTAAAGCTAACCAACCTTACTATTTTTTTCAAAGCAGCAATGTTTGGGGCTAAATAATGACACTAACCAACATATCTACAGTAGAGGGAAACTCCTAAACATAAACATCCATGTAAATACGCTCAATTTTAAAACAGGAAAAAAATGTCTATAATCTGATACAAAAAAGAACAAAAGGAAAACCCTTTTTCTGACATGTAAACAGGTGAGACAGGCTCAACCTATGATGCAGGACTTGGCAGGCAAACATAAACTCAAAATCACAGCTTTTATTAACGTTGGAGTAAAGGCGAGGAAAACAAGAGCAGAAACAATAACAGAGTAAGAGAGACATAAAGAGAGACGAGACAAAACAGACTGACAGGGAAGAAGGAGGGTGCAACAAAGAACAGACGGAACAGACACAGGACAGACACACAATTTATACACAGTAGGGATTAGTGCAGTGTGGAAACACCTGGGGGACACAGGTGAACAGAATCCAACCAACGAAACAGGGGAAGCTAAACTGAACACGAGACACATGAGACGAGGAACTGTCAAAATAAAAAAGAAATTGACCAACACAGAGACCAGGACTAAGGACAGAACAGGGAACTCAGACCACAATAGTGACAGATCAAAGGGAGTACATGCAGACATGGACACATAACAGGGAGATAGAAAATAATCACAAAAACTGATCAAAATGAGAATATAAACAGACTACAAACAGAGAATATAATACATAATCACTGAAAATAGCACAGAAAATTCAAAATATTACTTCAGAAACTCAGGACCACAACAATTTTCCATCCATGTGTTAAATGTAGACATTGCAACTCATTTATATCTGCTTTTACTGGTGCAACAATAGTCTACTATTGCATCTAAATATGGTCACTTCAAGCTAGCAACACCTTCACATTGGTTACATCCATCTTTTAGATACAGTTGATGTTTCTTGATTATTTGTTGTGTGTGTTTTTAACCAATTAATGAAATAGGATCTTGTTCCTCCTGTTGAATTCAGTCAAATATCTTTAAATGACAAAGTGAGATACATGTTTTTAGGTTTGCTGCTCATTAACAGACATTTAATTAGCCAATCATACTGCAGCAACATGTAGACATGTTCACGTTCCTCTTGGAAAACAAACTGACCATCACAATGAGGAGAAATGTGTATTTACCAGCAATAAAAGCATGGATCCAGCTTGCCTTATATCAGTGGTTCAGGCTGCTAGTGGTGTAATGATGTGCAGATATATTCTTAGCACTTTCTGGTGCACACATTTTAACACCACGGTCTATCTGAGTACTGTTGTAACCACGTCCATCCTTTTACCGCCACAGTGTAATCGTCTTGTGACGGCTGCTTCCAACAGGATAACACACAGTCTCACAGAGCTCAAATGATATCATGCTGGTTTTTAAACATACACAATGAGTTCACTGTACTCAAATTACCACAGTCACCAGATCACCTTTGGTATGTGGTGGAGCTGGAACTATACAAAAAGGATGTGCAGCAACTATGTGATGCCGTCATGTCAATATGGACTGAAATCTCTGAGGAATGTTTGCAGCACCTTTTTAATCTGTGCCATGAAGAATTAAGGCAGTTCTGCAGGCAAAAGGAGGTCCAGCCCAGTGCTGCGTAGTCAGTGTCACTCAATATTTCAAACAGTTTTGAATATGAATATGAATAATAAACAGACTGGCAGACAGCTTGAAAAATGTAAATACTCTTCATCAAACTCCTCGAAGCTAAATAATTAAAGTTAGATTTCTTAAACTACTTAAAAGGTGCTGGAATCATCTGAGGCAACATATCTGGTTTGTAGAGATAATGCATACTTCTGTGAAGCTCCTGCATCGACAGAGTGAAGTAAAACCTTTAAATGCTCTCTTTTGTGCATCGCTCCTGTGGTACTGTACTCGGTGCCTCCGCGTGGCAGAACAAGTGAAACAGTGAATAAGTCTTTATTGAACAAATGGAAAATGTATCATACCGAGAGCTCCCAAGACTGCACGACACAGTATATCAAATCTTATAATTAAAATTCATCTTACCAGACATGACTCCACTGTTTGTTTACTCTTTTAATACTAGAAAAGGAGACACGTGGGTGTCTCATGTAAAAACCTCCTTTTAATGTAGCACTTCTGCCACGACTTCTATGCTGTTTTAAAAAAGCACATCATGTGACATTGTAGAAAACACAGTCAGGAGATGAATAAGCCAACATGAATCTCTCTGACACTGGAAGATGTTCCTCTTCTTATTGAATGTTGTCTTTTTAATGAGATTGAAAAGAAAACTGCTCTGCCCAACTTTATGTGCTGATCCATCTTTATCAAGCGCAACATCCAGAGCTACGCCGGCACCCTCCACAACTGAACTACTGCCAATAAAACCAATCAGAGCGTGGAGAGACCCCCCTCCGGCAACCATGAAGTAGTGGGAGGAGGAGAAAAGACAGAGAAGTATAGAGGAGAGGAGGAGGGGTGAAATGAGGGAGCGGAGGAGGAATAAAAAGTCTTTAAGTCACACTCCATGATGCCTTTCAAGGACACGAAGAGAATTCCTCGGAGGCACAGCACTTGTTTGGAGAAACTTTTCACTTAAACATCGTTCTTCTTACCGCACACCTCCCATTTATACACCTCAGCCAAGTACAATGGGCCACAAGTCAAACACAGAGCGGGTGAAAGTGCTGTTGGAAAAAAGTCAGTCCTTGATTTATTAGTTTTATTTGCAACTTGTTCAACCTCTTAGCAGTTTAAAGATTCACTGAGGAGCCTAATGTTGTTTTGCTGTTAAATTCAAGGCAGCTTCATACAGATCTATTTGAATTTTCAAGAGCAACTCTTTGTCGTGTCATTTACCAGGGAATTTTTAATATGACTTTAACAATAATACAATACTTCTGATGCTATAATGAACCCTACCCCCCTACAGATTATACGGTAAACACCATCTGGTCCATTATTTATCAAAGTCAGACACTGCTGAGCCCATTTTCAGGCAACTGTGTCCCTCTGAATGAAAGGATAATGACATGATGTTTCTCCCGAAAGTTCAGCGGGACTAAGCAGCATCTCTTTCTTTCATTTATTGATGTTCCTTCACAAAGAGCACAGAATTTAGACTTGCTGTCTGCATATCAATCTGTATGTTCAGTTTTGACTTGAGTTATAACTCACAGTAAACACCGCCGCTTGGATGTTTTTTGGCTGATTTTCCCATAAATGTTAAATACTTTCCAGCAATATACAAAGACTGCACTATAAAAGTGTACACGTCGGCCTGAGACAGCTGTTCAGAAAATGGTTTTATTTTATAATGTTACAAAGAGATGTAGCTTGAACATTAAACTGTGTCTTTAAAATCTTGGATTCTTGAAAGAACTGGTGACCTGATGAAACCCCACGCTTTTTAGAGCGCAGCAGGAAATGTGTACCTGCCACCTACCCTCAGCTCACTGCTGTTTTCTGTCCTTCAGATACAGCTGGTGTCCACAAGTCCCCATGAAGCCTGTTTACCAGGAAGAACTTTTATCACAGTCAGAATAGAGTCCCACGATGCCTCTGCAGGCCTTCACATTTAGTAAATGACATGCTGTATTGTATGTGGACTGTGTGTTTGTATGTTATGGATCTGCTCAAGTTTTAATGTTGTCTCACTCTTTTTGTGGAAGAGTAGATTTTTAATATCTCTTTACGAATGCCACAAATAGACCTAAACCTAATGGAACTAACTACACAGCTCACATTTATTGAGTGTTTTAGCTACACATCTCTATTCAGGCTGAGTTACCATGACAGAAGTTAGTGTTGAGATAAAATTATTTGAAGTGCTTCAATAATGCTATGCTTTTTATTAATAAGTGTTATAAAGTTGTATAGTGTAGTATTAAGTGGACACAGCCCTGAAAAATAAAGGCATTAAAAAATGTGTCCTTGGGGAGTGGAATGCTGTGGACTCTCGCTCACGCGTGCCTGTGGATGACAGGGGACCATCTCTAGTGGAAAGTTACTGAGACTGTTGTTTAGACTAAAGTGAGAGAGCTGGTAATAAAACTGTTAGGGGCACACCACCATTTTGAGATCCGCGGAAACGTGTCATGCAGGACGCAGTTCCCATCTAGAAGTAATAAAGCGTTAAATGGTCTACTGAGCAGTGTTTTGTCTTCCATCAGATGCCTCTGAGGAATCATAGGAACTCTGTGAAATGTTGATATTTAACATCAGCTACACTCACATTAGGGAAAACAGTGGTTGGAGACCACAGTGCAACTGAAATGTCTGTGACCGTTGCTTCAAAGACTGGGATCAGGTCTGTGACCAGTCGCTGGCAGTTGCAGTCTTCAAGAGAAGTTGTTGCAAAGAGATGGCTGTAAAAAGTAGTGATGTTCGATTCGTGAACGAATCGTTCAATACTCGAGAATCCCTTTACTGAGTCGTGAATCATGATTCACAAGCGCAACTGACTCACTGACTCATCCCTGTTTCTGTTAGCAAACTAATTCCATTAGTAGAAATATATCTAGCTTATAATTAAAATTGTGGGGTACTTGCGTACTTGAGAATTGAGAAAGGGCCACTCACTCACTCACCCCCTCCCTCCTGGCTCACAGCTTCTTCTACTTCTTGGTTGGCAACCAATGTTAAGGCACTTTACCGCCCCCTGGCTCACAGCTCAGTGGACATTTAAATGAGAAAATATATTTTACACATTTAAGGAAAATACTAATAAAATAAAATAAAAATAAATAAATGTTCCCTTTAGAATTTTTTTTTTGCTCTTTTTTGCTCTATAAAATAGTTGTTTTCTTTTACAATCATTCATCTTAGCAGTAGGATTTACATTAAAAGAGAAACAAATTAAGTTTGAGTGAAAATGTATATTTTTTCACTCTCTGGTCAACTGACTCAGTGACTCAAATGACTCAAGTAATCCGATTCACTTTGGTGAGTGACTCATTAAAGCTCGATTCAGTAAAAAGAATCGAATTTATCATCACTAGTAAAAAGGCAATGATAATAATAATAATAACATCTGTGGTCATACGTAAGCAGAAATTCTCATTAACTACTGACGTTCAGAGCCAGCCACAACATCATAGATTTGAAATATAGATTCAGAAATTCCTCCATAAGTAGTGATGGAGTTGCTGCTGACATCAGCACCCAGCACCCTTACGTTTATATAGCAATGTAACCACAATACAACCAGTTGGAAACCAGTTGGCTGGTGTCACCTACTGTGAAGTAGTTGTAGCATGAGACGACAATTATTTACAAACCTTCGCCTGTCTGAAAGTCGTTGCTGTTGGTCCAAGTTGGACTGCAATTGTTTGGAAACAGGTTGTCTCCCATCAGCTGAGCGGTGTAAACACTCCATGATTGAAAGGGATCACATGATGACTTACTGGTCCCTCAGATGTTGATTAGCTGGTTGCCGCAACTACATGCAATCAGTAGCTGAATGCAAATAAAACTCTGTGCAATCACCAGGAATCCAGTTTCCTAATTGCAGGGCGGCTTTATTTTCATCCTTGTGTGACTGAGACATTAACTACAATTACTGCTTACATACTGCCATTGGTGTTTAGTGTACTAGTAATATTATCTGGGACATAATACTACTATACTATAAACAGATGACCTTATACTAGTATTGTTATTTATGTGATTCAGTAAACATTTATAATCAAAATGACACTATTTCAACAATGTCAATGATAATATGCAATATAGTTAATGAAATGAGGTATAAAGCAGATCTGAAATGCTTTTTCCTATTTTCAGTCATACTCAGGATATAATGCTTCAACGGCGGATGCTCAAACTGCACATGGTCAGAGTTTTTTAATCAATTAAATCAGCATATGTGCAGGTAATTCCTATGAGCCAAAAGCTCAGGCTGCAGATGCATTAAATGATCTGTTTCTGTAAATGATCGGACTCGGCATGGTTCTCTATGACCTACGAGCGATTATCCCTAATATTGTCATCTCAGGCACACAGGCCTGACACGCTGTGACAGACTGTACAGAAGCCCCACCCACCTGACGTTCAAACGTTCTCTTTGTGAGGGAAAGCCAATCTGAAGAAAGCTGGCATTAGTGGAAGGGGACGTTAGCAAAAGTGGCTTCTATTAGTCAGTGGGTGATTTGCGCTACAATGACGCCCGGAATAAGGTGAATAGGAATAATTTTAAACTGTGAATCATACAAAAGAACTCTAATTAGAGTCCACGAATAAAATATATGTAGCTAGAAATGAGCATAATAGGTCCCCTCTGAAGTAGTTTTAAACCTGAACTTAGAAAACGAGTTCAATAATTTAAGCTATTAAGTAGACTCAGCTGTTTTATTCACACAAAAAAGTTGTTACATGGCAGACTAAAGAGTCAAGCCTTCACTTCAAATGAATAATTTACGGCAGCATTTGTGGAGCCACGTTGTACCACATTTAGTAAAGATATAGTGTTATAGTGCACAAAGGTAGGTCTGAAACAGCAGAAGCTTATTAAGAAACCTTTTTTTAAAATTAAGTTCATGAGAGTTGATGCTTTTATGATGGATTGTCAGTTTGTTATACTTTGTCACAAATCTACCACCCATCAAGTGTGATGACAGCGTCTAAGAGAGCGGGTTCATGCGGCTAAAACATCAGTTTGATATAATCCAATCATTTATGTGCACATGAGAACAATTTGGAGATGATCATATGAATCAGGTCATACACCTTCTAATGCGGTACTATGTAACCTGTGCCATCATCAGTTCATTGTTATAAGTGCAGTATATTAAATACAGCTGCAAACAAGCAAAAGGCTCATTGTGATATTTTGAGATGCTGTGAATCAGATTCAGTCACCCAAAAACATATCTAGTCAGTTAAAGCTCAGTAGCATGAACATGCATAACCTGTGTAAGTATTCATTTTACTTTGTGCTTCCACTGACCAGAAAGCCGTGTGTGATTCTACTCTTTTATCACAGAAAACTGAAACAATGAAATTTTAAACCCCAGCTTGCTGAGAAGCATATTTACAGTCTTTTTTCCTGCTGCGTTTGTTGGCACTGAGGTTTTGTTTTCTGCATGTTATCTGCTTGCTAACTGTCAGCGGAATAATGTGAACTCAACAGCGTGACTGCTGTATTGTGTCACCCACTTTGTGATTGCATAATGCAAACAAACTGGGACCCACTCATAAAAAATATTGCTCGACAGTGCCACAGGCTACAGTTTGCAAAGCATGCTGGTAGTCACGTTTAAGCGCTGCACTTTCTGTGTTGCAAAGCAGTCTGAGCGGTTGTTATCCCCTGACTAGTCATTGGGTTGTGGTTCCTGAAACTGCTCCACATCAGTGTGGGAAAACCACAGAGTTGGACGGACGGCTGGCATGTAATTGCTGTGAAACGTTTAGCTGAGGCCGACTCCTCAGCTGACCGACTGCTGACATCGACCACCTTTCCCAGGTCCCCGGGCTCTGCAGGGAATTAATGAACTTCCTGTGTTTCTCACAGTGCAAATGCTAGGCTTTAATGATTTGTCACTCTTGTTCGAATCAATGCCTCCTTCTGCATCCTTGCCCTGTATTCCAGATTTGCTACGTTACCTGCTGTGTCTCCAGCGGGAGTGCACTCTTTCGTTGTCTCCCTCTCTGTCTTTTTGTTTCCTGGGTTCTCTTCAGTCTTTCTTCCTTGCAGGTGAGTTTTCTGTTTGTCTTGGTGTAGGTGTTGTCTTACTCTGATCGCATTTTTGCTCTGAAGTCCCTCCAAAGCTCAATGTCTCCTCAGGCCCTGTAGACTGTCCTAACCCAGTTTTACTCCAGCCCACACAGTGAGCTCAGCATGGCCGGTTCTTTTTTGTTGTTGTTTGTTTTCATATCTTACTTTTTCTGGCTTTGTGTCTGCTCATCCTCAGAAATAGTCTTAAAACGGACCTAAAAACTCTCTGTTTCAATATTGAGAATATTCACCTCAATCTTGCTACAGCTGTTGTAGCAAAGTATGCAACTCCCACTGTTGAAGGTGGTAAGTTTGCTAAGTAGGACTTGAAAGTGTTGATTTTCACACGTGTTCCTTCATAGAAGCTGTTTTTAACCAATAAATGAGGATATATTTAGTTTGTTACTTAAGTTGAGATTATAAAAAACACAGTTGCCAAGAGAAATAATCTATAAACTACTGGCAACTGTCATGTTGACTAAGTAACTGTACAGTAACTGATAGGCCCATGACTGAGGGAGTAATTCCCCTTTCAGTGTCTTTTATTTGAAATACATAAATGATGGGATGCTGAAATAAGAAGTTGACAAGTCAGGCTTTTACAGGAACCAAATAAATATTTACACTGTTAAGTAATTTTAAATGCAGTAATTTTCAGTACTGTGTCATTTCTTGGTAATTTGGGGAAAACAATCAATATTTCCCAATCTTACATTATAAGTACACTTTGCTTTTCAGGTCATGTGACAGAGCGGCTTAAGTTTGCCTAACTTTCAGGTATTTTACTAGAAAGGAGACACTTGTTTCCTCCACACTCATTTTTTTGAACAGTGAGTCTGAAAGAAGAATAAAGTAAGTCTGACTGGACTCCATCATTATAGGATCACATAAGCTTGCACATTTTGATGGCATTATTTTTTCTTGAGAATTGGTAATGGAGATCAGTCGTTCTCTATTCAAAAAAAAAGTTGAAGTTGAGTTGAATTGAATTTGATAATAGAAAAGCCATCATGCAAATCAACATAATGAATATTAAATACAGCGGTCCCTCGTTCATCGCGAGAGTTACGTTCTAAACGTGGGCGATCGTGGCTCAAGAGTTGGGAGTTCGCCTTGTAATCGGAAGGTTGCCGGTTTGAACCCCGGCTTGGACAGTCTCGGTCGTTGTGTCCTTGGGCAAGACACTTCACCCGTTGCCTACTGGTGGTGGTCAGAGGGCCCGGTGGCGCCAGTATCCGGCAGCCTCGCCTCTGTCAGTGCGCTCCAGGGTGGCTGTGGCTACAATGTAGCTTGCCATCACCAGTGTGTGAATGGGTGGATGACTGGATATGTAAAGCGCTTTGGGGTCCTTAGGGACTAGTAAAGCGCTATATAAATACAGGCCATTTACCATAAAAATAACCCGCAATAGGTGAAATCCGAAGTAGCCAACTTTATTTTTTACAATTATTATAGATGTTTTAGGGCTATTAAACCCTTCACTACACACTTTATACACTTTTTCTCAGACAGGCATGAACATTTTCACACTCTTCTCTCTTGTTTAACACTCTCACAGTTGAAACCTTTGTAAAAAAAAAAAATAAGTCCAGTATTATAGAATGAAACCAAAGATCAAACCTTGTTTTCTGGTCCAGAACATGAGAATAGAGCAGCTGTGAGAGAATTCAGCATTAATGAATCACTGGTACACAAGTAGAGGAAGCAAGAAGAATGAGTTGAGTAAAGTTTGACTTACCTTGCTGTTTTGTTTCACTTAATGCGTCTTAAAATCCGAAAAATACGCTGCTACCTTCCTTTAGCATGTCCAGAAGTCCAACTTTTTGTGCGATGGTTAGCATCTTCCTCTGCCTTTTGGGTGCTACTGCAGGCGCCTTTGATGGTGCAAAGCGTTTAGTCGACGTTGTTGTGTTTGTTGGGGAGAAAACTTACAAACATACAGTGCAGCACTTCAGAGTCACACTGCTAGCGATCGAAGATTTATGAAAATTTGACAAGCTGAACGCATTCTGTACAGGAGACACGGACACGACATCGACTGACAATGGTCTACAGCCAATCAGGAGGCAGAACACAATGCGCTGTAAAAACAAACAAACAAAAACAAAAGCTTGCAAAATTGCACAAAAAAATGTGCGAAACAGCGAGGCTGCGAAAGGTGAACCGCATTATAACGAGGCACCACTGTATAGCAAATAAAAAGAATATGCAAAAATGAAGGGTTAATCCAATCTATATTACACCCTGTGACCCTGAAAAAAGGCATGTTTACAGTGTAAGATGGGGAAATTGTTTGGTTGTCTGCAAAATTACCATGAAATTGCACAGAGCTAGTACTTAAAATTGATGCGAGTATAATTATTTCTTTGTTTCCTGTAAAAATCTGAATTTTTACCCTCTTTTTCTTTTGTGCCTACCTTTAAGTATTTGTAGGTAAATTATTACATTGTAAATTGAAGTGAAATCTAATTTCATCACAGGGTAATCACGACCTCAGTGATGGACCACAGTTTTTATATTATATTATTATAACACATTACCACTGACAGTACTGTAAATGACATCGCACTAGGTGTTGTTTTGTTACATCAACGCTGCTGATTTAATTCAGTTGATGAGCTCGTCAACATGCTCTGTTTTCTCCAGTGTCACTTTAGCAGCCTGCTACACTGGATAATGTCAATGTCTATTAACGGATCAATCTGCCATTCATGATGACGTGATATGTGAAAATAAACCCCAGCCAGTGCTGGCTGAGGAGAAGTGGTGTAGGTAGAGGACGGCAGGAGGGGTGGACCCCCTACAGTGTATACACTTCAGTGATTCATGCTTGTGACCTTTATGCAAATGCGCAATTAACTCATCAAAGACGTCAATAACAACATTTTGAGTCAGTGCATTGGTACATCTGATCTGGCTGAGCTGAAAAGAAAAATCTAAATACAAAGGGGGGAAGGAATGAGCCGGCACATTGGAAATGCCACCGTGTTCCCGTTTATGCCGAGGCCCAAAGTTTAAGTACGAGGCTGATTTGATTATTGTAATTCCCTGAGTTTTAGTGAGAAATCAATCACCTTCAGTGCAAAAAGCCTTCAGTTGTTGTATTTGTAGACTTAAAACCATGATTACAGCTTCAGCTCGTAATCCTACTTTAATGAATTTACGAGATCATTTACAGTTCAGATGACAGTAGTAGTAGTAGCTGCAGTATTAGTCAGCAGCAGTCACTACTCTAATAGCTCTTAAGTGGCAGCAGCTGTTTTACTGGTATACTTGTAACTTTAGAAGCAGTAGTAGATCTAGTAGCAGGCTCTCTGTAAAACGTACAACAAATAGAATCGGAGGAGTTGTACAATCACAGGAAAAATAAACCCTTTCCATTTCTTGAGTAGCAACCAGATGCTGCTAATGAAATGAGCTCAAAAAGCAGATCATCAGCAAGTGTGACCACCTCTATAAAAGGAGAAGTTTTGGCGTTTTGCTGGTTGGGAGCATCTGAGTGTGAGTCAACACAATCTTCCAAGGAGCAGGAGGAGGCAAATTCATTGTAACATCAACCTGCAACACGGTACTCAGAGAAAACGTCAAAAAAGCCCAGTGCTACATGTCAGACTCTACAGACCTCAGTTAGCATGTTGAGCATTAAAGTTCATGACAGTAGAGTTAGAAAAAGACAAAATAAGCATGGCTTGTTTGGAAGAGCTGTCTGGAGAAAGAACACAAACATGCAGCATTCAGTTGCATCTGAACAATCATGAAACTTCTGAAACGACATCCTTTGGACACATGAGACACATGAGATGTCTAGTGCCACACCAAACACAGCATATCAGCACAAACACCTCATACCAACTGTCCAGCACGGCAGTGGAAAGCCATCTGTCTGACAGCTAAAACTCGGCAGAAACTTGGTCATGCAACAACACAGTGATCCCAAACAGAGCAGCAAATCTACAACAGAACAGCTGAAAAAGAAAAGAATCAGAGTGCTGCAATGGCCCAGACCTCAAACTGACTGAAATGCTGTGGGTTGACTTCAAGAGGGCTCAAACAATGCCGTCAAGAAGAGTGGGCCAAAATTCCTCCACATCGATGCGAGAGGCTGATGAAGTCGACCAGAAAACAATCACTTCAAGTTATTGCTGCAAAAAGTGGTTGTACAAGCTGCTGAATCTGGGGTGTACTTGCACAGAGTCCACATATTTGAAACAGCTTATATAATATGTACTATACATAAGAACAACATGTAAAAAAGTAGAGGCTGTAGAGTGAGTGCTTGCAGATTCAGAGGCAGCAGCAGTGGTTTTTGGTTTCAGCGGTACTAACAGAGGTTATTTCAGTTTCAGCAACATAACTTTGTTCCAAAGGTCACAGTCGCTAATTGATTAAGCGATCACCAAATAATGAATCCAAACCATTAAGTACTTTTCCATACAAAAGGCTGAACATAGAGTTTTTATGGGGTTTTTAGACCAAATAATTAATCACGGATGAATCAATAAGCCATTCTTACAGCAGCAACTTTGAGGTACAACAGTGGATAAACACAGATGTAACAAATCATATTAATGAAGGTCCTGTTCTAATGAGGTACAGAGCCTTATTAATGGGATTTGTAACATCTGTGTTTACCCACCATTAAATCTCAAAATGCTATGAAAATAGTCCAAAAATAATGGCTCTTTGCAGCCGTCTTAACTCTGTTGAAGAAATCTTCAGCTTGTTAGCTTGTTTTGCTCGTTCTTATTAAACCCATTTAATGACATTCAGTAATAAATGTTCTGTCATTGGTCTTTTCCCCCCCAACACCATCAGCAGCAGTACTATTGTTTCACCATTAGCAGTATTTAAAATCAGCAGCAGTACTTTTAGTGTCAGCAGGGTATTACCAGCAACATGAGTCGCTTTAGCATCAGTAGTAGTAGCTGTTTCAGTAGGAGCAGTAGGTGGGTGAGGCTCAGTGTCTGAGAGGGATAAAGTACAACTGATCCAGCAGTAGTGCCCACTCACGCTCTCGCAGCCTCCCAAGGGATTCATTTCCATTTCTGTGCTGCTGCGTTCATTCCTACTGTAAGACCTCGACATCAGTGGAGCTTCCCTGTAGATGCTTACCAGTGGTTGTATATCTAACTTGCAAGAACTCTTGGCAAGTCTCCTCACTTGTGACAGCATGTGCTGAAAAAACATGTTTGCCTCCCACACTCCCGGCTTTAGTTTACAAATAATCTAAAAGATTCAAACTTGAGCAACTGATTTGTTAATAAGATGTCAGCGAAGCGGTGAATGCATTTCATAGTTTACTAATTAAAAGGTGCTCAAAGGGAATGTAGGTCACCCATGATATGCAGTCACACTGCCACAGGCACGGATCAAACGGTTTCACACCCATGTTACAGCGACTAGCATGCTCGAATCACTCGTTGGGCTGACTCTGTCTGAATAAAAGCTGCCATTTTAAGGTAAAAATATCACGTTTGTCTGCAAGTTTCATGAAACTTGATGAAGAGGCAGGGAACGAGCAGTGGGAGAAATCGTGCGGGTGTTTTGCATGGATGTGTTCACCATTGCCGTTCCAGTTTAAGGTGTATAAAAACAGAAGCTTATAAACCACAAATTAAATACTCTCTTACACTCCTTACAGGAAGTGTTTATTTATACAGTACACAGACTCCCTATTTATCGTTGTTTTACCTCAAGCCTTCAGTGTCAAACTGCTCCTCGTTTAAGAGGAATGCATCGCTGCTGTGGGGGTGTGAAAAGTCAGTAAAACTACTGGCAGCTTTGCGAGTCGTCAGATTTGAGGTTAACTGAGGCCCTTCACCTCAAGCTCTGAGTGAAGGCGAGACAGTGGTGTCACAGTAAACTGGATCTAGAAACCAAACTATATTGCTCAGTTCATCTGCATCCAAGCCACAGCTCTGCCTTTTTCTACAACGTGGCTCTTAAATCAGCACTTAAGCCCTCACAGTGGATCGTGACCCCCCCTCCCTCAGCCTCTGGTCACCTCTGTCCTGGGATCCCCTCGGAGGAATAGTCTGTCTCCCGCCAAGCTCCAGCGCCGCACCAAATCAGCCATTTGTTTCTGTTTAACCTTTCACATAAACGTGGCATACAGAGGCTGGTATTGATGCTGGCAGGTAATTTGTGTTTGTGGGATGCTTTTCTAGTGATGTGCGTGTATGTGTGGTGACTGCTACACTGTGTAGTGCTCTACTCCTCATCCCCTTCTCTCCCTAATGCAATGAGTTCCCTGGCCCATCAGTCTATGGCCAGAGAGTCTGCAGTGCTACATCAGGCCTCTCATTATTCTCTTTGCCTGCTACCCATGCCCAGTTTGCTAACAACGTGAGTGTGTGATCACGTTTGGAGCTATTGTGCGTCTCCACAAAAGGCTCTCATAAAGTTCCGTTTTTTTCTCGCATCCCAACACCTGAAGTGGCACACTGCATTGCTAATTTATACATGCTTTTAATTCATGTGCCAATAATCCCTGGCAGAGGTGAAAGCAGGCTTTTTGGAGGAAAGACAAAAAGACAAATGATCACTATGGCGGGCCAATTTACCAAAAACACAGTGCACGTGAAAGAAATGATAAAATTCCATTCTCCATCCCCGAAATATCAATTTGTGTGGCTTTTTGATATTTTCTTTAGGCTTCCCCTTTTAATCCACCTTTGTTTCCAGCTTGGCGTACATCAAAGCGCCAGCGCCTGCAGATATAAACTGCAGTAAGTCCATTCACTCAGCCGTAAACAAAGTATAACCTGTCGCTTTCCCACCCCCACCCAGCTTCCGCGCCATCTCCGAAGAGCCTTCCCCATGCCTTACAAGGCGTGAGCTTAGCTAAACATCTTGATGGTATGGCTTTTGCAACTTGTGAAGGCATCTAAAAAGGCAAAGCCATCTGTGGTCCTGGAGTGAATCACAGGGAAGTCAGATGACACTGTAACTAGCAAATGTCAAACACTGCTTTGAATAAAGACCACCGCAGCAGAAGACGGATGGTTAGGCCTGGAAGTGCTGCTGAAAGGAAAAGACGTGAAGCACTTTGTGGGTGTGCATATGCGTGCGTAACTGTGTCTTTCTCCATGCGGGCACAATTGTGTGGGCACACTAACAGGCATAATGAAAGTTTTGGAAGATGTGCGGATGACAACGTCTTGACAAGCTGACAGCCAGCACATTAAGCAAATCTGACAGGAATTCAATTACAAGACACATCAGTTGTCTTCACGTCGCAAACGGATGTCAGTCTTTTTCTTCCGAGTGGCAGCAGCAAAGTCCTATTTTGGGCTGTTAGCTTTCCTTTTTACCATTTTTGTGTTTTTCATCTGCTGAAGATGTTTTTATACAGCGAGGGAGGGGAAAAAGCTGCAGGATAGACTTTTTGAGAAGATGAAATTACTCTTCTCACTTAGCATGGCACATTTAGAGTCCTGCTTTGATTTATGCCTCCCTAGGGCTGACCAAACACATGTGCAAGTGTGTGTGTGTGTGTGTCTGTTTGCAGAAAGTGATGCAGGGAGGGCAAAATAGAAATACCTCTGACTGTGTGTAGGAGTCATCTGTGGGTTTAAAGATCTTTGTTTTCATGTGAAAACTGCTTCTCTGACTGTTGTCAAATGCATGTATTTGTTTAGTACACTGGGTTCAAATAATGTCTCATCTCACACTTATCTTTTAGCTGATCGTGCTTATTTTTTAATGATCTATAAGATCAGCGATTTTTGTGATTTAAGTTTCTTTATGCTCACTGATCAACTCGTCATCATCATATTAGAAATTGAGCTTATAATAGCTTAAAAGTAATAAATCACACTACATATGAGAAAAGGATCTTTTATCTCTCTCTTTTATCACTGCACTGCTGAATAAGGTCAAGTAAAACCTAAGATTTCCTTAAGTAAAGGCTGCCAGGAGGCTAAATATGTTTCCGCCTTTTGCTCATAGGCTGGGGGGAATTCAGGCCAGACGCTTGATTGTGTTTGTCCTAATGACACAGATTGTGGATACGCTCGCATTCACGCTGCAGGCTGTTCAGGGATCAGGCTTCAAACCCCAAGTGTTACCCATAATCTCCCCCAAAAGTCCTGATGAGATTTAAGTCCACTCCCTCCAGAACGGCATCAACAGCAGCTCTGAGGGAATTGGGAAAAGTTGTGAAAAAGAAAGTGTCTCCACATAAACAGATTTCACATCAGACAGGGATTAAAGTCCATAGAAACCTTGGCCTGACTTTGGACATTAGGGTATAATCCCTCAGCTGCAGAATTGCTGCATTCTTCATTTCTCTTGTTTGGAGAGTTAATGTGCGGTCTCAGCCATCCACTCAACTTCTGCTTTGCTGTTTGTTGCTGAAAGATGAGTTTTCGGGACACTCAGATGGATTTGAGAGCTTGGATACTCAAAGATTTTGACCTTCGATCTCTGACGTAAGAGCAATATGAGCTGAACTGTCCTGCTAGAAAAAAATAAACAGTATTAGATTGCCATTAAGCAGAAAGTAAAATGTGAAAGAGGTAGCAGACTAAAAGGTGGTGCAGCTAGGCATCTGGGATGGTAATCTGTAGGATGGCTTTGGAAACCAAAAAGAGAAAGTGAGTGAAGGTAGAGCCAAGAATTAAACACAGTCCCAAGTTTAAGACCACTTGAAAAATGGCAAAAAATGATATTTTGCATGGTCGGATCTTAACAAGGATCCAAGTAGAGCTTCAACATGCAACAAGAATAAATGGGAGTGAGGCAAAACATTTTTTGAGCATGCAATTTATCGAAAACAACACTTAAACTGAAACAGGCTGTTTTACAGCTGATCAAAAGTTTAGGACCACACATCCAAAAAACCCATAACCCCTACAAAACAGAAATCAAAGTTTCAAACATGAACTCAGTAATGAGTAGCTCCACCGTTATTGTTGATCACTTCAAAAATTCATTGCAGCATGCTTGATGCAAGCATTTCCATGAGGTGAGTGGGAACATTTTTCCAAGTGGTGAAGACGTTTGCATGAAGGGAATCTACTGTCTAGAACTCTTGTCCATTTTTGTAAACTTCTCAATTGGATTTAGATCATGGGAACACGTACGATGGTCCAAAAGAGTGATGTTATTCTCCTGGAAGAAGTCCTTTGTCCTGTGGGCATTGTGCACTGTAGCGTTGTCCTGTTGAAAAACCCAGTCGTGACCACACAGACGAGGACCCTCAGTCATGAGGATGCTCTCTGCAACATCTGGAAATCGCGAGCAGCCGTTTGACGCTCCTGCACCCCCTGAAGCTCCATTGTGCCACTAAAGGAAAAAGCACCCCAGACCATTATGGATCCCCCACCACTGTGGCGCGTAGAAAACATCTCAGGTGGGATCTGCTTGTCATGCCAGTAACGTTGGAAACCATCAGGACCATCAAGGTTACATTTTTTTTCATCAGAGAATAAAACTTTCTTCTACCTTTCAATCCCAGTCCCATGTTTGGTGCTCTTTTGCAAAGTCCAAACAGTCAGTTCTGTTAGTGTTCAAGGAGACGAAGTCTATGAAGATGTTTTTTGATTTTGAAGCCCTTCGGTCTAAGATGCTGTCTGATGGTTATGGGGCTGCAGTTGGCACCAGTAATGGCTTTAATTTGGGTCAAGGATCGTCCCGTGCCTTGACGGACAGCCAGTTGGATCCTCTGGCTCAGTGCTGGTGAAGTCATTTTGGATTTTCCACTTCACTTTGTGGTTCCATAATCCTCAGGATCATTTAAGAAATTCCAAATGACTGTCTTACTGTCTCCCACCTCAGCAGCAATGTCGTGCTGCAAGAGACCCTGCTCATGCAGTTCAACATGGGGTACTGCATGAGGTAGTCAGTAGTGACAGAAGCATGTGATGCAGAAAACGTATGAGGACAGTGAGACAGTGGTGAGGTGTGCGGTAGGAGTGACAAATGGGTTCAAAGTGGAGGTGGGATTACACGAAGAACTGGCTCTGAGCCCTTCTTATTAGCAGTGGTGATGGACAGGCTAACAGATGAGGTCAAGCAGGAATCTCCATGGATTTTGATGTTTGCAGACAACACTGTGATCTGAGGTATGCTCTGGAGAGAAGAGGAATGAAAGTCAGTGGAGACAAGACAGAAAGTGTGTGTGAATAAGTTGGAGAAAACCTGCAAGGAGTAGAGTTAGTGAAGGTAGATAAGTTTAAGTATCTATGGTCAATCCCAAGCAACGGAGAGTGCACAGTGCAGGCAGGGTGGAGCAGATGGAGGTGAGTGTCAGGGGGAGTAAAAGGGAAGGTTTAAAAGATGGTAGTGAGACCTGCTATGATGTATGGCTTGGAGATGGTGGCATTAACAAAAACAATCACATGCACATGTACACAGTGAATCAGCTGCTAGATCACTTACAGCTTCAGCTGTCACATTTTCTGACTGAACACACTTTATAATTAAAATGGTAAATGGCCTGTATTTGTATAGCACTTTAGTGCGTTTTTTAATGTGCAAACTGGAACGAAGAACTGGGTTAAGGAATCCAAGGTTTGCAGGGAGAGTGGGTGGGGGAGGTGGGGTGTTAACATGTATAGCACTCCTTAATATTCTCTCGGGTGTACTCATACAAACTTGTCTCTGAGTAGGCCAGCGTGACGAAGTGTCTTCATAAAGAGAGGTGTTAGTTTATTCAGCAGACAGCCCACACACAGCAGAACCACAATAACTCATGTTGCAGGATGTCCTCAAAAGGAAGAATAAACAGGAAAGCAACAGTCACTAGCAGAAAGTCACTGCGAAACCAGACTGTTTCTAACACAAATACATAACACGACAGCAAAATAAGGACTGTGTGAAGCCCCAATCATGAAGCACGCTGTTTCCACTTTAAGTGTCTTAAACGTCAGTATAGCTCTTGGCTGTTATCCAGTAAGCAATAAAGATTATTATTATGTCCAGTCATTTAACACGCAGTTGCTGGGGTGTGACCATTAGTGGATGTGTCTTGAGGGAAGATAGTGGAGAATGTGGACACCATGTCAACAGCTGATGGTAAAATGCATTTAAGGTGAATTTAATTATAACAGCACTTGAGTGTGGCAACCAACTGCTGCCCATATCAATGCTCCACATTTCTCCGACTGAGTGGGTGTAATGAGAGGTTTCATTTACAGGGAATCATTTGATTAAATTCACCTCACTCTCTCTGACTTTATGTCAGTGCAGAGCAGAAGTGGAGAAGTGTCATGTTGCTGATATTTGACTGGCCAAAATTTTAAATTCACTTACAATTGATTGGATATGTAACTTCGCAGAAATTCAGAGTGCATGGGGGTAGAGGTGGAAGAAAATCTCGTGTAGCACAAATGACTTTATCGTGACAGCATTCAGCAAAGATATATCACAGCGAGTCAGGAAACTCCAAAGTCTTTAGTGTTAAAAATATATAATGAATCATAGGAGGCTGGTCAATAAAGGCAGAGGAGGTGAATCATGTTCTGTTTTTAGTGACAAGTGGTAGATTAGAGAATTTAAAAAAAAATTACCGTAAATTGGAAACAATCCATGACTAAATCTCAGCATCCTTGAGAAAAATATTTTTTCCTTTTTTCTTTTTAAACCAAAGAACATTCAAAATGCATTTTTACTCAGACCATTTTTATTCAGGTCAAGTTTTTTATTTTTTATTTTATCAAGCATTAGCCAGTCCACCAGGTACCTGTACAAAGTCTCTGAAAGTGCTTCTGGTAAAGGTGACATGCTTTTTTAAAAAGGAACACTCACTGGGTAGTTGATGTGGCGTGGACCCAGGGAAGGTCCACTGCTACAGAGAAGACGTTTAGATTTCTGCTCATATTAATAATGCATATTAAGAGAAATCTTCTGCATATTGGTCTTTGCTTGCAAATGTAATTTTTCTTGAAAGCAAATCATCGTCAGATGAAATCTATCAGTGTAGCTTCTTCTCCTCTCCAGAGTGCTCTTTGCCTGCAGGCCACCAATCTGTGCTAAAGTGATTACCTAATAAAAGCAAGATAAGCTCAAATATATTTTGTTTATCTATCCCACCTACATCAGGACCAAAACATGAAAATCAAACTAGCTCAAAAATAAATACATACATTATCAAACAGCAAGATTACTCAGAAAGTTTAAAAAAAAAACATGCACAAAAAAGGAACTGAACTAATGAACATATAAAAGTAAAACTTCGACATGTAGATGTAAGCACTGTGGTGTGAGACAGGAGGGAGTTCCTGTTTCTGTCCTTGTGGCAGTGCAGCTGGATGGAGGAATTCAAAAGGTGCATTGATTCAAACCTGAATGCAAACTGAATTCACAAATGCAACCATTCAAACACAACGATGATGAATTTCTTCAGCAACCAATATGCATGTATTCCTGCAGCTATCAGTTCATTTTTCAAGCCACAAAAACTCTTCTTCTCTGTAACATGTCAGCAACTCTACTTTTGAGTCACAACTAATGGAGTCCCTCCTCATGTCTTCATCCTAAAAACTCCCCAAGTCAGGTACATTCACACTGTGGTCCAGGAAGCACAGGTGTGGAAATGTGTCTGTGAAACATATACTGAACTCTGGGTTTTAATCAGCTCACCAAGCTTGTCCATCATACCGACCCACGACCTCATATCCCTCATGATGATAGCTGAAAAACATAGTTTCTGTTTCCTTATCTTATTCCCCACTTATCTCCAGCTTCAAACCCGTAGCTCCTCTCTGAGGTGTCAAACTGCCAGTGTGATCAGGTGAAGAGTATAATATGAAGAAAAACCATGAGAAGACTTGGAGAAAGAGACAGTTTACAGAACATAAAGTAGCCGTTTCACAATGATAAAGGTGATTAAGAAATAGTCACAAGCTGCTGCTTCATTGCCTCTCAGCACGATGCAGAAAAAACACAAGACAAAGAAAGAGCCACAGGATTACGAAGGGAAACCCAAAAGCTCCCATTACAAAACATCTTGTTCCATGTCTGCAGATTCTGCATATTCATAAGCAGGAAGCACCAAGCCCACTTATGTCATCATTACTGTATTTGGTCACATGTAATTTGGTCCATTTGGTTCTCAAAAACTACAGTCTGAACTAGCAGTGATTACTTGACTGATTTATAGCTAATATTTAACCTGTAACAGTTCCGATCTAACTGAAGGATTAAACCACGCTACACTGTTTTGAGTGAAGGTACACAAGCTGCTTCTGAGTTACTAGAAATGCCAGCGGGCTTTTGAATGAGGTTGTCTCACTTTTGCAGCAGTTTGGAACAGACGCCTAATGTCAGTCACTGTAGTAGAGCCAACAAATCAGTTGGACTGAACTTGTTACTGTCCTTCTAATTCTCCTCACACATCTGTATCCAGCTGCTGCGAACCGATAACAAATGGAAACAATAACCATAAAAACCTCATACAAATAAAAGATTGCCATCCCAAACGCTATGCACTCCCCTTCATCATTTTAAAGGTGTGGGGCCCAGTCAGGCATAAACAGATCCTAAGGAGAAACAGAGACTATAAAAACTAAAGAGATGTGCTGCTGCAGATAAACATAACAGACAGACCATGGGGTCGCAAAGCAGCTCTCAGTGCCATCGGGGATTTATGTTAAAAAAAACAAAACAAAGGAAGAAAAAATAAATAAAGGGTTTTCCCACACGGCAGTGTTTGTGGTGAGCTGTTGGGCGTCCACTTAACTGCAGTAAACATCATCACGAAATCAACACATCCCCCAAACAAACAATGCCATAAAAGAAATGAGTAGTGCGGATAAGAAACCTGATTGCCGAGGGCGATGGAAACAGCAAATTATAAAGTTTCCATCCTGCTCTACAGGAAGGTGAATGACTCTGCCTGTTCATCTCCACGATTCATTAGGAAAAGATTGTTATTTTAATTTGCCCCCCTGAGCTGGTTATGCATACCCCAACCTGCATAATCCTCTGCAGATAAGCCTGGATTATTGCCAGATAATCTAATCGATATTAACAGAATTAACAATTCAGAACGCTTATCACACGTCGTTCCCAGCATGTAGCTTTATGTCTCTTTTCAAGTTGTATAGCCATTTCATCATCAGAGTGAATCACCATGCCGGAGATGTCAGCAAGTTTTACGAGTTTTTATGGTGAAGATCCTGGACTCTTCTCTTCTCTTCTCTTCTCTTCTCTTCTCTTCTCTTCTCTTCTCTGCCTTCTCGTTGCTAAATGTCCATTTCAGTTGACCTTTTTCAGCCCATGACTCATAGGCTTCTTTCTGAGCTCCTGTTGTGGTGACTCAGCACATAATCACCACTGATTGCATCAAATATCACATCCTGTGAACTAAGACAACAACAGAAGCTTTACTTGGACTCTCAGAAAAATGGAAGAATTTGTTGTTGTTTTTCTTAAATAAGGGAGACATCTTGCTTTCTCTTAATATGTTATTATGTTTTTGCTTTGTACTGCACATAATTGAAATGTTGTTCAGTGTAATTAGTTTCAGCTTTATGGCCAAAAAAAAAATGATTTGTTGGTTTGTTAACGGGTACATCAGGTGTTACATTAAAGCATTTACTACTTTTCATTTTAGCAAATAGCTAGCTTGTAGGCAACGAAGTAATGACTGACCAGACTGACCAGAGCCAACATACAGAAGTTTACACAAGTCTAGACAAGAAGTAATCAAAGTGAATTACTCTCTCAAAGTCATGTGGTTGGGAGGTAGGTGTTCACCTTACTGAGGAGCCTCAGCTGAAAGAAGTTCTTCTTAACAATTGAACTTTGTTTGTCAAAGTTGTCTTTTATGTGTAGACACAACACTCATAGGTACAAAGACTTGGATGCAAATGAGTGAAAAAGCAGCCAATGCCCAAAGAAGAACTTTAAAAGACCTCCAGAGAAGACTGAAAATCTCTTGTTCAAGACTGCTTTAAAAAAACATAACAAGAAAGTCTGGCCCATGGAGTGGCTCAGAACTTTTGCGTAGTGCAAAAGCTAAACAGAGACCTAATTTTAGGTATCTTCACATTGGGTTCTGGCATAATATCATATAAATATCATAAAAACAAATATAAATATGGTTTTTATTTAATCAGAGAACCAAGATTACATTTAGAAGGGTAAAATACATTAGTGATATTTTCCAATGATGTATAAGTAGCGCATTGCCATTATGACAGGAAACCCCAAAGTTTAACAAAACGCTAGCACACACATTGTTGAAAGCTTTTTGCACATTTATCCATTTGTCAGAAATTGATCTGAGTGATTGCTATAAGGTACAAAAATAGCTATGAATTTATCAGAAAATAATCGAACACAGAACAGAACAATTCAGTTAACAGTCTAAACACTAAGAGCGTGGCATTAAACAAAGGCATATACGGAGGATACATGAATGCATATACAGTCTACACATGCACTTGTTTGTGTAGTGTGTGTATTACGTGCACTGATGTGTGAAGTCACTGTGATTGCAGATTTAATGCATTTATTAAGGTAAATGGAAGGCAGCGTCGTCTTGGTGCCACCGCGGTTAACGTAAGTGTTTTGGTATTTTGTCGAGGATGAAGCGCTTAAAGGTCAAAGCCCTTGTAATGCCACTTTAATGTGCCTCAGAATGACTTGCTTCACCTCTCCAGTGTCCTCTGTCTCTCACAAACAGACCCATGACTTATACAGAGTGTGCCTGTTTATATAAGAAATAATTCAGATTTTGGATTCATTAACTTCTCTCTAAATGTTTTTTTTTTAAATTGATTGCATGATGCAAATGTTTCAGAGCCATTAGAATTGTGTTTGTCTTCTGTTTGGTGCACTGTTGTTATCCAATCTCCTCCCACAGTTTCTGTTTTCATGTGTCCTGCTATTCTTTACTTGCCAACAGTTTCACACCTGTCTCTGAGCGGCTCATGCTGACATCACCGTGTCTATGTATCAACGAAAAAATAAGTTTAAAGTATTTTAGAGTTGGAAAATGGAACATGCAGGACAATGACCAGTGCACATATCCCTCCATTCTTATTCCTTCCCCATTCATTCTCATTTTTCTTACTATTTGTTGCCTTTTTGTTCTTGTTCTGTTTTCTTTTAAGCTCTTTTTTTAGCTCTTAAAATAGCTGCTTGTCATTCACAAATGTGGTTTAAATGACAGTCCACTGATGAAGCTTTCAGGTGTTCTCCAGATTATTTGTTGACTTATAGGGCTTCTAATAAAGTAATATCTTGTGATTTGCTGCCCCTATGCTCTGTAAACAAGAATAAAACAAACATTGCAGGAGGTGTTTGACATTTAAGGCTTACCCCTTCAATACACGTATTTTACGGTAACTGCTCTCCCCACTGCGATATCATATTACTGTGAGTACACCCTGTATGGATCCATATTGTCCTCAGAGAGGTGTACTCACGGAGTGATATCATGGAGTGAACTTCTATTGGATGATGACACCTCTGATGTGCCTGTTAATAACCTGATACTGGATCTGAAAATGATGGAAACCTGAGACAACAAAGGTGCATCACAGCAGCGTGACACCACAGAGCACCAAAGAATATATGGAGTAAAGGGCGTTAACCCTTTGTAATCCATCACTGACCACTCAGTTCCAATGAACAGGCATCTCCACATCTCAAAAAAATAAAATTACCCAAATATAATTGAATATAATTCCATCTGCAGCCAACAGAGGCAGGGGAGAAACAAAAACACAGCCACTGGCTGGAGTGTGATGGTCCACTCTTTACTGAGCAGTATGGACGGGTAAAAAGATGCAGTGTGTACAAATGAATTTGATGCACTTCATAGTTCACACTCTGGGTCTGTTACAAATACAAGACTAAAGCTCCATTCAGATGGGATGAAAAAATTACAAGAAAAAATAACTGCAGTTCCTCTCGTAGCCACTTGAGGCTGGCGTGATTCATTCAGCTTGTAATATATGAACCATTGTTTGGGCTTGAAAAGAGACAAGACAACAGTGAACATTAGTGATGGGATTTCCGGCTCTTTTTAGAGAACCGGCTCTTTCGGCTCGGCTCAATAAAAAGAGCCGGCTCTTTCGGCTCCGAACCGGCTCTTCAGGTTGTTTTGTTGCTTTAATTTATTTATTAACAGTAATATAAAATTATGCACAAAAGGAATTACTAATGTAATAAAAAAAAAGTGGTTTTATTTATATATGTTTATATATAAATATATGCGGTGGCCCCTAGAGACAAAACACGTACAAACTCCAAAAAGCACATATCATATTGTTGTGAGAATACTGGGGTGTCATTTTTATGTGATAATAAAAAGTGCCTTATCTTGCTATCATTGCTATAGTAACGCCATGCACACAACAAAGAGACAAGCCCTGGCATGTCTGAGAGCAAGAGCCACATACCAGCCGCCAATGCAGATTTTGCAAAAAGGGAGTTATTTTAACAACGTCCTACAAAGTATTAGACTTATTAAAATATGCAAAATTGTTCATCCTAAAGGTGGAAACAACAAACTTGTTTCACCACTTGAGGAAAAAAAACACACTGTTGAGTAAAACAATGCTAGGAGGACATGCAGGAGTTATTTTATTAGTTATTTTATATTTTGTTAAATGAAGTTGTTAAGAAGTTATCTTGTACTTTTACTTAAAATATCCAGGGAAAATACTACCTGGGCTACTTTTGTGCTTACATGCTGTTGCACTGCTATCACACTACAGCAGCTGATTGGACAAGAAGGATGTAAAATGCTCTTCATTTTTTGGCACTAAGAAGTGCTGTTGTCTGCAAGCTGCAAACACGGATAAATGTTGTCAGTATATTTTAATACAGGCATACCTATCATGATGTGATTTTAAGGTTGCATCGCATACCTGTACACCACACAGAGAAGGAAAGTCAAGGAAAGTGGAAAGAGAGGGGTAACATGGGACTTGGCAGTAAAAGTAAATACAAGACACAGGACATGGGAGAGAACAGGCTGAAAAAGTAAAACAGGAAGTGAGCAGCAATCACCGAAACAGAGAGAGAAGCTAAAAGGAAGAAAACAAATATACAAAATCACATACTCGAATAAATCATCCTATCAAAGGATGTATAAAACTACTAATGCTGTAATCATTCTGTACAATACGATAATTACAATTCTACAACAGTGTATAACTTGCATACTTCAAATGTCTGTATAGTTTTCATATTTATATCCTCTTCATAGCCTGTACATAGCTTGTACACCCACTATGTTAAAAACTAACTTAACAGCATGGTATAAAAAAAACATCATAAGCCTCTCTGGATAGTATCCCTTTCCATAACAATTCAATGATTGATTGGTGGAAATAGTTTCCTAGCTTTAGCTGATAACTTGGCACTCTACTGAAAATGTGATGTTGTGGAGGTATGTAACGATGACATGAGAGATCCCAATATTTTATTCCAACTTTACTCACGGCTTCACACAGCTGAGCATTCAAAGCCCCAAAACCACGCCCTCTCACATCTGCTTACACTGGATGTGAGTGGAGCCACCTGGTGGTCCACCACGATATCTTCCATCGTAGAGCAATTAAAATGCTAAAGTTGAAAACTAGAAGGTGGTGCCACTGTTGCAAGGTCCAGTGTTTGTTCACAGTCTGTGTTTGCACTCTCAAAAATAACACACCGGTCAAAACAGCTTAACATCAACTAAATTATTCGTGGTTGTGTGCTGATATTTGCCAACAGTAGACTAGAGTAACTGAAGCTGATAGTCAAATGCTTGGTTGAGCAGCATCACTGGGTTGGTCATTGAAGTTTAATGTATTCATCTGCAGTACAGATACTGTATCACCTTATATTGATAACAGTGAGATATGTGTAGTAGCACCTCTTGAGTTGTCATGTGGGTGGAAATCTGTGTATTCAGCCACTTTACGTCTCCACTTCTACATAAACAGTTTGATTTTCATCATGAGGAAATGATTTGTGGCTCTGCAGATGGCAGACACTTGCGTTTACATATCTCAACCATGTCTTGATTTTTGCTTCTTCTTTTTTTTAAACTATGTTCCCTACTCACTATGAAAGATAGTCCTACGATGACCTAAAAAAATGTAATCATCTGACAATTTTTTGGCCTATTTTCTCTCCCATTCTGTTTTACAGGAGGAGAGTATCTCACTGAAAAAAGAAAATTCTGCTAGCAGGTATCATAATCTTACAGACCACTTATCAAAAGCTTGTTTGTAATGAAAAACATATAAATTAAATAGAAAAGTAATGCCAAGTATACATTTTTCATAGCATAGGGGATACATAGAAAGTCTGTACTCTGGGGCTAAATGTGTCAGTATGTTCAGCTCTTACATGAGATCATATGGGAGCATGAGGCTTCACCGCTCTGACTCATTTATATGGTGGACCATACTGAAATGTATTTCTTCCCACACCCATACATATTTAATATAGGAGCATATGGTTGTCATCGGAGGAGGTCAGTGCTGGAGGCAAAGAGTAGCTGTGTTCTGTTGGCTACATCTGCCCTCCCCATCCCGGTTAGGGGTGAGACGGGTTATGAACTGAAAATAGGGATGATTGGACCATCGTGTAGAACTGTCTGCTGAGCAAACTGTCAATTAAAGTCAGTCAAAATAAAACTTGCCTTAAAGGAGCACTCCCCTAACTTACACATTATTCTGTTTCATTACTTTTCTTGATCAGCGGGTGTTGTAACGTCTTCTGATGTTCTGTAAAGAGTCCTAAAATGCAGTTCAGAGTTATAATTATGGCACCTGTTGCTGGGTGGGACATATTAGGGAGCAAATGAACCTTTTCATTCTCAGAGTTGATGTGTTAGAAGCAAGAAAAAAGGGGAAGCATAGGGATTTGAGTGAGTTAAACAAGGGTCATCTTGTGACGGCAGGACAACTGAGTCAAAGCAACTCCAAACCTGCAGTTCTCATGGGGTGTTTGCAGTGTGCAGTGGTCAGTATCTATCAAAAGCAGTCCAAGCAAAGAACAGTGGAGAACCAGTTACAAAGTCATAGGTGGTCAGGGCTCATTAATTCACATGGGGTGCAAAGGCTGGCCCGTGTGGTTCAGTCCAACAGACGAGCTACTGAAGCTCAAGTTGATGAAAAGGGTTAGTGCTGGTTCTGGTAGAAAGATGTCAGAATGCACAGTGCACAACAGTTTGTTGCATATTGGGCTGTATAGCTGCATACCAGTCAGGCAGCCCATGCTAAACCCTGTCCACTGTTGAAACCATCAACAATGAGGAAGTGAGCATCAGAACTAGACCTTGTACAGTACCAGTGGAAGAAGGTGGTCTGGTCTGATACATCATGTGCATGACTGGGTGTGTGTGCAACACTTACCTGGGGAACACCAGGCACAAGGATGCACTATGGGAAGAAGGTAAGTCGGTGAAGGTATAGTGGACCTTGGGTCCTGCCATCCATGTGGATGCTATTTCACAACTTGGGACTTAAAGGATTTTGGTGCAGATACCACAGCACACTTTCAGGGGTCCAGTGGAGTCCGTGCCTCGATGGGTCGGGGCTGTTTTGGAGGTGGTCATAAAGTTATGTGTAAGCTGTGAAGTTGCACAGGGAATATAGGAACATGGGGGGAGGGGGGGTGATACCAGTGATAGAGGAAAATAAAAAAAATCTCAGTCAGTTTTTGACTTTATTAATTTGTGCATGCAACCTTTTTTAAATTTGTCTCATTCACTGATAATCAGTAATAGGGAGGAGGTAAGGGTGGATATGGATGGGTGTGCAGATCTCATCCCTTGTTGCTTTGAACGACTGAGTCTGACAATAAGACTGATGACTTTAAATTACTGAAATGACTCAACAACTCTTTTACGATTATTTGTTTGTTTTTGAACATCAGCAAAGACGACCAGTAAACCGATTTTGACGGATTGAGGAGACGCTCGACTTGGATGACGGCTAAATCTGTGTAAATTTAATAAACCTCAGCTTTAATCGAATGCCCACGCCGTGTCCGTGTTGGTCTGTTGTTCAGCCGTCTCCCGTCCAGTTGTAGCAGCAATGCAAGGCTTGATGCGGCTGATCATCCTAATGCACCCTCCTCTGCAGAGGTCATAAATTAGTCTGAAATACGGAGTGGGCCGCTGCTGCCAACCTCATCTGCAAAGTGAGTGAAGTGAAGCAGAAAGAATCAGCCCGAGATGCAGCGTCAGGCTGTTCTCAGCACAGAAGTCTGGTATGTCTGCAGCGCCGGCCCTACTTTTCTGACTGAGAAATGAGATATTACATTCTGCATCTTCAGAGTCCTTGTTTTGCTCCACTGCCTCAACTGCATCTCACTCCTCCTGTTGATTATACTGACTGATTGCCTTCATTTTATAAACTCGGCATTAATTAGAATTTCTGTAAGTAATAAAATGTATTGGATTTCCATTATTATGGAGAGTGCAAGATAAGGACCTCTTTTTGTCTGAGAGGATTTCCTTGGCTTTGCGCTGCTTAAAGCACAGGCGACTCTTACGAACGGAGAGCGAAGAAGAGATACGACATGAAACAGATGTCGCCTTTCTCTCATTTTTGATTGTAATTTCATTTCCCTAACCCTTTCGAGCTATTGTGAAAATTGAAAATCGCACATTCAAAGAAAACACTCATTTCGTTTCAACCCAAGAGGCAACTTTCTATCTGTGTCCTTCTCTTTTGTTCCCAAATGGTTTCTTTGTTTGGTTTGATTGGAAGGTAATTTCGCTCTGATTGATGTAAACCCAACAATAAATTGTTTTATTGTACTTCTGGTCCAAGATTTTAAAAAAATCTTTTTCATCACCGGCTATGGTAATGAACATGCAATTGAACTAAACGAACTCTACATCTGCCCACCACCAGCAGATATCAGTGTTTTAAAACCAATTTAAACAAAATGTTCCCGTCCCCCTGCTCTGCCTTTTACATGATTTGTGAATATTTTCCAGAAGCCTCCACATGTAAATTACGATCTGATCCTAAATCAGCACTCGGTTAGTTTAAAATTATACTCCTCCCATACAAAAGGAAAAAAAAAAACCCAGAAAACATTGACTGTCTTGGCTCGATGTGACATTTTCTCATTGAGTAGTACAAACAAAACTGATTAGCTTCCTTTTTTGAATAACAGCCCATTCTGATGATGCACATAAATCAAAAACCTGTTTGGAAGTGTGCATCGCTGCCACATTCAAAGATGTTTGCTTAGAGTGAACAACAATCCTCTTATAAGTACACTCACAGCAATAAACAGTGCATTTTTTCAGGCTACGAAACACTTTCACCTCATTTGACTTTCGCTAATCTTCAGCTACTGCTGTTCTGAAATTTAACTCATATCAGCTGAAGGCTGTAGGAATAAATGAAGAGCAAATTATTTTTCCTTTCCAGGTTAGTGGGTACTTTTACAAATGAACTGTATTGTAAGGATCTCTCTCTCTCTCTCTCTACATATGTGTGTATATATATATGTGTGTGTGTATATATACATAATCTCCAGCCTGCCTTTTAGGCAACATTAACATTCTGCTGCTCCGCTGTAATTGCTGCTGCCAACATCATAATGTGACTGTGAGATCTTAAAGTTCAGTTCACTTTAGTGTAAATTAATTCAGAAATCTTTATTCATCCCTCAGAGGGGTTTCTGTGTGTTAGGCCAAATGTCTGGAAAATAAAACTACGGAAGTGTTTGAACAGAATTGGAAATACACTTGGGCTAATGGTTATTACACACCAGAAAAAGAAACAGCTGAAAAAACGTACCTGCCTGACCTGATCTCTAAAAGTAGTGGAACCCAAACTCAGAGGAACAGGAGGAGGAGTGTTTGTTCCTGCTGGTTCCTAACCTGAGCAGTTTTAATCTCTGCCCCTCTTCCACAACGTATCTGTTGTCCTGTCTCTCTCCCCTTACCCTAACTCGGTCACGACAGATGGATGCCTCACCTCGAGCCTGGTTCTCCTGAATATTTTTTCCTATTATTACCATGTGATTGCTTTTAGTTTTGTTAGGGTTTTCTCCCTCCATTACACTAGTATGGCGACTGATGTTATATAAATAAACTTTTCCAAGGCCAATGGGCTGGTACTTATATACAGCATTTCTACCCTTTTAACTTTTACACTCCAACAGCCACTTGGGCAGTATCCTGTCCAAGGATACGTCAACATGCAGACTGGTGAGACCGAGGGTTGAACCACCAACCTTTCCCTGCACCTCCTCCACAGATTAGAGAGTTATCTGTGAACACTTTCCTGATCAGAATGACTTACCTTCCATTCATCCTGAGGGCTTTTCCATTTAACTGTATACAGTTAAATGGAGATCTAATGTCAAATATACAAACCAGAATCAAAGTGGAAATTAATGCTGATGACCAAAAGAACAAAAAAAACCTAAAACTTGAATGTAATGAGGGCGTAACATTGATGGATGAGAAGACACACCTAGGCAACAGCAGCCATTTAACATTTATGGCCTTTTAATCAGCAGAAGATGAATGAAGTCTGTTATAAGATTAGTGTAATCAGCTCCGACCTGCTTCTCTTCCTGGCTCATTATACAGTACTAATGGTCCGACACATGTCGAGGTGCATGTCCATTGGTGGGGCTGATCAACCTCAAAGAGCTCTTCATCAAGTCCTATCTAAACCATGACTCAGAGTCTGCTTACTTTCATTTATCCTATCCTGTATAACTTATCCTACAGAATTTAATTTGTACTTAAAGTACAGTAATTAACTGACTTTCAGTGATCACAGAAAACTGAAGCACCCCTTTGACCAAATTATTTATTAGACAAAAAACGAACGAAGCATGAACTGTCCAGCATGGCATGTTCTCGGTGTAGGATATTCGTATCTTTTTCAAGGCACCACAAAAGATTTCCAGTTTAAGTAGTAGTAAGTAGTGCTGCTTTTCCTTTTCCATCTCTCTACACTCCAATCTGTTATAGTGAAGGGTGTAAATATTCTCCAGGTCTGGTACTGATGGACCACAAATAACCCCTGGAATTAAAAACAGGAAATTTCTAAAGTAAAATTGAGGCTTTAAAATCAATTAGAGTAAAACGTGACTTTAAAATTCACGATTTGGACATGTCGCTCATCTCAGAGGCATCATCACATCCTCTCATTCATTAATAGTGTCCTGTGAGAGCTTCCCTTTTAAAACGCTGCTTGCAGCAGTCCTTCCCATCATGCATTTGAATGCTCGGTGCTCACTGTCTGCACCAGACACACTTAAGATAATGAATAGCTGGAGGAGGCAGGCGTTCTTTACCGCAGCCCAGTGAAAGGCCACTCTGTCTGGATCCACCAGGCAGAAAAAGAAAAATCTTTCCGGCAGCATCTGGTCGGACTGTGCAAATCAGCACGCTGGAATTCTTTGGATTTCAATGAATTCAGATGGTCGCATTAAAGATGTACTCATGTTATTTTCGGCTGCTGTGAAAGACACATTTAAAGGGCCACCTGAGAGCAGACAAAATGTCTTTATTTGTATTCGCCTTTCAATCAGTTTTCCATATTTCTCCTTCCTGTAACTCATCTGTGACGCACCACAGGAAGGTCACTGGTGTACAGAAGCAGACTGGAGCAGCGTCTGTTCAGTGCCAATAACTAAGATAACTAAAATAAGTAAATGTCAATCCGAGGCAGACCGGGGGTTTGGAGGAACTATAGAAGGGGGGCGATGAAACCGTTGGCTCTTGATTGTCATCATGTTCATCTGCCAACAGTTTTTGGCACCATGTTTAAAATCTGTTTACTAATGAATTCATCTCAGCTGCGCCAGCTAGTGACTACTGGCACTTCAAATTACCATTTGAGCTGCAACAGAAGCAGTCACAAAAATATGTTTATCAAGAGTTGTGTTTGTCTTCTTTGGTCTCATGTAAAGACCAAAGATGACAAACTCTCACAGAGTCATGTTACGTGGCAGCGGATCAGACCGTAACCCCAGAAAACTGAGTCTGAGCTAGCTTTAAGCCTTTTTATTATCAATGTGGTCAAACTGTACAGTTTAAGAATTAAAGAAAAAAAGAAGTGTTCAAACTTGGGTGAAAATAGGACTCATTGTACATAAAATTGATTAAACTAGACAGTTGCATGTAGTGCGAAAAGTGTGACATATTCACATTGTAAAAGCTAAATATTAAAGGCTTTGACCTTTATCTTCTTTCAGCTGCATTAAAATCAGCCGTTTATTATTGAAATCATATTAAATCAGTCAAAAGGTCCACAAGACATACAAAGTAACCAGTCACATTCCTACATTGATGCACGTTAAAATCTTCCAAGACTAGAGAAATAAAAGCTGTGGTTTTGACACATGCATACAGAAGGAGGCCTAACTCATAATTCCTTAAATACAATGATAAATCTTACTTTTTAAATACTAATAACTCAGCAAGTATCAACTTGTCCACACATAATAAAAACAGATTTAAAAATGATTTCAGTTAATTCACATTTATGAATCAGTGTATTTATTTATTCCCCATTTACATCAGTGGTGTTTTTATATTCATTATTCAATAATTCAACTATGTGAGCGGATTTTACACCAATCTGATGCAGAAAAGTCAACATTTTTGGATTTCAGATCAAGGATCCAGGTTTGATTTAAATCAACTTATTGACTGTCCAGATTTAACAAATTCTAACATTTTTCAGCACTTTGGGTGTCTCATGTTTTTGTTCAGTTGTTTATTGTGCAGCCTTTCACTTACTGCCACTCTGGCCCTGCAGACATCTTACAGGAATCAGCTTAGCTATGAATATGAACAGTCAAAAATAAGACGTTGACACAGCAGCTAAACATATGAAGATAAAAGTTTGTATTTGACTTTATTTTGTAGTTTGGGGTGTTTTTTTTTTTTTTTTGTGGCATTTTAGATCTTCCACATAAGAATTGTAAGAGCAACTAAAAACTTCTGCTGACATTAGCTACACTTTTTGTTTTTCGGGGGGGAGGAGACACTCTATGGACATTGTACACACAATCACACTCTATACCCCAGGTCCAGGTACCCTCGCCCCCAGAGGAGGAAATCGCACCTACACCCAGGAGATGTTACCCTTTCCCCCAGGGTGGAGACAAGCAGACCGCCCCCGGCCCTGCAGCAGCAGGGAGTCCCCGCATCCCAGACCCCGATTGGAAGGCCAACACCTCTGCCCAGCCCCTCCGCCCCGATGGCTAACAGAGAACGGGGGTGTGTGAAGACCCCATACCTCCATTAGGTACACTTGATCGTTTGCTCTTTTTCTTCCCGGTCTGGTTCCCCGGTCATTTCTCTGTGCTGTGTCTCTGTAGTCAGTTATCTATCCATGACTCGAGAAAATAGAATCACCAATTAACCTGACCCCACTAACTGCATGTCTTCGTACTGTGGGAGAGAACCCACACAAAGACAGGGAGAACATGCAAACTCCACACAGAAAGGCTTGTTGGTAGAACTGAATTCAGGACCTTCTTGCTGTGAGTTTTATCACTGTTTATTCTACCATTGTCAAGTATGTGTGTCTCAGTGTTAGTTTCCTGTTTTATTTTGATAGTCTCTTGTCTCATCTGCGTTACGTCCTTTTTTACTTCCTGTGTCTTGTCAGTTAAATTCAGTTCAGTTGTGTTTCCCACGTGTGTCCTCCCTTCCCTGATTCCCTCTTCTGTATCTATTTTCTGAGCCTCCTGCTGTTTTTTTCACCTTGTCATCATTTGCTGTGTATTTGTCAAGTAATCTTAGTCTCTCAGCCAGTCAGTTGGTTCCTGCCACGCTGTTCATTTATTAATTCATTTTGTTACCTGCAATAAAGCTGCATTTTAAGCCAAATCCTACACTTGTCTCCTCGCTCTGCCACACAGCCACCACTTGACCTGCACAAACAAGCTTCATCTCTTTTATTTGCTTAAATTTTAACAGTTATTAAAAACATAACAGTTTTCTTCACATCTCTATAAACACAGTTGGGGCAGATCAACCCCTCAGACTGTTGACATTATTACAGCAACTAGCCCAGACTGCCTTTTATGCAAGACCGTTTAAACTGTCTGCAGCGAAAGCCTGAAGTGGGTCAGGGGATATTTAGGGACAAGATGAAGCGCAGGGAATGAGGAAGGGAAGCTTCTTCGGGATTTGAAGAGCTGTTTGTTGATGCAGAGGGGATTATGGTGCTAGGCTTGCATTTTTTTTTTATCACAGTTTTAAGCATTATCGAGTGCGGATGTTTACTATTTCCATCCGAATTGGGCCAAAAGGGCAAAGCGCTGTATAATGCAAGAGATTCTTTTGAGGTTTCCAACTTTCTGTAAGCTATTTACATAATGAGCTGCCTCGATAGTTAGTGTTGCCAGGCTTCTTTGTGCTATCTGGGGCTGCACATATAGACTCCAAAATTCTGTGAGAGGACGAACATACAATAAATATACAGTACAAATGCAAACCCACCTCTTTACTTTGTTAAGCTTCTTCTTGGTGTTGTCACGTTTGAACTATAGAAATTGATTCAGTTTTAGTGATCCAATTAGATGAAGTCATTCGGAAAATTAAAAATAAACCAAACTGATTTGTCTGTGTGCAGATGCAGGATTGGTTTCTTAGAAATAGTGAAACAAACAGGTCTTGTTTAAAAGGTTGATGTATGCCTGTGGTCCTCAAATCTGCACATCAGTTTACAAGGCAAATTTCTAAACAAAGCTCAAATAATCAAGTTGAAGTTTTTCACCCACTCACTAAGCAGCTCCGGGTGTTTCACGTATCGTCAGAACCACAGATGTGTCCCCATTGACTTGTTTCACTGTATGTATACAGGTCAGGCAATGACACACACTGTAGCGCCAAAGGGCCATGTTCACGTCACACGTGCACACACACACACACACACACACACTGAGACTGTATGCACAATCGCATGCACTTGCAATCAAACACAGACAAACAGGCATGTACATGCACAAAAACACACATTCACAGCCTTGCACTTACATACACAAACACATATACGGGGTCAAGTCTCACGCTGGCACTCTTCCACTCTTGCAAACACACACACACAAACTCGCGCACACTCACACGCTGAGCGAGGAGGCCAGATGGAGTCACAGCGTGGGCTGTTGGCCTTTCACACTCTGGAGACTTGATTTCTCACTGTTTCTTTTCCTTCACCGACCCTTATTCCTCTCTTCCCTCATCCCACTTACCCTCTTTCTTCTTCACGCTCTCATCTATGTCAACACACTTCACCTTGTTTTTTCTTTCGCGCAGCCCTTTAATTTTGTTCTCAGATTTTAGCCCTTTACATTTCAATAAACAGTAGATGTCAGTTATCGATGCATCTCAGTAGCTTGTTCAGTTTGCCGTGCCATTAAATTTCTTTGACGATCCATTCTGCTAAAAGTACAGTGAAGATCATATTATGTCACATTGTGATGCTAATGCTAAAATCCCATTGTCCTGAGCTACAGTCTAACCAGGAAGCATCCTTCCCCTCTAAGCTACAGTTTTAATCAAATCAGAGAGAAGAGGGAGAAACGCTTAGTCCTCCAAGCCTTTAGGTTGCCTGTGCCATAAATATTGATTACAGGTTCAAGTCAATTAGAATAATGGAAAAAAAAAAACCCTGTATCCTCTGCCAAAATGTTCTTGGCTTTGGTGGGCATTTTATTGAATGAAGCTGGTAGAGAAAGCTAGCAAGCAGACTGGCTTCTGATTTAAAGAGCTGGAGTGTCTTACCGAAATAAGCCCTTAATACTTCTTACAGAGGATAATGCACATTATACACCGCTGATCAGCATCCTGAGCAAGGGAAATCTCCTGCCAATACCCAAGAGCTGAACTTAAAAGCAAAGGTGTTTAAAGTCCCAGTAGTCTATATGCAGAAGAAGAGGAAGCCAGATAAAGATAATGTGTAGCGGTTACTGTTTTCTTCATCTGTACCTTCACAGTGCTATCCAATAAGACTGAATAGCTGCTTATTAGTGTTAGTATTAGTTAACTAATATTTACTTTACTATAAAATACTGTAAAATGCTTTATAGTGTTTTAGATCATCTCTTCAACTGCTGTACTCACTTAGCTTTGTCGCAATTATTAATTTTCTTTATGCTAACTACTGTTTCTGTCAGCTCGCTTGACTGTAACTACGAGCTGTTTTACTTTTGTCTCTTCTTTTAAATTTTTTTATTGTATGTTGTTAAACACACCTAGATCACTTAAATTACACAATTGAAAGCATATGTGTATTGTTTGTGTATTTATACACAAGCACTCATATATATTCAAATAATTTAAAAAAAATGTTTATTTACCTGTTGCTACCACACACCAAATCCGGTCGTTGGTACTTGCTGGCTTGTGTAGCCTCTAGGTAACAAAAGCTCAGCACTGCGCCCAGCATCCTGGAGCACTTCTGTTGTGTTTTGTACGTGCTTTGTCTGTAGGGGCCACCGTAAATATACTTTTATTTATTCACTCCACATAAAATGTAATAAATAAATTATATAATACAAAAACCAACTATTTACATTTCAACTTTTAACTATTTAAATTTTCAGCTTTTTCCTTTTAAACAAATTTAAAGTGAAACAACACAAAACACTGCAAACCAAAACACAATTAAATATAAATATGAAAACTAAAAGAAGATGCATATTCTCTGTCATATGGGCCTGCATGAATAAACTTTCTGAATCCTTTATCATCTGCAACTGAAAACAGTTGTGGATGATTACTATACCTTTCTAATGTGATGTTGTTGTCCCTGGCTCCCTTTCTCTCTCTTTCCCTCCGGCTCTGTTCCTGTGCTACTGCAAGTGTAACTACCGTGTAACTACCCCTCCCCCTTCTTCCCAGCGCAAAGCACAAGGCTCGCATGCAGAGTGAAGCAGAAAAAAGGGCGAGAGAGAGAGGGTGAGAGAAAGAAAAAAAAACCCCCACAGCTCCCAATAAGGAGCCGGCTCGTGTCGTTCACTTCAAAGAGCCGGCTCTAAGAGCCGTTTCGTTCGCGACCGACACATCGCTGTAAGTATGACGCTGCTTTCACATCAGTGCTGTGCAGCATTACTGCCGATGTACAAATCTTTGTATATGAAAATCAAACTGACCCTAATCATTCACCTAAAACTAGTGCAACACATTCTCGTTCCAACGTGTAACATACCAACTCTATGTGACAAATAGTCGTTACAGGTTTGGAGGCATGAGAGCCGGTTGGAATGAATCTATACATGTAAATGTGTTTTACGTTCTGATCCTGAATCACTTGGAAAAACACTATGTGACAGGGTTAAGGTTCGGGTTAAGGTTCGGGTTAAGGTTCGCTGTAATGGACAGATGCTTGAAGCATGTCTTACGGCAGCGAGCAGCATTCTATTGGATTCACATGGGAACCCAGAGCGTTTCATAAGGACGCAGAAGGAGACCTTTCGCATTACTATGAGATGCATAGGAGCGTGACAAATCGTCGGTACTGCTTAAAGTTTTCCATTATACTACATTCCTGTTAATTAGTCTATGCAGCCAAATCAGGTGTTTATTCACCTGACCTAACTGCATATCCTAGAAGTAAAATATAATCTTTTACTTCATTCACTGTACCTGCTCTCTGGATGTGAATAAAAGTTGCAGTAAAGTACTCACAGCTGTGAGATCTCTTCCTATTTCCGTGCACATTTTGCACTTTGGAAAAATAATTGCATTGGCGGAAAACTAATCTTTTTCCAGTTGTTGATCGTTTTCCTGAAGCCATCATTACTCACCCTGTTTGCTCACATGCGATTGGTTAGTGATTTCAGCGTGTGAACTTGATGCTCCGTACACGCTCATTATTATGGATGTTTGAGTTGGTGTGGTACACGTCATGTTAGTAACCACTGCACTGTTTGATCTTGGCCTCCATGCACTCTTTATACTGGAAATTGTGGCGTCTTTTCAGGCGGCTGACTAACTTAGTTGCATTGTTTTCCTCCACAAACACAACTCTGCAGCACTTGTTGCTTTTCTTCTTGGTGATTCTATGTATTAGTGTTTTTATCTCAACTTCATTCATCCACCCATCTACTGTATGCACCCCTGGGTTGGAATAGATGCTGCAGACACTGTTAACAGCACATGCTAGTGTTAAGATGGGACAGGTCATAGCCAGAGATCAGGGTACATACTCAAGGGTGCGTGCTGTCTTCAAAGGAGCAGTAACTGCATCCCCGATGGCGCTTCATGACACAATGTGTATAAAGTATGCATTGATGCCAGGGTGCAGATGGCAGACACCCCAGGGTCCTGAGTCAAAGCAAAGCCTGGCCAGCAGTCCAGTTATGTGTTACTGTGTCCCCACACAGCTCAGGGCAAAGCCTGTATCACCCCTCCGAACACACCGCCTCTCTTGATGCCGGCTTTGTGTCAAATGTCATATAAATATTTAATGTGATCAGGGGACGTTCGGGTGGTCAGAGAGCAGGGGCAAGCAGAGATTCTCGAGGGGGAATCTGTCAACTCCCATTGCTACCTCTCAATGCAATCCATTGGGAGGTAGCAATTCTCCACACATTCCCACAGATTTCTAAATGTGACCGGCTCTGACACACTTTTCCATCAGTTTTTATCCAGCCATTCAATCAACAGCACAGCAGGACTGCTCAGTGGAATATTCTTCAAAAACCACATGCGGCTAAAAAAGAAAAGAAAAAAATGTCGTCACTGGAAGTTTTTTTCTTTTAAATCTTAAGAACCACTACTTTTTTCTTGTCTTTGGAGCTATCTCTGTAAATTTCATTGTACAGATGTAAGTAAAACAGCCAGGCCACAGAAATCAGTACCAGTGAAAAACTAACTCTGCTGCTGATTAACTAACAGGCATTCCTCTTCCAGTATGAAGTGTCCTTCTGTGAGTGACTGTAGTAACTCCAGTCACTCACAGAAGGACACTTTTTTCCTGCTGGGACCAAATAAAGAATTTTATAAGAAGATCCGCTCTCTGTGCCCACAAACGTCCTACAGACCAGCTCACTGGTTATGAAAACAAATCAGTCCTGCTTGTCCATTCAGTCCAAGCAGGAATGTAAACTGAGTGATGTTTTCACCTTAAATAAACATGGAGACCCCTGTGGCCCTTTCAGTGCCTCCCATAACCTTTAGTGCGCCCTGTGCTGAGGTTTTTAAGGATAACCTGATGCATGGTTAGTCTCAAACTGACATGTTTTTGGGGGTGTGCATATTTGCTTTATGTCTATAGAGGCTAATGTTTTATGTGCCTACTACAGACACCCTTAAGATGCATCATCCTGAAATGAAAGTTTTCCTTGAAATAAATCTGTTATGCCTTCAAAACTGCCTTAATTATTCGTGGCATAGACTCTGCAAGGTTCTGGAAATATTCCTCAGATAGGAACGATCCATATTAACATGATTGCATTTATGAGCTGCACATCCATAATGCGAAGCTCCCGTTCCACCACATCACTAAAGGTCTTTTAGATTGAGATCTGGTGACTGTAGAGCTCATTTGAGTGCTCAAGAAACCAGTTTGAGATGGTTTGATCTTTGTGATGTGCCGTATCACCCTGCTGGATGCAGTAATCATGGTGACAATGGACATGGTCAGCAACAATATTCAGGTATGCTGCAGTGTTTCAGTGATGCTCAGTTGGTACTAAAGGGACCAACATGTGCCAGGAAAATATCACCTACACAATTATGCAACCAGCAACCTGAACTGCTGGTACAAGATAAGGAGGAATCCATGCTTTGATTATTGCAAATTCTGACCGTAACTACCAAAAGTTGCGACATAGATTGAGATTCAGAAGACCAGGAAGTGTTTTCCCAGTCTTATGTTGTCCAATTTTGATGACTCTCATTCTTAGGTGATGGGAGAGGTGTGAGTTTCTGGATACCTTAGTTGTTATGAGTAGTCATTTGAGTTACTGTTGCCTTAATTTCAGCCTGAAGCAGTCTGGTCATTCTCCCCTGACCTCTGGAGAGAATGACCAACTATCTTACTGATGCCAAGATATTTTTGATGTCTTGGCATCAATAAGATAGTTTGGTCAAGACATTTTTGCTCAGAGAATAACTGCTCGCTGGATATTTTCTCTTTCTCTGTAAACTCTAGAGGTGATTATGTGGGAGTAGATCAGCTTCTGAAATACTTCAACCAGCTTCCCTGGCACCAAAAACCACGCCACATTTAGAGTCTCTTAAATCACCTTCCTTCCCCATACTGACCCTTGTTTTGACCATGTTTTCATGGGATTAAGTTGTTGGCATCTCACTGGCTGAGTAGATACTTGTGTTAATGAGCAGCTGAACCCACCTAACAAAATGAGTGAATGTATATTTGAACATTTTTTGGTGAGGACTTAAGTAAAACACTTTTAGCACAATGGTATGCTAACAACATTATGCTATGAGTCTTCAACTAGCAAGCAATATCATAGCTTAGCATAAAAACTAAACTTAAAAAACAAAAAAACAAAAATGCAAACCATATTCCATTTTTTTAAGAAGCATGTTTCAACTCATTGTGTTCTGTTTATATAACATTTTATCCCACACCGATTAATCTGTAAAAACAGAAAGTTAAGAATTTAAGCTACTACAACTACTTCTCCCACTGCATACCAACAGAAGCAGACATTTCCAGTTGTCATTCTCTTTATTTAAGCATGCACACTCTGTCACGGGGAGAACACCCGTGTTCTTTCACACACAGCCCTCCCCGGTGCACAGAGTGAAAGTCCATGCTCTTGCAAAACTGGGCTAACAGCGTTTCACAAGCAATCAATGAAACAACATGTAGTTATTAAATATTCAGCTTGAGTCCCATCCAGCACTGCCTTACAGAGACCTTGGGAATGAATTTAAAGTAACCAGGTCGCATGCAAACTAGACCACTCTGAAGTGTAATTTTGTATATATTGTTGGTTCATAGAGGTTTCCTTCAGAACAGTTATGACTTACCACTGTAGCTCCTTATATACGTCCCTGTTTGAGAATATACAGAGCACAAAATTAGGACGTTTTTTTCAAGCTATGCACAGAGAATCTTCTGGCTTTGTGAAAGTTTTGGATTTGGAAACAAATGCCATGCTATCAATTTTTCATAATAATAATAATAATATAAATAGTTCCATCTTAACCTGGGTTGTTACATGGACAACTGGCAAACATGTTTGAATTTTTTTAAAAGTGCTTGAAGTGGATCTAATTGGAAGGAGTTTGATGTGTCCCTGTAAATATATTGTCATTACATTTATACATAGGCTAGGCTTAGGGATGGGCTCACACCTGTATCCAAAAGAAGATGGATGGATGGCTTCTGTGTTTAGTTTTTACCTAACATGGTGCCGTGCATTTTGGCTAAGTATCTATAGCAGAGTTGTGATTTGTTTGAAAAATTTTGAAAACCTAAGCAGTGTTGTAATGTTCTTTTTAGACAGGAGTGGGGCGGCTGTAGCTTAGGAGATATCTACTAATCATAAGACTGCACTATATATAAGTCAGGCTTTTTTCTTGGTAACACTTCCAAACAAGTCATACTTGTTAAGTCATCTTCTAACTGTACTGTCATGAACATTTTCTAGGGTGTAAATTTACTACGACGTCCATTCCTGGGTTAGATTGTGTCTAAACTGCCAAAAAATCTGCTTTTGTAAAGAAGCTCACATTTCTCTACAAGCTCCTACTTACCCTGTTAATTTCTATGAAAACAGTAAAGATATACTAAGTTTTTCACATAGTGTCCTGTGGAAACATTCTTTTTTCACGGGACTGCATTTTAGTCTGCAGTGGTGCACTCACTCAAGCCTAAATTTAATCCACATGGTGCAAAATGTCTTAGGCAACAGCTTTTATAGTAAATATTCATCTGTCTACTTTGTTTCAGCCACACTGTTTTAAACCACTGGAGTTTTGAAAGTGGGAGTGGTATCAGCTGACCATAATCTTAATGGAAACAGTACAAGTTTATCATCTTATGAGTGGCAGGAGGTCATCTCAGACTTTCAGACATTCTCTAAACCTTCTTCACTTTATTCCTGGATCCTCATCTGGCCTCGTTCTCTATCCAAAAACCATAAATGGGTCTTTAAAACAGAAACATGTCAAGCAGATCAAAGGGAAATCTCGGAGAGCTACAGAGACTATAAAGAAGCAGAAATACTGTATAGGGACCACGTGTGTGTGAGTAGACAGATCTATATATGCGTGTGCAAGTGCATTACAGAGATCCTGTGATATAGGATATGCCTGTGAGCGTAGGGGAAGAGAGAGACAGAGCTGGCCAACCCATTTTGTTAAAATTGCTTCCAGCTTCGACAGAAAAGGGGAAATACCATTCTAGGAGAGGGATCCTCTGCGTCTGTGTTGAACATCATCGCCATTGTTCGTGTCTGCAGCTTTTAAGCTAAAACACCTGCTCAAGCTGAAAAGCTAGTTTGACGGTGTTCGTCACTGAGATTCATCTTTCAGAACGGTTTCGAGTGGAGAGACTTGTCATATTATGTTTTTGGTCAACCTGCCGAGCCAATTTGCATTTAGTTCTGCTCGGGAAGGTCAGAATGTTCCACGCACTGAAACACGCAGGCAGTTTGAGGAGAAACTGACAATGATTTGCTTGTATTGAACATGTGCTTCAGTCAGAATTCTGAACATTTGGACATTTTTTTCAAGGCTACTAACAACTGTTCTGTTTTTACAACTGGATGTAGAGCAGTGGGCACACAACAAGCTTACATAATCCACAACTGCTGAAGAGTTATTCACTACAGCTGCACAGAAAGACTTTGAAATCCAACCTTCACCGTTGAAGTTATTTAACCAGTTGAATTCATGACTCTATAATGTCTGTGGAAAAAATACTGAAGGAAATCAATCCTTGTAGGAAGTGCATAAAAAGAATATTGATTAAAAAATATTCACAGGACAGTTTTTAGATATTTATTTTAATGACCGTTCTGTTGTTTAAGAGAGCAAAAGACTCATTTGGCACACTTCTGCATAGCACTCGTTCTCTCAGTTATTGATTTCTTACCAAAGTTTGGTGCTCTTATCTTTCACTCAGAAGTGGAAAGCTGGTTGCCCTAGTTTGGAGACACTTGTGTCCACTGGATGTTACTTTTGGCTTGTTATTTCAGCACATGCTGAGTCACTCACAGCTTTCTCTGAACTGAGAAGTTCAAGTATCGTCTGCTAAAACACTGCACTGCTAGTCAGAAACAAAAACAAAAAATAATGCATTCCACATTTAAAAGAACCCCCCCCTCGTCCGAAGGTACTGTATTTAACTGGGCACAAATATAAAATTCAAAAACCCTGACCGCCCAGCGTTAATTACTCATCCTAAATAACGCTGATTGAAGGGACCCATGAAAGCTCAGCGTTTCACGTGTAACGACTGCTCCAAAGTACAAATGCATTTTTGTGGTGAAGCATATAGAAAGCAATTGAAAGGCAAATTCCATGAAATAGTCCTATGTAGGCCAAGAAAAAAAACAACTCCTAAAACATTTCCTGAAAAGCAGTTTGTTGCTGATATAATCAAACACACATGCTGTGTATACTGCGTCGTGCCAAATACCGAGTATAGATGTAAAGCCATCAGACTGAGCTGAAACACTTTGGCCCAAATGTTCTGTTTTTGATGCTCACTGGACAGGCCGTGATGACTTCACCCACCCACCTTGTCTTATGTATGATTCCTCGGCTCTTCGTCTCTCTGTCTCTCCCCGTAGAGTGCACAGTGCAGGCAGTATCTCGTCATCGGCCGTTTGGGCCCAGACTGCAGCACCAGATGGATAAAACAAGAACCTTTCAGGCTGTGAAGGAGAAAAAAAGGAACATTTTCTTGCTGCTGAGATAAGCAGCAGAATGTTTTGACACTTCCAACTACTTTTTTACCAAATGGGCAATTATACAACCAGGAGCGATTATTATCAAAGATGTGCTTTTCCAGAAAATTAAATAGAAACCTTAGGGAACAAGGTCAGTAGAGACATGTGTAAGGTGTAGGTGTGGTGTTTGTTCTGTTTGTTCAATCAAATGATGGATTCATCAAAACGAGTGTGTTAAATAACCATATTTATGAGAAAATGACTAAACACGTATGCTGTCATAACCTTTGTGACTGCAGTGGGAGTGAAATATTTGAATAACGAACAGTGGAGACAAAATGTAATATAGTCACAAAGGGAGCAAAACTCGAGCAAATTGGCTGAGAGAAAATGCACAGAGTATTATTATTTTATTTAGATTGAACCACATTCCTGTTGTCTATCATATCCTGAATTCTTAACCACCCAGAAAGAAAAAACATTAGCAAAACTCTATTGATGTTAGTATAGTTTTTTTTTTTTATTGCAGTTCTGACATACAGACATTTGCTAAACTACTCGTTGAGCACCTTGTGGGTGAATTACAGCTGGATTTGGTATAGCATTAATCAACTACCATCACCTGGTTACTTATGTGCCAGTTATTTGCAGTTAGAATATTTTTATCTGCTGTTTTAGCTGAAAAACAGTGTCAGAAAAATCTATATAATATTTTAAAATATTTTAATATTTTGTATATGTGATGGTATTTTCATAATTTTAAAGATGTTTTGTGAAACAACATTTAAATCCAGTATTTCAACAAGTTCCATACACATGCGTCCAACGACAAGAAGCCAAAGATAAGAATCGAACTGGGATGATTTAAATATCTATTTTTTCTCCAAAAAAAGCAGAACTTTGTAAGACTGTGAAACATCCTGACAGGTAACACTTCCCAACACACAACAGGGACAAAAATGGATTTTAACAACTAGCACCTCGGCATCTGCATCTGAATATCCAGAATCTATTGGTAAGATCCAAGCTTGTTAGTGCAGAAAGCTTCCTGGTTTTCATTTGTAGCCTGTTGGCACTCCAGTACTATTGGTGTTGGATCTACACAGGTAAATGCTCTTTGTACAGAGCATAAGAACTAATTTACTGATATGCACTCTCAAAATCATCAGCTGTCATTTGATAAGCATTTGATCAACATTATAAATGTTTCGTCTTTCCTTAAAAATATGTGCAGAGGGCGGGAAGGATGTCTGCTGGCTACAGTGTTGCACATGGAGGCAAATGCATCAGTCACACTGCAGTCAAAACAGGATGGCGACCTCCCTCGCAAAAGAAAAAATCTGTGGTTGTTGGTGTCTGTGACTGATTACAAGTTACTGAGGCGACCACCTAGTTGCCAAGAGTCTTCAACTTTCTATCGCAAGGTGACTGCACAGGTAGTCCTACTCAGAGTGACTGTATCCAGATCGGTCTGTGTACATGACTACAACTCATCTACAATGCGTCGATTTGCGGTAGGTACTCGACTCTGAGCTGGGAGCTGCTTATGATCTGGTTATATTCCTATATAAAAGCAAGGTTGCTGAGCTCCTATGCCATGTTGCAGTTAGTCACTATTTGAAGGGTAATTTTGTAATTTCTGAAGTTTTGGCAGTGCTCTGAATGTAAGCCATTAGTATGAATTTCTGTATACACAGACAGCAACATATTGTGAATTTATCACAGTTTGTCACAGTTAATCACCGTATTACCACAAACAGATTGCCAACTTGAGCAAATCGAATCACAAACTGACAGCAGACTGACTGATGACAACAGCAGTCTCAAACCACAGCCCCATCTTTGAATCAGCCATTTAAACGGCAACAAGATGGCAAGTTTATTTCACGTGCTGCTGTTTCTAAACACTGTTTTTGATGTGTGACTGTAACAGTCACACATCACACACTTTCACACACTGTAAGACATCAAATAAAGTCCTATTCCTCTCCGTATTAGAAAATACACTTTACAAAACTTGGCAGCATGTAGCTAAAATCCAGTTTCAGTTCTTTGCTCCAATTGCTCCAAAAAAGAACTACTGCCATATTACAGAAAAAAGCTCTATTGAGTGAATCTATAGCCTGACTTCCCTAGAGTGTCGTCCTGTTCACCTCGAGGGGCTTCTGAATAGATGGCATTCTTCACTGTCTCACTGAGCCAGTCACTCACTTGAAGAATAAGCCATTTGAAGGCAGGGTTACCCTTGAGAAAGCCTGCAGTTACAAACAAGGATATAACCAAGAACATGTACGGTAGTCTCTATGGAAGCACTAACCTAAAGAGATTAACCATGAGCATAGATTTAATTTGTGCAATCAGTGAGACATATTATCACCTCCATTTCTTGCATTCTTGTGGAGTTTTGTACACAAAGTTTTGGTACCTTTTCTGCATCACGGTATAGTAGAAATATAATTATATGTAAATTACACATAACTTGTACTGGAGTGTCATACAGCAAGACTCTCTGGTATTCTGTATTACTTTTAAATAGTTATTCTGAACTCTTTCTATTTAATAATATCCCTGGCGAGTCAACACTTTTACAAGGCCTCATTTACCATTCTCTCCTCTTTTGTGTTTGCCCGGCTTCAGACATGAAAGTCAGAGCGTAATGAGATGATTCTGTCTGTCTGACACCAGGATATGTTTGTGTCTTGTGACTAAATCTGCTCATCAGTTTCTGGTCTATCTGCCCACATTTAAGACACTTTTGGTACGTGTCACACATATCTGTGCTTTGGGATTTAAGAGGAGAGTGAGATCAAATGAGATGCTGTCAGTCGGCCGAAGCCCTCTATCAGAGACACGAGGGCTATAACTCAAGTGTAGGGCACAGCTGTGAGTGCCACATACATGTTATTTAGCTCTCCCACGCTTGACAAACCAAGTCCACGCTGAAAATTGTCAGGAGCTGAGTTTCAGTCTGTTCAGCAAAGTCATTACGACTACTCCGAGCAGGACTCGTCACTGAAAGAGATTCTGTCCTTTTGGCTCGAGTGCAGTTCATCGCACATATTGAGCTAAATCGTAAACTGTCTCAGTTGACCTCCCCCTGAGACTCAGAGTAGCATTTCCTACCTGGTGAGCGGCATGCTTGTTGAATCAAATTCTACTCAATTACTTGCTCCTATAAGTGCTCCGCGACCCCGCTGAAAATCTACAGTTCTGCAGGACTCACGGAGGAAGATGGGACTTGTTCTGACAATCTCCGCCAGAGTGTCTGGGGTTGATAACACCCATAACCCCCCAGCGTGTCCAATTTTTCAGGGTTTGGACATAAAAACACTCCCCTAAGGCAATCATACCAGCTTGATTTTTATGCTGCAGCATACTCTGGCTCCATAAAATCTTCATGTTCTCTCATAACTGGCATTGCTACACAAGCAGTGGTGTATAAGGATTTTATTGATGATGATTAGGTGTTTTTCTTTCTTCGAGACACTTTCATGGCTTCTTCCTAAAGCAAGTGACACAAACAGCAGGGGGCTAATGTCCTCTTACAGCCCTTCTCTGCATATTAGGATGAGGTTTATTATTATTGCTCTCATACTTCAGGTGCACTGTCATCGTAAAAGTTTCCACAATACTGATGCGCAGGCAGCAGTTATGGCTGCAATGCAGGGATTCAGCAAGTTCTGAGTGTACCTTAGACAGTTTGCCTTAGGGCAGAATAAAAAAAATAACTGAACAGCAACCTGTTGTTTTATGATCCTTTTCATATTTGTCAGAAGCTCTGGAAGACTTTCAGTCCTATTGCAATACAACATTTTCCACTGAAGTGTCGCTGGCTACTTGCAAGCACTTTGCATGGTTCACTGGATTTAATGTCTGACTTGTACTTCTGTTGGAAGAGGTCCTGGTTGGAAAAACTCTTGAAAATTGCAAGCAAATTCACATCCTCTTGGAACTACACACTGAAAAGTTTGATGTGTTGTGTGTTGTGAAAAATGCAAGGGAACATTTTGAATCATTCTTATTTCTCACCATCACCCGTCAGTCAGGTACATTATTACTGTGCTTATTTTTAGCTGCATAGGAGAGCTGAAAAAGGTCAGTCCTTCAACATTTGTCTACCAGGAGGCTTCACAAACTACTTCTCTGAGGAGGAACAGCATATGAATCTTCCAAAAGGTTGACAAGGTTGACTTGGCACCGAAAGAAGCTGGACTGGAATACTGGAATACTGGATATCTGGCGGCAATGTCAGATCAAATCACTTTTATTGTCACATCACATGTGCAGGTACATTGGTACAGCACATGTGAGTGAAATTCTTGTGTGCGAGCTTCACAAGCAACAGAGTTGTGCAAAATACAATAATGTAAACAAGCAAAATACAAGAATGGCTACATCTGAAACTAATAAATATATGTACAATATATAATAGTATATGCATTTCTGGATGTGTATACTAAATATTTTTCTACGTGTGTGTGTGTGTGTGTGTGTGTGTGTGTGTGTGTACACATATTTTACAAATTAAATAGAGTAAACAATAAATAAAATATATAAAATAAAATATACAGAGTGAGACATGTGCAAAACAGTGGCGTTACTGTACAGTATGGAGTGCATAATGTTAAAGTTCCAGTAGTGAAGCTGAGGTGTCTATGAAGTGTTCAGCAGTCTGATGGCCTGATGGAAAAAGCTGTCTCTCAGTCTGCTGGTACGGGACCGGATGCTGCAGAACCTCCTTCCTGATGGAAGTAGTCTGAACAGTTTATGGCTGGGGTGACTGGAGTCCTTGATGATCCTCCCCGTTTTCCTCAGGCACCGCTTCCTGTAGATGTCTTGGAGGGAGGGAAGCTCACCTCCAATTATCCGTTCAGAGCACCGCACTACTCGCTGGAGAGCTTTGCGGTTGTAGGCGGTGCTGTTGCCATACCAGGTGGTGATGCATCCAGTGAGGATGCTCTCAATGGCACAGTGATAGAAGGTCCTGAGGATGCGGGGGCTCATGCCGAATCTTTTCTCAGTCTCCTGAGAAAGAAGAGGCGCTGCTGCGCCTTCTTCACTGTTTTGTTTGTGTGTACTGACCACGTAAGATCCTCAGCCAGGTGTACGCCAAGGAACCGGAAGCTGCTCACTCTCTCCACAGCAGCGCCGTTGATGGTGATGGGGGTGTGTACTTCTCTGCACCTCCGGAAGTCCACTATCAACTCCTTTGTCTTTGCGACGTTGAGGGTGAGATGGTTGTCTTGACACCAGTGGGTCAGGGCGCTGACCTCCTCCCTGTAAGCCGTCTCATCACTGTTGGTGATAAGACCCACCACTGTAGTGTCGTCCGCAAACTAAAATGATGTGGGAGTTGTTAGTGGCTGTGCAGTCGTAGGTGTAGAGTGAGTATAGGAGAGGGCTCAGTACACACCCCTGTGGAGCACCAGTGTTCAGTGTGATGGGGGATGAGGTGATGCCGCCCAGTCTGACCACTTGGCGTCTGTCAGACAGGAAGCTAAGGATCCAGCTGCAGAGGGAGCTGCTCAGTCCTAGATCCTGCAGTTTCCTGTCCAGCTTCGAGGGAACGATGGTATTGAATGCTGAGCTGTAATCTACAAACAGCATTCTCACATACGTGTCTCTCTTCTCCAGGTGTGACAGGGCAGTGTGTAGTGTCAGTGCTATGGCATCATCAGTGGACCTGTTGTGGCGGTATGCGAACTGTAGAGGGTCCAGTGAGTCGGGTAGTGCAGAGCAGATGAAGTCCCTGACCAGCTTCTCGAAGCATTTGCTTACGATGGGGGTCAGGGCTACAGGTCGCCAGTCGTTCAATGAGGAGATGGTGGAGGATTTGGGTACAGGGACGATGGTGGCCATTTTGAAGCAGGCTGGGACTACAGACAGAGAGAGGGAAAGGTTGAAGATGTGCGTGAACACTCCAGCCAGCTGAGCCGCGCATGACTTGAGGACGCGGCCGGGAATCCCGTCCGGACCAGTAGCTTTGCGTGCGTTCACCTTCCTGAAGCACCTCCGCACATCCTCCTCAGACACAGTGTGCGCACTGACGTCATCCGCGGTGCGCACACTGTCCGGTCTCATGGTGTTCGCTGTGTCGAATCTAGCGTAGAATACGTTTAGATCCTCACACAGAGAGGCCGTGGTCTGCGGTGTGCTGGTTTTCCCTCTAAAGTCTGTGATCGTGTTTAGTCCCTGCCACATACTCCGAGGGTTGTCAAACTGTTGCTCCACCCTGTCCCTGTACTCACGTTTGGCTGCTTTGATCGTCTTCCGGAGTTGGTAATGTGCGTGTTTGTAGTCCGATGTGTTCGCGGAGGCAAAGGCGGTGCTCCGTGCCGCGCGAACATCTCCGTTAATCCAGGGTTTTTGATTTGGGAAGGATTTAACTGTTCTGGATGGGACGACATCTTCCACGCATTTCCTGATAAATCCGCAGACTGAGTCTGTGTATTCATCAATGTCCCTAGCAGCCACGTGAAACATTTCCCAGTCCGCGTGATCAAAACAGTCCCGCAGCGCAGACTCCGATTGGTCCGTCCAACAGTGCACCGCCCTCCGGGTTGGAGCTTCCTGTTTCAGCTTCTGCCTGTAGGCGGGCAGGAGCAGGATGGAGCGGTGATCTGATTGGCCGAATGGGGCGCGGGGGAGGGCTTTGTACGCATCCCGGAAAGAGGTGTAGCAGTGGTCGAGTAGCCGATCTCCACGAGTGTTAAAGTGGATGTGTTGGTGGAGTTTGGGTGAGACTTTCTTCAGGTTTCCCTTATTAAAGTCTCCGGCTGTGATAAACGCTGCCTCTGGGTGTGCGGTTTCCTCGCTGCTGATCGCGCTGTACAGTTCCCTGAGTGCTCGGTCAGTGTCGGCTTGTGGGGGAATGTAAACAGCCGTAATAATCACTGCTGTAAATTCCCTCGGTAGCCAGAATGGCCGGCACTTAATCATCAGGTACTCCAGGTCCGGTGAGCAGAAGGATTTGACCGGGTGCACGTTCGCATAATCACACCAGCTGTTGTTGATCATGAAACACACACCACCGCCTCTGCTTTTCCCAGTAAGATCCTGTGACCTGTCCGCGCGATGCACGGAGAACCCCGGTAGTTGTATTGCGGAGTCCGGTACCTTGTCCGATAGCCAGGTTTCTGTGAAGCAGATCACGCAGCAGTCCCGCATCTCTCGCTGGAATGAGATCCGTGCCCGAAGCTCGCACAGCTTGTTCTCCAGAGACTGCACATTAGCCAGTAATAAACTGGGTAACGGTGGTCTGTTAGTGCGCCGTCTCAGTCGAACCAGAACGCCAGATCTTCTCCCTCTGCATCGGCGTTTGCGGCCTCCAGGGCCAGAGAACAAAGGCGTCTCAGGTGAGATGAATGGGGGGTCTGCAAACGGAGCGTCCGTGTTGCAAAACTTGAACTCCGGAAAGTTATACGAAAGACCGTCTTTTATGTCCAGTAAGGTTTGTCGGTCGTACACAAGGAGACATGTGCTACTCGCGAAAAAATGAAGGAAAAGTAAAATTAAACACAGAAAAAAGCTGTTGCTTGGGGGAGCTCGCGACAAGGCTGCTGTTAAAGGGGATTTTTGAACAAGGTCAGACTGGATGTTCGCCTTTTTCAATACTTGGTGTTACAGGCTTTCAAGTCAACCTCTTCAGAGGTGTACTTTCTTATGTACCTACATATAAAGTAAACAAGTTATACTGAAGTTACAGTGCTTGAAATCTCACCTCTAGATAAGATAAGCTTTATTAGTCCCACACGTGGGAAATTTGTTAATTTGTTAGATGTTACTAGACTGCAGAATCCAGTGAAATGACTTATGCCTTTTAATGCTCCCAGTTTAAGCACATAAAACTAGCTACAGCAGGCTGCTGTTCATGTGTAGTGAGTGTGGGCTGTCATTTTAATCTCACTTCTGTCTGATAACAACAGTACTTAGGTAGTTGTTGAGGATATCCTAAGTGTTTCTGTTAGCCACTGTTAGCCTCTGTTAGCTGTGGTTAGTTTGGGTTAATAAAAATAGTGGATCTAAATTTGTTCAACTGAGACACTTAATGAATATTATCTCATATGATTTGAGAGTGTAAAAGTGTTTATAAGATGGAAAGTGTAATTTTTTTCTCAAGCCTTACATTGGCTAACATAATGTTAGCTTATAATCAGCTATTGTTGTTTAGCTAGCTCTTTTAGAGCAGGTTGCATGTCCAAACCGCTGACAATATGTAATTGTGACAACACAGGGAATTTGCAAGTTTTCATGTGTTAGAGCCCTGAGTTAAGTTCAGGAGATTAGACTTGAAGTGAGGAGGGAGAAGATGGTGTTTTATCCAGTTACCAGTTGGTGGCCAGTGGCCAGTCTCTAGCCACATACATAAAATGAGAACAGCAATGTCCATCTCTGCCACTGTATTCAAGATGGCGGAGCGATATAAAAGTATGACTGTACCTTTAAAGTGGTTGATTTTGTATTCTTTTAGAAAAGCCCTGTTTTTAGAATTGATTCTAAAAGGTCAAACCAGACACTGGTGGTAGGTTCATAGATTATATTTTCTCTTGTGGACATCACTTACCTTAGTGAGTGCTACATTAGAGGGAGGAGCAGTCTAGCTCCCTTTCCCTGGCCATGACTCACCTATGGTCCATGGCCATAGATAAGCATGTGAACATAGATCAACCTGTAATCTGACAGCTTCACTTTTATGCCTTCACCTAGTTCACAGAACACATGTTGACTAATTGGGTAAAATCCTACATGAACTTGGGTTTTCTTGGATAAAGAGTTGCTGCACTGTTCCACTGCCAGGATGAAAACTATACTGTTCCTCCTGATTGCAAGGTGCGACCAACAGACAGAAACAGACACAAACGATTGTTTTATTGCTTGAAAATGGCCAAAATATGAATATTTTTGTCAATATGAAGAGCTGTAATATACATTCAGTGCACTAATTGGTCTTTGGAATTGCTAATCTTGTTTTGCCATTGTCCTTCTCCAGGGGACTGTTGACATTAGAATAGAGTGTAATTCAGGCCAAGACTTTATAAAAGTTTAATGAGAACCTGTCTAAACCAGGTGCTTTGCCAGAGGGCATTAAGAGAATAGTATCCCAAATTTCTTCCTTGATAAAATGAACATTTGGAAGAGCTAGTGTCCATCTACTGACACAGCAGCAAGCGGGCTGCCATCCAAGTAGGCCATTAAATCTTCTCGGGAGTCTTCTTTCACTTGGAGTTGAGGAGAGGTTTCTAAGAACCATTAATGACCTGGAGAGAGAATAAGACCCAGAGAGAATAAGAAATAGGTCTCTTACTCTGTTTTTATATGTATTGCATGTACTTGGGCCTCTATCCAGGTTGGTACTATTGCTGAGTTCCTCACTTGCATTGTTGTTTATGTAATAAAAGTGATACTCAACAATGAGCTGTTTCCAACAAAACTAAAAATAAAAGTGTAAGGAAGGGTTTATCCAGTCTGTGGGAAAGCTGCAAACATTAATATGGTCAGCTATTCTGCCTATTAACCTAAAGCAAAGAGAGTCAGGGCCACTGGACTATTTTGTGGGCTTTTTCAGCATCTATTTAAGAAAGTACTGTTCACAACAAGCAGAAGCATTTCTTCTCTGTGTGGGATGTGGTTCTGGATGCTATATCAGAATGCAAGACAATGTCCAGCTCTACTGCTGTTTCTCATTCCAACAACTTGAGCCAAAGTTATTATCAAAGATCCGTTTTCAAAAAGAGTCAGTTAGTTCCAATCCTTAAAAAACATTTACTTGTAACATTAAAAGTGAACCACATAATGTCACATAAATAGGACACAGAGTATGTTTGTATGGGCGTGAGCATCCCAGTTCTGACAATGTTTCGGGGGTGTGCACATGGCAAGTTCAAAACTGTGGCACCATATTTATATAGGTTATCTAGGATTCTGAGTGCTGTCAACTACTGGCACAGGCATTACTCAAACTGAGCAACATAACAGCATCATGCCATGTATAAATGTTCCAGATAAGGTATCTTAGACCAAAATGTTTGTGAGTCCCTGATGACTCACATAATACATGGCATTATTCAAGTACTTTGAGCATATGTGGTGATAAATGATTCTTATTGAAGTGATTTTTTAAAGCCATGGCTACAAACTCATTTGTCTGAATGTTGATCCAAAGATTTCAGAATTTTAGAGAGAATATTTTCAGTATCATCCTCTTTGTCTGTGTGGTAGTAGCTTATTTAAAGCAAAATGGAAACAATCCAGTTATTTAATAAAAACAACAAAACAGTACAATACATTCAACTAAATCACAGTATTTATTCTGCAAGCCAGTAGAGAAATTTTCTCATAAAATTGTAAAAAAAAAAGAAAAAAAGATACTTTACAGTATAAATGTAGCGTTAAATTGCATGTAGTATAAAATTGCATAGCTATTCAGCTGTGACACTTTAGAAAGCTTCCTAACAAACAGTTATACAAGTGATATTAAAACAAACTGAGTGTTGGAGTTGTTACTCCAAAACAGTAATATATTACACATATTACACAGAAAACTTTTCTTAAAAGTATTGCAGCATGTTTGTTAATTACTCCCAGGATAATGTGGTTTGTTATACTACTTGTTACATTACATTCACCTTTCTCCATTAAAGACATTAAAAGACCTGAAACACACTGTTTTCTAATTACAATACAAACTTATAGGCTACAGTCCCACACACGAACACAAATCCCTGTCCTAATGCAGACACCTATGATCTTTCTCTTGCTAGATAGGTATGAAGACAAAGTCAACAAAACAACAAAAACGGAGAAAACTAACCTAAAGAGATTTTAGAGCAATCGCCACGGTGATTCCACTTTAGAAACATGAGCAGGTAGAAATGGAAGTTGCAGCCTGACTGCTCATCAGTTTGTTATCTGTTGAAGTTCAGGCTCTGGTTGCCGGTTTGGGAACAGCATGCACTCAGTTTTAGCATAACTATGGGTTCTTGGCTAGCTTAGCATTAGCATGCTGACTGTGCAGATGGCTGCAAAGAGCCAAAGTTGCATTAGCAGCATAATGTAGTTATTTCTATTTCAGTTTAAACTTCATCGTCGTGCTTTCATCATTTTGTGTAATAAAAATCAAATTAATATCCATCTCCACACTGTAGAAATTTGGCTAATAAACTGAGAGGTGAAGTATTTAGCGTGTTATAATCACTATTTCCTCTGCTTTTTCCAGTTCAGTATCACCAGTGTATTTTCTTTAATAAATACATACATTGCAGGAAACATATTCAGAAAGTCCAGAGGAACTGCATCCAGGAGTTGACTGAGCAGTGCTCCTTCGAGGCCAGATTCTTGGCCTCGGTTTAAAGTTGCATGTTGTCGAGTGAGACGAAAAAGCTGTGCGGGACTATTTTTCCCTGAGAACCTGGGACGTACAGACTGTGAGGGAGGATACGTTGTGCGGATGACCTGTAATCCAATCCAAGCTCCTCGGTTCCTCCCTGATGGGATTCCTTCGATGGGCCTCTTGTTGTTTTTGTTTCTGACAACATGCTGAAACACATTTCATCTCCACAGTGAGCGACCCCCCCTTTACAGGATCATCCACTGAATGTTGTCGTGATGCTCCAGAGCCAGGTGCCCTTGTTCAAAGGAGAACATGCATTTTCAGCGAAGCTGTCTCATGTGGTGAACAAACCACAGGCTTTACAATAACAAGCTGTATCGACTGAGCTACATGGGGCAAGAGTGTTCGTAGCTGTGTGTTTGATTATACTGTTATTAGCCTTTCACACCACACCATAAATGAACAGAAGTAGAAAAAGGCTCTGATCTTGTATTTAAGGCCAGGAATGAGAATGAAGAATCAGAACAAGATAGAGAGCCTTATGAGATAGCAAAAAGTTAAATATTCCTGGAGCTCTAAATATCTTCCTCGAGCAGCCTCTGTGTTGACATTCTGAAAATGTTCAGTATGAACTGCAAATATTACAGTCATGCATTCACACTTCACAAATTCACCTAGAAGCCTGATTAAACAACCACTCAAACAGTTAGTCATCACATCTAACCTAGAAAATGATATAATGTAATTATACCGTGACACACACCGTGTAACATTTACTCCTCTGTGAGATTTAGTTTGTAGCTTGCTTAGGGAGGAAAGTTTAAAAGTTTAAAACCTTCTCTCATGTATATGAATGAATTATTGTGCAATACTAAGGGCTAAAATTTAATAAAGCAATATTAACACAAACACAAAACCCAGGGAATGAAACGGTAAGTACTAATGCACAGTACTGCATTTCTCTATGTGAAGTCTTGAATATTAAGGTGGAGCGCCATATGACAGATTCGTAATTTCACCATTAATTTATTATAAGCCTGTGGGAAGAACTGTGGCACCAGTTTGAAAAAGTGCATGCAACTCCTTCAGAGCTGTTTGCTGAAACAGGTAAATCTCATAAACTCGATTCTCCGTTTAAACCTCGAGTCTTTTCGTGTGCAAGTAGCGCCTGTAGAAAGCACCGTGTGGCATGTTTATCTTCAAGTTTCTTTGGTAAAACTTTCATTTCAAAAGGACACAGTGGAGGTTCTGAACCTAACTGCTTACCCTACTAGACACAGCACAAAGTTTCTCATTGATGTTGCCCCCCCACCGCCCAAACCCACTCTTCTTTGCCTTGCAGCAGATTCTTCATGAAAAAGTAGGATGCACAGCTAAAGCTTCCTTTGCCTGCAACGGCTCCATCTGGGCGCCAAATGACAAGTGGGTGGAGAGAGGGGGAAAGCGAGAGAGAGAGAAAGAGAGAGAGAGAAAGTGTGTAAAGTGACCAGAGGCCCTCCCCGATGTCAGCCCTGTAACAGAGACAGATTGCAGTGGGAGGGACACGTCCCATTTCTGAGTGTGAGTAACACTGAAAGCAGATGACAGCATGATCTCTATCAAAGAGGCTGTCAGGGATGAAGAGATGAGCGGAGAGACTCAGAGCCAAAGATCCCAATGTAACACCAGACACACGGAAAAAACAAAGTGTTTGTTTCTATTTTTTTGGATCCCTGTGAATGTGGTTCATCTGACAGCTCCTTTTGCCTTGACATCGACGTGAAACTCTGTGTACTGTACTGATCTGGCAGCTGTTGCTATCATAGTTCTGTGCTTTTCAAAAGAAGATGCCATTGTTTTTGGACACTTTTTTTTCTTCTTTTCTTTGTGAAAACTGTCTAAACCTTGAACACTTTAAAGATTGTGTTTTCCAAGGCAGCTGTTGACTGACACTTGAGATCTCATGTTGCTAGGTAACATGCTGTTGGCTTGTTAGTGTGCTACTGACTGAAGCGTGTCAGACTCTGTAGCCTGTGAGTGTCACAGGAGCACTAGCTGACAAGTTTAAACTGAGCGGCAGCCTTAAGGACTGGAAAAACGAAGCTGGGGTGGAAGTGCAACATAAACTGCAGTTCCACTATTGACCACACGAGCCTGGCTCCAAAAGTGAGACGATCCATGACAAATTCCATGTGTCCATCTGGCAGGCTTCTCCCCACTTGAGCAGTTTTGAGGATAGTTTCACAGGTTGAAATTATGTTTAGTGGGTGAAATTATTTAGGCTGTTTTGTGATCAATTTGGCATTTTTTTAAACATAAATGTAAAAGTGATGTGGAAACCCAAGAATCCATGTTTTACACCCAATTAGACATCATGACCTTAAAGATAGACGCACCCACTCAAAAGTCTGCTTTCCTACGGTTAAGGTTTTATTAGTGAGAAACAGTTTTTAGTGAGTTTTAGTGAGTGAGTTAGTGAGAAACTCAAGTTTAAAGTAAAAACAACACAAATAAAATGAACTCTTCCTGATATAAAAGCAAAAGAATAAAAATGTTTTTTTCAAACGTGTCTAATGTTGGAGAGGTCCTGATGTGAAAGGGCAGTTTATTCCACAATTTGGGAGCACCATCTGCAAACAGCCGATCTCTGTGCTTGAATCTGGACCACGGGACAGCCTTTGCCTTTGCAGAGCTGATCTCAGTAATCTAGAGGAAATAACCGGGCTGCAGCGGCTATGCTGGTGAAATATGACATAAAAGACCAGGTTACATATGTGGGCAGGGTTACAATTAATATACTGCATTGTTTTTTTATATTGAAGCAAATTACAGATTACATCTTTTTACACCAAAGCCATACAAATTCTGCTACTGCTGCTGATCTGACCACATATGTTGTGGAAATGCACACAAAAAATGTGTTCATTTGAAGAAAAACACAGCTTCAATCCTGGATTTTAGTACCTGTGTCCAGTTTGACTCTGTGTTTGCATGTTTTTGATCTTATGACCTTTTGTATCACAGGCACCCACGCATCCCCTGAAGCACCACTAGAGCGATTATGCTGTTGCCACTTGGAACATACACCCTGCAGCTGGCTAAAGAGCTCACCAGCCGCCTAGACAAATTGCAAACGACCCAATCAGATAATCCAATTGCACCTGGCTGTCCAAACGACTGGCTGGGCTGGCTGAACGGTTATTAGCCATTGATTACAGCTCACACAGATTGGCAATCATAGCTTCAGATAAAACTTTAAGCTGTCATGTGCTGGAAGCCCATACTGGGGTGACGTGGATAATAATGCAGACAGCAATGTGGGGCAAAGATAGTATGATAGCAAGCTGATGGCAGCAGCTGCTTGGCTCCGCATCAGGCCACCAGTGGCGGATGACATGGACTGGATTAAAAGAAAACAGAATGGGAGCTATTGAGCATTGTTTGCTCTTGTAATGGGGATTAATGATGATGATGATCTCAGCGGGCCTTATAAGTTAATCAAGTGTGCACACAGAAAAGTCCAGACTCACACAGATTTGCAATATCCTCACATGCCTCAACAAAGAGGCAAATAGGAGATGCATATTGCTTAAATGAGAACTATTCCTGCTCTCATTAGGAAGTAAAGAATAAAAATCTAAAAACCACAGTGTTGGATCTGGACATGGAATCCCCAGGGGTGGATCAGCCCTCTTCAAGAACAGACAGTAGCTGTGGTTGTCTGCAGATGTTTCCATACATTCTAATCTCCCTTTTCCTTTCTGTGGACTTAAATAAGAAACAGCTCAAACTTCGAGCCTCCGTCTGCATGCAGAGGCCCACCGCTCGATCGGTTGACCGCACGTTTGTTTATCCAGCGGACACCTTCCAGCATCAAGCGTTTCAATACATGGATAATGTAATATTTGCAGATATCTTCAGCTGCCTGCTTCAGACAGGTCTGACCTTTAAAATTAATATATCTTCTTATCGTGAATATGTTTTCGATAGATTTGTTTGCTGCCACGGAGAACACAAACAAGAAGCCTGAATTTATTTGCGGTGGCATTTTGATGTGCCCCTGCCTCCACGCTGCGAGCTGCCCATCAAGGGGAGCTCATTATCCTCCAGGGGAAGATTGCTGACCCACACCACGCATTTGAGACAACCCAAACTGAGAGTTAAAAGTCTGCTTTCCCACCTGTGGTAAACCTCTATGGAGTTACATAATGAAAGATTTACAGTGTGAAATCGACTGTCTGTCTGCGTGCAAACACATGGTTTAGCCCGACACCAGCATCTCTCCTATCTGCCCTTCAAAAACAATCCTGTTATTTATCCATATCTAGTGAAAGGGAATGACGTTGAAACTCTACTTTTCGGAGTCTGTGGAGTTGCGTAATTAAACACCGGAGATGAGTTTCATCTTAAAATTTCATCCTCTTCTCCCGGATGATTGTGTTAATGAGCTCTCTTAAGCATTTACAGCAATCAGCCTTAATGTATCATACTCATGTGTATGCAGCACCTGAAGATCACACTAGCTGTATATGACTTAGAATTAAAGGTCAATTTATTGCAAATATCAAAGGATGTGACCTATAACAGCCTTGGTGCAGGAATCCAACTGGTGCAGCACACACATACGGAGGTTGTACATCATCCTCACCCCAGTTGGCAGTTTGGTTTATGGTTCTGGTTTATGAGTCAGGGTCAAAAGCAGCAGGTGAGCTTCCTGTGATGCCGTCACATGTGTGTGTAGGAAGGGTTGCCAGGAAATGACATGTTGTCCGGGGGGTGAGGCTGCCAGGTTGTTCCCTGACAAGCACGTACACTTTGTCAGTTTGTTTGTGCATGTATCTGTAAAGCTCCCATATGTTTCTTAATACGATCCCTGCCCTTCTTTTTATTCATGTCCGCTCCATATGGACCCTGATCTCAGGTACTTAAATGTTGTGGAGGCCATTGAAGGGCGTTTAAATTAATAGTGAGTTTTTGTCTATGCAGAGACCAACTGGCACATGATTTTTGATGATTTACTGCAGTTAATTGCTGTATTATCAGAAACAGGTTGCATGCAATTACCATCCTCTTCCCATTCAATTGCAGACTGATATCAAACTGGCTCCATCTTATGACAACAGGTATTCATGACAGTGTTGGTGTGCTTGACAATGATAACTTTTTCTTATTGGATCAAACCGATATAAACAGTGTGAACTATGAGTACATCATTCGCAGTTGAAATGTGATAAACGACAATATTGTATATGTCATTGCAATAGTCTGCAATGACATAGTCAGTTATCATGCTTTCTTATTTTTACTTCAGATGCTAACAGATAAAATTCATTTCCAGCTTGAAGTGATTTGAAACAGCTGTAGATTGGCAGTCTTATGTCCAGTTTAATGCCTGAGCTGCAGGTGCACTCTTTAAAAGAGGCATTTTTTTAACGAGGTTACATTATTTAGTGTTAACAAGCGCAGCAAGCCCACCTCTTTTCCTCTGAATGCTCCCAGTTGTGTTTCATGCTGCACCGTACAAAAGACGGAAACGTTCTTGCATTTGCTGCCCAGTGAAACATGATCCCTCTGTCTGCTCACCAGAACTCCCAGTTCACTCAGCCTAATAGCAAGACTCGTTTCCCCTAATGATCGCAATCTGAAAGTCCTTCTGTCTTCAGTTCATATCAGCTATACTGTACGTCTGTGGCCTGTCTTCCTCATGGAGAGTTTGTTAACCGCTGAAGCAGATGTGCGTTTAGAAGCCCAGGGCTTTTTTTTGCTTGCAATTAACATTTTTAAAGGCCTCTAATGTCATAACCCTTTTGTTTAAATATGGTCATTCATCTGAGAAGCATCTGCGGGATAATGGTTTATCCCACGGCATATTTCAGCTCATGATTATTCTTGGCCTAGGGCTAATTTACCCTATCATGTTTTTTGGTTGTTGTTGTTGTTTTTGTTTTGCTTTTGTCATTTACATACATTAGATGTACTGTTAAAACTTGTACCTGCAGCTGTGCACAGTGTCCATTGAAGCAGGGTTAAATTGTAAGAAAACCAACAGTATCAGCAGCAAATTAATTGTAGGCACTGAATACGCTTAATGACTGTCATTTTTATAATACTATTGATAAAACTTGTTGCCTCAGGATTGAGCTTAACAATAGCTAGATCAAAGCTGTTATGATCATAATTTTTTTTATATTATATAAACAAATTTTCACTCAGTGCTGTAGGTCCCATCACCATTTTAGCTCCTTTCAGCCTCTTATTCTGTTCTGCAGATGGAAAATTCCAGACTACCTGTAGGCCTCAAAGGAAAGACCGCACAGTTTTAGTGACAGAGGTAAAGCAGTTAATTGACTGATGTAGGAACAACACAGACATAGAATTTCTCCTTGGAAGTTGGTGGGGATGAAATGAGGCTATAAGAACGTAAATGTTAGACTTGAAACGCAATTCAAAAGAAATAACATTGTAGCTCTGTGTCAGCAAGCTGTTTAAAATGGGTACCTAGCTAAATCTATAAGTAATATACAACAACAAGTTGATGTAATTGCTGTTAATTGCTTGTCGTGCCTGCTGCAGTTCGGGTTAAAATGGTTATTGATTCAGTTGAGGCAGTTCTAAAGAAACAGCTTGCACTGATGGATTTTCAGAGGCAAAAAACTCCAAATGATGCAGAAATTAATACGAAATTTGTTGAGAATCTCAGCAAAATTGTAACTTGCGGTAAAGTACAGTGGATACCGATGAAGAAGACTTTTGTTGTAGACGAATATCTAGGATGCTCTGAGGCTGCTCTTTTCTGTGCAGCCTCCAGGATTCTACTGACGCATCAAAACAAAAAAAGGTGTTTTATGGGAAAATGTCAAAATATAAGTTGTGCATGAAATGACTGACATTATTTGAAAAGTCATTTCTCCACTAAGGCAAGAGCTAATAGGGAATAAGTGATTATTGTGTGATCATAGTCATTTGTCTGTTAATCAGCAAGTCAAGACTTGGTGAAGAGGTGGAGGATGTGCAAAGGAACAAACTATTCAATTTTAGGGACATTAGCTGTGGTGTAGAACGCGCTTTCTGAGTCACCTTTATTAAGTTTAATGCAGACTGGAGCAGACAAAGCTGGTTCAAACTTTCAGTGTGAGTAGTGCTGTTAAAAATAAAGTCAATTTTTTCCCTCCCTTGAGCTGAATGGACAAAAAAACTTGCTGACTGTTAAGTCTTGTACTTCACACTTCACGACCCCAGCCAGTCTGAGCCAACAACTGAAACATTTGAAAAATCTTATGGGGCCCAGACTGGCCCCAAGCTTAATCAGCAGTCCGAAGGGTCTAGGTGTTCACTGTTCAGCCTGTTCAGTCCACAGGCCACAGTCACATTTAGAATAAGAATAAAGCTCATCTAACATAACGTAGCAATAATTTATATGCTAACTGCGAATGCTCTGGGCTTACCCAGTTCTGTAGGCTACAGTCACTCCCAAAGTGGCCCTGTGTGACATGCTGCTTTGCCCAGAGCAAAAACCCAATTTAGTGCTTGGAGATGACCGACACGAGAACCGCTTTAGGAAACTATAATCAATCATAATTACTCACAGTAGCGTGGTGGGTGCCTTGCTCAACTTTCATGCAGTCACAGTTCTCTAACTGCTGAACTTGCTTTAATCCAGCAGTTGTTTTGTGCTGGACAACAGGCTGGGAATATCATCCAAAGTCACAGCCAGCATATATATTTCAGAAATAATGTTTTTCTTTTATTCTGTTTTAAAACAAATATAGTCAGGCAGATGTCCCTGGATTCAAATATTTTACTTTGTACTTCACACCATTTATTTTAAAGCTTTAGTTATTTATTATTTTATTATTTGGTGAAGACAGTCTTCCTTGAACTCTGATATTAAATAGATACTAAAGCACTTCTGGATGGATGCAAACTGCATTTCGTTGCCCTGTACCTGTGCATGTGCAATGACAATAAAGTTGAATTCTATTCTATTCTATTCTATTCTATTCTATATTGCTGCTCCATAAAACAAAAAAACAAGATCTCGTTTTCAAGATCTCCTGAAATCATGTTTTTCTTGGTTTGACCTGCAGACAGAAACGGGCTAAAAAGGAGAACAATCTGTACTACTTTTACAACACATTTTATAACGTTTTATAATACGGCAACAAATAAACAACTACAACATTCTCTGGGGGGTGGATACCTCATACATACCACATACTCTAACTCCCCCACCTAAACTGTTGAAGCTGGAGGGTGGTCTCTGAAAGTATAACTAACCACACCTAGTTCTCTTTTCATATTTGCAATAATAATTGTCAGTTTATTTCAAGACAGCCTTACTAGTCTTGAAATATTACTACTTTAAGTACTAAGCTAAAGTTAGCTGCTAAGCTACTGTTAGCTACTCTGACAGTAGCATAAGCTAACAGCATGTAGTTTAGGTTAATAACTGCAACAGGTCCTAAATATAACTTAAGGGGAAAAAATGTTTTACTTTCCTTGCAGTCCTACAGCAGTAGAGCCTGAAAAATGTAAATATTTTCTACACTCATTTGGTTCATTTTATTTATTTCAAATATTCTGATTTCCTGTCCTCACCGAACCCCTATTTTTAAAAAAAATCCTCGAACCCTGGTGGAAACACAGCACTCTTGTTTATTTTTCTGGGGCATTTTTCTCTGCTTCTTCATTATAACATATCAAAAGTAAACAAAAAACTCTATCAATAAATAATGTATACAATTCTTTTTTTGTTGTGTCTATACAAAACACATTCATTGGTGCTGTTTGCAATATTAATGGCTCAGTATGAGAATAAATATATTAACATTTTTTTGTAGCAATGATGAGAAGCAATACAACTCTGGCCATTTATGACAACACTACGCCAATAACTGGTTACAGTTAACATTCAAGCTGGAAACAATGGGAAACACCCCGGTTCTGTTCACAGTTAATAAAATCTACCGACAATAACAGAGGCTTAATATGTTAGATGTTGTTCTTGTTCCATATGTTCCCATTAGTGTCAAAAAAGATGTTAAAGCAGGGCTTCCTTGTAATTTATAGGGCAGGCTTGGCCATCTCCAGGCCTCGAGGTGTCCTGCAGGTTTTAGATCTCACCCTGGGTCTACACACCTGAATCAAATGATTAGTTCATTACCAGCCTTTGGAGAACGTCAAGACATGAGGAGGTCATTTAGCCATTTAAATCAGCTGTGATGATCAAGGACACATCTAAAACCTGCAGGACACCAGCCCTCCAGGCCTGGGTTTGGACACCACTGTTATAGGGTTTTACCATATGAACATGCAGTTTCCTTTGGTCTTCAGTCAAACCTCATTATATCCACTTTCAAAACAACAAGATGGCAACAGCTAAAAGGCTCAGCTCAAGGCTTTACAAGGTCCATCTTACTGTCGCCAAATTTAAAGTCATCTTTTAAAATTTACTGACCACAGAACACAAACTAAATATGTTTTTCATATACCGCCATTACTTTAATCCAGGAAATATGAAGTGGCCTTTGCCTTCTTGAGTGTTATGCTTCTGTTCCAGTTTTTGACACTGAACTTATTAACAGCTCTGTTATGACGTAAGTCTGCCTCAGTCCCAAAAGAGCACGTTTGACAAAGACATTTTGGCTACTCTGAGCTACTCAGAGCATGTTTGCCAACTGCACCAACTGACCCACTTCCAATTTTATGGTGAAAATAGGTTTGAGGTTTTTGGCCCATGGGTGGCTGCGCAGTTGGAATTATTGCCCCATAGAAGAATTATGAAAACACTCGGTGCAGGGCAGGTACAGGATTTCAGAGCTGCTGTAACCACAACCAATCACAAGGGAAAATCTCCCCAAAGCCATTTTTGTGCTGTGTGTGCATTGTAAGCTTCCAGTGCTGGGACTTTGAAGATTACAGTGTCTAGCCTTATCAGATCCAAAAATAATTTTTTAAGTACTGTTTAAAGTTAGTCTTCAAGGACAATTTAAAGTGGGAACCCCAAGGTTAGGTGCAGTAAGAGCCTACTACATTTTACAATATTTAGACCCTTGTTACATTTGCCATTACTGGAAGTGGAAATTGGCAAATGTTACTAAAGAACATGATGCACTTAAATTCAAACTCATGACTGTTTCTAGAAGTAAGACGTGCTACATCTGAGCACTAACATTTGCACCAATTTCACTGTCACTTAGCGAGTAGTTTGCAAGTATTTACCCTCTGTGCCAACTACTGGTCACTATGACAACCCTACTATCATCCCTGTATATGACTGTTAGCATCCTCCAGCAGCCAGTCACCATCTGATCGTGAAATATAAATGTTATTATTTTTTCTGGTATGTTTTTCCAACATTTTTCCATAGTGAGGTTGCTAGCCCCACGCCCAATCCTCCTTTCTCATCCTGGACTTGGAACCAGGCCTTGGCGGTATGGGAGTGTACATCAGTGAAAACATTCTAGATTAAAGGTATGGATGTCCTGTGTCCGTTTTTTGGTAAACTGGATAAATATAATGTATAGATGTGCTGTCTGTACTTCACAGATTAAAAGGTAATTTGAAAGTTCTTAGATAATGGCAATGAAGTCACAGCACCAACTTGCGTTGAAACATTAAGTCCACACACAGCGTGCAGTGTGTGCTATCCCATGCTTGGATTTTCACAGCCCTCCTCCACACCTTCTCTTTCTGTCTCTCTCTCACTCTCTTCTATCTCCATGTCCCTTTCACTGGGGTTTATGCTTTTATCAGCTTAGAGACTGCCAGGATTCAAAGCCAAAAAAATCATTGTCCTCCCAACTGACTCACTGCCAAATCTACTGACCACCCTACGACTAAATAGTTGATCTCATTCATAGATATCCATCAGGTTATGGTTTTTGAGTCAACTGGTGAAGCATGCTGCACACATGCACATATTTCATATGTCTTAATACAGATCACTGGAGCCCTGTCATTTCTTGGTGGTGTGAAGCTGACTGCATGACTACATTTATTATGCAAATATCCAGTCTGTTTTAGCGATGGCAATGTGTGGGCTGTAATCGGGTTATTTTTATACCAAGCTGACCCATTTCTACTGTTTGCCTGTGTCCAAAGTTTAAACAAGCCAGTGCCCAGCTCTGATGGAGCCACATGGCACGGATAGTAACATCACGGCTGGGTTAATGGAGATCAGCTGTCTGCCTTATGTCAAAACTTCCTAGAAGGAGGTGCAATCACATCATTGATGGGCTACGACTGGAGCCAAGGACCCAGATGTACTGCTTTCCTGTGTCATTTGCTCTTGAATGTCGATCTAGGCCATAATTTGCAATGGTAAAATTAGAGGTTTGGTGAGCATAACGTGCAATGTTCTGTGCAACTTCCTATGTAGGCATGCTGCCTACGTTTGTCTCACCAGAAATTTCTAACTGTATCTTTTTTCACGGGGGTGGGGGAATTATTGCTCATAAAACTAAGCTTTCAAGTAAATGAAGGCTCTTTGTGGATTTTGAAATATCTATCTATCTATCTATATATATATATATATATATATATATATATATATATATATATATACACATATACATACACATATACACCAGGGGTGCGACGATACACAAAATTCACGGTTCGGTTCGGTTCGATACTTTGGTGTCACGGTTCGATATTTTTTCGATACAAAAAAAAATGTTCATGCCTTTTTAATTTGTCATTTATTAAAATTATAAATATATATTTTGACTCAAAAGTACAGTTTTTAAATTTAATGTTGCTGAAACAAGAAAATAATGAAAAAAATAAATCTATCTGATCGAGAAATCACTCATCTTTGGAAAAGAGAGTTTATTAAAGAGAAATGTCTCTTTCCAAAATAAAAGCTATACTATACGCTTCTTCTGGGCTATATTCTCAGCAGCATATTAAACATATCGGGTCCCCATAAGGAGAATCATGTGCTAACGGCTGTCTAAATGACTCGGGTAAAGTTTGTAGCATGCGTGCTTGTTGTTTTTGTCTGCTTCCACTTGTCTTTGCACTAGGATGATGTCGGCGTAAATGTGCAGTCATATTTGTTGTGTTCCCACTAGTGCTGTCAGCGTTAATCTCGTTAAAATGACATTAACGCCATAACGCGGCAAATCTCCGTTAACGAGTTACCGCGGATCGCCCCGTGCGCGGGGCTGGACAGCATCAACACGTTAACGAGCTAACTGCGCTAATGCACTAGTTCTTGCCAATGTAAATGAGCATTGCGTGGCACATCCGACATACTGGTTTATTTTGTCCATCAGGGTCATGCTTCACATGAAAACCAAAATAGTTACAAACGCCAGATCTGAATGAAGGTGGGGGAGGTTCAATTTCGGATAGCGTTGAGGCAGTTGCCATGTTGCAACGAGCTCTCACTAGCTTGCGCTGCGCTCAGTGGATCTGCGCTTGACAGTGCAGCCTAGGCGGAGTAGTCGAACGCAGATCCACTGAGCGCTCAACACAGACAGCCTCGTCAGAAGAAAAGTTGATCAAATAAATTAAAAATTTTGTATTGTTCGATATATATGCATACCGAACTGAAAACACTGTATCGAACGGTTCAATACCGATACGAGTATTGTTGCACCCCATATGTCTGCTAAATAATGCTAAGTAACAGCCTAATAAAATACAAGCCTTTCTCTCAAAACTGAGTTTATAAAAAAATCACCATACACTTGTTATGCTTCATTGTGCTCGCTGGAATTTGTTGGCAGTCGCTGAATGCAATCAGTTGGTTGTGGGTGTTGCACCAAAAACCTGTTTATGATTGCTTTGGCCACTGGAAAATTGCAACATTTGACCATGGTTTACATGGAAGATGCTGATTTGTCTACAAACACTTTCTAGCTAATCACCAAGTACGAGCATCCTAGAATATTTCCTTTGATTGTTGGGTTTTCGCTGGGCTTTACATAAAGGTGACAAAACCAATGTACAGTTAACATGCATTTATTCACACACCTGCCACACACAACTATAAGGCAACACAGCAGCTTAGACAAAAACAGCAGCTGTATTTCATGGTTGTAATGTGAGATGCATGAGATACTCTAAGATTAAATGAAGTAATGCTGACATTTGTTTATGAGTTGGATCAGTTTTCATTCAAAAGAAAAGTAACTGTGAGAAACACCCCAAAATGATTCTGGGTTCAGACACTAGTAAATTGGTCCAACTGTGAAATAGACTGTTGTTGGAACACATGAGTTATTACTCACTGGAGAAGTTTTCCTTCTACTTGGCTTCAGTACCATATGATAACATAGTAATCAATTTGAGAACTTGTTGAAGAGTCGAGTCCATGCTGTGCTAGGCTGACCCAGAGTTTCATCTGGAGAGGGGATAGGAGCCAGTGTGATCCCACCCAACATCAGGAAGCACATCACAAATTAAACATGTCATGAATCCCAACAAAGTGAGGGAAATACCTGTTTCAAATTACATTTTGCTGATGAACTGTGGTCTATTTAACATCTTGGCCAATTATCCAATGTGGAAGTGTAATGGGATTACTTATCCTCAAAGGAGATTAGAAACTCTTTAATTACCAACTACTGCTCTCTCTTCATCATATCTCTTTAAAAAATTATTATTATTGTTATTTTGTTCCTTGAAAAGGGAGACAGACGGGCAGCTTTAAATTCATGCTGCCAGGAGATCCAGGAGGTCTGACTGGGAGCAGATGCAGCAGTTATGAGACATAGTCGTGTTTGCATAGGGAGGCTTTGAGGAGCCTGGCAGGGCTTTGCGCTGGTGGGAGGACCAGTTGGAAAGGGCCAGAACCTTTCAAATAGGGTATTCAGGATTATTGAGTGAGAGAGGAAGTCATTAAGGAGTGGAGAGGAAGAGAGACGTGAGTGCGAACGAGTTAGCAAAAAGAGAGGGGAAGTGTGGATGAGCGAATGATTTCAACCATCCAACAAACTTCTAGATGAGCACAAGGAGGACAAAGAAAAGACTTCATATTTTTAACACGGTAAAAATCATTGTAAATTTGCATCGTTACAAAGTGAGCATGAAATGAGGAAGTTATTTAACTCCCACAAAGAATGAGTGACAGAGCAGTTCAGCAGGGTTGTGTTTGTGCAGTTTATTCAGCATCGACTATCACATGCAATAAAAATTACACGTCTTCACTGATTACACGAGTGGTTTTGAGTTGTGGAACATACAGTCAATATATTCTAGGAAAAACATGTATTCATACTGTTAGTAAATGACACCACAATGGCCAACGAGAGAAGTTGTTTTTGTGCTAATAACTGCACAGTGGATTTATGAATGGAAAATGTTCAAATTGAGTTCAGTTGAACTCATAATTTGCCATTCATCTCTAGCAATTTTGTCACAGCCCTGGATTTTCAAAAAGAGGTGGATCCTATATGAACAGAAAAAGATAAATACATGTCTGCTACCCAAGAAAGGACCCAGATACTGTGGAAGGCCACTGAGTTCAAGTTCCACTGTCTGTGCTCTAAAGATCGCTTATATTAGTTTAAAGCCTCGGTAAAAGAAGCCTCGACTGGTTACTTTGCAGACATAATTTCTTCCTCAAAAATGAATCCCAAGATAGCCTTTGTTATTATCAACAACTGCATTTCAACACCTCTCTCTTCTTTACTGTATTTTTCTGTCAGAGGCAGTGATTACTGCCTTCATTACTAAATGAAGTAAAATGAAGTTAACCTCTAGCCCACTGAATGCAATACCATATTATACTATAACTATAACTATACCTATACTATAGTAGTAACTATGGTTTTTGGTGATGCCAGGGTGTGCTGTGATCTTATTCTAGAGAGGTTTTTACCAAACAACATACTGAAAAAAAGAAAAAGAATATGGGAAGGAATAAAATAACAACACGTTTAAGTCAGAGTTTGGGAGGTGGTCTTCTAAGGGTTTGCAAGATAGATCATCACCTTAATTAATTTCATTGGCTGAGGTTTCTTCGTTTGTTCTGTAGGGTTTTCATCAGATTCCTCTCCGCTGCCCTGTGGTGTCCAACAAGGCTCAGTTCTTGGGCCTTTGCTGTCCTGTATACTGTCATGATAAAAAGAAGGCACATCTTCTGTCAGTTCTAAGCTTTCTAACATTGTTGTGGATTAATTTTTAGCCCACTCTACAGCTTTGCTTTGGTTTGCAGGACATTATTTTTGCACAGTTCTAACAAGGTCCTTCCATAGCATTTAAGTCAGAATGACGTCTGGATTTTGACTGGGCCTTTGCAACAACTTTATACTTTTTTTTCAGTAATTCTGTTTTATCTTTGCTGATGATCATTTTCCAGTTGCACCTTCAAGTTTGGACAAAGCTTTAACTGTCAGATTTAGCTAGGATGTTGGCTCTACATTCGACTTTATAATACTGTGGTGAACAGAGGAGCCTCTGGAGTGAGAACGGGCTGTCTGAGGAGTTCATGGCTGACTCAATAACTGCAAGGTGCCTAGGTGGCCTTTTTCTGTTGCCTTTGAAGTACTCATTATCAAAAATTTAGATAGATATTTAGCTTTATTTTTCGTCAAAGTCATTGCAGCTTATCTCCTATCTTGGCTTCTAGAATGCCTTAATTTTATGATTTACCATTTTTTATGGCCTAGCGCTGAAAAGACGGAGGTTCAGATGAACATAAAAAACCTCAGAAAACTGAGACTAGAGCTTTAAATGTGCAGCTAAAGATGCTCGTGTATGCCTTCATATCGTTGTTTATCAACAATCGTAGTATGCTTTTACTCTCTTAGGCAGTCTTGTGGGTTATTTTAAATACTTCCTCACGTTCAGGATCCAGTTTAATATTTTTATTCATGCACACAGAGCATTGTAGTATTGTCTTTTACCCTCAGACAAATATGCTAAATTTGCTGTTTGTCCCACACACCTGCTAAAAGACTTGGTTTCATGGATTCTTTTAAATGGAAGATAAAAACATATCTGTTTAGACATGGGACAGCCTGGTGGCATAGTGGTTGATACTGTTAGTACTGCCTTAAAGCGAGAAGGTTCTGGGTTAGAATCCACTCTGTCTTTTGTGTGGCGTTCTGGTGTCCTTCCACAGTCCAAACACATGAATTAAGTGGGGTTAGGTTAACTGCTGATTCTAAATTGGCCCTGAATGGTTGTTTGTCTCTCTGTGTTAGTCCTGTGACAGATTAGCAACCTATCCACTTTGTAACCCGCCTCTCACCCTGTGACAACTGGGCTACACTCCAGTCCCCTCATCACACTGAATTGGATAAGTGGAAGAAAATGGATGGATGGATGTTTAGACATGTGTGGCAGATTTGTTTTTTGTTTTTCCATGTATTTATGTACTTTGTGTACTGCTTTTAAATAAAATGTTACATTTAAGTGTTTTGCAATGCATATTTTTTCATCTCTGGATTGATTTTTATTCCATTTTATGCTTTGTAATCACACTGTGACATCTGGCCAAATGTGCTCTACATAATTATGATTACATAAATACATTATGTTATCTTTATCTAAATTGGAGCTGTACTTTTTATGATTTTATGCGACCTGTAGAGACTTTAAGTACTCTGAGTCAGCTCGTCTTTTTTTTTAACATTCTCTTTTTTATTGCCACTAGCTAATTCTTCCTGGAATTTGTGAGTCATATTAGGCATCTACCATAACTGTGCATCTAATTTTATCTTTACCTGGTAATTTCACTGCTTTCCAGGAAGCTGCTTTTTTTAAAATTTCATAATATACATGCATGCTTTCATGATGTTTCTACAAGTTATTAAACAAGACGTCTGTCTGTAAATTAATAATCGTCATCTCTAAAGTTTGCAAATTAAAGCTTGTCACATTAATTTTAAAATACTCTACTGGGTGTCTACATTCTCATCACCGACGAGGCATCCTAACCACTTCAGAACAGAGCTGTGCAAAAGAAGAATCAATAATTCATGAGTCCGAGCTTCACCTTGTTAGACACACAATAAATTTTACCCTTTCCTATGAGCTGACACAGTGCTCCAAAGTGTTTGTCATTTCCTGTCCAGATACAATAAACTTACATCTGCAAACTATGATTAATACTTCCTCCATGAAGTGTAATAAGCAAGATGATGTTTTTTTTTAAGAGTTAGCGTGACATGATGCCCTGCAGAACTCATGTGGATCACACGGGGTTCAAGCCAAACTGTGCCTGTTCTGACGCTCCTAGTGTTTTTCAAAACTTTAAATGGAGTTTTATCCATTTAGTGTGAGAATTTGTCCCAGGATGAAGCTGGAGTGTGTGTGCAAAGTCAACTCTCATTAATAGCCTAATAGTGTGGCTCACCTACCTTTTGCTGTGGCACACATGCTGCTTGTTCCTCGTCCCCTGGTGTTAGTTTAAGTAGAAAATCATTGACCTGGGTCATTATGCCTGCCCCTTCTTTATTATACGAGGAGATTAAACAGAGGCTCTTTAATGTGGCACTTTTTGTGTATTAGTGAGGACCCAAGTGCCATTGCAAAGGCAATATAACTCTGTTTACCAATAATAAATGACACAGATTTGTCACAGTCTTTTATTAATGCAAAGATGAGACTTTGATGAAAGGTTTCTTTGTAAAAGGAGCGCTCTTAAACCGTGAACACATCACTTTCTCTACGGTGACAACACTCCTGATGGCATCATTACCTTATACTGGAAGCCAAGTTGACACACAGGAGATATCGGAGTAGGATTACACACCCACACTGAGGGAGGTGGTTGAACACTGAGCCTGTCATCGCCCTCTATTGGCAAAGGAGGGTTTAAAACATGGATACAGAAATCCCATACGCATGGGCACAGGAGCACATTACATGTAGCTTGGCTGTGGCTGATAGAAATCATAAAAATAAGAATGTAAATCTAAATATACATAGCAGTATAGGGAGAAGGTATTAAAAACGATATAAAAACCATGTAAACATTTTATTATTTTTAAAAAAATATTTAACTTGCACTTTTATGCTACTCAGTTTAATATTTACATCATAAAAGCTTATGGGGCATTCATGAACAGTCACAATTTTCTACTCTTCTCAAGTTATGAAATAAAGTTGGTTATATTAGCACAATAATAAGCTGTCCCTGCTTGTTGCCATGTGAAAAATGCCATGGAGCCAAATACGGAAGCCTGCGTGTTTATTTACCCAAAGAGAAGAACAATAGCGGAATATGCTGAGTGGGAAAATAGCGCTTCTTACGTTTGTGTCAAACTGCACTGGCAGGATGAGGACTGTTATGTTTTTATCTGGGATTTTGATGAGGATGGGGATGGGAGGGGGCGCTCGTGCCAGTGTGCACATGCGCATTCGGTGGGAAACACGATTGAAAACGGGCAGCTATGCCGCGCGGTGCAGAAAACGGGCTGGACGCGTCCGCTTGGAACAACGGCCGGTGTACCGGAGGACTGACCCGGGGACTGTGGGACCAGGAGGCGCCTGAGAGGCGTTAACAGCGATTCTTTCCCCGGGGATAACCTCCTCCCGAAACCGCGGCGAAAGCAGCGGGTGCAAGGGCTCGACGAATCCGCTCCTTCGCCCATTTCTCTCCCCCGTCCTCTGCTTTCGGCACCGCAAGAGAGACAGCGAGACATCAGCGATGTTGCTGCCAAATGTGTAGGATTTATTCCCGCTGCCCATTTCTCTGTGTCGCCTGTAAATAAAACTGAGCGCAGACAATAAGCTCCAACAGCGGGGGTCACTATGGTTTTATTGGCGCTCCGCAGTAGGAGATGTCTTAATAGCTGCTGTATGGGGACGTTATGCTTGCAGTTGTTGCTGTGGATTTTATGTGCCGTGAACGGAGAGGAGCAGTCGTTCAGTGTAGAGGTAAGAGGACTGATTTGTTGACATCCAAGAGATTTTCCCGCACAACAACAGCTTCACTTTTTTTGTTAAATTAAACTGTGTTATTGTTATCCTCATTTAAAATAATGATAATAATAATAAAGTGTTAGAGTTGCTCTGTAACTCCAATCTCCCTTGTGCTGATGTTTCACCAACCACAACAACAGACCCTTTGTGAGATGCCCAGCTGGGTTGTAGTTCTACCCAGTTCGGTAGCCGCTTTTAGACAGTTTCCCAAGGAATGTGCATTTCTGAATGGAAGTGCAGGTATTGTTAGAGGGTTTCAAAGCTTTATTTCCCTCCCCAGCTTGTGCTTGTTTGTGTTCTCAGAGTGCTGAAACATTGAATTTTGGATTGAAACAAAATGTGGGCTACCTTAATGTAAAAAAACAAACAAAAAAAAAAAAACACACACAAACAAAATAACATTTCCACTCTTATCTAGGTATGTAAACAATGCATAACCCTATGATTTTAAAAACTGAGCCAGCATGAGCAACAATGTCAGAAGTCAATGGGCAGACATTCAGAGTGGGTATGTGCGAGATTTTTGTGTTTTTAGTGGTTTTACTGCATTCGCATACCCCGTGTCTGCAAAAACAAACAAAAAACAAACAAACTCAGGTCTAAGGCTTCACTCTGCAGGAAGGAGATCTTATGGGGTCACAGAGAACAATGTGGGCAGCCAGATGAGAATTTAACAAAGCAGGGAAGGTTCCTTCACAAAGGCAGCTTGTATTCTGAAACGACCGCCTGGCTTAATGGGTAGTTGAACGTCTTCAGGCTACAAGTGTTGTGCCAATGAACTCTGAGACTCAGACTTTTAAAAATAATCTCTCCAACTTCTGCTAGTGTTTCTTTCAAGATGGTGTGCAACTTAATCTGTGGCTTTTGCCGTGCACGTCTGCCCCTTTTACATCCAGAGAAGGCTGTGACACTGCGCTCAGCAGCCCCTTTCCTGTCTGTCTCTCTCAAACATGCACACACATGCAAACAGGAGCCGCTGCACAGGATCATCCTGGCATGTGTACTGACAGTGACTCGAGTCCCACATCCACATTTCCACATTTGCAAGCTTGGCATGCCAGAGGCAGAGAGGCAGCACTGACCTGATCTCTGGTAAAAAAAAAAAATAATAATAACCCGTGCTGCTCGGTACCATTTAACCTGGTGAAAAACGCATTATTAGCGTTAACATCATCGTTCTCTCGCAGAGCGTTCCCTTCTCCCACGTCGTCCACCTCCACTTGAATCTTATTATCCACCTCCAGCCCTTGCATCTGTTGTTTCTTTGTGTCACTGAATTGTGAATGTGCTCAGCGGTCGTGGCTCTCTTTTTCTTTTTTGTCTTTTTTCAAAGTCTCTCAACTTTAATAAGTCATTCTCAGGAAGCGAAATGGTCTGGAGCTGATTAACTTTGACAACCTACAAATAAATGCAACAGCACCAGTGTGCATATTAATGCAAAGTACCTCAAGATGAGCCCCTGCTGTGCCTGTCAGGTAAAGATGCCAGCGAGCTCACAAGCGTGCTCACAGTAGTTTGATATCTATGATTACTGTGTTTTCATGCACGTGTGGAGGACTGAAAAAGCCTCCACACGTTCTCATTCATTTGCTAGTGAAAAGTGGGCTTTCTGCTGTAATGCGAGACATTTTCTGGTCCCTAATTTAGCTGTCGTCTTTGTCACAAATGAGACGAGAGAGGCGTCGAGGCTGCCGAAAGTTGCAGTCTGCTCTGCCCAACAACAACAAGTTTGATTTAAGCATCAGGTGGGCTTTAAACTGACAAGTTGCTTCAAGTGGGAATGCCCGGCATGGGAGAAAAGAGCAATGAATGAGGCTTAAAGAAAATCCCCCAAAAGAAAGTGTTTAATTTGATCCTAAGGGGGTATTCAAAGAAGAGCAAAGTCACGGTAAAGCACATGCTGTGCAGTCCCACTCCAGGCTGGTAGAATTTGGCTGCAGTTTCGCAATCTTTCTAAACAGTTTCTGTTTGGAGACTGTGCTGCTTTCACTGGAGCCACTCGCTCAGCTGTTAGGACTGTGTTTACTCCTACACCAAGTGTTCTAGAGAGTAGACACAGATGAGTATTTCCTCTAATTAACAGGTGTGGTTTGAGGTGGGAGGTCATCCTGAGCCTGCCCTGTGATTACTGGTCAGACTGCGGTCTTTTAGAAAACCTCACCCTTTTGGATGGAGCCTTCGCTGCCGACCTTCCTGGATTTGACTTCACAGACAAAGTGGCTGTAATGCTGTCATTCCCCCACTTGTTTCTCCTGTTTCCTCTTGCTTTGGATGACATTTTCACAGGAAGGACAGCCTGTCACTCGGTGATAAGAGTAATTAATAGGAACATGTAACACCTCACTTCAGCACTATACATGGCTGCTGCAGAAAGATTTCTGAAAGCTCTTCAGCTTTCGTCCATTCGATTGTCTCCCCTGAAGTAATTCTCTCTGCAAATTGGACAGCGCCATTAACAATGGCTCAGGCTTGACTTAATTTTGTTTATCTCCTTGTGAGTATTATTTTCTGTTTCAGTCCAGATTGATTTTACATGGATGAGCCAACGTTTTTTGTGCGACAGCCAATAAAGTAAGTGCTTTCTCTGCGAGGCGTCATGCTGTAGGTGGGCCTTGCAGGCAGTTGATTTATCTCAGGTTATTTTTATCATTAGCTCTTACATAATTCAGAGTAATTAAAACAGAGAGATTTCCCCCCTATCCCTGTTTGACAATATCAGACAGTTAGAGGGAGAAATGTAACTTAATATTTTATAAGCGTTTTCTCCACTTAGTGTCACAAATGCAGAGACATGCCGAGCTGTGCTCGGCCACGCTCCAAGTTTGTCTGAAGTAGAGATGCACAGATCGATGGGCCAGTCGGCTGTTTTCAGCTGATTGGCCATGATGGATGACTGGCTGATCAGCCTCTGGTGTATCTGATTTCATGCTGATCTTCTAACACACATACCAAAATGTAACTACACTGGAGATACTCATTTCAAGGAAATGTATGATTCCATTTTACACTGTTATACTTCCAAGATCACTACAAATACTCACTCATTTATTATGTACATAATATACGTTTCCACTGGAGAAGCCTTACAAAGATGATTATGTGTCCTGCCAGTTACAGGAAGAAAAGCAGAATTTTGCCGAAACACTGGAACAACTTTAAGAGAAAAGTGTGTCTGAAACATTTCCTAAGTGTTTGTTTTTCCTCTGGAATTTGAATACTTTGAATATGTTTATATGAATATAAATATGTTATTATGTTATAAAAACATGACCATATACATTTCCATCTGTGTCCAAAGATGGCCGAATCACTCAAAATGTTAATTGTATTGCTTGCAGGTATTTCTGTGATTTACATTTGAGATGCTCTTGGAGCACAACAACACCGATGTGCACCCACTAAAGCCTCGTGAGCATCACGCTGCCTTGGTTACACTCAGTGTTTCACTGGGAGGCATCAGGTGCAGAGCTGCGCTCTGAGTGTTTGAAGTGTTTGAATCATGCCACTGTGCAGCTAGAGACAAAGACAAGTTGCTTAGTCAAAGATAATCTACTGTACAACAAAGACAGCGCAAAGTTGTACTCCCATCTGTTAACACATCCTTTCTCAGATGGATGAATGAATTAATAAAAGGTGGTTTGGCTAGACTCTGCTGACTGTCGGCTGTGATTATTAACTCCAACCAAGAGTTCTGTCAGCTCGCTCTGTTTGTTCACCTGTTAGTGAGGAATCGTGAAAGAGCCGATCATCATCAATCATAAGGCAGAACCGAACTTTGATCTTTTGTTGCACAGTAATGGACCGGCCATAAGTGTAAAACAGAAGCATACACTTTACATCTTTGTAACAAATATAAACGCTTGTTAGCTTAGCATAATTGAAAAATGAAGATGGCTTGCTTTGTTCTGTCCAAAACTATAAATGCATCAATCAGCATCAATAAACATCTGTATTTACATGTATATTAATTATCCTACAAACTTGAACTGGGATGTATTGTTATACCTATGCAGTGATTTAATTTTTTTTAATACCCACTTGCTAGTTTAACATTTAACTACATGGCTGTGCTGAATCAGCTTCAAATTCAGGTCAGACTACATGAATTGAGCCTGATTATGACCTGCAACAAACAAAGTAGGGTGTTGCTTTGCATCAGGAATGAAAGTGCAACTTGATCATTTTGTATTTCATAGTGTGTCACAGCAACTGAAAGTCAGAGCTGCGATCAGATCAGAGGAAGTAGCTGGAACTGACCGATGTGGTGATTGGCATTGGTGTTGGAGCTGAAATTGAGCACATCCTGTGTCACTTTGTTTTCTGCAAATCTCTAGCTAGCGTCTCCTTCCTGATGATCATCGCACGTGTCCTCAAAGACAAGCGCGCACAGAAAGTCACAGAAAGGAAAGATTTTCAGATACACATCCCCCACCCCTAATCATAAAGGGCAAAAATGTTGTGCAGTCTGGGCTAGGCATTATGCTAATCAAAGCTTATTGTCTTCTGTATTTAGCGTAATTTTTAAATGGTCACAAAACAAGAATGGGATGAGAAGTTCTCATCCAACTGTGGCAACAAAATCATGCTTGACAAACTATCCCTTGAGTAAGTTTATAATAATTAAATAAACTATTACTGTGTTATATTCTTTACATAGCTATGTAGGCAGTGTAGCTGCTTTCAGCACTGGGCTAAAGCCAAGCTCAAGTGCTGCCCAGTGCAAACTACTCAGTGCTGTTGTCACTGTGTGAGGAATGGGAGAGCTTCATCCCCACGTCTCAGCTCATGTTACCAGTTGGCATGCTCAGCCCCTGAGTGGCATCTGAATAATGGAAAACAATTGATGCGAACGTGTGTGGATGACACACCATGTGCCTGTGTGTCCTGCAGGTCATAGAGAGAATTTATGTTTTAATATAACACCATACACTAGAAAACAGTGTTAACAGACCTCATTTGCTATTTTTGGTGATAATCGTTCACTGGTGTTTTTTTTTTTTTTTTTTTCTTTATTTCCCAGAAATTGCTTGGCACTCAAACAGTGTGCTTAGTACTTTGGTGTGTTTTTCCTTGAATTTACAGTTAATGAAGACTGAATGTTTCTTTACTTTCCCTGCGCCACGGTGGTTATCAGCACTGATATTAACAACTTAACTACACAGTTCTCCAAAATAGCCCCCAATTGAAAATGCATCACGTCCTTTTGTGGCACAGGCTTCGTGTTCCATCAGTGGCTGGGCTGGCTATTCCTTAACAATTTATCTTTAACAAAGTCGATATTAAATTGTTGCTTTTGTTTCCCTGCAGCCGTATTTTCCCTCCTACATACAGTACACTTAGTGTGCATGAGCTCACCTCCTGTGTCTGAGTGCACGCAGGCATATTTATGAGTGTATTTATATTGGTGCGCTTCGCCCTCGTTTCTCACTGAGGAATCATATGGATTACACACACACACACACACACACACACACACACACACACACACACACACACACACACACACACACACACACACACACACCATTCCTTGACGTCATTTGGCTTTGGTAAGAGAGCAGATTTGTGAGCCACTGGGGTGTCTGTGTCAGTCTGTTCACCCAATCCTGGAGAAATACAACAACACCTGCACAGACGTAAATGATTCATAATCATGCACACGTACACAAGCAGACACACACACACACGTACGCACACCTGACTTTCTCTGAGCAGCCACTTGTTATTATGTTTTGTTCAGAATTTTTCCCTGCATGTCAGTCTCCTTCTTTCTAAGACACGTCTTTGGTCACAGCTTACTGAGCTGTTAAATCTTTAATGTCACTAACAACAGCAACATTAGATGATGCCAATGGGGCATCACGTGTAAGTCTGTCAATTAGGCTTTTGACAAACGCTCAGGGGTGTGTTGGGGTGTGTGTGTACATATAAACGTACGCATAGTTTTGTGAGTCATGACAACTGTTTCAATCTGTTCCTGCGTGCATGTAATCACATTTCACTGTGTTTAAATTAGCGATTGGGCTTCATCGCAGAAATTAATGTACTTTGAAACCTGAATATCAAACAGCCTCATGGAGGTTTTTGTCTTTTAGGATTGATGTCATACTGCAGCTCCTGTCACATGCCATAATTTTGATGTTTCTTGCTGTCATTTTTCATTATCTTAAGTCATTAAAATACTTTGACATGCTCCCAAAAGATTATCCACTTAAAGCCCGCTGTTCTGATCAGTATGTATGATCAGACTCTGACATTTTTCCATGACATTTTTGTGACATTTCATCCTAATGGGGCCACTGAGAGGGTGGACATGGCATGCATAAAGCCATTGTGTGTTTGTGTGCGTGTGTGTGTAGGCACTAGGGGCTAAATGTGCTGCAGCGCCCTGCTCAGCCTCTGCAGTCATCGCATCGCATTGGGGTCATGAGGTGCAGACGATGGTTTTGGTTTCATTAAAAGTCAGGTTGATTCTTTTTTCCCTCGTTTAAATTTTACAGTATGAATTTGAGTACGGCACTTTGAATCATGTGGGTATGCGGTTATTTGTGTGGGCAGGAAAAGGCTGCGGTTGCCTTGACGACCCTGGCATACTCGCAGTGGTCCGGCATGTAACCGATGAATAATTCAGGGCGGTCAGAGGTGGCAGGCTTCCCCAGAAGGCTGGGATCTTGTTCCCACAAGTCACCTGTGCTGAGAGATGATCACTTCTAGCAGCTCTGCTCCAACTTGCAGCACAGATTGAGCCACTTCATACCATCATCACTGGGTATACTCACAGGACATTTTGATGTAATGTCTCTACTCTGCTAAATGTTTATTAATGAATCAAGTGGCTGGATGTGCTCAACAGTAATGCTTGGGCGCAGGCTTTCTTAACAGTTGCAGCTGAAATCATTTTTAAAAAAGTACATTCATTCTCCTTTTTAAAGTGTAGAGTAATTGGTCAGCGTGTTATTTGTAGTGTAGAAAAGACTCTGGGCAAGGTCTTCCAATACTGTTTTTCTGTCCTAGCAGGGAGCTAATTGTATTCTGTCAGCATGCCGGGGTGTAAATCATTCACATTAGACGAGCAGAATAGAAAACAGAAGGGCTTTCAGTGTCTGAGGCCACAACTGACAGGTGCTGCCCTTTAACAGGTTGTATTTCTGTCTCGGCAACAATTTAACTGACACACAGAGTTCCACTCTGCTAATGCAGCTACCTATTTGTGAAAAGGCGGGTTGGCCATTTCTTGACAGCTAGATCTCAGTTTGATCACAGTTTCGACATGTGGACCTCCTGAATAATTAAAGACTAGTTCAGCCACCAGAAAAAATGGTTTAATTATAAAATCTAATTTAAAAATAGCACTACCACATTTTAAAAAGTATCTTCACTCTGTGTCTATCCATGGGCCAGACAGAGGTAAAGGCTTTTAAGCTCTGTTCACACAGACTGGTTGGAGACTAGCTGACGACCACTGGTTGCAAGAGAAAAATGAATATTCTCTCACTAGTTGCAAATGGTTCATGGCAGCTGCTGTGAATTTGACTGCTAGAGCCTCGATTATGCAGGCCTAGAGATTGGTCAGCAATGCTATGGTAACCACCTGTCGCTAGGAAAAAAAATGTGCATTCTGTGACCGATTGACAAGTGGTTGCTGAAGGTTGCTGCCAGCCGCTAGCAGGAAATTAGTGGCAAAGCGATATTGGGTGTAATACCTAAATTCTCCTTACAGTTTCTTTGACTGTTAGCAGGTGGCTACGATTGCCATTTCTTTGCATAGAAGACTGCAGACTGAAAACTATAACTCCAAACTGGAAACCGAGACCACTTGTCTTCAAAGTAAAAGTTGCACTTTTTGAAATGTGTTGATTGTGTTGATGTGTTGACCTCCAGAGTAAAGTTGTGCCTCAGAGCTCTGAGGCACAACTTTACTCTGGAGGTAGATATTCTCCATTGGCAGGAGGGTGCAGACCGGTCTCTAGGCCTGTGTAATGAAGGCTAAACACATAATCAGAGAACAGTAGTTATATCCAGTAACAGCTGTTTTCCACGAGTAACTTTTAGTAACCATTTCTCTGCAACTCTCACTCCCATGTGGACACACTTGATGAGCACAATCACTCAGCTAAATTCTAATGCGCTTGTGCACTTTATTAGTGCTTAATAACAACATTTTCACAGCTACTGATCATAAAATAAAATTACTAAATGTTTCTTCATGGTATGTTCTAGATGGATGTCATGCTTGTATCACCAAATAGTAAAAGTAAGTGACCAAGGAAATGCGTTTCTTAGCCTACAGAAAAAAAGATAAAATTAATATAAGTGATGTCCCACCGCATTGTAAGAAATGCTCAGCACTTTCTTGCTTCGATTAACATATTCTGGCTCTATCACTGTCTGTATATAATAGAATATCATTTCTTATAAATCTCCAGCAACAGCATGTGCACTCAGCCTGACAAAGCTCAATTAAAATATGATGAACAGTTGATCTCTTCTGTTCCATCATGCCTGTGAAATTTCTCACAAGCTTGTAAACAAACTCTCTGGCGTTCGCTGAGGGTCTGTTACAAGCCCGCTCCAAGTAGGAGTGTAATTCAGAGATTTGCAGACAGGCTGAGAAAATGTTGCTGTCCCTTTATCACAGGGACTAAGGTTGAGAAGCAGAAAAACCTACAGAAAGTTAGAATACCATGAAATCCACGTGGGCCATATCTGTAAATTGTTCATGAGACAAAATCAACAACAACAAAAACGATTGTATTGCACACTAACTGTAGCTATTCTACAGCCCTCATCCTCTGACTGAAGCTCACAGTGAACAGCTAATGCAAATGTGGTCTCCAACATAGGTCACATGCCGTCTCTGTAACCTGAGGGGACCAAGCCCCTATCAGCTGATCAGTCACAAATGCCAACATCAGCAGCTGCTGTGTGATGGCGGTGTGTTGCCATGACGACCGGGCTTCCTGAGCCACATCTCATCCATAATGGAGTGATCCCGTCGCCTTACAAGGTGGCCTTTTGATGGCACCCATCGGCTAATTAGCCCGCCTTCTGCTCGTCAACTCACAGGCCAAGTCAGCTCGTTGGAAGGTGGTCTGATGAGACGAAGTTCACCTCAGTTCAGCACTCGTGTCGAACATCTGGATGTCTGAGCCTCCCCTGAATGCTGCCCAAATTCACCTGAGATGGCTTTACTAATGATAATACAAGTTTTAGTCTCTGTTTGAGACAATTCTCTAACTGAAAAGTGTAGCTGAAAGTAGTTGAATGAGAGGCGTAGAGAAACAGGTAAAGGTGTAAAATGGGACAGAAGAGCCTTTTTAGGGCAACTTTGAGGACGGAAATTTGAAACCGTGAGATGTGTGTGTGTGTGTGTGGATTTCTTTTCCTCATAATGTGACAAGGGTGAAAAAGAAATGCACTTACCGTGAAGAAGTGTGCAGGGAGGTTAGGTGAGGCCAGGTTCTTCTCACATCTGAAGCATGAGAGAAATCTACTTCAAAGTAAAGTGAAATCAAGTGTGGAGAACCCAAAAATAGGCACTGATGCATTTCAGAGATTTTAGCCTCTGTCAGGGCACTGCTGGTTGACTCCTTATCCTTCCACTTCAAGAGGGACTTGATTTGTGAAGAAGTTTAACCTCATTATAGCGCTTTTGCTGCCTTCTGCTTTCAGGGTGCGCTCAGTTAGAGCGGCACGATTAATTGTTAAAAAAAATCGCGATCTCAATTCATACTTATGTCCGATCTCATTTCCAAATGACAACGATTTAAAAAAAAAGAAGAAAAAAGACGAAGACAATTGTACCACATTTTGATCTGGGATGTACTCTGCATGAAAACAAGCGCTCACAAATGACAAGGGCGGAGCCTTATACCACGTGATAAAGAAGCTGGCTGCTAAAATTGGCAGGGAAAAAAACAACGGAGAGCACGTCAGGGATGACGAGAAAGTGACTGGAGAAAATCCGTCCCGGTCAACCACCCAAACATCAATAACGGGAACCTTATACAGCGTCGAACTCCCGCAGGCACAAAGAAATTACGGAGGCTATCACTTATCACCTGACCAAAGATATGGCTCCCATCAACACTGTGCAAAACGAGGGATTTAGGAAAATGATCAACACCCTAGACAAACGCTACACAGTGCCGTCCCGCAACTATTTTTCTATTGTTGCACTACCTGCTCTATACACGCAGTGTCGAGCAACGGTGGAGACGGAATTTCAAGCAGTACAACATTTTGCGGCAACGACAAAATGTGAGACATTTGTTGTTTTTATGTTTATTTGTTGTTTTTATGTTCAGTCTCAACTGTTACGAAGTTGATGTGCAGTTAATAAGCGCAATAAATATTTATATTGGAAAAGAAAATTGTGAGAGAATCGTGATCTCAATTCTAAGCAAAAAAATCGTGATTCTCATTTTATGCAAAATCGTGCAGCCCTACGCTCAGTACTTAAAGAACAATGCTTGGCTGGTTTGGAGTGAGTGCTCAAATTGATCGACCAGGTATGATGATTAATTCCAGTTAGTTTGTGGTGAAAATTGTGAAATTATCACCACAGTGCACTTCTTGAGCTTTGTAACTTGGTGCTGTCACAGCTGGGACACGAGTGTACGATCGTGCCAGTTTTACATTGTACATACTGGTACATTGGCACCTTAAAGCTGCCAAATCAAACATGCCGAGCTAGCCGTGATGGTGTCCCCTTGTTAAGGGGAGCAGCCATAAGTGGCTTGTTTGCTAAAAGTATCATCTTTCGCCAGGATAAACTTGACTCTGATCAGTCACGAGGTCCAGTCCAGTAACCTAAATTAGCTGATTAGCACAGAGTTGTAATAGAGGTGGTAATTAGCTGTACACACCACTTTAAACAGTTTAGTTTAAGACATTTTAACATAGGGATCTAATATGAGAAATTGACTTTGTGTTTACGCCCCCTTTGCGCTGATTGTAAAACTGTTAGTTTGATCTCTCTCCAAACGATATTGACCGAACCAGCAGCAAAAGAAGATCCAAACTAAGCTTCACATAAACATCGTCATGGACTCCCTCTTACTTTTGCTGTTTTGCTTCCACCACAATAAAATCACACTTCATGCACAGCTCTCTCTCTCTCTCTCTCTCTCAGTGTTCAAGAACAGTTTCCCGTCTATCCCCTAAATCTGTTTTCTGCATTATTCGCTTGCTTGTTACGCACAAGACTACCGTTGTTTACAGCGCTGTCGGCCAATGTTTTTTTCCCTTTTACTTACTTCCGAAAAGAAAACCTAATTTCTGCCATTCAATAGGCTTCTGAACAAATTTAAACTTTTTAAAATTATACAAAATGCAAAACGCTTAACCGTGTCTCTAATAAAACCTCTGTAACTTCAGAGGTAATGTTCATATGTTGATTAATGATTTTCTTTCGTTTTTGATGTACTGCAGAATATTTTTATAAAATCCCAGGCCAGGAAAATCACCATGTTTTTCTGTGTTTTATCTTCAGCTACTTTGACACAAAGGCATCTGCTGTGGCGCTCACACCTTTGATAAAGTCTCGAAAGTGTCAGCTTCCTTTTTATAGATACAAAAATATGTAAATGTCCTGATCTGAATTATAATATTTCTGACTGTCTGAGGCAAAATTTCCCAGATTCAAATCGAATTGAATCGAATCGTGGATCGAATCGATTCAGGACCTCGTGAATCTGAATCGAATTGATTCTAGAAATCAGTGACGATACCCAGCCCTACTCCTGAGCTCAGAAGGTAGGGCATGTCAGCTGCTGATCGGAAAGTTGGTGGTCTGATTCCTGGCTCCCCAAGTCTGCATGCCTGGGAAGTTACTAACCCCAAGTTTCTAACCGATGCATCCATCGGATGTGAATGTGTGTGAATGGCAGATAGAAAGCACTTAAAGCATAGAAGAAAGTGCTTGTGTGAATGTGTGAATGTGGCATGTTGGAGAGTAGAAAAGCTCTATATAAGAATCAATCCATTTACCATTTACTCTCTTTTGGAGACGGCAACAACAGACCTCTAGGGGAACTGGGCTCCTTTTCTTTTTATTAGCTATTTGGACATTTTTAGTCGTAAAAGATATCTTGCTTTGTGCAAAAAATAACAAAAAAATCCAAGTTGAAAGGTGTATTTATCACAATTCAGAACTGTTCCATCAGTGCTCCAAATATTTCTTTGGATTCTTTGTAGCTGCCCTTTCTTGAGCTCCCTTTGCAAACACTAAAAGCGTATGAAGTAAAAAGTGTTGATGCTTTGATCTGGGAGCTGAATTACTGATGTGTTCATGGTTTTACCATCTCCTGCTCATTTGTCCTGGGCTCTATTTCTATCTGCAATCCCTGTGACTACAGAAAGTACGGTTACTGTTCTGTGTCCCTGTTATTACACTGACAAGAAATCCAAATTGCAACTTTATTGAACCAAACCATCTACGTTCACAAGCTCCCTCATTATCCATTTTGCAGAGAGCAGGACGGGGAAGAATTTCTGTCTTATTGAATAAAGGATGCTGTCGAAGTGGAGCCTCCTGCTCTCAGGAACCCTTGCATCGGCAGAACCCCGGGAACCATAGATCACAAAGGGAAAGAGTAAATCGATGAGGATGAGAAGTGGGCAGCAGCAGAGAGGGAGGATAATGAAAGAAAACAGAAAGAGATAAGGACAGATGGGAGAGTGAAATGTAGAAAAAGTAAAGTGCTCGGCACTGATTCAGCAGAACACGTCTTTAGATCTTCAGTTTTTTCTCTCTCTGATTATAAGATCTCCATCGTGAAGGTTGTAAAAGTCAACTCTGATTGAACGAATGGACATAATACTCACGGTTTATTATAGCTTCAAATTCTGCAATATTGGAAATACTGGAAATAATTTATACTTGTGCTTCCTCCATCTTTAACCTCTCTCCCAACGGAGTCACATAAAGTTTGGCACGATGACGGAATTAAAGATCAAAGCCTTGGATTGAATCTTTGAACGTGTGCAGTTTTAATAAATGTGAGCCTTGAGCTCGTGCTTCTCTTTGATTCCTGCGTTGCAGCGTGTGGATTTTGGTCCTGAAACTGCAACTGTGGCAACTTTTTTGTTTGACTGTGGAAGTTTCTGGTTTTCCGCGTGAACGACGACACGAGGAAATGCGAGCAAAAGCGGCGGTTTGAGGAAAAGCTTTGAAGTAATCTGAGCTTTTTTTTAAAAACTACAACAAACACAGTTTGGAGTGTTTTTAGCTTAATGAATGAGACTATGAAAACCATCCTGGTGATGTCAAAGCGACGTATCAAGAGTATAAGTTCTAAAAAGAAGTGAGGCTGCGTTTTGAAGCAGATGTCCAGAGATTAGAGGAAGCGGACATGAACCAATAGCCCTTATTTTGGTTATTCTGCCAAACGTTGCAGTAGCAGAGACACAATGACCGAAATGACTCAGCTGACTGTTTTTGCTGTCAATGCGGAAATTTTCATTGGAATTACCGGCTGCCCTCTGCTGCTATATTCATCCTTTTGTGCTGTCGTGCTGTTTCCCCACGGTGGTCTACATAAAGAACCGGTATGACAGCTACACCCTCCACATCCTGCCACCATGTTTCATTCTCATATGGGACGTCGAACAACCCTTCACCCCTCCTGCGCGCTCGAACTGGCACCATCCAATATCCCCTCAATGTTTGAGTGGTAGACAGCGACAGCCGCAATAACTCAAAGCACAAACACATCACTTAGTTCTTGCATCCCAAAAAAAAAGCGAGTTTTCTTTGCAGCCTTTAATTTACATAATCGTCACGTAGCTCTGTAAACATCGATGACATCCGCACACCAAGTGTTGGTCACAAATTGACAGTTTCTTTAAGTTCATGAACATCTCAATTTCAGAAGTAAATATTTCCTCTGGGAAAACGAATACACTGGCCTCCCTAGCCTCTTTTTATCTCAGGAGGAAATATGTGCCCAAACTTTTTCAAAACCCATCCAGCCGATTGAAGCTGGCGTCGAATTAAAATATCTCTCTGCTGATGAAATCAGGTTTTACAGTAGTCTCTTAGAACTACAGAAGAAAAAGAAAAAGCGTTCTGCTACAAATATGCAGTGCCACGTCTGAACTTGTGTGCTTTTCATCTGTATCGTCTATTTTTTCCCTTTCCTCTCTCCCTTTTCCCTCTGAAAGCACTAGGGCAGTGGTTATAGGACAGAGCCAAAGTTTGGTTACCAAAGGGAAAAAAAAAACAGAGGAGATGAGAGGGAGGCATAGAGATGATTACAGGACAAGAAGAATTAAAGCAGACATTGGAAGGAAAAGAGTGCCATGAGGTGGAGAAGATGTGGGCATAGAAAGAGAAGAGAAGATCTTACAGTGTTTGGTACTCGTAAAGTCTGCTGGGAAACGCAATGGAGTAACTGTAACACGTGGCTTGATGTGCAGTCAGATTTGCAGATTTATTTATTCATTTATTTTAACTAAAATTGAATCTAGTAAATCTGACACACGTTGTAATGTTATCACCCACCCACTCACAGCGAGAGGGGGACGAGGAGAGTGCGGCTGCAGGATGGGCACGAAAAGCACCAAAGCGTGCAGTAAAGAAAGGGAAGAAAGAAAATACACAAAGAGAGGTTTGGGGTTTACAGGCAGGTACGTGGAAGTGTGAATCATGACACAGGTGTAACATTTTGGCATCTGCCAAAGTGATGAGAGTGGAGTTTGATACTGTAAGTCATTGATGCAGAGTTTGAGTCTCTTCATGAAGGTCTCAGTAGATGTGCCAGTCACGACACAAACTACAGAGAGAAAGTCTCGCTTATTCTAGAGTTAAGACTCCAATGAGAAGCCGCTTTTTTAAATGTTATTTATATTCCAATGTAATATAGACATATATTAGTAACTGGGTTTGTCATTGGCACTGTTAATATTTTCCTTTCATCAAACAATTTTAGGGTAGAGAAAGTAGAAAGTTTAGAAATGCTGTTTCGCTGGCTAGTTCTGATCTTACTGAAATAACATGTCTTTCTCTCAAGTGTAATTAACAATGTATGAAGTTACTTTAATAATTAAATAGAAAACATAATTTCCACATATTTTGTCAATATAATTCTTAGCTTTATTCTCATAAATTACTAAAGGAAAAGTCTGGGATTCAGAATAACTGGCTGTGTGGAAAGAAAAGAAAGTTATTTTTCCAGGTCACCTTTTTATGAAAGAACTTAATCCTGTGTTGCGAGAAACAATATGGTATTTATAGTAAGGCTGGTAATTAAGTTGGCAGCAGTTAGCTTAGCTTAGCATAAAGACTAGCAGGTTTAGAAGTCTGGCTTTGCCTGAAAGGATCAAGCTGCCTTAAAACAAAGCAGGTTATATATAAAATGTTAAAGAGTGAGCTTTAGGCAGGCTGGTGGACATGTATTGTTAAATGGGGCGATACAGCAGGGCTCCAACCAGCTCATTAGAAATGAAAAAACAATAAAGAAATCACTTAAAAATTGGCTGAAAGTTCAGTACAGACCTCCTGTCTCCACAAACATATCAGAATCAGAATCAGCATACTTTATTATTCTATAAGAAAATTATGTGGGTTAGAGTTGCTCATATATTAAGAGATGTAGCTGCCCTGTTACACTGGCATGCACCACCCTTTAGCTTCGCCCTTGCTTTGGACTGGAGTGGGCATTAATTTTCCCAAAAGGTGGGACTGTTTGGAGGGCCACACTGATAAGCTAATATAAGTTAATTATTATTTATTGGTGCAGCCACTCACAGCAGTCCCAATTTCTCATGTGGCCCTTTGGGATAATTAATTGCCCACCCCTAGAGTCTGGACAAACATGGGCATTATCTGGATCTGAAGTTAAGCTAGGCTAATCACCCTTCAGTTGCACAATCACCTAATGGAGAAGCTTTATGTAGTTCTTTAAAAGAAATGTATTTCAATGATCTTGCTCGTTCTTCCTGCTCATAAGATGCTTTGTTAATTACCAGTAGGAATCCCCATGTTTGCATGAACTATTTATGAGATCACTCACATTCTCAGCTAGGATCTGCTTTGTGCAGTTGCCACCACACTTACCCACAATGCTCAGGCACCTGGGCATCCTCCCGGTGTCATGTTTTTTTTATTTAGTGTCCTCATTTGCACATTAGCTGAGTGAAATGTTCAGTTCTTCTCACCTTCTGAACAGTCATACATATCAGCTTGTTTGCACCGCTGCTACAAACAGCATATACAATAAGTTTCAAGAGCTCATTGTTACTGCTTGGATGTGGAGCGCAGTCACCGTAAACGAAGCTATAGACTCGCATTTCTTGCTTTTTATTGCATTCTCCTCTCGCTCTCGCACTCCGGGCTTCCCTCCCTGTTTAGTAAATTTCATTCTCAGTGTGTATGCTATCCTGAGCAGCGGGCCTGAAGCAGCTTGAAAACACTGTGCACGAGAACGGCGCTCAGGTTTCACAGCACAGAGTTGCTGAAAGAGAAATAAGAAGGTCTGAGGCAAACACGCGGCAGTTCTGAGTTCACTGGGTATTTGAGATTCCGGGCCAACGTTGTGTTGTTTCACTTTCTTCGCTCTTCAAGCAAAACAATTTAACCCTCGTTTTGCTGTTGGCTTTGTGTTCCGATATGCAGCAGTTAGCTAATCCCACATTTGGCATTTTTACGATGAGGACTGAGTGTATACAGAGAGGCTGAGACTATCCAAATCCCTAAAGCCTCTTCTGTGGGGACGCCCGACCGATTCCTGCTTCTCCTGCTTGGTCCAAAGATCTGAGCAATGATTCCCTCTGGCTGGATTTTATAGGGACACTCAAAGCTTTATTACACCAAAGCCCTTTCCAGACAAGTAAAATGACATGATAACGGATGACATTCTGCACTATAGACTGGTATGGAGATTTCTCTCTCTCTCTACTTATGCCCTTTTACAAATGTCTTTTCAGATGTGTCCTTAGACCGGTTACTAGCTGATCTTTGCTCTGTGTAGCTTAATGCGGAGTTTTATCTTGATGACATTTAAATGTTGTTCTAGGTCGTATGGAGTGTGCTTTCTGCTTAAAATGCTTCTCATGCACAGGAAAAACACAAACTACACCATAAATTTACTTGTAGGAACTCTGGACTCACACTTCAGCACTAGCAGCTCTGCGCTGCTCAGCTGGACAGGGTGCGGGTGAAGTGTCTTGCCACAGCGGAGGCGGTTAATGAGCTTTATAGCTGTTGGAAGAGCCAAGCTGGATATTTCCCCACGTTTTCAAACTTTATATTCAAGCTAAGCTGCCTCCTGTCTTCAAATGTCTATTTATGATTTTGAGATCATGTTTAGCTCCTGTCCAAAAATCAGTCTTTGCAGATTATTCCTTGGAGTTTACAGTGATGTCTAACCTTTTTCCTCCTTGTTTCCTTGTTTATAGGCATGGCTCCAGAGGTATGGCTACCTCCCTCCTGCAGACCCCAGAATGTCAGTGCTGCGTTCTGCCCGAGTCATGCAGTCTGCTATCGCTGCCATGCAGCGCCGCTACGGCCTAAATGTCACAGGCACGCTGGACAGCAACACTATAGAGTGAGTCACACACACCTTTAAAAATACCCTTAAAGACGCCACAGTATGAATTATGCACAAGGTTCACGATGGGTTTATGCCCAAAATAAGAAAACACGGGTAAGAATACAACAGGAAGCGGCTGAGTGTAAAATTACAGCTACAGAGAAACCATGGTGTTTGCTTTGGTCATTTCTTGTATTCGCCTGAATACAAGTAATTACTATGGATATGTTGAATTGCTCATGTGGCTTTTAAAAAGAGAGAGATGTGGATCTCAGATGGATTTTTATGATTTGATGAACAGTCTCAGACTAAAAATCTAAATTCGCTGAGGGCCTCGGGCATACTGTAGGTAGATGTTTTATTAATTTGAGGAGGGAAAACACACTGCGAACTGTGTTGCTTGGTTTCTTTTTTGTAGGACTCACAGTTCAAGTGAACTAGACAATTTCAAAAATGGAGGTGCAGGCTGTTTGTGTTTCTTTTCGCCCCGTCTTACATTTTTAAGGCGACCAGAGTCGTTTTGCCAGACGCAAAGTTGGCGTAACGTAGACTAAGTGGGGCTTATTAATGTGATCAAAGAGGGTTTTTGCAAGAGTACACCTCCGATGTCAGATCAAAGACTTCACAATGTTTTAGTATTAATAGACAGTGGAGGAGACAGAAGAGCTGCGACTCTGGTTGGCTTTGTCCTCATTTGAACAGTCCAACCTCAGCCCAGCAGCTACAAGCAATCAAGCAGGTCATGTTGGTTTGGATTTTCTTTCTTTTTTTTCTTTTTTAATGGAAAGACTCATTGTTATATTATATTTTGTCTGCACACAGGAGTGTAGTGGAGTGAAAACCCACCTGGGGCTCTCATAAGTCTTTAAAGAGATGTTTTTAAATTATTCATCTGTATGAGAGCGGCAGTGGCACGAGGGCACAGATCATCTGTGTTTTTAAAGCAGCCCTGGATTTACCCGGGTTTAACCTCGCCGCATTATACCTGCAAATCACTAAAACAGTGCTCGCTGACATTTGTGCGCACCAACAGCGAAATACCATCCATGCTACACGCAGCAAAAGCGCTCACATTGGTCACTGAACTGTGATGTGGCGATGTGGTGGCCAGCTATGTGAATGCAGACCAACAGCTATCCAATCGCTGGGCTGAAGCAGAGTGAAATGTGATGAGCTAACAGTGCCTGTTTCTTTTTCCCCCCTTCTGCTTCTCTCGATTAATGTAGGGATAACACGATAAGGTGAGGCACCTTTTTTGTACATTTGAATACATGTAGTTTTACACTGTGTGGGTGTTACGATGAAGTACGTGTGTTCTGTTATCAACACGTTGTCATCTTTGCATTTCTTTTACATATAAATGTGCAAAAATTGCATCATATTGAATTATTTTGCACATCTGTTCTGTGTGACACTGGCTCAGAGTTGGCTCCTGTGAGCCAGTAACATCACTGTGTCAGGGTGGGGGAGGTAATGTGCTGCTGCCGATATAACCTTTTTCCTCCCCGCCTCTCTCCACAGGTGGATGAAGAAGCCCCGATGTGGGGTTCCTGACCAAATAGGGGGTGTGTCCAGATTAAGTGTCAGGAAACGACGGTACGCCCTCACGGGACAGAAGTGGCAACACAAACATATCACATACAGGTGGGTGGATTCAGCTTTTCTTTTGTTTTCAAGGCATTTCAGTGCTACCTAGCACTACAGCATGTTCAGAAAACCCCAGAAACACACCCCAAACTGCGAGGAGACCCCAATCACCCGAGCAGCCGTGTGGGAGACATAGAGATAGGAAGAAAGAATACTTTTTTCTTCAGTAGCTCCTTTATTTCCGTGTCGTTTGAGCTTTTGACCTGTCCCTGCCTGTAAGCTTTATAGCAGGGCTGTCAAACATAAGGCCTGTGGGCCAGAATCATTCTAGCAAAGACTCCAATCCAGCCCATGAGATTTTCCCTCTGCTAAAGACTTCCCACATGCCCATTCATGGTACATCAATGTAATTAAGTGACAGATTATTAACTGACAGATGTTTTTTCACTAACTACCAAAGAAATTTCTGTTTTTTGGGTTTTTGTTTTGTTTTTCTTTCAGAAAAAAAGGGGACATTTTCTTTGGATTAACCAAAACCTCTGTGTAATAATTACAGGACAGTCTGGGCAATGAGCTGCCGGATCCTTCTTACACATTCATTTCTTGCAGTTAAAGTCCAAAGAGTTACGTTGACAGATGTCTTACCCCCTACTCTAGCAGCTTCTTTATCATGTACAAAAACTGTTTCTTGTATTGAGACAGGCTGTATGTGGCCAACCAAGTAAAATCACTTTGACATCCCTGATTTCTCTTCCTCATTTCCACTGAAAGAAGCACAATATTTGAACTTGCGTAATGGACGCGAACCTACAAAAGCAAAGGTCAAGTAAAGTTCCTCGTCACTCAGAGCCTTAAACATCACATTAACAGCAGCACAGGCCGTGTCCATCAAACCTCTCACTGCCGGAGCCGTCTCGCTCCTGACAGAACATGTAGCACAAATGCAAAAAGAGTGTACGCGCACTGGTGACCTCACCGATTTCATAATTCACCAGCGCCTTTTCTGACATCCCGCTACATGAGTAATAATGTATAGGACAGCTTTCTGTGGTTATATAATTTTTCTCTGCTAAGATGTAGTGAGTAGCCCAGATTCTGTAATATTTCATGTGTGTTATACTGTTGCTTGCCTCAGCTTCGTGTTTCATGGACAATCCTCAAGTGCTGTTCTTGTTTTTTCAGTTATTATTCTAGATTTTTAAAAATGTTTTGCATAAGCGGTAATTCCTGCTAAATATAATGTATGGCTCAGTGGCCTCGAATAACCTTTTCTTTTTTTGAGATTGAGTTGAAATTGAGCACGTGGTTCATTTGCAGCACCACTGATAAGAAACCAAACCAATGAGGCGGATCGATGCAGAGTGGAGGAGGAGAAGGGTGGAAATGAGGAGAGAGGAAAGAGAAGAGAACAGGAGAAGCAGATTCAGAGAGAAAGACATGAGCTGAGAGGAGGAGGAGGAAACCCTGGTGGAAGGCAGAGGGTACTCTCTGACAGATTAGGGTTATGTAAATGAATGGGAGCATTTTGAGTGTGTGTATTTGTGTGTGCATATATATTTATATATATATGTGTGTGTGTGTGTGTGTGTGTGTGTGTGTGTGTGTGTGTGTGTGTGTGTGTGTGTGATGTGTACATAGATGTGGCCTCTAGTCAGTTGTCAGATGTGCCTGCAGCTGCTCCTTTTATGTCAGATTGCAATGGAGGTAGTTGGAGAATGCAATCGTCTAACGACTCTTTTAATCTGCTTAAATGTTCTTTATGTAGTGTTAGAACGGGTCACCTCATTTAAATCTGATTCAAGTATCAAAATCTTGTCAGTAATTTAAGAAATGCTGCTATGCATTCGTGTCAGAATAAGAAGCAACATCTTTCCTTCTCAGTTTGAAGAAAAAACGTTTTCAAGTATAATTGAGGTTCACCGATGGACGGTGGTAAACATAAAATTGTGCTAACTGCAAGGGAACTTGTAAGGTTAGGTGCTGAAAGCTATGAGTCACAGTGACGGTAACGGTTATCCAAAGCACCTTATGCCCATAAATTATTAGGATGCTGACTTTTAGGAATATTGTACCTCAGTCATAAAACATGTTCTCAGAGTTCTCAAGAGTCGCAGATCTTTAAAATTCAAATCAAAGTTGAAGTAAACACAAAAATTAGCCAGTAGACTTAAACTGTTTTTATGTTTCGTATGACGATGGTAAAGAAAGTAAAAGCATACATGAAAATGTGATTAGCATTAGCTAGCTAGAACACTTCTGAGTGTTTGATACAGAGGTTTTGTCTATATATATAATGCTGGAATAAACATTTCCCCACTTATAAAACATAATATAACATAATATGTTATAACCTCGAATCTTTTTGCGAATCTTTACCATTCTTCTCTGCAGGCCTTCCAGAGCTTTGTCAAGTTGGGCCAGTATTCGCACAGTATTTATACTTCCTGAAATATTTGATAGGTTCAAGCCAGAGCTGTGACTTGGCCACTTTATGTTTATGTTAACCGTTGGCCCAAAGATATTATGCAGTGCCATCTGACTGTGGTAATGCCTGGAAGTGTAAAAGCTGAATATGAAATTGGGTCATCTAACAGCTGTCAAAGGCTGCACATGTGCTGTCATTGTTAATTACCCAATGATTTGTTGAGTAAAAAGAAATGTAAAATTAGACTGACTAACAAGGAAGTTAGTAAGAACATCCCTAGTCACTAAGCCCCTTTAGCAATGTCTTGACTGTGTGTTGAGGGTCATTGCCTTGATGGAAGAACTTTCCGCTCAGTCTAAGATCATGAGTGCTCAGGTGACATGACATAATGAATTTTAAAAACACACACCCAACAACATGATGCTGCCACCGCCGTGCTGCACTGCACGGATGGTACTGTGCAGAGGATGAGCGCTGGCTTAATTCATCATATGTAATATCAAACTTAAAACTGCATCTAAACCATTCAATCCCAGATCAGGTGCTCTTGTTGCACACAGTCACTGGACTCCCAGGTGTCTTTTGCTAAAGGAACAGGCGCTACCTCAAAACAAACACTTTCTCTACAGACACTACAGTTAAACTGTAGAAGTCTAACTAAAAAGTGGATATCTTGTTCTTGTTTCTCCCCGAAGAACCTCTGCCTTTCTGTTACAGGCTTCAAGCATTTAAAATAGTCCTGAAAAAAATACCACTGACATTTGGAAAGTATAACAAATGCATGCAAGCCCCAGGTGTGTGCTGGTCTCGGTGTAGCCACATACAGTACTTTCTGTGGGGAGGCACTAATTAGCTTTGGCATCCCTACTGTTTTCCCTGCATGCAGGTACTATTACAGCACATGAGTTGCATTCGGAGTCATTATCACCTCGCAGTATGGAGTTTAATATGTGGTGTGGCCTCAGAGCAGGCAGGGATTATTTCCATTTGTTATTGTGCAGCTTCGCCCTGCATGTGTTACCCTTTTTATCTGGCTTGTCCTTAAAATAGGACACACATACAGAGGGTTGGGTCACAGGCTCGTATGAAAACCATCTTTTTTTTATTCCTTGAGTGGCCTCAGTTGTTGATAAGGCCTTTCAGAGAGAACAGGACAAGGGCATGTATTCACACAGAACCCTGGTGGTGCTACAGTGTTTATGTGTTACTTTTAATAACAGGGAAGACGTTTGTACCTTTGTGACTCTCTCTGGGTCAGCTGATATTGATTCGAAAGACGGACTGTTTCTCTGTCTTTATCACGTTTGTACTTCAGTCTGCTTTACATAAGCCCTTTAAAAGACAAAGTGGCTATTCATGATGCCACTTTAAGTGGTCTCAATTAGGTAGGAATAGTTAGCTAATGCCACTTCTAGATGATGTTCAAGATTATCTCTGGAATTTAAGGCTTTGTCAGCTCCCAGGTTAAGATAACAGCATTTATTACCTGCACTTTAAACTGTAGAACAGTTCAAAATTTACACAGTTTTAAGCTCAACTTAATATGAGCTTCAAAGACATTATTGTATATCTTTGAAGCTCATATCATTAAGAAATGGGGGGGGAAAGAAATCCAGCAGAGGCCTGAGAGATGCATCAGTGAAGCCTCATCAGGAATGGTCTCAGTGGAACGTGGCTGTCAAGAAGCCATTCTTAAAGAAGATTATACAAGAACTGCACTGAAAATCAGTCGGGTTGTGATGCTGCCTCGCTTTTCGCTTTTTAGCCAAGATATTGAGCGTAGGGGGAGAAAAGTGTATCGTGTTCCACAGTCAACTTTTTGACCTGTGTGACTGCATCGTCTGGACGCTTGTAGAGTTTTGTGGCTGTACTCAACAGTGTGAGACGCGACAGTTGATGTGAAAATAACAAACAGCATGGAGGTATTATCAGTTAAAGATATATTAGAGACTTGTACTTTGAAGAGCTACTGGGAAGCTGAAAGGAGGTTGAATGTTCTTTTTTTGTTGTTTTATTTAGGTGGACACAAACGCTGCTCTGGCTGCTGATTCTTCTCAGTCTCGGCTCAGTGCATGCACCAGCTGCTGTTTGCCTGACAGTGGAGGTCTAAATGTAGGCTAACAGGAAGGATGCTAGGATATCAAAAATAAGACATAGCTCTAAAAAAAAGAATTAAAAGCATCCCTGCTTCTTCGTCTTTTATCATGACGTATGTTCTATTACTTTCTTACTTTCGCTCTGTGTGTGTGTGTGTGTGTGTGTGTGTCTGCAGGGCTCAGTTCTGAAATCATTATCAGAAAGAGAAAGTTTTACAAGACTTTTGAGAGTGCAATTAAAGCGAACACATCTCTGGCAGAGTGGTGGTCGGCCGCCTGCAAGTCAGTCTTGAAACGGCCGACAGAGAAAGAAAAGCAGATTGTGTTTTGCTATAAGCGATTAAGAGCAATTCAAAGGAATGTAGCAGGTGATTCAATAGCAGAGTATTTATAATTCACGACCAGCCTTTGTGCTTCCCTCTTCACCAAATGTGATTCAATAATGAATCGGAGCTTACGTGTGGTATCAATTTGCAGTGTATATAAATGTGCCTCGCAGTGGTAGACAAAGGCGTTCTGATAATATTTATTCCTATTATGGAAAACGACAGCGCTGACAGCCAAACACAGAAACTGTGAAGAACTCAAACGAAAACGGGAACAAAGGTGACGAGGTGACGGAGGGTACACAAAGGAGACGGGGTGGATGCGAGGCGATAACAGGGAAGTCTCGAATAAGCTTGAAGCAGTTGAACAAGAAAACAAAGAAACTGACGCGGAGCTGTTTTGACTCCCACTTTTTTTACGCACTTAAATTAAACATCATCGTTCCTCCCAAATCAGACGCAGCAGCAGAATAACACACAGAGCGGCTTGTGTTTACAAGTGTCTTAAGTTGACTGATGTAAGCTACACCTATCTGTCTATCCCTGGAGACGAACCAGATTTTAATAGAGCGTGACACTGAGATATTGTCAGACTAGAATAAAGCGGAGAGAGGTTTTTCCTGATTGCCCGAACCAGACTGTGGCTCTCAGCAGGCAGTGGACTGTTGATAATCCTTAATTAGAAAATAAATTCCAGAGGCAGGAAATTGTCCCATCCTCTCCACACCTGCACCGACTCAAAGCCGGCGGGGGAGGACTCAGCTGTTTTCTCTCACAAATCGCTCCATTTAGCTCTCTGTTGGCGAGCAGGATGAGCGTGAAATGGCAGCGTGCAGGGAAAAGTGGTGATAGTTGGGTTTTTTCCTCTTCTTGTTTGGCGTAGTGAGATCACATAGATTGACATGCAGCGATGTTCGCCTCTTTCAGCCGTTGTGCTTGAACTCACTGTCAGTTTCTGCCTTGCCATGTCTCAGATTCACAGGACTTTATTTTCTTCCCTGATTTGATTCTGTTCTTTAATTTTGTCTTTTTTCTTTTTCGTCTGAGTGGTCATCCAGCACAATAAGCCACTCTTCAGTGTGTTTATTTTACCCAGTGCTGTGAGCTCCTTATTAGACCAATTTACAATGGATTTGCTCATCTTGACAGCTGAAAGAGAAATCCAGATTTGAGGCTTGATGATAAAAAGAAAATGATCTGGCCTGCGTGCATTTCTCCAGTCTAACTTCTTTACCCCCTGTCTTTTATCTCACATCTCTGCAGCATAAAGAACGTGACACCCAAAGTGGGTGCTGAGGAGACCCACGACGCCATTCGGCGAGCCTTCGACGTGTGGCAAAGCGTGACGCCACTGCGCTTTGAGGCTGTGCCCTACAGCGAGCTGGAGAGGAGCAAGAAAGACGTGGACATCACCATCATCTTTGCTTCAGGTTTCCACGGAGACAGCTCACCCTTCGATGGCGAGGGGGGCTTCCTGGCCCATGCCTACTTTCCAGGGCCGGGAATAGGAGGCGACACACACTTTGACTCAGACGAGCCTTGGACGCTGGGCAACCCCAACCACGATGGTAAGGATGGTAAATACACTGTTGACCTTCATGGTTTCATCAGCTTGTTGCAAAAATACAACAAAACCAGACGTCAGTCATAAAACAGTGGCTTTTATTGAGTATTTACAACAAAATAGTCCCAGCAGCTCGACCAGAAGCCAAACTGCTGACCTTACACATAATAAGCTGCTGCTGCTAATTCGTTTTCTGCAGAGACATGGCAGCCAATAAGGTTTAAAACGAGTTTAATTCACACACAAAATGTCCATAAAACACAAACTCGTCACACTGTTAATTAGTCCTTGGTTGTGCGTTCATTTTTAGTTAACGTTAAACAATGTGTAATGCTCAGAGGTTGCTATCGATTTCAGGTAACCTGCAATGACGTTAAACACACATCCTTACTGTGGAGTATTCTGCCCCTTTTTTCACTCGCCTGTTTTATTTCACCAAAAGTGGACAGAAATGATCGACACAGGATATCGTGATCCCTGAGGTGAGACACGGGATTTCCCACGGCCTCGCATCCAAAACAGTAAAACAGGAAATTGTTTTCCAACCTGTCAATGTGGCTTTACAGATATAGTTACAGGTTTAATACTTTTATCACATTTACTACATATTTACTGTGGTAATTGTAAAGGTAAAAGTGTATTTTGTGTTTAGTACGTCTGCACGGAGCCATGCGTCGTGATGCTGTTGGTTTTGCGGGGTCAGGTCACTACTCATTCCTTGCTCTGCTCTGCTGTGATTTACAGCTGTGATTTGCTGAGGCTTGTTCCTTCATCTCTCTTTCTCAAAGCAAATACCCCCCTCGTTGAACAACAGTAATCATATCCCCTCTCACTCTGCGCCGGTCTCAAGCCCGTGCCCTCGCTGAGTACCTGCCCTTGGAGCCTTGCAGCCCGCCTTTAGTGGGGTCTGCATGCCATGTGTTCTGCATGGTGCAGTCTGAGCAGCCGCGTTGCCGTCCAAGTTGTTGTGCTGAGATGCAACAGATCTCCACTTGTGTTTTTTGTGTATTAGTGGCAGCCAGTCCTAGGTGAAACTCTGAACTCTGTGCACCCATAAGCGAGAGTCAATGAAGAGCGAGAGAGGGTGGAAAGAAAGGTCTGCAAAGATGATCCAATCACAATAAGATTTGTCCGAGTTTGCAAAAGATGGACGTACCTCTGCTTGAATCCCTCATTAAATTCTAGGAGCTGATCCGCCCTGCTGTCAGCGAGTCATGAGCCAAAAAACAATAGCAGTGGTAACCGATGCAGCACCAAGGATGAGGGACAGAGGGACACTTAAGAATGAGGGACACAGATGAAAAAAAAATATAGATACATAAAAACAGATGAGATTCCTAGCGGGAAGGCAGCGGAGATAACAGCAAGCAAAAGAGAGGATAACAGAGAGAAGCACAGTGTCATTAGACAAATATTGGAAGTTCAAGCGCTCATAAGAGAGACAGAAGGAGAGGGGAAGACTGAATGAGCAGCGTAGTGAGGAGTAAAGAAAACATTTGAAGAGGAAAGGCAAGAGAGGGAGATGAGTGGGAGCTGGTGAACACTACTTTGGAAATCGGAGTAAGTAACTTGCTGTTGAAGACAGAATTTTAAGCTGGAGCGGAGGGTCATTGGCAGGTTCAGACAGAACAGAGTGAACAGCTTTTCTTTAAGCTTTGATCGATCAGTGTGACTCTCTATTTAGGATAACGATAACCTCTAGTAACCGTCAACAATGCCGGTCGTTCATTCTGCTCCACTCTTTGACATGATACATATGTATTAACACGCACATGAGCACACGCGAAGGTAAAGACCCGCACGTTACCCACGCACTCACGTGCACGCTGACAAGCAGCTGTCACTGAAGGCCACGATTCACGCAGACACGTTCTGTTCCTCCCCTCAGTGCAGTATTAATACAGCCCTGCTGTGGCCCACACTTCTGTGAAGACATCCCATAATGCAGGCACTTCCATTACGCTCTCTCCAGCTTTTTTTTTTTCTTTTTCAAATGGGAGTGTTTACTGGCTGAGTCCTGACTGCTCGCCGTGGCGGGGGCTGCCCTTATTCCTGTGTGACGGCTGGCGTTACATTTAGATGAGTTTTGAAGAAGCACACAGCTCAAAGCTTTTTTCTTTCTTATCCTGAAATGTAACAATCCCTATGCCAAAAACTATTGCAAATATCAGGCTCTGTATCGCTCTGCCAGATTGTTTTTCTCGTCTTGGCACGGTCGCGAGGCTTTGAGCCATAGTGTAGCTTTTGGCAGACGAACACTTAAAAACTGTAAGATAATAGTACCGCAAGCAATAACGCTACAACTTCAGTACTAATAATTAAGCATAGTCCTGTTTCATTGCACCGCGTACTGTTGCAGCCAGTGTAGCTGTGATCAGATTAATGTATCATGACACAATCTCTGCAGTGTTGCTTCAGTTAGTGGTGTTTTTATTTCATCTCGTAAACACATAAAGTCTGAACTCTTTTGTTCTGGCCATTTATTTGCTCAGCTTCCCAGAGAGATGAAAACAAAAAAAAGAAAAAGTAAAAGAGAGCATGTACTGTATTTTAAGGCATTTACAGTTACTCCTGTGTTTTTGCATCCTTATGAGTAAATGGATGGTAATGGATTATAAAGTGTCACGTAAGTGCAAGGTCCTCGCTGTCAAATAAAGGCAAAGAAATGATAAAATGTGTTTGTGCTAACAGCCGAATGAGACTGAAAGCTCCTCAGATGCCAGAAAAACTGCACAGAGGTTCTAATGAAGGAGACTAGAGAGACGAGGCTCTGTGGAGAGTTGTCATAATATTGCTTTTACATGGATTTTATTGGCCAGTGCGGTACATTTCTGAGCTTTCTGCACTGGCACTGCTGCTGTGTCGATATTCCTCCTCAAACAATAGGCAGACAGGTGGTCTTACGCTGAAGTGATGCTTCCTAGATTATGACTAATGTGTAAAATGGAAACGATGCAATGCATTTACAAAGAAATATCTCCAGAAGCATTTTTTTTTCATGTCATTCCTGTTGGCTGACTTACGATTTAAGAGCCAAAGATGCGAAACTCAGCTCGCTTTTGTTTATCTGGAATCGGCGGCAGTAAAATCACGCACGCAGATGTTCATTTTAATCTAGATGTTGTGGCGGCGGGGATGGATAATTCCATATATTTCCAGTGCATGCTATTTCAAGGATTTGTAATCCATCTCTGATTCATCCCACACTTTGTAAGAACAGCTGGGAATGATGTAATGTTTGCTCAGACCAGCACATGATTTTTAGCTTTTCAGTTCCTTTTTTCATCCTATTTTCTTTCTTTCAGTCTCCTCTCCCTCCTTCTTTGTTGTGTTTCAAAGTTACAATCCCACACAGGCACACAGCAGAGATGAGCTGCTGTCTGGTAAGCTGTCATACCTAATCCTCCCCCTGCACTGTTGTCGAGAGAAAAGAAAAATATCAGTCATCAGGGCGACTGTTGCCAGCGTCACACCGTCAATGTTATTGTTGTTGTTTTGGACAATGGTGTCACAGATGCACGCTGAAGGATTAATCCCTGTTTGCGCTGAGACAAACACTTGCATACATGTGTGTTAAAGTACTCACATGTACAGTTCCACTCACACTCCAGCACAGGTGTTAATGGAAAAGTTTCTTTCAGTGTGATTTTTAGCACATGTTGGAGAGTGATTTATTCAAGACTAGACACTGATTGGGTGCTGTCTGACAACCACTGGTTGCTAGGAAAAATTGGTATTCCCTACCCAGTAGGCTCGTGTTTGCTGGAGGTCACTTTCTGTTGCTACTGAGGTATGTGGTGCAACACCGAAAACCTCCTTGTGATTGCTTTGGTCTCAAGCACACTTTCCAACTTTTTGCTAAGTGGTAGAGAAACTGCAAAAAATGTGATGCAAACTGAAAACAGAGACCATTTGCTTTCAATGTAAAAGCTGTGCCTTTGAGGGATGTTGGTTAAATCATTAAGACACAACTTTAAAGGCGAACAGCTGCATCCCTACCGCTCCGTGGTTATAGCAAGGGTTAGAGTTATCAGTCATAGCATATACATTTTATGTGCCGACTTGTCACTAAGTCTTTGTAAATTATTTTGTGTTTGGACATTGGTTGTTGTTTTTGTGATCAAGAAACGTGTTCAAGTTTAGCTAGCTTTAGGCTACCATGACCAAGAGTTCTTACAATAATCTGATGATCAAATTTGGCTCAGTGTTATAAGTACTACACCATAAATGCTTTGGTCTATATATTAGTATATGGTCTATATGGTAGAGTGCCATAACAACAGTTCAGTGTAATCTTTGAGGGAGTCTTGATATACAGTAGCTAACATGCAGCTGTTATGTGTGTTTGATTTTGGTACATTTATCACAAAGGAGAGAAGGTGGCGACTCTAAATTAAAACACACTAGAAAAGCTACAACCACGGCAGCGTGACAAAAGAAAAAAAGAAAACCGTGTTGTACCTGAAGATGTTTCTGCCAATATTTAAATCTGTTTTTCAAGCTAAGAATTCTAAACATCTGCTGCCTCAAGCTTCCCTAATATCAGTTTTTGTGCTTTTTCCAAGTGTTATGTTTTCATATATTAATTGTTTTTTGGGGTTTGTCAGGTAAAACATTGAATTTGTAATTCTTTATGAAACTTTTTCACACACTGTAAAGGCAAAGTAATTCATTAAGAAAGTGATTTATACATTAATGGATCCTGAATGTGAAATTAAACAAACCAAGGCTGTGCCAGACCATCTGTGGAGACTCCACTTTCACCCACTTATTAGCTGTTTGCTCGCTAATAACATCATGTGGGGTTTTGAGAGTCGTGTTTAACAAGTGGATGCACTGTAAGTGGCCACTTAAACATTTGCAGGTCTAGTTTTTACTTGGATGTAACCAAAATCAAAAATGAGAGATTTTCAGTTCTCATTTTCAAGTCTAATGCATCTCTGAAAGAGTTGTTTGTCACATTTTAGAGGAGCCAAATGCTGCGTTCTGTAACCAACAGTGCAACGCTGTATTAAAAACTAAACGGTACTTTCAGAAATAAGCAGAGGTCTCCAAGCTTCCTTTTAGTGTGGAAATGGACATAATATTAATTACAGTCATAACGCGAGCTTGTGGTTGCTTTTTGGAAGAAGGCATGTTCAGATACAGTTTAGGATGATGAAAAAGTGAAAAGGCGTTTTGAATATTAAAATCTAAGGGTTTTGAGTTCTTTACAGTGGTGCTGTGCCATATCATATTGTCCATGATGATATAAAAGTGCCATATTTCCGTGTCCTGCTATAGCAGTGTCATGTGTTTTCATGTTCCCAACAACAAGACAAGCCCTGAAATGTCTGAGAGCGAGAGCATCATCTCAGCCTCTGATAACAATCTAATAAAAACAATCCTCTCACACATCACAATACTGCAAAATATGCAGGAGAACTGTTTCCACCAAAGGCGAGACAACAAACACGTGGTCGAGTAGAACACGGCTGCGACATAAGGAGGACATGCTAGTCGCCGCCGACGTGCAACCCAAAAGTAAACAAGTGACTCAACCGTGCATCTCTGGAGTTGCGCAGCTTAAGAAAGGAAGAGCCAAACGGTGGAAATTACTGATGCAGTTACACGGTGGCAAAATGAGGGCTTTAAGCAGCTGGATAAAGAGCTCGAGACAACATACAACATCCCTGATTTGCTTACATTTATTAATGTTTCTGCCTGAAAGCTGCAATCCCTGCTAAATATTGTATTTTATTTTTCTACATCATCATAAATGTCAGTACCACAAATTTCCTTTGATGCTGGATCACCCATCCCTGCTTTATAGTATTAGCATGGCCGCAACATTTTTATAGTGTTATGTTTGTAACTTCACGCTGACCTGTGTCGACTGATGAAAGAGTTCTTGCAAGACTTAAATGAGTTTGTTTCCCTTTTTAATTTTCCATCCTTATAAAGGTGATATGTCACAACACATGAATCTGTCAGCATACAGATATTTGGAAATTAGACTGTGTTTGCTTGTAGCGGGATTCATGTCATTGATTCAACTCTAGAGAAGTTACTCTCATCCGGCCGGTGTTATCGCTTTTTTGCTTCACCCTAAACCCTCTCCTCTTCCTTGCAGCGAGCAGACTCAGACACAGATCATATCGCACCTTTACGTGCAGGGTGTCGTGCCTTAAAAGAGCGCGTGAAGGTTGTTTGACACGGCGCTTTGGTGAGATCGCTTTCCTAGAAGCCTGTGTTTAAAGGGCGTGTCTGCCTCTTGTGCTGCTTTCAAACAAACATTGCTTGATTTCTTTAAACAACTCTGGTTAAAACACCTTAACAATCACCTCTAACAGGGACAAACGGTAAATTGGACATATGCAGCCTGATGATTTGTGTATGATTTGATTAGTGTATCCATCCTGGAGTGCGGCTAGCAATGCTGTTATGTAATTTTACCTTAAAGTGGGATACTGGAGATCTCTTTCTCTCAATTGGTGTTGTTACTATCTCTGCTCTGCTTTGCAAAAACCCCGTGGCCAAAAACAGAGAGAAGTGCTCCTGGAGTTCCTGCAGCTGCTGTACACTCCCCAAATGCCTGGCTTAAGAGCCCGATGGATGGATGAATGGCTGTAAGAGATCGATAGATGCAGGGATAGATGGAGGCATAAGAGAACGGGCTAAAGATGTCATAGGGTACAATCAAAAGGAGAGCGGAGGGTGGATGTGAAAATTATGCCAGGAGGATAAGAGGATTGCGTGAGACATCATGGAAAAATAAATAAATAAATAAAAAAGGGGGGGCGGTGTAGAAGCAGAGTGCTGGAGGGCAAAGAGGAGAAGATTGGAGGGATTTGATGTGAACACATGATAAGGAGTAAAGAACTAGAACTGGAGATGGAGATGATTAGATTGTCTCTTCAGCAGATCTCAACATGCCGTGACCACATTTGCAAAAGTTGTTTTATTTATTTATTTATTTTTTGACAGTTTTTCCATTTGTGCACCAGGGGAAAAAAAGATGAGGCAAATAAGCATCAACACTCATCTGTGCTTTTATCACGAGGTCATCGTCGTGGGCTGAGGCCGCTGTGTTTTCCTTTGTGGAAAAACCAAAAGCGATTGATGCAGGAACAGATAAGACGTATTCCATTTAGACTTTAAGTCGCAGAGAGGCTGACTGGATTTGAGGGGAAAAAACCAACAAAAAAACCAGCCTGGCACTAAAGAAACATTTCATCACCTTCACTGCATACCATGACTGTACACAAACACCCAGTTTCACCCGAGGGTGACTTATAAGGCCTGGTATGTCTTCAAGGACCTCCAGCCTTCGCTAATATCAGGGGAAACTATGTAACAACACAGCATGAAGGCTAGACCTACACACAGGAAATGAGAGATTCCAGCGCATTATTATGTTCTTCACCCTTACCCCCCAAAAATGAACCGGAGAGGTTAGAAAAACACACCCTGGCCAAGGAAAAATACACCAAGAATTTACATTTCCAGGTAGGAGGATTAGAAAATTTGGGGTGTTAGTGGGGCACTTGATAACCGAGTGAAGGTTGGTTGATGGAGTGGACGTCGGGATCGACACATTTGATTGATGGTCTTGGAAGAAAGCTCAGATCCCTGATGACATTCGCCAAAACAGTTTATCATCGACGTCCGGTCCTTGTTATCCAGTGGTGCATTCAAAGCAGATGCCATTTTGGGTTTTTTTTATTTGTTGTTGTTGTTGTTTTTACCAGCTGACGATGAAAGGCGATAGATTTTTAGGCGTCTCCACGGCAGGCAGAGCTGGCATTGTTATGTGCAGCAGCCCCTGTTGAGTCAGGGTACCGTAACGAATGAGAAAACAGAAGAATACACACACACACACATAAAAAAAAAAAGAGACGTTAGAGCAGGTAGAGTACAAGAGAGAGAAAAGGAAGAGTAGTTGAGGAACTGAAGAACATATGGTGTCCTTGCAGGTTTATTTTTAGGCTGCTACTCCTACTGGGTGATGAGGAGGAAGCGGTGCGCTCTGTCTTTTCCACCCCGTTTCTCTTGTTCTCCTGTTCCTCGCTTTCATTCTTGCACTGGCTCTGTCCATTAGGTTCAGTGGGTTTGGCTGGCGTAGCACTTGATGTGTTTCCAAAGCACTGTTATAAAGCTGTTAAAATAGTAATGGCTACAATACAAATCAATCCAACAACAAAAATAAAAAGCAGTTATGATTCAGATATATGGGTGATTGCGTATCCCGAAGCCAGAACCCGAGGAACCCAGTTTATTTGCTTGATTGACTCGCTGATATTTCCTTCTGGCTGTGGCGGCAGAAACATGCTTAATGGGCAGCACTTGCCGGGATTGAAGAGTCATTTTGCCTCATTGTCCAGACATTAAAATTACAATATATATTTTTCCAAATGGGGAAGTTCTCTGCATGTTGTTTGGACAACGTTTTGGGAAGGTTGGCCTGTCTGCTGTCAGGCTACGGTCTTTCAGTCTGTACGCTCCTATGGTCTTATTTTAGATTTCTTATCGGGTTTTTATTTATTTATTCTTTTTAAGTCTCCTGCAGCATGTTTGGATTTGTCATTCCACTCCAGCAAGTGATGTATTTCTATTTTTCTTCCCTCGTAATTTGGTCTAATTTCCAAAGTGGCGTCTCCTCTGTGTTTTGTGGCTGGCTCAGGTTTGTGATGTCAGGAGCTGGCTCGGGGATTCCTTTGCCTGTTTACTTCAGAGCAGGAAAGGGCGTAAAGTCATTCATTTGATAAATAATTTTGTTAGTTAAAAGTGACAGGTAGTGGCTTTCTTCCCTAAAAGCGAAGTGTGAGTTTGACACTCGAAAAAATATTTAAGTCCGAAATGCTGACTTTATGTCCTTAAAACATGCAATAATTTCCAGAATATTTCAGCAAAAAATCCAAAAAACTATTTGAGAATGGAGTGTTTATTGAACCTTTTGTCAAAAAAGAAACAAAATGAAATAGTAATTTGCACATATGAGTTTTAATTTAGTATGTGTGGTAAAGTATTGTGCAGATTATTCAGATTGTTTTAGAGGAGGGTGAAAAATGATGTTGTAGAAGTCTCAGAAAGTCACAAAAACACAAACACTACTGTATCCCATATGATACATTTGGTATTATAGGGTCAAGGTTTTAACTTTTTTTCCATGTAATTTTGTCATATAAGTACAATCTAAAAAATTACAGCCGTCAGATTAAGGAATCTGATCAAATGAAATGTACATAATTGGTTTACATTCATTTTACACCGAGCATCTTTTCCATAATTATTGATAAATCAAAAAGTTGACTGACCAAATACCCAACACTTAAAATGCTAGGCCTAAAGCAAGTAAACCAGTTCTGACCAACTAATTGATTGAATATCAAATCACTTGTCCAATCATTAACACTTAATGCTGTAGGCCCCACCCCCCAAGGTTGCTTAACTCTGGTTCCTGATGGATCTTCTGCGGAGGCGGGGTAAGCCTGCACAGATTTCCAGCATGTTCTCAGCTGTTTTATTTCTTCTAAATCTGAAATGAAATGAGGTATGATCTGAAACCTGTTCTTCATTTTCTCTCCCTTGAGCAGCTGCTTTTTTTAAAGGGTCAAATTATTTACCTGGATCTTATTTTACCTCCCGTTCCTGGTTCCAGGCCAAACTCACCGGGTTCCTCCAGAGGTTCCTCGTCCTCCAGAGACGAAACATTGATTAAGCCTTTGGATGCTTTGATTTGTGTCCCACTGACTTCACCGGATAGACTAGAGGCTCGTTGCTGACTAAAACACGGAGCACTGTATGCCGAAGCAAAGGACAGTGGCTTTCACAGTCCATTTCCAGCATGAATCAGAGTCTGTTCTCGTTGGGCTCTGGTGCTCTGCAGTGCATTGTTCAAGTAAACGAGTAAATTAATTGGCAGCATACTCCTGTACTGGAACCAGACGCAGCTCTGAAAGTCCCAGGAAAAAAAAAGTGTTGTTTCCTCAGGATCGCTAATAATGTGAAATACTGTGAAAGCCATTAACTCGCAAGTGCAATTTGAATTAGCGTTGAAGCCCTAATGGTGTAAAATGACCATTTTAGCCTTTCTCAGCAATATTTAGTTAAATGAAAATTCATCAGTTTATTTTTTTCCTTCTGTATTGTTTTGTTTTGTTAATAGGGGCTGTTTCTTTTTAATTACACAACTTATGTCTGATATTTACAGGATAGTCCAGAAAAGTTCTTTCAAGGTTGTCCCACTCACAAAACTGCACTTCATCATCTGCCGGTTTCTATAAAGAATTGTAATCTTTCCTGTGCCCTTCAGTCTCTGTCTTTGTCCTATCTCCCCTGCTCTCCTGCTGCCGCTCTCTATTTCCCAGATGGAGAAAATAAATGGGGAGATTCAGATGTGGGTTCTTTTTTTCTTACCCGAGGAATAGATCTTTATCTTTTTACTGGAAACACGTGTACTCGTGAATCTCGAGGACATCAAACAGGGCTGTTTGGGCAGGTGGTAGGAACTGTATTGATGGCTGGGTTGCTAGGTTTGTGGGAGGACACATGCTGTAAAACAGAAGAACAGAAATGTCCACACACATATACAAACCCAGTGCAGTGGTGCTACATATGAGGCAGTTTGTCTCTTGCATCATGGACGGAATGATTTGACAGTATGGTTTGAAACGGTTGCCTGGGAGCACGATGAATAATATATAACCGAATACATGCATATACACAACACTGTGCGAGGCATATCTGTGAAATGTGATGTAATACATACAGATGAGTATGTTAAAAGAAAAAAGTAAGAGGTTAATGGGGTTTTATGCCCCCGTCTTTGGCTCTCAGGCAACAATAAAGCTGGAAGGAAGTTGGCACTGGGTGAATGTGGCACACAGGAGCTAATAATGCAGCGAAATCTCAAGTTAATTGTCTTGTTTTACAAAAGCATGTCACTTATATAAGCGGAGTTAAGTGCAGAAAATAACGTTTGCAAATTAAAGCATTTGTCTTCATTTTGTCCAGCCCACTTCTGAATTTAAAGTCAGGCCACCGGAGACATCAATATGACTGAAAGGACTGGGATACTGTATCTGTTTTAGTCTGACAGATTAATGTACAGCAAGTAATTAAAGAATGCCATGAAAGCTGCACTGCACTGTTACAACCATGGGCTGTAATACAGGCGTTAGATTATGTAGCCACCTCGTCTCTGGATCTTCTTTTTACTAGTTCTTGAATTTGCCAGGTGCAGTATCTTTAGCACACCGAATATTATGTATCTGTTTGAAGAGAAAAAAAAAAGCATTCACCGAATAGTTTTTCCACTTTTTCCCAAAGAAAATGAAATAGAAAGACAAAGACAGCAGAGAGATCACCATGTGTTCCTGCCCACTATGGCTGCCACTAGAAATAGACGGCTGCCTACTGACAGCAGGATAAACTTCTACGTGGGTGGCTGTGCTCTCTTCTGCCCCCACACATGAATACGCTCACGCACACACTTAACACTCTCAGAGGCAAACAAATCGCACACCTCGGGAGGCTCGCCCTCCCACAAGTCAGTCAGATGCTGTCATAACCTCATACCCATAATCCTCGGTAAACAAAAAGTGTAAACAAACCTGGCCGGGGTTCGTTTTGTTCTGAAGACACTCTTGAAACAGTACCTCTTGCGTCTGCTCTGATGTGCTGTGCACATTTTCTTTGTATTTTAAGGATGGGAGTAGCCGTGTCGCCATCAGGGTTTCTCAGGGGAGGTTTTTTTGTAATGTGTGGGAATGTTTTAGGATGGCTCGTGCATCAGTGCATCTCAGGCTTTGTTACCAAACTTTTGAAGAAGGTAAAATGCTGCAGCAGGTGAACTGAAAGTGCTGAAGTGTTAGGCCTGACTGAGTTGGAAGGGAGGTGCCAAGCTGAAGTGTAAGGCATTAAATAAATGATGGGGATTTCAGTGTTTGCCACAGAGTTAGTCCTTGTTTGTGGTAATAGTCAGCTGGGTGTACCTTTGCTTTCACAATTGAATTAATCATTTATTATAAACTACATGACAACTTCCTCTCCAGCCAGTTCCTGGTCCTGTGGACGGGCTCCGCCGTCTTGACGTGCAGCTGTTGATTTAAGACCTTGTTCTGGTCTGCAGCCTCGGTGAGCTCAGCGCTGTGGCACCGGCTCTCCATCTGCCTCAGGTTCTGGATGGAGTGGCCCTCAGCTCGCAGCAGACCTCCAGAGCAGAGCGAGGACTAGTCTCCAGCTGCAGTCCAAGATGGTGGTGCTGGACTCTGTCCAGCTGCTGGACGACAGATACAAGACAGCTAGATGACACTGAGGACCACCACAACAGCTACTTGGAAAAAAAAGTTAGAAAATGCACTCGGGCATGTGTAAAAGTGTGTAAAATAAGACAAAGAAGAGCGTCAGGTGAATATGCAGAGGGATGGCAAAAGCGACTATTGTGCCTTCTTCTTCTTTAATCAGGAATTGTGATAACCTGCAAGGCTACAAGAAGGGCATGTTTAAAACACTGTAGGCATGCTGATGCAGCCAGTATTTTTCTAGTGTTTTTTAGCTTTATTTCAAATTGCAAAGCGAGGTCTGAAACTTGTTTGCACCATTTTCATGGCTGTTTGCCGCCTGCAGTGTCTATACAGACCGCCAAAGGATGTGCAAACACACACATGCATACACCATCGCTGCACTTGCCATGGCAAATGCATTATTAATGATTAATGATCACAATGAAAATACACACGCATCCCCGTCTCACTCACAGGTGCTGCACAGAGATAAACATGACACGAATAAAAGATGTTTTTCTTTGGCAGCGTTTTTGGTTTTTTCTTCCTCCTTTCAGCTGGTTTATTTATCTTGAGTCCACTGGAACGGCCAATTTTTTGGATCCCTGGCAATGTTCCCAACATCGAATTTCAGTCTGTAGCAGTCTGTAAATAAATAATTACTCTAGTGTACATATGTTGCTCACGTCAGCTGGGCTTTGTTCTCTGACACGCTTGTGAGAATTAAGGGTAATAGATTCAAAAGCACAAGTGTTGCTCAGCCAGGGTGTCTACAACCTAGAGAGAGAGGACAGGCAAAGAGAAAGGCTAGACTATAGGAGTGTTTGAATAACTCAACAACACTAACACGGAGGTTAATCAGTTTCCACTGCTCTTTGCGATGTTTTTTTAAATATGAAAGCAGCTCATCTCAGCATTAGGAACAGTATTCAGATTGTGTTGTGGCTACTTTGGCTACTAAACAGTCTCTTTCTGTTATATAATTGAGTACTGGAAGAGTGGTGTTACATTTTATTTGTAAATTGTACCCACAAGAAACCAGCATGGAGCAAAAGTTTCAGTCTGACGCTTTGAAATCTTGTTTTCAAGTGTTTGTATTTGCAATACTTGTGAGCTGATTTGGTGAAATGCACAGAGTGGCGCACAGCGTGTTTCTGTATTGTCCTGCGAGGGTGTGTTGGAAGTATTGAGGGTGTGAATGTGAAGTGAGCAGAATGCAGCTATTGTATTTTGGCTGCATTCTTCACAATGGTCACCTTGTCAAATCAGGCGCACAGCTCTGGCTTGACAGCCAGCAGAGGTCTGCGTGCCCCAGGCCCTCTGAGCCAGGCACTGAATCACTGGGCTGAGATCCTCTGGCAGCTTGTCAGCACAGCATAGTACTCCTGGACAGCCAGTGCTCTCATTGACTCACACTCGGTTTTACTTTCTCTGCTGCCTCTGTGGACTCGCATATCTCCAGCTTGGTTCCCTGTCAGGGCTTCTCTTGTTTCCAGTGACGTACTGAGTTGGACAAACAGCATCCTGTGTCGGTATCGTGAACTTCACCCCAGCTGGAGGACAACAGCTGATTTCTGTTTTTTTTTCCTCCTTTCAGACAGTAAACTGAACCTGTTCTAGTCAAGCACTTTTTAAAAGGTTAAGGTTTTTTAATAAACCTTATTAGGTTAGCTTCTTTAAGGTTCTGCATGACTAGTATTTTGACACAAACGCAATAAAGTCTTGTCTGATAATGTCACCTTACACGTGAAACATGTAGTAACCACTACATCAAATAGCTACTGATTTTATTATAAGAAATTGATAAATAAATAGTTCTAACAATTCTTAGTTAAAGTATAAAGTCAGAAACTTATGGGTTAAAATTTAATGGAGAAACATAAAAAACCCTTACCTAAAAATGATGGATAAGCAATTGAAATAGTCAACTAAAGGTCACGTAACAGCTAGTTGATGGAAATGCATGAATCGTTAAAACACCTAAAGGTGATGCTTAAACTGTTGAATACTAATATATAGTTAAAATTAGCAAATAATTAGCTAAGAATTAATGACTAATGAGCTGAATAAACACATAAACGCATAAACAACAGAAGTAATGAACTGCAACAGCACTGAATAAACAGTTGACACGTTTTGCTAAAATAATGCACAGACAGTTAAAATAATAATAAGCTAAAGTCATGCACAAATAGCTGAACTATTAAAGTAGCTAATAATTAACTAACAGTACAGTAGTGCTTAAGGAACTGAAGTAGTTAGCTAAAAGTCATAGCTAAACACTGATGAATAGTTTGACTGTAATGTAAAAACAGTTAAAGTCAGTAGAAAAAAGCAAAGGAACCAGAAGGGATTACGCAGCCAAGAGATGGCAGCTAGGATGAGCTAACGTACGCTTAGCTTCTTTTGTTTAAAACTGTGTTTTTCTTACTTCATAATTGCGCAGGTTCAGTGCCACACTTCCTTGGTTAACTTCTTAGACCTGGACCTACGATTTAGGCTTAGACAAGGCTTTAAAAAAAACTGGTGAGGGCTGCTTTAGGTCCTGCTGAGACTTCTGTATGAAACCAAGGAACCAGTGTCCTCGCTCTTGTTTCTTGTGCTCTGTCAATCCACCAGAGACGCTCCTGAGGTGGCAATTAACATCCTTTTGCATTTACTTTACTGTGCAGTGCTGCTTCTTCGAACACCACTCTTGAAATCATAGTGTCAGCCATTCAGGGCGCTGTGGGAGCTGAACAATAGGAAACATTTGTGATCCCCTGAGACAAAGAGAGTGCTTATGCTTGCTTACACTCGGACGGCACAATAACAGCTGTGTTTTCTAAAGAAAGGGTGGGGGAGTTAGAATTTTGTTAATCTCTGCTGGGTGCCCTCTTCACTGTAATAAAACAAGTGAGAGTTGTAATTGCTTTGTTTGACACCTTTCACTAGCTTGATGTTGATGTGTAGTTGGGAGTCACAGGGGATGCTGTGTTTTTGAAAACTTGGTCCTTTGGTGGCGTTTGGGATTTGTATACAGTAAAAAAGAAGCACAAGAATGTGATAACGTGAGAGCTGGGAGGGATAAAGAACAAGGTACACTTACAAGTGGGCTGACTGCTGGTCACCCAGGCTTGTAGCTTACATCAGATGTCATGTATTGAGTGAACCACGGGCACTTAGTTAAGCAGTAAGCAGGCAGGAAGGGTTATGGGCCCCTGGAGGCTTTTGCTGACAACCTGAGCTATTACTGCAATTGAACAGTGGTGACCATAGTGTGTGTTCATCTCCAACCCTACGCAGTCTCTCTGCACTCCTCGCGGTAAGTTCAGGGAGAGCAGGTAGAGGTTTCTGCGTTTTAATCAAAGCCCCTGCTTACTGCACATCCTGTGGGCAAAGATTGTAAATCTCCACTTTCATTCCAATTTCAATTTTTTTAATTTCATTTTTCTTTTCTTTCTCCTCGACCCTCATTAGCAGCAACCTTGACCCTATCCTGAGCAGTGTGGGCAACACTGCAGCTGCCGCTTGATCGTTGCCCACTTAACAGGACAAAAAACCAAAAAAACCTGCTGAATCATTTAACACAAGCAGATTTTTATTACTTAAAACTCATTCATGTGCTAAATAAATACTTGTCTTTTTTTGTGCTGAAATCTTGCTCAAATACGCAAACGGCACACATCATAACGATGACTCACCGCACAATGAAAATACAGGACTCAAATCCCCCCAATCCAAAAACTGTGACCCTCTGTGGATTATCGCACAAACCCTGCACAGAATTGTAATGCATTTCATCTCCTGGCATTGTTTTCTTCAACTGCATCCTCTATTTTCTGCGTTATTATTTTGTGTTTGGGGTTGCGATTGGGCCACTGACAGTAGAGCGATGTTATAAATGCCAAGGTCAGAGGTTGGAGTCGTGTAATTCATCATTTCCGTCTTCTGTGATTGAACGAGTACTGGAGCACTCTTACACGATAGTACACTGTCCCGAACCTTATCGTTTTCCTCGCCTCAAGTTTTTTCTATTTCTTTTTATCATCCTTCTCCCCCCAGTTTCCCTCATGTAGCTATCACTCCAAACGCCCTTTCTCCTTGGTTTACTTCACCTTTTTTATCTCTCTATGTATCCACTATATCAAATCTTTGTCTTCCCCCCCTCTGTTCCCCCATTCCATAACTTTTTCTCTCACCTTCATCTCGCTTGGTTTCCCTCCTTGTGCACTGAAGCTCTTTGTTTCTTTCATCTGGCTCCATCCTCTTCATCTACCCACGTCTGTCTAGGCGTCACCATTTTCTCTCTGGGCTCTCTGTAACTTCCAGCTGATAATTAGCCAGGCGGTACAAACTGCCTTAGCTTTGTTTGTGGCCCCGGGGTCGACAGGACATCCCCATCTAACACAACGTGACTTACATAAGCAGCCGAGTCAAAGCGACGACACTGACCTCAGAGGGACCCGGGAGGCAGGAAGGCTGACTCAAGATTGAGCGATGGAACGAGATGGAGACGGAAAACGACAGAGACAGTTCTTCACTTAAGTCGTGCACCTGATGACCTGAGCATCTGTAGTGTCAGAACTCGTTGTGCAATAGCTCTCATATACTGTATTTCTCAATAAAACAGTATATGAGAGCTATATATACACATACATACATATATATATATACTGGGACAACTTACTACAGTCAATATTTTTTACTTTGTGACTGCCTAGTCTGTGAAAAGTGCCACATAAATAAACCTTTACTTGTTTACTAATAACCTTCTGGGTACTAAGGATCAGGTACGATGAGGTGACAGACAGAGATCTGGTGTAAATGTAGTCGCATTAATATTACATATACAGTCAATAATTCCACTTTACTCACATATGTGTGTAGCACGTTTTGACATCATATTTTTTAACACTCCTCTGAGCTTCAAGTCTTTTTTGGTAAGAAAAGAAAAAGAGGTCAGTGAGTCAGTGAGTGCTGATGCGGTCAGTGAGTTATTAATATGATTTATGAAGTCAGAAATGATGCCAGTTAGTGTGGGTAAATCGAGCAAGCACGTGTACAGCTACACTAAGATCAAAATCTCTTCACAGACCACCATCACATTTGTGTGCTGTAACTCTACCGGCTATTTTCATAGAATTAATTTGATTTTTTCATTTTTTTTAGACTTAATTGTTCACTCTTACCCTTCTGCTTCCGCTGCTATCCCAGGAAACAACTCGGGCGGGGGGGTGGAAGATCTTCAGCTGCAGAGCTGGCTCGCCCGATTTCCTCCTCAAATAATTCCTGAATCACTGAGCTGTATCTCTCTCCTCTTTATCTCCTTTCTTTCTCTCTGCCTCTCTTTATTTGCTATAAACCACATCTCCAGACACTTGTTCAATATTACAAGCTTGCATAAATTTTGCCTCAATTTCTACACTTCTCTAACTTTTACAAGCCATCTATTTTCATTGGACGACTTGGACTGAAACCCGAAGCTGTTTCAGCGAAAACCTGGGTATTAACGCAAGAGCTTTCCATCAAGCCTATAAAGACCTGCTGACATTTATACAGTCAAATATCATTCATGAGGTCCCAATTAACCCGTTTCTCTGTTGTAGCCTTGTCCGTAAATTCCTAAGTATCGCACTGTACCTACGATGAAGAGATCTAAATCTCAGTCTCTGTATCTGCTGATGCCTTATTCATGTGACAGATTTGCAGCAGATAAGTGCCTCACTTTTGTAGGAATACCAATGAATAAGTGATGCTTATCCCCACTGAGTCTTGTCGCGATAAGGGGGGAGAAGAAAAAAAAAAGCAAAGGTAAAACTGAAGAGAGATGGCAGCTTGGAGAGTGCAAAAGAAACCCCCCTCAAAACACATTAAATCCTTTTTGTTTTTTTCTTCCAGCCATTTTCTTCCACTAATCCAGGTTAGCATCGCAGGACGAGAGGCAGGGCACACCCTGGCCAGTCTGTCGCAGGGTTAACACAGACAGACAAGCTCAATTTAGAGTCACGAGTTGGCCTAACCCCATCTTTGTCTTTGGACTGTGGGAAGAAGCCAGAGTATCCAGAGCGAACCCTTTTTGCTGCGAGGTGATGGTGCTCACCCCATATTTTTTTGTTTTTGACCAGTTTGACTCTAAACTCCAGCCGACCTTTGTCTAACTGCTATTACATTTTCATGCATAACGGTAAACCATAACTTTTTGTGTCTGACAGCTAGGAAAAAAAGCTTTCCTTTGAAGTTCAGCAATAACATATTGCAGCGTAAGACGTCTCATTGGAATCAGGTTAATAGTTTCCCACAGACAGCACGTGTATAGCCACAAATAATAGAAGACGTAGCAGTCTAACCCTAATTTTATGATGATGAGCTTCTTTATGGGTCAGATTCAAAACGCTGGCAGAACATCAGAGAGGAGGATGAGGAGGACTGGTTTTTGTTGTTGTTTTGGTTGCCAGTGACGTAAGTTGAGGAATAGGAGGCTTTCAATCCCAAATATCTCAGCTTTAATACAGCTAGGGTTGGGCTGGGGTTTGGCTGTTAGCCACAGAGTCGAGAGGTCAAGAACCCAGTGTAGTCTTCAGCTTACCGCAGCTAGAGACTAATTACAGTTCGCAGGGTTGCCTGTGCTCTTTGAAGTGCACTTGTATTTATTACACATGTATGTGTACGGGCCTGTGTTTCTGTCTGAAGATGGACTGGTTAGGAGCGCAGATGGTGGATTATCTGTGCTCATGCATAGACCCTTATATATGTATGGATGCATATTGTAAGACACAGTCAGCTTTTCCCCTGTAGGGCTGCTGCTTATTTAAACACGGCTGTACAAACTTTCAAAACTTGGCCTTATTTTGAGGGAACCTCTCTGGCACTAGAACAGGTGGACCCTGACAAGCCACAATAACCCGGGGCTGACAAAGTTTTCTCTTTTCTTTTTCTTTCCGAATTCGCTTGTTTTCGTTTACGTCCAACAGCACTGACAGAGCTGCTCTCTCCTTCACTCTCTCTTTGTGTTTCTAGGTAACGATTTGTTCCTGGTAGCCGTCCATGAGCTAGGTCACGCACTGGGCCTCGAACACTCCAACGACCCCACAGCTATCATGGCTCCTTTCTATCAGTACATGGACACGGATGACTTCAAACTACCAATGGATGACCTGCTAGGCATCCAGAAAATTTATGGTAAGCCTTCTTTTTTTCTTTTTTTCTTTAAATACAGCAATTTGTTAAGCAAACGCAGGACACAGCCAAGTATTAGAATTTATCAGTGTGGTCTGAGGAGTTAGTCTTCAGGCTTTAGCTGTCATACAAGCAAGCCAATAACATACTAAGCATTCATAGTCATCTTCCTGTGACATATCAAGTCAGTAGACCATGTAAGAGCTCAACTATAAGTACACTGCCCAACACACCTAACCATATGAAGCTGGCATAGCTAAAGTAAGTCATCTTCCTTCACCTGGAGCTCTTGTTTTCTGCGTTATTGTAACAAACTTTCAAAGTTACAGAAATAAGATTAAGACCAAGATTCAAATTAAGGCTCAAATACTTAAATTGAATTCAATTAAGACCTACATTTCCGATCATACTTCATCATCAGCGCGCCTACAGCACGCATCCCTCATCGACACACATTTGGAGTTGACAGACGCTGATTGCACAGTGCTTTGTCTTCTCATAAAGCTGATATAGCTCTGGGGCGGCAGTGTGAAATTCAATTTGACGGCAAAGGATTTATGGAAGCACCCACAGAGTTTGCTTCTTCGGTTTTTTCACTCGTAGTTGAATTAGTAGATGGCAGTGGCAAAATCAGTTATCAGTCTGGATACTTGTAATGATAATTCAGACGAGGCTGGCTTGTGGAGGAGGAAGCCTTAATGTTTAAATGTGTTATCGGGAGTGCCGATGCTGTCGTCTCAACCTCAGCTTGACATCCAAGTTCGGAAACGACTCGTTGGCGAATGACAGCATCGTTCCTTACAGCTGTCGACACTGTACACCAGTCACACTCTGCTGAATGGCTGCATGCGCGCACACACATAGAACCTGCCATCTGCTTACATGGTCAGGGCACGTCCCTCTGGGAGTGACAGACCTGGGCAAGCGATCAAATCTCTCTTCATCCCTCTCGTGTTTTATTCCTCTGCATTGCCCCTCCCTCCCTCTCCTCTGTGTCGTACCAAGAGTTGAAGGGCAGGACGACTGATGACAGCTCTGCTCTCAGCTTTGTACCCCCCCACCCCCCTCGCAGTAATTGGCCTCCATTTTTTTTCCACATGCCAGTGCCGGTGCTAGATGTGGTACTAAACAGGAGAAGAGGTGGGAGGTACACAGCTTACATCGAGTACAAGGTGATGCACTTAAGGTTGAGTAGGAAAAAAGTGCGACTTGGTTCTGTGTGAAGGTGGAGCGGTATAACGAGATGTGAAGGAAATGCGAGTGAATTGGCGTTCATTTACAGCTGTTGGCTTGCAGTCTGGGAGAGTCGGGCACAGTCATACGAGGAACTGTGGGAAGCTAAGAGCTGCTGAGGATCAGTTGACCTCTAGAGTTTTTGGACGTTTTGGCTTTGCTGCTTCTGTTTATTCCTTCAACTCTTTGAACCGTAGTCACAAAAAACACTGTAAAGTGCATTCGATATGTATTGACTTATGTGAATAAAAAGTTTGGCAGCTTGAAACTGTAAAGAATGAAGTACAGATCACATTCAAACCTATAGATGTGGCATTTCTGTCATGTAATCTTTTTTTCTTCCTGGACAAATCCCAATGTTCCCACTGGGCTTTGAACTTAATGACTTCCTGCGTTCTCAGAGCCCACTTCCTTTTTACAGAAGCAGCAGAGCTCAGGCACCATGATGTCGATGACTGGGATGACAGAAACAAAAATCATTAATGTTATTCAGGCCATAATTGTATTGAAATTCAGCTGAAGCCCTCAAACAGTAAACACGATTACTGGAGTTTATATTTGGGCTGGAGTTTATATTTTTAGGACTTTTTAAAGAAAACAAAATGAGCTAAATCTAATTTTACATAAATAACTAAAGGGTAAATCTGCCTTAAACTTCTAAATGGCCGGATGCCCAACAAGAGCTGCATTAAATTTTAAAAGTCTCACATGTCTTATCTTTTAGGCCTCGTTAAATCTTTGTTTGATATTTTTCCTTTAAACCATGACCATTAGCCTGTGTCATAATTCCATTATGAACAATAAAACACTCCAATATTGATATTCTCATTTTCTGTATATGTTCACTCTTTGCACATTTATATCTTTAACCACACTAGCATGCTAAAAACAGGCGTCAGCATATCCACATTGCTAGTTGGTATGTCCACATAGATTGGCTAACATATCAGTAGTGACCCTGGAGTCAGCTACAGCAATAACACTATCCTTTACTACTCCACCATGACTGTCACGTAATACTTCTGAAGTTTCTCTGTCACACAGGCCTCCTGTTTCTGCACTTACATCTCTTCACATCCTGCTAATGGCTTTAGTAGTAGGGATGAGAGGTCAGCAGCAGCTGAGGTAGCGGTCAGGGAATTGCAACATGAGAAGGTGAAACCATGATGCAAATTGAGCCAAATATCAATAGTATCGATACTCATGCTGGTATCAGTATCGGATCGATACTAGTGTGATAGGATGGATTTTTTTTTTCTTTCTGTCCTCTAAATTCAGTATGTAGCCCACTAAAAATAAAATAAGTACCTCAAACATGCACTGTGAAAAATGTCTGAACTTTTTGTGTTGAGTGTTTTACATAATACACAGTATTTATTTAAATCCAAACAGATCAGCTATATGAACGTGAACTACGAGTGGTTCATGAATGAATTCTGCGGTTATACAGTTCCTTGTAAAGGCTCTCCAGCTCCTTTGTTCTTAGGCTGCATTGCTGGTTTTCATCTGTGTTCCACTAATATCTGTAAGTGTGGGAAGTTTGTCTCCCACACCCACCCACAGAGTTTGCTGATTAGATTCCTGTTTCAAGTGCACAGATCGGTGGAATTAGCTGATTGGTCCAGCCAGTCACCACAGTACTGGTGTAACATGTGGGCCACCTGGACATCTCCAGTAAATTAACAACAGCCAGATGCTGAAATTACAGGGTGACCAAAAGAGCCAAAATCTGCCCCCAAAAAAGCTGTGTTTATTTTTTCTTGTCGTCGGTTTACCACAATGTAGCTGCAAGTACACATTTGCCTGTTTGTTTACACGTCCATCTGACTGTGAATCTCCCCCATGCTTACATAACTTCAGAGTACTTTGGCTCCACTAATCTGGGATGTATTTCAGGGGATTAACTTCAGTCAGTGAATGGAATCACTCTCGTGTAGACCCGCTGATCAGTTTTGTGGACTGGGTGATGGCTTAATCCTGCGATTGTCTGGTTTGTCAACTACAGATGGATGACACATTAAAGGAAGAGCCAACGTAAAATGTCTAAGTAGCCACTACATGTTGCCAGGACAGCTTCAGTGGGCCTTGGCATTGATTCTGCAAGTCTGTGAAAGTCTGCTGAAAGAATGGAAGGCCATTAAAATCATACATTTTATCTGATTAAGGTGAGGTCTTTCTGTCACGTTATGGGCTGAATATTGGTCTCTGTTGGCAGACTGTAGGGATGTACGGATCGAAACGTCTACCTGCAGAAAGCATCTGCTGCCAGATAGAGGCTAGCGTGCCAAGTATGTGGTGTTATTGTTGCTCCAATCAGTCAGCAAAATTATAAGCACAAAGAGCTGACGTGAAATGAGCGTCTGTACTTTTAAGACTGCAATTTTCTATCTTTGGAAGTCTGCACGGGATCTCGTTAGCACAGGTTGAAAACAACTCTAGAAAGCTCTGCGTAGGCAAATACCTGCGCAAACGTGACATAGGCGCAGTACCATGGAACAAGCGTTAGTCTTGTCACAGTCTTGTCTTCCTCAGTCTGTCTGCACCTCATCCCCTTACAGTCACAGAGTGCGTTAATCATGCAGCGTCATGCGTTATTCATAGGCAACGCCCATTTGTTATTAGCCACTGCTTCAGTGTGCATAACTCCTTTCCCTTTATCACGTACAGTAATTCATGAATTTGGCATGAAATCACATGATCTACATTTATAAAACCTAATTCTGCTAGGCCTTGTTTTTTTGTGTCTTTATAGCGTATGATATTATGCTTTGCTAAGCTGAATCTCTAAACTTGGCAGCGTTAACATCTACCCACTGATTTCTACCCACTGACCTCATCTTGTTTATCCGTGGACTCCTTTCTCTCTCACATCTTTGTTGAGTCCTCGTTGGCAGCCTTCATCACTTCTTACCTTTGTTTGTTTGTTGTTGTTTTTACAAGTGGCACCACTAAACTTGGCTTGAACATTCGTTTCTCCTGCAAGATCAGAGTGCTGGTTAGCTTTAACTGGTGAAGTAATGAAAAAGCAAAACAACATGTTGCGGAGACGTATAAGATGTATTTCTCTGACTCCCCGCAGGGCCGCCCGATAAACTCCCCCAGCCCACCAAGCCTTTGCCAACGGCGCCCTCTCCTCGCTCCCATCCTCCTTCGGACCCTCGTAAACAAGACAGGCAGACGCAACTCCCAATGCTGCCTACGCGACCGTCGCAGCCCAATGCTAAACCCAACATCTGCGATGGAGGCTTCAACACCCTGGCCATACTGAGAAGGGAGATGTTCGTCTTCAAGGTAAAACAACAGCATGTGATATCAAAACAAAGCTAGGGGCTCTTCACGTTTGGTTTGTTTCCAGCAATCTCAAGTTTTTAACCCAAGAGCTGTTTTTTTCTTTTACCAATAGCCTGGATCTCTTAGCTGTGTGGGAGCACAGAAATCATTGTTCCCAGTCCAAATCACCACTGAGCTAGAAGAGACTTCATCCCTGCACCATACGTCTGGGTGTAATACATAACTTGACTAGCTGATAACACCAACACAAGAACAACCTGGCCCTACAGTCCATCTCTGTTAGTCTTAATAAAGACCAACAGAGAAAAATTGTGATAAATATTTTATTAAATATATGAAAACACAATTAATAATAAATACATGAAAATACACTGGGAATCCTACTAACAAGAGGGCTCAATTTCAGACTGATAGCAGCCCGGCTCGGTCTTATGGTAGGATTCATGACAGGTCATAAGGTCAGTGTTAGTATGCTCAACAATCTCATTTTGCAGCACGAAATAACTGAAGTAGAAAACTTTATCTAATCGGATTAAACAGATATTGACAAAGTTTAGCTTTGAGGATATAATCTCCATTTGAAACAACAATATTGTAAATATGTATTATAAATCTGTGTAATATAAAATGTGTAATCGTATAATACACAATAGTACATATAATAGGATCTAATATATACATGATTTTAAATTGATTGCATCCTGCTTGTTATCATCAGCTACTTTTTTGGTTTTGTTTTTTAAAGTTGGGTTGTAGTTACATGCAGAATAAATTGCTGTAAGTTTGGAGGATTATCTAAATATTATTACCTAAATAAGAGCTTTTTCTGTTATTCTGCTTGGCATGTGCATAGTGTGGAAAAACTTCACTTGATGGTAATATAAGTTATTTCACAGTTTCACAGTGCGGTTCTAGCTTGTAGAAATACTGTGGAACCTGTTCTGTTCTCTTGAAGCTGTTGCCTCTGTATTTTATCCCATTATTAAAGAGGCTATTATGTCTGAAGGAAGACTTCCTAGTTAACTTGGGGTCTATTGAACTAGAATTTACAAAGAAGGAAAGGCATGCAGTGCACAGTAGAATACAGTTTCTCCTTCTCTAGAGAAGCTCAGCTTGGTTTTCATTCCAGTACAAGAGAAAAAACACACATCTTTATCCTTGGTCTTAGCTTGTGAGAGCGAGACCTTGGCAACATGCAGTAAGGAACAGAGAAAAACCCTGGGGCTGCACAAAGCTGTCCTGTGTTCTCCACAGAAAGGAGAAAGAGTGCCTCTAATGCTTTATGTGAGTGTGACTGTATTTTCTGTGGATATAAATAGACAGTATTCATTGGTTAAATAAGAGACTTGTGGAGCCAGAGTAAAACCAGTTTTCGTCCTCTCTGCACCCCTCGCTGCAACTTTCTTCTTGTTGACTCAAAAAATAAATTTAAAAAAAAAGGACTCGTGGAGCTGAAGCTGCTGCCTGTAAGGATATTTACCCAAAATTAGACTGGAAGCCCACACTGAGCCTGGTTTGGCTGTGGAAACAATACCTGCTTGTCACAGTAGTCTAGTCCAGCCTCTCTCTTTCACATGGTGCCTGCAGCAGCAGCTACTGTCAGCCTTCATTACTCCCAGGGCAACAGCCTGTCCTGATGGAGTGATGAGGATCATGGGATTTCTACAGAGCTCAGAGGTAGTGCTGAGATAAAAAAGATGTTCAGCAATCAGCCAAATGTTTTATGACTTTAGGAAGTGAAGGAGAAAGGCTCTAAATATCTGTCCCAGTGATCCCAGCGTCTGAAATTAAAATGTGGTTCACTGCTGCAGAAGTTTCCTGGTCTTAATTTATCACATTGGTCGTCTCAAGCATGACTTTGATGTCGTTTATATTTAATCTGTTTATATATCCAAGCATTGTTTTTTCTCAGTCTACATGAATATTTCATTTTTTTTTGTTTTTTTTAATGTATGGCTACCTATATATTTACCTTTGCCAAAGAGGTTATGTGATCAGTTTAGTTTGTTTGCAGGATTCAGGATTATTCAAAAACAACAATGGGCAGTTTTGCAGAGGTGGGGCTTGACCCACAGACTATATTTATTTATTACAATTAAATATCAATTAAAATAGGAAAAAAAAACAGTGAGGTGAGAAATCATCCTTATATTCACAAGAAGGTTTCAGACACAAACCTGGATTCTTCTGGATCAAGAGACTCTATTGATGCTCGGTGTTCAGTGAATTTTCAGCCTTGGTGGAAGGATGCTGTGTATGTGCTCCGCTGCTTTACTGTGAGGACCTAAAACAAGGGATGTCATGATTTTATTGTTATGAGCCAACCATTTCATATAACTCACACCTTAAAATTGTAGGATATTGTTGATCTCAGCACTGTGCTGAAGATGTGTAAAGCACAAAAGAATCTGCTTCTAGAGGCTCTTTAAAATTAGACACTAGTATGTTTAAAAGGCAGGGGTCAGTGTAAATATTGGAAAGATGTATTTCTGTAAAAGGGGTAAACGTCCTTGGCAGTTGTGATGAGGACACACGATAGCTCCGAACATCGTGAATGAATTCTGCTAGAACTTTGTAGGGGTGTAGAGGGGGTCATGCTAAAATTTGGCTTCCATCCACCGACATCTTCAAGCTCATCCTCACGATTTATTGGTGGAAAACTGACAAAAAGGCTCATAACTTAGAAAGTACGATTCTTAGTGTGGTGTATATTGTCAGCATATAGTAAGTACTGTTGACAGATTTAAAATAGCATGTCACATTTGACCTCTGACCTCTCCTTCAAAGCCAATAGATTAATCTGAAGGTCAAAGTGATAATAATGCTATTTGGAACTATTGAAACCTGCCATTGTTTGCATTGACAACATACAGGTGATGATCTATGCTGATTCTAAATGCCATGTCACCTTGGACCTCTGACCTCTTCTTCAAGGTCAAATAAGGTCAAACTTTTGTAAAAATGGCTTTTATCTTTAAATCAGGCTAAAATTTTACTGCCTTTGTTTATGCTGGCAACATTTAGGAAATGATATTGTCGATGCCTTCTGCTAAGGTGATCCCAAAATGTGTTATATCTTTAAAGTATCGTCAAGAGAAGGAGAATGAGCTTCCTAGTTATATAGATAATAACAACAATAAGCTGAAGTTAATAATGTCCAGTTATTTATAAATGAATACCTGTTATAAAAGGCTGTAAGTGTAATAAGCTAAAGTTTTAGCCTAAACCCTTTGCTCAGTAATTTTTTGTATTGATTTCACTTTTGTGTATTGCTAGGATTTATTTACTTATATTTACACTTTCAAAATAAAAGAATCATTTTTATTATTGTATGTTCCAATAGTTCTCCAGGATGCAATGGACCTGCAGAGATGTGATGGTTTGTGGGGAGAGAGCCCATTTTAGCAAACAGATACTAAAACGATAAGGAGCGTTTTGATGAAGTCATATTTCAGCTGTTTCTTTTGTGTCGCACTTGCTGCTCATCTGTACACTGCAGCCGTGTTTTGTTACGCATCATTTGGCTTAGTCCCGTCACTTTTCTATTAAGCACTGTATTATCAATTGTTTCATAATTCACAAACTCTGTAACGTAAAGCTGTGATGTATGATAGCTTATGTGCACAGTGCTTGAAAAACAACCCGTATGCAAAAGACATCATGTTTGCAATTTGTCTTAGTTAATGATAGTGTGCTAAATAAGCAGGGGAACCTGTAATTGCTCGGCTTAAGTGGGCATCCACTTATGTTAAATTGGCATGGTGCTTCCATTATTTTGTTGGCTTTCAGCGTTTCGCTGGCACCGCCTCACATTTTCCTAAACATCCCGGGGAGCGGAGGGGAAAGATTTGCAGAACACATGTAAGCGTAGCTGTAAATCCACTGTGTTCACATCGTTAAGACCACCAGCAATATCAGAGTCATGATGATTTGTTCTCCCCTTAGAGTAATCTGCGTCTCAGCCCGTGAATCAAGTGTGTTTAGTGAAGTGAAATGAATAAGGGAGCACGGGTTTGACTTGGATTCCCTCTCCAAGTGTGCTTTTCTGGAGGAGCAGGTGGTCCTAATATTTCTTGATTCTCAGTGAGTATTTTGCCAACTTTCTGCGAGCAGACTGACGTATCGTGTTAACGCCTCTTTCCTCCTGGTAGATGAAGCTGCCCAACTGTAAAACAGTTTATCTGGAATCATAATTAGAGATGTTTGGATTACTCCGGACTCTGATAAATTCCCTTCAGAACCAGCCAATGTACATGCACGAGTTTACAGACTGGCTGCAGCGATGGCTCGCTGAGTTTTCAGGGGGTTTTTAACTTCACAAGGCTGATTTGTTCTTTACTTGATTGTTCGATTGATTCCTTGCTTGGTTACTTTGCTCTGCGGGTCCATTTGGCCCTGCATAACTGGGTTGTACTCACCATCCCAGCTTGATTGTTTTGGAAAACCAAAGGCCAGTCGATGCCAAGTCATTATAGCAGAGATCTCAGCGGTCCCGCCGCCCCTGACAGGTGGTCCAGCAATGTAAAGTAGGGAGCTTTAAAGTGAAGGTGATCTGGTGAAATTCACTGGGAGCAGTGAGGTTTTCAGTGCAATTTCATTGTTGATATGCATCATAGTAGGCTTTTGCAGCTCATTGTTAGAGCAATTCAGAGCTTGGATTTCTTTTCACATGGACCCGCTGCTCTGCAAAAGAAAAAATAGGCTGCAGGAAAAAGTATTGTTGTATTTAAAATGATCATTCAGGGCACAACTCTGATGAGGATGTATGTCGAAACTTTGGATATCGCAAGTACTCTGTTTTAAAACATATAGGAGGCTACAGGTTTGTATACGGAACATCTCTTATCAAACCAGGATATTTGGATGATTGCTGTCATCAAATATTTTTGCTGTTCTAGACCTTCAGATGCTCACAGAACAGGTATTCTTAATGAGTGGCACTAAAACAGCAGCAGAAAACAGTGAATCAAGAGCGATAACGTTGCCGTGCAGAGACAGAGGTTTCTGTTTTTAGAAAATATTCACATGTTCCACCTGTGAATTTAAAACGGAGAGCAGATTATCAAAGACTCGCTGGGAAAAATGGTCCACTTTCACGTAACGTTACAGATTCAGGATCGATGAGTAACATTCAGGGCTGAGACGCCCTGATTGTGGCTCTTTATGACGCAGAAGTCCTTGTTATAAGGAATGCTGGGATAGACTAGTCTTTCAAGCAGTGCTGAAAGATGTCTGATTTATACGGGTTAACATTAATCTACACAGCCAGGCCGGGAGTCATGCTTGTTAAAGGTGGTTTTTTTACGGTGGCTCATTTTTCTTTCCTAGTGAGGTGACACGGGGTCACCCGGGGTTCACCGATGACTTCACAGATCCAGTGTCAACGGTAAATGCCCCGTAAAGCTACAAAGTTACTGTTGTTTTATGGTCGCAGCCACTTCAGGTTCAACTTTCTGTGAACCCGCAGGCCATATGCTCTCCCACCGGAGCTGGAAGCAGCACACACATTCATGTATATGCATGCGTACACTGGTGAAGAGTGCTTTCTCGGGCTTTAATTACAACCAGTTTTTTCCCGCTGTACCGCAAACGTGCCCGCGTGTGACGCTTATGCTGTCTGACAACAAGCAGACCAAAAAAAAGTTTCCAGGAGTTCATTCAATTCCCATCAGGCTTGGATTGTAGTAAAATATGGATGGAGTCTCAGACATCATAATTAAAGTTTGGATTTGGGTTTATGGCTCACTGCTGTCTTGTCAGTTTTTAGAGGCAGAAAATCCAAACAGGGATTTGAAGATTTTAACTAAACATTCCCTACAACATGCTTTTCTTATAGCTGCAGTGTTGCCTTTATGGAGCAAGAATTCAAAACAAGGATGCAAGGATTACAAAAAGGGAAATTACTGTGCTCATGCTTTTCTTTGTGCTATAAGGTCTCTTTTTTCCCAAAGTAGTTTTTATCCCTAAAGCTAATTTTTTTTATTAAAGCTCACTGTTCAGTAAAACCTCTCTGTGAAAGCGGTGCTATAGAAATTGTTGTAGCTCTTGTTAGGTGACACTTTAAAGCTCCAAATTCATTTCACCCACTATGTCTCTGCTGTCGTTTAACAGTGACTCATTATGTTCGGACACTTGTAGCTGCATTACACGGACAGGATTAGAGCCTTTTGTTGTGCCCACATGCAGGTATACGTTTTTTCCCCTACAAGTCTATATATAAGCTTCCACCCAACACTCGACACACTAATGCTTTCATCTACTCTAGCTTCCATTATTGGTGTGTTGCCCGTTATATAGACATATAATAAATGGAAACTACCACCCCTCTCGCCCACTCACTGAGGGACACTTCGTTCCTTCGTGTGGACAGATATAGAGCAGGGGATTCTGGGATGCCGCGGGGCGCCTCGCTGTTCAGGATTGCCGATGCCGGAGCCACGCTCCTTGACTATGACATCCATTAATGAGAAAGCAGTTGCCAAATGGGCAGTAAGCTGTCGTGTCTTCTTAATATCTTTTTCAGCAGTGGAATGAAAAGCAAGAGAGAGAGAGAGTCCAAAAATAGCGCGCGTCTGGAGTGGATTTTTAATGCCACCAATTCAGTTTTCGGACAATTGTAAGACTTCTTTTTCAGGTGTCCTGAGAATTCAAAGAGAAAGAGAGATGAAAAGCTGAACACCACTCTCGTGTCTAATTTTAATCTAAAGCCTCTGGGTGATTAGCTTAGCTTAGTTTAACTGAGCAGAAAGATGAGAAGCAGGGGGGAAGCAGCCAGCTTGGGCATGCTCAAAGGTAACAAACCCCCTACCAGCACCTCTGAATTTCACTTAATAATGTGTTATGTGTTATCATTCGTTTTAATCTGTACCCACATTCCAGTTTGAAATGTGCCGGCCGCTTGCCCATTTTCTAATCTTTGTGTTAAGCTAAGATAACTCTCTGATCCTTTTCTCTTACCATATGTTTAATGTCCTCCTGTGAGATTGGTACCTAAGTGCTTCAGAGCAGGAATGTCAAACTTATTTTATATCAAGGGGCCACGTACAGCCCACTTTGATCTCAGGTTGGACAAGAGGAGTGAAACTTGACTTTCTGTCAACCTACAGACATTTAACTACTAATTTAATCCCTGTGATATCTTAATATAAGATGAAGAAGTGTAATTTTAACAGCACATCTCAGCTTTTCTGCATAAAATTATAGAAAAAGTTCTGCTCACTAAGCAGAAAGTCATTCTATGGTTTATCTATTCTATCTTTGGTGTAGCAAATACAGGTACAAATTTATGCCATCCATCGTACAGGGAGTGCAGAATTATTAGGCAAGTTGTATTTGTGAGGAATAATTTTATTATTGAACAACAACCATGTTCTCAATGAACCCAAAAAACTCATTAATATCAAAGCTGAATGTTTTTGGAAGTAGTTTTTAGTTTGTTTTTAGTTTTAGCTATTTTAGGGGGATATCTGTGTGTGCAGGTGACTATTACTGTGCATAATTATTAGGCAACTTAACAAGAAACAAATATATACCCATTTCAATTATTTATTATTACCAGTGAAACCAATATAACATCTCCACATTCACAAATATACATTTCTGACATTCATAAAAAAACAAAAACAAATCAGCGACCAATATAGCCACCTTTCTTTGCAAGGACACTCAAAAGCCTGCCATCCATGGATTCTGTCAGTGTTTTGATCTGTTCACCATCAACATTGCGTGCAGCAGCAACCACAGCCTCCCAGACACTGTTCAGAGAGGTGTACTGTTTTCCCTCCTTGAAAATCTCACATTTGATGATGGACCACAGGTTCTCAATGGGGTTCAGATCAGGTGAACAAGGAGGCCATGTCATTAGTTTTTCTTCTTTTATACCCTTTCTTGCCAGCCACGCTGTGGAGTACTTGGACGCGTGTGATGGAGCATTGTCCTGCATGAAAATCATGTTTTTCTTGAAGGATGCAGACTTCTTCCTGTACCACTGCTTGAAGAAGGTGTCTTCCAGAAACTGGCAGTAGGACTGGGAGTTGAGCTTGACTCCATCCTCAACCCGAAAAGGCCCCACAAGCTCATCTTTGATGATACCAGCCCAAACCAGTACTCCACCTCCACCTTGCTGGCGTCTGAGTCGGACTGGAGCTCTCTGCCCTTTACCAATCCAGCCACGGGCCCATCCATCTGGCCCATCAAGACTCACTCTCATTTCATCAGTCCATAAAACCTTAGAAAAACCAGTCTTGAGATATTTCTTGGCCCAGTCTTGACGTTTCAGCTTGTGTGTCTTGTTCAGTGGTGGTCGTCTTTCAGCCTTTCTTACCTTGGCCATGTCTCTGAGTATTGCACACCTTGTGCTTTTGGGCACTCCAGTGATGTTGCAGCTCTGAAATATGGCCAAACTGGTGGCAAGTGGCATCTTGGCAGCTGCACGCTTGACTTTTCTCAGTTCATGGGCAGTTATTTTGCGCCTTGGTTTTTCCACACGCTTCTTGCGACCCTGTTGACTATTTTGAATGAAACGCTTGATTGTTCGATGATCACGCTTCAGAAGCTTTGCAATTTTGAGACTGCTGCATCCCTCTGCAAGATATCTCACTATTTTTGACTTTTCTGAGCCTGTCAAGTCCTTCTTTTGACCCATTTTGCCAAAGGAAAGGACGTTGCCTAATAATTATGCACACCTGATATAGGGTGTTGATGTCATTAGACCACACCCCTTCTCATTACAGAGATGCACATCACCTAATATGCTTAATTGGTAGTAGGCTTTCGAGCCTATACAGCTTGGAGTAAGACAACATGCATGAAGAGGATGATGTGGACAAAATACTCATTTGCCTAATAATTCTGCACTCCCTGTATTTTCCATTATAGCCATTGCTCGGGCCTTGTGTTTGACACCCCTGCTTTTTAGCCTTTTTAGCAGCGGCAAATTTCCCATGATGACATAGTTTTTCCCGAAACATAAACACACCTAGTTAAAATAAACAGTTGCAATTGTTGTTTCCCATGAAATCACTTTTTGTTCTCTAAAAAATACGACTGAAGTTTATTTCAGAGTATAAAATTGCAGAAACTGATAACACAGCCAGTCATTTTGGCAGTTTGATGCCGGAGCTGCTAAACACCGTTCTGCACTCTTGACTTTGGGGATGGAGGCTTACATCGTGCACAGAGCGCCGCGCTGACATTTATTGGATTGGAAAATGTCCCCGCAAAGATGAACTGTAAAGCTGGCGTATTAGAATTAAAATCTAATGGAAAGAAAGAGCTGCAGGTTGAGAAGTGAAAGCTGCCGTGTTTTGTTGCGCTGATGAAGGTCGCGCTTCATTATTTACAGCAGTTACAGTTACGTCCCTGCAGTCTTGCTTCTTGGCCTTGAGCACATGTAGAAGGCGTACAAAATGCATCAGCGCACATGTATTTTAAAAAAATCTTCTAGAGTTCAGTTCCTCAGCGAACAGAGTAGACTTCAGCAGATAGATAACTGTGACCTTAATCCTCATCCGTCTGAAATATTTGCACCCGTGCTCTGCTGACGACTCAAGCCGAGTGCGTGCGTCATGTTAGACGAGTGAGAGGTCAACGCGGCTGTCATCCAGATATCACTGTCTGTCATATTCTCACCTCTTCTCTCGGCACATAAACACAAAAGGCGGCAGCAGATGCTTACCCGGGGCTGACGTGGGTGTCGAGGTTTTTAGGTTTAACCTCATTTTTACACAACAAATTCAAAAAAGCGTTGATCTCTCGGAATAGCTTCATTGTCTCCACTTGTTGTTCTTTGCTAATAACAGGGCGGTCTACTTGCTCTTTTGTCCTTTGCAGAAAGATTTCACGCCGGTTCTTTTCATTTTCATTGATTGATAAGTATTTATGCAGTGTTCAACGATTTGAGTCACTTCTTAAATGTGCCGTGTTCTTGTTTTTCATTCCTGTGTTGGCGCTTTACGTCGGGGCAAAGTCTGTAAGTCATCAGCCTCGAACTTTCTAAGAGTCTGATTGAGTCATGTACCCAGCATGCCGCTGTGAAGGGTCGGCGTGTGAACGCGTAGTGTAATTCACACCAGTGTGTTTCAGCTCGGCTCACAAAGATTAGTGATGCTGAGTTGTTTTGAATCTCTGTAATCGTTTTTTTGCCCCTCTCGCTTTCTAATCGTGTCGTGTCACTTGGTTACCATTTTATGTTGTGATTTTATGGTCGTTTGCATCGCTAGTCTTTTTATGATTTTCTGGATCTCTGTACACGTCTGACGCCACTTTGCTGTTGCTGTTGTTGTTGTGTTCTCTTTGTGGTCATTTTGTGTCACTTGGTTGTCATTTTATGGCTGTTTTGCATCTTTTTGTGTAACTTTATGTTCACTTGCACGCTTTACTAATCATTTTGCCTACATATGCAATTGTCTTGCATTTCTTTCTCATTTTTTGGTGTCACTTTTATGATTTTTTTGCATCTCTTTGTAGTCATTTCGAGTTTTTTTGGCTGTCTGGGCACATTTGGCTTCACTCTGTTGTTGTTTCGCCTCTTTGTAGTCATTCATTGTAATTTTATCGCTGTTTTGTGCCTCATTTTAGTATTTTGTGCCACTTTAAATCTCAAGTGATACTTGAGGCTGTTTTGTTTGTTGAATCTATCAGTCATCAATAATCTTCCCCACCCCTACTAGTGGCAGACACCAAAAGATATTCCCACAGGTCAGGTGTCAATGCTGCGGTGGTTCAGAGCTGTTAAGGTGGAACGAGGAGGATCCGAGCATTAATTAGGCACACGGTTTTAGTCGTGATTGCTGATTGGTGTCTCTGTGTAATGATTATTTGCCAGTCATCTTGCGGCAGAATCCTCATGAATTAATGCGCTAAACAGATACCTGTTCATTTCAGAATTAATGAAGTGCAAAGTGCTCCCCATCGTGTGTGTGTGTGTGTGTTTTGTTGATTTGTCAGCTCAGCAGGTCAGGTACTTCATGCAGTACACCAATGTGTTGTGCAGTATTGATTTTGCCAACGAAACACTCGGTTCAGCTGTTGGTGAGGCAGTTTGGGATCCGCTTCGCAAACTTTCCTCAGCACAAAAACTCATCGGTAGAACCAGATTTTTTTTTATTTATCCAGAAGGGCAGAATTTATATTCCTGTAGAAACCAGATTTGAATTCAGCCTCATCGCTCTGAATAGATCGTCATGTGCCATGAGACTGTATACGTGATAAACTCCGTACCACCCTTTTCCTCAAAGCGGAGAGCGGTGTGATATTTCCATCTTTCGCTAAGACTGAACTCGCTCTGATTATTCTGAACGTTCCTGTAATTGAGAAGCGCCTGCTGAAATTTTCTACAAGTCGCCCGAGCTTTGTTTTCAGAGTGGGAGTGGGAAGTTGGGGCAGGCGGGAGAAAGAACATTTTCCCTTTTTATGAAGTCAAAGGGACTCAAATGGCTCGGATTTCACAGTTTTGATCTGTTTTCAATTACTCGGCCAGGCCGCGTACAGAAGAAAATGCTGAACAACTGAAATCTATGGAGGCAGTAGGTGTGGAGCGAGAGTGGGAGAGGAGAGGAAAAAGCAGAGGAATTGGAATGAGAGACAAGGGGAAATGAAAAGAAAGAGGAGGACGAGTCCAGGGAGAGTGCAGAGTCCCAGAGAAACAATTGGATTAGACAAAGAGAGAGAAAGAGAGCTGTGCAGAGAGTCTTTGATAAATTGGCTGTTTATTTAGCTTTCGCTGTGAATGAGGCAGGGTGCGATGATGTGCTGTCTCCCCTGCATCCCTCGCTACGAGGTCGGGCTTTTTGGCCCGAGCGCCCAGCGTGTTAAGGAGGTGCAATTGGCCATTCATTGCCAAAGGGTGGGACATCTTTCTGAGTCCTAATGGCTTTTGCAGCTGTGTCTCTCCCCGGCTCCCTCTGTCATCAAGTTTCATCCAACATCAAAAAGACACACCTTCCACTTGTCTCCCCCCCCCAAAAAAAAAAAAAAAAAAAAAGAAGTCAGCCCCTTGGGTCCTCATAAAGCTCCTGACTATCACTTTTGCCCCTGTTACTTGATGGTTTTCCCAGCATGTTCTTCAGGGTAGCGACAGTCGCCGAGGCTTTCCAGACAACCTGAGAAAGCACATGTGCGTCTTAAAAGCATCACGGCTGTCACCAGCAGGCTTTGTTGTATGAGCAGCAAAGCAAGGCGGTGGCCTGAATTCAGCGTATCAGATAGATTCACTGCCAGCTGTGTCACTATATGCAGAAATTCCTTATAGCTGTAGTTTGTTCTTAGATCAGGGCAGCGTGTTGTTTGGGATCTTAGAAACATTCATGTGCATTTTTTCCTACTTGATCTTCTGGTGATGTTTTTCACACATGCGTGCGTCTTATTCTCTAGAACACACTGGATTCTTCCTGTGATTGCTGCTGCACTGAAAGAGGAAAGCTAAATCTTCGTTAAGCGGGCTTTTTGTTGTTGTTTTTTGTTGGGGGGTTTTTTGCCAAAAAGGCCTTTATAGGATGACGGCAGACATCATGCTTTCAACTTCTAAGGGTATATTCTACCTCTGACAATCTGTGTGTCAGACCTAAAAGGTTCTCATTTATTCCTAACATAGTCCTCTGTTCCCTTTCAGGACCACTGGTTTTGGCGGGTGAAAGATAACTCTGTAATGCAGGGATACCCCATGCCCATCCGAATGTTCTGGAGAGGCCTGCCGCCCAAGATAGACGCAGTCTATGAGAACAGCGAGGGCAAGTTTGTCTTCTTCAAAGGTGAGTCCTTTACACTCCACCACCATCACTGTTTAGTAAAGCTGTTTTTCATTACAGGCAAAGCATCATAAAGCTTTTTATCTGATCCTGCAGTGCTGTAGCCCAGTTGCCTCCGTGCAGTCCCGGCTTACAGTAGCTCCATGTCTGCTCTGTTATCCCTACAAGTCATCGTCTTGTATAAGCTGGATGCTCATTCCTCCTATATTCAATTTCCATGTGTGTATGTTGAAAATAGAGGGATTTTTTTATGTTATCATGCTCCCTCTGAGCACTGCAGAGTTTAGTGCAAGTCTGGGGAGGATTAAAGCAGTTGTTTTGCTTTGGTAGGAAAGTTTACCACAAACAGTTTTGCCTTTTAATAATGCATGTGTTGCATTTTTCTGCTCCAGTGATATATTTTCATATAAAATCGTCCACTGCAGTTAAACACAATCTGTATGCACAGGTCTTGGAAATCACTGGAACAGCATGTGCAAGGAGAGCCTCGCCGCTTGATGAGACGTGATTTTAATTGTTCTTCTTTTTTTTTTTTTGCTTTACTGAAAGATTTGTCTTCACATTCAAATCTAGACTGAGCCCCCAAAACACAGCTTTACGACTAATTATGTCTGAAGCTGCAAAGCCACTTAAAAGAAGCAGCAAACAAACACGGCCCTCATATTTGCATACACACAGAGAGGACGGGAGGCAGGGAAAGGCAGGGAAGGAAGGGTGTTGATGAAAGGAGACGTAGGTAACAACGAAACTCTGCTGGGATAAAAAAAAGAAAAACTACAAATCTTCTCTCAAACTCGTTTCTATTTCCAACACCAAACAATTCCTGGAAATGCAGACTGCTGGTCCCGGGTGTGCCACGAGCTCTGCAAGTTTGATTTCCCTGCCTTCTCCTCCACCCTGCTCTTTACTGGGCAGCGGTAGAGTTAGAAAATTCATACTAACAGAATGCCTTTTTTCATTTGAACACACGCAGCTGATTTCCCAGAAGGCCTTGTTCTGACTGTCACCATTTGGAAGAAAAATTAGGAAGAAAGTCGGTCAGAAAGCAGAAGGCGGCACTTTAACTCCTCGTCTAACCAGGCGTTTTGAATATACTCTGAACAGCTCTCGTCTGATGAATTCTCTTAAAATACATCCACAGATGGGGACGTTGGAGTCTGCTTTGGCTGTCGTGGCTGAGACACTGATTAGCTTAGTGCTTTTTGGGCAGGTCTGGAAACAGACACAGTATACATTAAGAGTGTGCTCTTCGTTCCTACGCCAATGTCAGTGTATTAGTTGTTTCCCTTGCTGAATTCTTCAGAGACGCGAGAAGTTCAGCATGAATTTTAAACGCATCAGTCAAACCGGGCCTGCTGTGTGGATTGCTAATCAGGCTATATGCCCTTACAGAATTACCATTCACAGTTTGGCAACACCATGCAGGCAGATTTAGAAGAAGGGTGTTTTACATGGAGAAATGTTGATTAATAAGAAGCTGTGTTGTGAATTGAAATTAAATTAATCAGATTAGCATGGGCTTTTGCAGCTTTACTCGGAGGCGCCCTGCATATGCACAGCACACATATAGGGGTATGTATTTTCCTCCTGGGAGGCAGGATCCAATCAGAGCTTGATTGAGGCTTTTGTGTCAGAGGACAGACAAAGCTACTCCCTACATCTAAATTATGCAGACATGCTTATATTGTTTTATTTCAGATTAAGAGCAGAACAATACGCAGGCTCGGCTAATGTGGTAGGTTAAACCTGCATTTTTTCTAATGACCAGCAGGGGGCAACTTTTATCGTTGCAGAAAGAATAAAGGTCTGTAGAAATCTATTGGAAAATTATGACTTTGATTGATAGTTTCAAGTCTTTCTAAATATAACCTGATTTTCATTTGGCAACCCTATGGTCCCCTCCAGAGTCATAAAAGATCAGTGATACTCACCACTCGCTCATCACGTCCAATTTTAATCACTTAGAGATGATCAAAACTCTCACATTGAACTCGAGCTGTAGGCTGGACCAGTATTGGCGTGTACATTGAATTTTAAATTAAAAATGTCATTGAATTCACTCCCAACCAGTTTCGCCTGGTTCTGCTTTGTTGTTGTTTCTTCCTGTTAAAAGGGAGTTTTTTCCTCCCACCGTTTCCAAATGCTTGCTCAGAGGTTTTCTCCGTATTCTTGTAGGGTCTTATTTCAAGTTTGAGGTCATGGTGCTGGTTACAGTTATACACAGCCACAGGTATTTGGTATCCTGCTTATGTCTGGCTCTCTTCCTGTGTGGTATATTGTGTCAGTGCAGATATTCACGGTGGCCATGAGAGGTCAAATGCTCTGCAATTTAAGAAAATACCAGCAAATATAAACATGCTGCAAAAACACTCAAAACTTAACAGAAGTTTAATAAAGCAAAACAAAAGTAGGAAAAAGTGTTTTTTTTTATATAATACTCTACAGTAACGTATGTTTTCTATTAGCCACTTACTGTTAGCCACTTACTGTTAGCTTGTCACTTCTGCATCAGAGCTAGCTACCAAGTGTTGCAGCTAATGTTAACTCCATGAATTATATAAAGTTTTTATTAACATTTTTACTGTTTTTGGCTGTTCTTTGTAAAACTGTTACCCCATAAAGAGGTTTTTGTATGCACTCGATAGCTAAATGCAGGATAAAATGTCTCAAACAAAGATATTTTCAGCAGCAGATTCTAATCTGAAACATTAAGTAGAGAAGAGGGGACGGTATAATGAATTTAGGTATGAATGCTCATTGCCCCAGACGAAATAAAACATTTAGGACAGAGCATCTAATTTTAGCCAAAACATTAATACCCTGGCATTTTGGCTCTGAAAGGATGAATGCTCGGGTCCTGAGCAGGAACTCTTCTAACACAGTGTGACCTTTTAGTACATTTACTGTTCCCTACCTTATACCACAGGGTTACAGATGGAGGTATCATGCAAAATAGCAGTCAGTTTACACTTCTGTTTTTTGTGAGAAATGGGGGTTATGTTTGGTTCATGTTCAGTAGTAGCAGTCAGCACTGTTCCTGCTCCATCGGCGCAGTTGTAGCAGTTTTTAGTTTTATGGGAGAATATCTGACAAACTTAGAATCTCCATAGGCTGTTTGTTGTACGTGGAAAAGCCTGCGATGATTTTTGCTTAAACGTCGTGTCGAAGAATACATTTCCAGATCTGAACGCGATGATTTCAAGCAGACATTAAAGCCACGGGGTCACACTGGGCGTGCGTATGCATAATAAGTTAAGTACTCACAGGCGCATGTGTGGTTCCTGGTTTTCCCGTTTTTGTGTGTGGCCTGTAGAAAGAGGAGGCGTCTCCTTTTTGGAACAAATCTTCATCCTATATAACACTTTTCATACACTGTTGAGGGCAGGCGGGGGGGATTAGTCGCTGCAGTGCAGCAGATGCCAGAGCCACCACTACATCAAAGCAGCCCTCACAGCTCTGAAGATGAAGCTCGACTTTTATGTGGAGGCCGATGCAAGTCGACTCCAATTTAAAAAAGAAAGCGAGAACGGAGAATCCCATTCTATGTGGGATTGGGGGGAAAAAAGAGTGAGAGAAGGGAAAGTTTGGGAGTTTTTTTATGAATCAATTTGAACTCATTCTTTCTGGGGACGGGTCACTATTAACCTCAGGGTGTGGCGTGTTAGCGTGGCGTATCAAGGCCGGGAGGAAGCGTGACCCACGGCGAGCGGAGCGCTGAGAGAGAATGACTTGAAATGACAGGAATTTCCTTTTGAGAAAAAAAGAGGCCGTTGCAGGTCTCGCCTTCCCATTTAACATTCAGCCAACACCCTGTCCTACTGTTCCTTCCACCTTTCCATCTCTAAGGTATTCGTATTGTTTAAATACTTTAGGGTGAAATGTCAGACATGGGGAATTTGTGAAGAAAATGAATGAGGCCAGATATTGCTGGGATTTTGCCTCCCTTATTTGACATCCATTTCCTGCATTTGTTAAAAAAAAGAAAGAAAGAAGTTGTGTGGTCATCTGTAAAGCTGACCCTGCAGAAATTCCATGTAGTGTTTCGGGCTGATTGGTGTTTAGTTAGACACCAGGGAGGCGCGAGGATCCGGCTCTTTAAACACAGCCAGTTAATCGGATTCTGCAAACACGGTTTGAATCTTTGATTCTCTGTGTTTGTCTTAAAAACAAGCTTTAAAAAACTTAAATTTACTTATATTCAATGTCTTAAATGTTACAGAGTTTCAGAGGCGACTGAAGCGTACTGTGTGTGTGTCTGACATCTGCACGTCACACACTCCTCCTTGTCAGCCCTTTTTTATGTTTTCCTCCAAACCCTGATTTATTTTTGTCAGCGCCGCGATTATTGAAAGAAATACTGTAAGTATTTTGCAGATATTAAACCGATGATTGCTCTTTTCCCGCTCATAAAACAGCAAACATTCATAGCCTCAGGCTCCGTTTCATTTGATTTAATCATAAAAAGGGAATAATAAAAACGCCATCTGCTCTGCCTTTGTCATTCCTACTCCTTCTTTCCCTTTTTCTTTTCTGCCACGTACCTCCCCCCACACACCCCAACACACATTTCCTCTTGACCCACCCTACGCCTCCACCATTGATGAAGAAATGCACTTCCTGGGGTCACGCGGTGTCAGAAATGTGCTGTTTAACCTAATTACTCCACAGGAAGGAGGCTGTAGAGAGGAAAAAATGGAGGCGAGGAACAAAGCAGAAAAAGATATATGGTTTTTAATATTTCAGCAACAATATCACAACCCAAGCATTTTCTTGGCTTCATGGATCCAGGAAACTTTTAAAAAATAAAGGTTTTAATTTGACTGTTTGGTTGCCAGTTTTCTCACAAGCTTTGCAGCTTTTTTCCTTTTATCACAGCTGAGCAGTTACCAGCTCAGTTTGCCAGCGCCAAAAAGTTCCCAGAGCACCTCTAAGCAAGGGCAAGGGGAGCTTGTCACCATTTCTGTTCCCTCTTTCAACAGTATCAGCATCAAATACAGTAATACAACGCAACAGGTTATTGCCTGCTGTGTGTTCAGTGCGTTTTGGGGTCTTTTGCCCCCCCGGAGGGTAATCCCCACTTTTACTCGTCCTCCTTCTAATTTGTTTTCTCACTCTCTTTCTCGATATGCAGGAAAGCAGTTCTGGGTGTTTAAGGACACGGTGTTGCAGTCCGGATACCCCAAGGACATCTCCCAGTTTGCCCATGGCATGCCCTCACAGAGCATCGACACCGCCCTGTGGTGGGAGGATGTGGCCAAAACCTACTTCTTTAAAGGGGACAGGTGGGTACGAGTGGAGGTCTTAGATCAGTTCTGGACTTTCTTCCTTGAAAGCCGTGTGCAAATTTAGCCTGCAAAGGTCTCTTAAAAGCGAAGCGTATGATCTTAAATTGGTGGATATTTAGTATAACTAAACAAGAACGGGAAGAATGTTTTAAAGTAGCGTTTCTGATCTGACACAGAGTCGCTCTCAACCTGATTTCATTTAACACTTGTGCTAAAGAACCATCTGTAATATGTTGCTACAAAATCAGGTCAGCGACTCCTCTTAGAGGACGGTTCATTAGTTTTCTTTGTTTGTCTGCTGTCCCACATCAAGGTTCAGGGAAAATGTGGGATAGAATTAGATTTTCCCCATGCCTCTCACACCTGCTATGATAGGTATTATTTGAATTAACTCACTAGAGGAAGCTGACAGTGTGATAGTAAGATACTAGGTATACACATAAAATACCATCTGTTTCCATTTTCAGCCTGTGTTCCTCTAGCCTTATAGTACCTGCTTTGTCTTCCCGTGGCTCATCGTTTGTTCCTGTTTAGGTACTGGCGCTACAATGAGGAAATGAGAATCATGGACCTTGGCTATCCTAAGCCTATCACAGTGTGGAGAGGTGTGCCTGAATCGCCACAGGGGGCCTTCGTGGACAAAGCCAATGGTACGATTTGTCCTGCACAATACTCTGGTTTGGCAAGCAAGTCGCAGTTCGTTTGCCAGGCTGCATTGATTTCAGATGGTCACTGGCAGGGTAGCATTGATTGAAATTTGCCCCACTTATTAAACTGAGTCTCCGTGTGTGGCACGCTTCCATACATGCAATACAGAGGGAAATGTTTTTTGCGTATTCCAAACAAAAAGCAGGTCAGATCATACAGAAATACATTTTGTCCCTGTTTTTTATGAATTGTTTCACAAGAAAATATTGCGTAATCGGTCCATCCTGCTCTGAATGCCATAAGACCCAGTCGGAGCCGGACTGTGGAAAGCAGAAAGGACAAGACCACCGCTGGGTGCTCATTCCGGTTTTAAGCCAACTGACTCTCTTCAGGCTTGGGTAGGCGGGATTAAAATCTCGCCGGGAGCTCAACGATAGGCCGCTCAGATGGCAAGGCTACAAAAATAATCTTTTCCCATTGGATGCACCGTGCCAGGTGGGTTTGGGGTCTGGTCTTGGCTGCAAGTCGTTTGGAAAAAACAGAGCAGGTGGTGTTGAAAGCTCGCGCCATCTGTGCCGAAGATCCCCCGCCAGACCTGTAGCTGGGCGTTTCTGCCGGTGAGGCCAGGTGGAGCGGGCATCAATCAGAGCATGAAGGATGGACTGATATCCAAGCGGATGATGGCTGTTTGTGTATGTTTCTGCACGTAAATGTGTCGGCCTTCGTTTATTGAGCGAGCCGGCTGTTTGCCGAGACAGCGCGCCAAGTGGACCGCTCATAACACTGACCCAGATCGCCAGGCGTAATTGAGCACGCCACTGTAGCCCACGACAGTGTGTATGAGGCGGCACGTTTCGGAGCGGGGAGCCCAGGGCGACGTTGACCTGGTTCTAACCCACACAAGCTCAGCCTGTCTGACCTCTCATCTGCTCTCCCCCTCTGTGTCTTTCAGTGAATAGTTCTACTTGTTATGGAGCTGTATAGTTAGTCTTCATGTGGATCTTTCTATTTCTAACAAAAAACCCTTTTTCGCTTAATTTGGGTTAAATGTAGGAGAAAAGTGTGACAGAACCTGCCGCCAGATCAGAAAGAGGAGCATCCAGACAGTGGCTGTAATTCATCAGCTAATCACAATACTCAGCTGAGCTCTAAATACTAATTCAAAGGGCATTGTGTGGTTTGGCCTGTCTCACTATACGCGGCCAGGTTGTGAAGACAGAGCTGTGCCCGACAAGATGATCAAGTCTCCCACTCAGCCAGGCCGGCCCCTCTTTCATCTAAAATCCCACCTTAAGTTTGAAATGAACATATTGTGGGCATGGAACAACAAAAAAATTGTTTCTTTGTGTTTCATGATTTTTTTTTTCCATCGCTACAGCCGTTGTGGAGAGGTGGGGTAAATTCTCACCTGAATGCACGGCGGCATTAGCGGATCTGTGCATCTTTGGGGGACGCTGGGACAGTCGCCCTCACGTCCCGTCACAAAATCGACCGTCGCTCTCGTGGCTTAGAAAGCGCCTTGTTTGCCAGTGACATTTGCTGCGCTTTTGTGTGAGCGTAGCTACGGGGCCTGACTCCCGCTCGGGTGTGTTTTCTCTTTCATGACCGGTATAATTAGTCCTGAGGGACAGGCACAGATATCCCAGCAGAACAACTGAACTGAAACCGAAACAGTGGCTCAGCATCAGAGCAGCACACACACTACTGGCTGGTTATCTTTATTTTGACTTCGCTTGAATAATTTTTTTCCTTTAAGATAAAAGGTGATTTCTTTTTTAAAGATTCAATTAGTAATAAATTCTTTGAATAGTTCGTGACTTCATTAAATACATGAAAGAGCTTCCTCCAAAGCAACAGTTGTGCCCGGTTACTTCAGTATATGTTAGCAGTAAAAATGATGCCTGACGTGTATCGATGAGGATCTAACAGCAAATGGCTTATAAGCTAGTAATGTGACGTATTCCTCACGTTTTAGCACTCGCCCTAGCTGGTGACCTTTCCGTCAGCTGAATGAAATTGTTATCATTATATCCAGTTTGATGGCTTTTCGGTGACAGCTTAATGCACATTTTGACAGTACTGACAGAGCTGAGCATTAGCTGAAAACGTGCTAAATCACTCTTTAACAACTTTTGTGTGCGTGTGTCCTTGCTTCAGGTTTCACCTACTTCTACAAGGGGAAGGAGTACTGGAAGTTTAGCAACCAGTTCCTCAGAGTGGAACCGGGCTACCCGCGCTCCATCCTCAAGGACTTCATGGGCTGCGAGCTGACGCCCATCGACCCCGGCCGCCCGCCGGCCGACGACGGCAACTCGGACGTGGTGATCGAGCTGGACAACGAGGCCAACACGGTGAAGGCCATCGCCATAGTGATCCCCTGCGTGCTCGCGCTGTGCCTGCTGGTGCTGGTCTACACCGTGGTGCAGTTCAAGAGGAAGGGCACGCCTCGCCACATACTGTACTGCAAACGCTCCATGCAGGAATGGGTTTGAATTTTTTTGGAGGGGGGTGGGGTTAAGAGACAAGAGGGCAGAGCTAGGGTGGGAGTTAAGAGGATTGTGGAAAAACAGTACAACAGCCCCCTACTTTTCACAGAGAGGAGGACGGTGGACACTGGACAGCTTTATGGGAAAAACAACAAGCCACGCCTCCTCCTCTTCGGCGATCGATACTTTCGTGCAGACCTGCAGAACCAGCCGAGAAGTCTGACGGTGATCCCGCGTTTAAAAAAAGGCGACTCCCAGGACTTTAAGCTGACTTTCTCCAGCCCCCAGCCTTTTTAACAAACGGGGCCCAGAGGGACAGTTTGTGGAGGGGGATCTTTGTCGGATGTGACCTTCGATCCCGGTCCAAAAATAATGAGGAAAAAAAAAAAAAAAATCAACAAGAGGGTCAGCATCACTTTGTATCTCAGAAACTCGACTTCCTATCCCCGTCCTCTTTGTTTCTTTGCCCGACTGCTTTTCAGACGGAGGACTTTCAGGGGAACAAACACTCTTCCCACAGGGCACTGCATTGTCAACTGTGTCATATCAGGTTGTTGATAAACAGCTTTCTATTTTCTGATCCGCGTGCCCCTCCCCTCCTCCAGCTTCAGACTGGGCTCAGAAAAATAAAAAATAAAAAAATAAGTCTCAGATAAACACAACTTTATTACGTAACCAATCATTCATCTGTTTTTTTGTTTGTTTTTTCTTTTTTTTCTTCTTTTTTTTTTATTGGAATTCATGTGAGAAAAGAGGTCCTCACTGTTCCCTTTAAGACATCCCTGAAGAAGAGACCAAACAAAACCAAATAAAATCCATCTCTCTCCAAAGAGGATCACATTTTTCTTTCTTTCTTTCTTTAGTTCCTTCTTTCCCTTCTCTGGATCCTTGCAGCGATTACGAGTTGGGGGGAGCTCTGACTGTTGTGGCAGTCTGTTTGAGACACAGGGGCCAAATTATTCTGCAATATTTTAACTCGCCTTAATTATACATCATACTACTTGTGCTTGGTTTTGCTGTTCTTGGTGTTTTTCTTTTTTTTTTTATTATTTTAATTTGTATACCGCTATTATTTCTTTTTGTTTCTTCTTCCTTTTTTTAAAGAAGCTGCTTAATTGCTTCTTGTGGTTGGTATTTTATGAATTTTATTACGTTACTCAGAATCCTCAGCACTGGCTTGCTGAGCCATTCTGGACAGATTAATACAGTAGGTCCAGCCTGTACTGAAAGTAATGTATTGTATACTAAAAAAAAAGATGTTGGAAGGTTCTGGAGTAAAGCCACTATTTTTGTGTGTTAAGGTATTTGTTACTGTTAGTTTTGATATTTCCATAAGACAGGCTGACAGGAGTCTTGTTTCTGGATTTGTCCTTGGCCCATATTCCTCTGTTTTTGTTTGTTTGGGTTTTTTTATTTCTTTTTTGTGAATGGACTTAATTAAAAATAATGATAATAATAAAATCCTGTTGACTGCCTTGTTTGAGAGAGCTCACAGTTCCCAGAATGCTCTTGTCTGAAGACTGAAGTGAGACAGCAAGTCAAGATCAGTGCCTGTGTCAACGTGCATGCAAGCATTTACTGTACGACCCTATCGGTTCTGCTCAACATGGCTTTGACCCCCTTCCCTCCCATCGAGCCGAGGAGGAAGTTTTCTCTTAAAAATACTGTTTATGTTCACTTTTGTATCTTTTAAGTGCACCCCAGTCCCACCGCCTGCCTTCCTCCAGCTACAATTAAATCCGAGACAAACAAACTGTAAAAGATTTAAGTGGTACATTTGGGTGATTGGCAAGTCAAATTGGCCTGAACCAAACACGTAGTGTCATGGAGACATGACGGGTAGTCTTTGAATGTGTGTTTGTTTTCATGATCACATACTGTTTTTTTTTCTTTCTTTCCTGTTTTCTGGTCAAAACAACTTGGACATGTCACGATGACTTGTTTGTGTAAGACTTTGGGACAAGAGAAAAACATGTCCCGATTGAATGAATAAACTGATCAATATACATTGAAGAACCGCCTTCAAACTCTCTACTCGTTTTTTTAAACTCAGCAGGTAGACTGCATTTTGAAACTGTTAATTTTCATTCAGGCATCTAAATCCTTTTAGCTTTAGTGGTTTTTTTATAGGGTTAAATATCATGAGATTATTGCAGACTCAATCTAAAGTGTGAAAGCTTCTTATGTTTTCTTGGTGAGCAAACGTAAAATATACAGTTTCAAAGTTTAATTAAATGTTTGAAGGTTCAAGTTACACAGCACTGTGGACCTGTCAAACACCCGCCCACACTAGTGAATGAACTTTTTATTGTATCACACAAATAAGATATGTGTATGGTTGGTTAAAAAGTTGGAAAGGAGATGCAGTTTGTAGGGAAACTTGGCTTTCCCAATTTGGCACTTGGTCTGGTAGCTGGTTCATCTTACATCTTAACAGCAGTCGGGCATCTTCTCCCTGTGAAGAGAAACAAAACTCCATCGTACCCACACACACCTCAGACTCTATGCCCTGTCCTTTGTGTCCAGTAATTTTCCACTACAGCCTTGTGATGTATGGGTGTGGCGTTTTCCTTCAACACTCTATATTATCCTGCAAAACATAAATGTGTGATAAAAGATTTTTAAAAAGGTAAATTGCCATCTTTAATGAAAGTTTCAGTACATTTAATCTTAGTTTTTGTCCTCATGCATTCGTTTTTATTTTTATTTTCACCCTGCTTGAAACATTAAGTAAAAGGTATAGTGAGCATCGATTCTTGACACATACTGTTAATGAGGACGTTTTTATTTATTTATTCGATATCCATCACAACAGAACGTCCTCTGTTTAAACCAGATATTAACGGCTTTCTGTTGCAATGTGATGAGTTAGTTTTTCATTACATTCACAGGTCATTCACTTTGCCTCTGTACACCACTACAGTGGATTGTAAATCAGTCAGATGTAGAAACAAAAGTTTTGTGATAAATGTTTAGTTTGTCATATTCATACCCTTTCTCATATCTTCCCAACCTCAAACGTAACGGGACCCTTGGCTCCCAAGCAGTCCTGTTCCATCATCAAAATTATATATCAGTGCAAAATCCTAGCAGAAAAACCTAGGCTAACTCAACACTTGGGTTTATTCTTAAAAAGAACGATGCACTAGCAAACACAGCAGCACCAAAAGGCCTGAAAGGCCAGAGAAGACAACTAAAAGTGCATGATGACAGAATTATTTCCACGGTTAGGAAAAGCAACTTCACAACATCTTACCAACTCAGCAACGCACTCAAGGAGGCAGGCTTCATTAATTTAAATACACAGAGTTTAAAACAAGCAGCAAAATGGTATTTGTGTTCAAGATTAATTTTAAAAAGTCTTCAGGTAAGAGATCATGTTATAGCATGCATGGCTACCAGTGGAAACAGGTTACTAGTGTTTAATGATGAGACTGCTGATAGAAGTAGGAGGCTGGATATGTGAAGTGAAGGGCTATACTCTGCTCAGATTCAGCTAAATGCTGCAAAACTGATCGGACAAGTCACAGTGCAGGTGAATGGCCCAAAGCATGCTACAAAAACAAATTCTTCAGTGGCCAACAGAGCAGGCTTTTCTTCCACTTAATCGGTCAGTCTTACAATTCAGGGTCACAAAAATGGTAAATGGACTTGTTCTTGTACAGTGCTTTTCTACTCTACATGACCACTCAAAGTGCTTTATGCAACATAAAGCACTTTGATATTTGGTATGCAGACTGGAGCAGCCAGGAATCAAACCACAAAACCTTCGACCTGCCCCAGGCTGGAGCCTATCCCAGCTGCCATAGAGCAAGAGGCAGGGTCAGCCCAGGACAGGTTGCCACTTTGTTGCAGAACATAGAGAACAGTCACAGTCCCAACTATGGGTAATCTACTAACCTAATGTCTTTGGACTGTGGAAGAAAGGCGGAGTAACCGAGGGCAACATGCAAACTCCACACCAAACGACTCAAACTCACGACCTTCAGTGCATATCGCCGAGCTGCTTTTCAGTTGCTAAATAGAAAACTATTAATTAACTGCAGACTCACATGCAAGAAGCAACATAAGGTGGCAGAACATCTAAGGATGGAAACACAGGACTATGGGTCCTAGACCTTAGGCCACCATTGCCTGCAGAGGATTTTAATCCAAGTATTATGAATAATGCTTATATTTAAACTAATGTTAGTTTGTCTGATTATTTTTAAGCCTCTCAAAATGGTAAACAATGCATAGAAAGGGTTGTAATTCCTAAACAGTCCAATTCAGTCTCTGCTTCAGAGTGTTACACCCTTGGACTTGTGTAACAAGCCACAGGGTGAAATTATCAGTTATGGTTTTACACTTCCTCTACACTTAAGTTTTTTATGGATTAAACAGGAAGATATAACTTATCTGCCGAGCTCTAAAAGTGCTTGGTTTTCTTAACGTTGGAGCACATAGTTGCCATCCCCAGTGTGTGTATCCTAAGCTAAACTAATCAGCTGCTGGTTAGAGCGGCATGATTGCGGACGCGAGGGCGATATCGAGCTCATCAAACTGACATGAAATATGACTGGGAGCGTTCACTGTGCCCTCCCACACGGTGCAGTCAGAGGGCTGACATACAGTAAATACAGGTATTGGCTCAGCCCACGGTGCACTCTACACTCCAGAGATTAAACTTAGCCATCGGCAGAAAAGATATACAAAAAGAAATAAAAAATAACACGCTCAGAGAAATGTGTGTGCGTGCTGATCTGGGCTCAGCAGGCCTCTGGTATTGTGCGCTGCTGTATTTTTATGTGGCATGATTAAAATCGGCTCTTTGGATGTGCAGTCCCAGAGGTGCAGCATTGGCATTTATTGCGGACTGAATGTGAAACAGGAGCCGCGTATGCCTCGATACTGTTTATTCTAGCTTCGCTGGGACACATTTGACATATAGTTACTGACAACAAAGTGGGTGAGGTCACGCCAGTTTACTGACTGTGGTCACGACTCCGAGTGTGGGTGTGTTTGATGAAATTACACTCTTAGGGAAAACCCTTCATCGGTTCTCGTCATAGGCCTGTGCAATGGTGAAATTGCCTCTGCTGTTAGACAAAGGCATTATATGCTCAGCTATGTTTAGATCGGTGCTGTTTTTCTTTTAGTCATTGTCTCTGTAAATACAGACTTGGAGTATGTGTCCACGTCCCTGTTTGTGTTCTCCCTCAGATGTCCTGGGGTGTATTTAGTGTATGTACTTTCCTCTAGCAGCAATATAAGCTGTTCAGTCAGTCAGAAAGCTTCAAAGAAGTCTGTATGGGCAACATGTACACACAGAGAAAAGTGCTTCGTGTGCACATGTTGCTCCTGCATCTGTGCCTAGATCCCTCTCTGGTCTCCATGCTTAGTGTACAATGCAAGAGAGAGTGAATATGTGTTTGAGGGCATTTAGTCTCACAACTGGAGCCTGGACGAAACCCCATGGGCTCACCAGGCTCCACTGCTCCTGCCAGGCTGAAACACGGGTGCTAAACTGACCTACGCTGGACCCAGCGTTTTTTCAACAGTTCCATTTTTGGCAGCACTGCTTCTCCTCCTGCTGTCGGATTATTATAATGGGAACTGAATTCATGCTTTAACCCAAGTGCTTGTAATTCACCTCTTGATGGTTCATTCTAGGTTAAGGACCATATTTCCTAGTATTAGTGCAGAACAGGCAGCAGCTGAACGGAGCTTCTTGAAGGTCAGTCAGGATCAAGCTGTTGCTTTTAGCTGGATGAAAAAGGTTGAAACACATAACTGCACACATGCACACGCAGATCAATGGCTGTTTACTTGTACTGTCTTGCAGCAGAAAGGCCAGTGCATCGTCTATATTCAGAGAAAGCAAAAAACAAACATTGTGTGACTCTCCCTGTTTTCTGTTACGTGCTCGTTGGGTCTTTATGGGAGTTTGATGACATTTCCTCTATTTGTGTCTGTGAGACTTGTCAGCACCACCACTTCCTCCTCGACTCTCAGCTCACTCATTGTCAAAACCCACCGTTTGTTGAACCTCCCCCAGAATAAATGGACCAAACAGGCTTGTCAAGCATTGCAGTTTTATGTGTGTGGAGCCACTCCAGATAATTTGACGCCCTTTATTGAAAACCTTTTCGAGACCAGAAACACAGAAACAGCGAACGTATAAACAGTGTTTATCAGGCCTAGTGGAAGCTGTCATCATTAGCATGCGTATATAATTAGCTCGGTTATGAGGAGTTACTACCAGAGACAGGCATTCATATTTAGGGTTATAGATTACATACAAAAACAAACAAACTTGACTTCTACTGCCACACATACACAAACACACGTAAAACGCTTGATCGTGGGTGGATGATTGGCCGTAAGGATGCTACCTGACATGATGTAGTGTTAATTCTGTTTTTTAAGCAAAACATAAATACAGTGATGTGAAAGTATTTGCCTCGGTAAAAAAGTGATCCAAATCTCCCTTGCCCTTCAAACTCCAAACCAATAACTGCCGATAACCGGCAACGAGTCTTTCACATCACTGGGGAAGAATTGTGACCCACTCTTCTTTGCAGCCTTCTTAGAGAGTTTTGAGGGTTTTGCTTTGGCATCACCTTAAATAAGACGATGAATGACCTGTTTGAGGTCATGCCAAAGCATCTCAGTTGGATTCCAATGTGGAATCTGACTAGATCTTTCCGACGCCTCATTATTTTATTATTTTATTTTGTTGTTTGTTTGTTTAGTCATTCAGTGTTGGACTTGCTTGTGTGTGCAAGTGCACTTGAGCTTCAGGACACGAACTGATGGCCGAGCCTTCCTAGAGAGTCAACCAGGTCCCGAAGTAGCAAAGCAGCCCCGACTCCACACACTATCACCACTGTGTTTGACTGTTGCTGTGCTGTTCTTTCTGTGAAATGCTGTGTTAGTTTGAGATCAGCAGCAACGGGAATTTTCATCTCATCAGTCCACAGAGTATTTTCCCAAAAGTCTCGGGATCATCAAGATGTGTTTTGGCAAATGTGAGACGAGGCTTTGTGTTTGTTGTGGTCAGCAGGGGTTTTCTTCTTGCGACTCTCCCATGGATGCCATTTTTGCCCCGTCTCTTTCTTATTGTTGAATTCTGACCTTAACTGAGACACGTGAGGCCTGGAGGTCTTTAGATGATTCTGAGTTGTTTTGTAACCTCCTCTTGTGCTCTTGGAGTAATTTTAGCAGGTCGGCCACTGTTCCAGGTTTTCTCCATTAGTGGATAATGGCTCTCACTGTGGTTCATGAGTCCCAAAGCCTTAGAACTGGCTTTTTTGGACCTTTTTCTCTACTGGTTCTTTGGTCTGTGGCATGATCTGACTTTGTTATTTGGGTTACTGTTATTACCTTATCTAATCTAAGTCACTCTACATGGACAGCAACTAAAGGCACAAGTGCCATAAATCAGTTGCTCAGTAGGAATGAGAAGCCTGCTTTGGTCTACCAATGTGTAAAATCAGGCACTTGCTGTTTCAAATGTTATCACGAATTTAAAGTGGTGATTCTGCTGCTGCAAGGACTGTAAGGCTGATACAGGAACAGGGAGCTTAACAGGCAAACACAGGAAGAAAGGTGATTTCTTAACAAACCATAAACTGTCCGTCGCTTCATCATCTTTGAGGAGGCCCTGTGATAGCAACCATTTAAAAAACTCTGTAGGCTCTTTTATGCACTCCCCCCCCCCAGCGCCTGTCTCTCTGAACATCTTTCTTCCTCTTTCCTCTGTTCTTGCCCGTCTTTCAACGCAGTGCTCTGTCGATCAATAAATACATTTGTTCAGACGTTTACATGCATCCCTGTCTTGTTGGTGCCTGTGTTCATCCATGCGTAGTCCTCGCCCGCCACCATTCCTTGCAGTATTAAAGTCGCGCTCGCGCAGTCGTGACACTACAGGTTGACGCTGGGAAAATTTTAAAGATGATCAAGGAACTTTTTTTTTTAAACTTTAATCTATCTGTGTTTGACTATGAATCAGACATACCTGTGAGATCTATAATGCATCCTTTTTGGCCATTTCACCCCCTCCAGTGCTGCATATGGAGTTTGATCATATGCCTGCCTTTCATGCCATTCCTCCCACATCCATTTAGAGATCCTTCATCACTCCTTCAGAGTGATGAACGGAGCCATTTTCACTTTTCTCTTTGTAAAGAAATAGAATAGTTACTGTCAGCATGTGGAGTGTGACAGATGAAAACCATCTCCCAATCTCCCTCAGGTCTATTCAGGGGGCATAGAGCCTTTCTCCTCATACCACAGAATAGACCATCTTCATATTTCTGCAGCTATAAACCACCTCGGAAAGGACAGGAGAATTTCAAACACAGCACCATGTAGAATGAGATTGAATGAACCAATCAGCGGCACCTCTCGGCCGCAGCACGCTCAGCTCTGCATCTGCACAGAAGTGCCCATTTGGTGTCGGCTAGCTGTGCACGGACTGCTCAGACCAGACGGGCTCGTAATCTGTTTTCAATTTCTATCATTTCCATCATTGGTTCCAAATGGGATTTTTTTCCTCCATGGTGTACCTTCTCACTGAAATCTGCTTAGAATAACACCTACATGCATATGAAAACATACCCACGGCATAGTGTACATTCCAGACACTCAAATGAGACACATTAGGCCTTTGTTGAAAGTATTTCAGCACTGTTGTAACAGTATTAGATTTTTTTTTCTAATTGCTGACATTCTGTTTAGCCTTCCCACCATGTTATGACTGAAAGCTTTTGAGTTTGTGCTCCCCCGACTGTCTCCCGCATTGCTCTTATACGTGCCGTGTTCACATCATTAGCTTCAATGGTATGGGGCTGATGGATCGAAACACAAAGGAAAGTAGGTTTAATACAGAGCAGGCCTAAATGAAGTGAAGAAAAAGTTCTATGCTGTGCTTTCACTTGCTTCCTGTTGGGTCCATTTGCGATCCCTCCTACTGGAGTTTGCATTTAGTTTAATGGTACTGCAAACACAAGATGGCACAACCTACAATTAGGTATTAATGGAGCAGCAGACATTATCTTACTATGCAGATTAAGGTCATATAGACTCAGTGCATAGAACTTAAAGGCCATCTGCTTATCAATTAAACCCTGATCCTGCTTTCAGCTATGAAACCTCTGCTACTTTGAGGTCTCCATTACTGTCTAACTTTGCAAGCAAAAACCTTGCACTAATATTGCTATGGCTAATTATAAAGACAGCAACTAAGATGCATTTCAGCATAAGAACAGGCCTACAGTGTTTCTCTTCTCCGTCACCTTTTCTAACCGCGCTGCAGTTAATGTTTTTGGGGCGTTGAGTGTCCACCAAGTAAGTTAGCAACAGTTGTCAATCAGGAAATATACATGGGAAGAAATGGCTGGTTGCTTGTGGATATTCCAAGATTACCTAGGTAAACCTCTTGCGTATTTATTGCTAGGTTATATGTCAACCCTCTGTTCTCACTGGTAGCTGCTAACGTCACTCCCCTGTATTTGAAATGAACTTTTATCGTTTTATCGTCACTTGTTGTCAGCAACAGTTGTTTCAGCCGTAGTTGCTGAAAGTTCCTGAATGTCCTTGACTTTGTGGGGTGTGTAGTCATCACTGCTGTGAATCGCTTCGAGTGTGCGCGGGGCTTTAGCCTGCGAGGCCCAGCTGGGAGCAGCTCGAAGAAGCGTCATGGAGCTGTTCTCTTGTAGACTCACCACCTGCAGGAGGCGCTATAGTCGGAGTTCATGGGCATAATTCTCAGGTCTCACTTTGAATTTATAATGTTTTTTTTTTTATTTTTCCTGATGTCCCCAGTGTTTCTCTATCTTGTCTATTTATGTGTGCCATCATATGAAAGAGTATTAGGGCCACATTAAGAAAATAATATGTAATCTACCATTATGAGAAATTAGTCAAAATTGTATTTTGAGAAAAACTCAAAACGTGGAGATTAACGTTGTTGTTTCAAGACAAACAAGACTTTGCTATACCCTCTGAGTTTATACCCTCTTTTCAGGGTCGTCGGAGCCTATCCCAGCTGTCTTAGGGCAAGAGGCAGGGTACACCGTGGACAGGTTGCCAGTCTGTCACAGGGCCAACACACAGAGACAGACAACTATTCACACTTTAGAGTGAATGGGCACTTTAGAGTTTCCAGTTAAACTAACAGCATGTCTTTGGGAGGAATACATGCAAACACGGGGAGAACATGCAAACTCCACACAGAAAGAGCCCAGCCTGATGATGACATTGAACGCAAGACCTTCTTGCTGTGAGGCAACCACTGTGCCACAGTTTGTGAGCTTGTACTTCAGAACTGGTTTTAGTTACAAGGAAGGAAATGATTTGTTTGAGCACATAAAGACAGTGTGGTGTTAAGTGTGAGGACGTAGTAAAGAAGGTGTAGACAGCTGCATCTGGTCAGACGGAAGAACACACAATCTTGGAAGATTGAAATGGCTTGTAATGAACAGATTTAAGGTTATCAATGGTTATATTGTGCAAGAAAGAGGATGTATATTGTATCACAAGTCGGCTGATGAATTTGTTTCAGTTTTTCATCTAAGTCATTGTGTAGAGGCTACAGCAGCCGCGGCAGTCTGTCTTGAGACAACAACGGTATTCTCCACATTTCAGCTTTTCTCTCAAAATAGTATTTCGACTTTTTGTACCCTTGTCTTTCTGCTTTGCGCTTCCTGTCCAGTCACTTGTGTGCTTTCCATGCTTTTACTTCCTGTCTTCTAGTACTTCTACATCTTTTTACATGTGCTTCATTGTCGTCACAAGTGTCTGTTTGACGTTTTAATGCTTCATGTGACTGTTGTGGATTTCTGTTTAGTCTTTCTACATGAGGAGACATCGTCAGTCGTTTTTATAGGGAGCGCTTGTTTGGTGTAAAGTTTTTCATGGTCATTAACATAATAAATGGAGTTCTTCGAAGCACAATGAAATAAAATCCAAACAATTTGCATGGCAATAAAGACAAAAGAGGTTCCACACTGCTGATGAAGGGACACAGCACTCTTCAGTAGTTGATGGAGAGAGCTCACCTAACTCATATATACTGTGGTGTGAGCCTCTGTGGGCCACTTTTTTCTCTTCTCCTTCACAGGTCATAAGTTCGGACATTGTTGCAGTCATCCTGTTGAAACCGCCCCCACCAGCTTCCATATTTTCAGTTGCATTCTGCACTGCAGCAGCTGGCCGTGGCTGAAGCTCACGGGGAAGGCCATTGCACATATGACCCTGTCAAACTCAGCATTAAGGTCAACTCTTACTTACTGTTGATGTTGGATGAAAAATTCCAAAATGTCAGGTTTGCAGGGGCTCAGGAAAACTAAACGTAGCACTCGGACTATATGTTGACCTTATCTTAACCGCAGTGCATTTTGTGTTTTTAGAGCCACTCCACAAACTCGAGTGTCTGCCAAGTGAGTTAGCTACAGTGGTCAGTTCATTCAGGAAATACAAATAGGATCACCCAAGTTCATTATTTCCAATTGTGCATTTTGCTGCTGTAATCAGGAATTGCTTTAATACCGTACGAGAATGGAAAGCTCAACGGGCAGCAACATTCGCCACGGGGAGGGGGTTGGGGATTTTAATTCTGTTCATGTTAATCTTTTCTGAGGCAAAAATTCCAGACTAATGAAATATTGTTACAAGACAGGTATGCAGGGTAACATTTGAGTCAGCACATTGTCAGTGGTGGAAGGTCACGACTCCGTAAGCTGTGGTGATGCTTTCAGCGACTGCTGCAGATATCATCTCTGTGCGGCGGGCCGCAGTCCCAGAGGACATGTCGTCCATGGCTTTTACCCTCCACTGTCCTCTGCGTCTCTGCGGGGCTCTCATTAGAGAAGCAAACACATTATCCACACTGGCTTCCATATAGACAGGAGGAAGGAGGAGATGGAGAGCAGGAAGTAATGATCCACAGTGTCCAGGTAAAATTAGCTCCATTAATCACACCATTGATTTGGTCAGCTGCAGTAAGCAATGACCCTTCCTTTTTCTCCTTCACAAGGAGCACTTATGAACTTCTAAGAGACTGGCGTGGGTCTCTGGTTAACTATAAATGATATGTTTTGATCGTGAAGAAATAGTTTTTATTGAATTGTCTGATGTTTATCTGGAGGTTGTTTTCTTCTGCTGTTTACGTTTCTTTAGTCTGAGGGAACAGTCGATACCTGTCTACGTGTAGATTAAGAAGAATTGGGCTTAAAAACTTTTTCCATCCCCTGCTCATTCAGAGAAGAGAGACTCATAACTTACTTGAAAACTTTTAAATCTTACTCTTCTATTGCCACCTTAGTCCTTCCTCCTACCAATAGATTACCTGTTGTCTTCTAACCCAGACATGCGCTGTGAGATTTAAGAGGGAGATAAAAAAAATATTCACTTTGATTGATGCTCACCTTACCGAAGTGTGTCACACATAAACCTGAATGTCTTTCCTTCAGTCACTCTGATGCTTTCTCCACAGAGGTTTCACTGTGTCTACTTGTGTTCGTGACAGTTTTCATTGCTAATTCACAATGTGACCCAAAACCTAGAGGCTTTGATTTCGGCAGTCATGGCCCCCACAAACATGAAGCCATCATTGTTTCAATGATACTTCATCTACAAGAGAGAAGCTGTATCTGAATACATTATCTGCATTTAAAAACACATTTAAATGCATGCATTGTGCGTAATAGTTGTGATCATCCGCACCACATTTGGAAGTGTAACTCTTCTTATTCCTTCACTTACTGCTGCTAGCTCCTGCTACTACCAGCAGCAAGTCTTCATAATTTTAAAATTAGCAGATGCATTCCTGGCATTGCTTGCTTTGATATGTTGAGTCTGTTGCACTGCTGAGATACAAGAATGCATTTTAACTCTTTCACCCTGGAATTCCCTACGTCTCACTTTCAACCAAGCTTTAGCTGTTGGGCAGATGGTCTCACACTTTACTCTAGAATACAGAGGAGTTGTTGCTTGACTCAAAAACCCAGACGCAGCCTATCAGCGTTTCATTTTTGCCAAACATGACGCTATGCATTATGACTAAACATCTGTCCAAAGGACACTGTTCCAGAAGTCTTGTGGTTTGTTTCAATTCATTTTAGCTTTATTTATAAAGCACTAAGGCTACGACCTCATGTACACGGGTGTTTTTGAAAACGCACATTTTTCGACACGTTTGGGCCTTTCGTCCACACGTGGAGGGTGGGGATTTTTGAAAACTTAATTTTAGCGTTTACATGTGGACGAGGAAAAGTGAGATTTAGTCATGTCAAAGGTGTGCGCTGTTTTTGACGTCACGCGCCACGTTATTGCTTACATGAGATTAATTTCAACAAAATACTGTTGCTGTTGATCCTGCTATCTGCAGTTTTTACACGCGCACATATACACACACAGTTACCGGCCCTCCGTTAAGAAAGACAGAGGTGTCAGAGTGAACTTAGGACGTGGCTTCTACATTCAACACAGATGCTCTCACAAACCAATCCCGACGCCAACATCGTCGTCGGTTTTGAATATATATTTTTTTCATTTATGTATGCTGTATGCATTTTGTTCATTCCTAAATTGTGAGTCTACACCAGCCAAAATATTGTTTTTAGTAATTAACATTTGAAATGATGAAGCCACTTGAACAATAACACAAAATTAGCTGCCTTCCCATAAAAACACAAAAACTTTTCAGAAGTACTTAAGGTTTTGTCCGGGCCCAAAAACTCTGTTTACTTTTTCCCTCCCAGGCTTCTAGACTCCTGATTGGCCAGCATTTCTACACGGTTAGGATTTGGCATGTTCTTGACAGCGTTTGACTTCGATTTTTTAAAAACTGCACATGTGGACAATATAAAAAAACAACGAAAACGTAAAATCTCCTTGTGTACGTGTGGACATCGCCTAAGTCACAACAATAGTCACCTCAAGGTGCTTTGTATTGTAATGTAAAGAGCCTATAACAATACAGAGAAAACTCTGGGGGCAATCAGGAGCCCCCTGTGAGCAAAGAATTAGTGACAGTGGGAAGGAAAAACTCCCTGTTAACAGGAAGAAACCGCCAGTAGAACCAGGCTCAAGTAGGGGCAGCAATCAGAGGTTGTAACTTTGCAAGCCGTCGTGCTGCCATCTTTATTTTTTTTAGAGAGAAGAATCTTTCCGCTGGCAGGACTTCCAAACAAATCAAATCTATTCTATATGTTTTCCTAATTGTTCTGTCAGGAACATTTAACATCCTAACTGAGTTCTAAAGTTAGCTCTTAGGTTTTTTGCAGTTTCTCCGAGCATCTGCGTTGCACAGTCTGCCTGTGTGGTGAACGTCTTGGGATTTTCACTCCAAGGAAAATTGCAGCATAGTGTTAACACGCACCTGAATTCACACCAGAAAACTGCCACAACTTCTGTGTTTATAGAGGTGCTCACACTTGCTGACGATCAAGTTATGAAGTGCACTTCATTAGCAGCACCTGGCTCTTACTTACCCTCTGTGCCCACAGTAAGTTGAAACTTTCTTTTTCACATGACTTTGTATGGTATTAAAATGCATCACAAAGCCCAAGCAAAGCAAATTCAGTGAAGAGCCTGTGTTGTATTATTATGGACATGGTTGATATGGAGCATTTTTGTACTTCATATCTGTTTCACTTGAGCATTTTTAGAGCAGTAATATCATTTTATATCTTATCCATAAAGTCTGGGGTTATTTCTATTGCTCTACAGTGGTAGAAATGTTAGTGTGATTATTAAGGTGTTATGAACGGCTGTGTGCAGGCAGGAATAGGACCCAAGGTGCAGACAATCGGAGGCAAAACTTGAATTCAAAACAGCTTTAATGCTAAACTCAAATGTAACATAACTGGATATATCAAAATAAACTTACACCGGCAGACTGACAGAACACACAGCAAGATAAGGGTAGATCATGACACGGACACAGAGAAACACAAGGCTTAAATACACAGAGGGAGCAATCAGGGAATGGGTAACAGGAGGGAAACACAGCTGGGGCAAATCAGGCTAATGAGACAAGGGGAAGTAAAACCAGATACATTAACATCAGACATGGACCTTCAAAATAAAACAGGAAACATAATGCAGACTGAACTAAAGACACAGACTCACATGCAGGCACTGCAACAGAGGGAACAAAGACATGGGACCAGGGCAGACAGACACTGACTGGACACGGGGATATAGCAACTAAGGATTACACAGAGACATAAACCATAAGACATAACTCTAACGAAGAAACCAAAGAATAGAAATGATAAATAATACAATAAACTCAAAACCCTGGATCAACCACCCAGGCATCCTAATATAAGGCGGTTAATACATTAAAACAAAATCTTAATAGAACCCAACAGTTGTTCTCAGTCGTCTCCACTCATATGACAATGAATAAATTGCTGATATTTAAAGAGCAGCTTTCATAAATTTGTTTTCTTTGGCATGAAACAAATGCTCAGAGTCATTTTAATATTTATTGGAAACAAAACTCACTGATCCTGTGCATCAAATGCACTTTATAAATAAAGTATCCTGGTACTCTTACATGTAATGCAGTTCAAAAATCTCTTTGTAACTCTGCCATTTGCACTTTGCATTTGAACCCCTCGAAACCTGCCTTGTTGATAAATATCTTTCAGCAGCCATACCCCAGTCTGATACAAAGCTTTTAGCTTTTAGGGCCCAAACCTTGATGATATCAGCAGGGCTATTTTATTTCTTCGATGATGGAGTGCTCCCTTACAGAGCTGTAGTTGACATTATGTAACTGTTTTCATGGAGCAATTAGCACTGGTCATACTGAGCTCCGTGTTTAAAATAACCGCAGCAGCCTTTCATAAAAGTTGCCACGGTGGCTTTGAGTGCTACGAGTCCGCATTTTGACCCTTACGCGAGTGGATACAAGAGCGTGAGAACATCCCGAGAGCAAAAATGTCTGTTTATTTTTTCCTGCGCTGATTTCACAGCTTCCTTTGACAGTGATAAAGTTTTATCAGCAGGAGACATGGGATGCAATCTTTTCATGTTCAATGCTCCCATTTTTGAGGGCCTCAGCAACAAATCTGCTAAATCAACACACACCCCAGACATCCACCCCACCCCCGTCTCTGGCAATTATTTTCTGTGAGGGGAACCTCAGGCTCAGGAAGTTTTACGTATTTCAAGCAGCCCGCAGAGGCTGGCTGCACGGCTACTCGCTGGCAATTCATATTATTTGCTTTCTCCTGCTTTGTCTCAAACCTCCATGTGACGACGATATGACCGCTCTGGACTTTTTGGTACCAGCGGGATTATGGACCCTGGTTTGTTTCCAGAGATCGGTAGATCAGCATTTTTATTTTTTATTTTTTTGCTCAAATCTCAGGCAGTTGGGATAAGATCTGCAAAATTTTGCAAGCCTAAATCAACCACATCTATATCTTAATATCTAGCAAAAACATTTTAGTCTTGTTAGGAAGCAGGCTTCGACTACACAGAGTCTCTGAGGAATATGTAAAGGAAAGGAAGTGAAGGTTAAAATAAGATGACAGCAGGGTGCATGAGATAAATGACTGTGGGAAAGAGAGGAGCTCCACGAAGCAGTCAACCTGATGTAAATGGCTCTTCACAAAGGAAATGCGGGGCTTTGCCCTTGTAACACAAAGTGCATGTTATGTATGCTGTACTGTGTGATCACACAGGAGCTGACAAGGAGCACTGAAGAGTACTGCCGCATGGTGCTCTACTTACAGGAGGCATGTATGGTCAGTGGCCTGAATAGTGTGAAATGTGTGTGTGTGTGCACTGTGTACACCAATCTGTGTTATGCCTGAGCACGGGTGTGAGTTCAGCATGAGTCATGGGCATACTGATGTGTTGGTTTCACACTCTAGAGCATCCAGTTACTGGGTCATACAATGCAGCCTTCACCTTTAGGGTGCATACAGTATATGCATGCTAGATCCAGCCCAAATTGGCAACTCACATTCAAACCCCAAGGTGCAATGGTAAATATTTGTAAAGGTTTGCACAAATTTACATTCTGACACCTGCGACCCTGAGCAAATAAGAAAACTGGTGGATATTCAGATACATGCACAAAGTGCTTTCATTCTACATTTTCCTGGCTTATTTTTCTGAAAATAGGAAAAGTAGGTTCAGCTATAATATTTTATTTCTGAACCAAATTCCTGAAAAGTCAAATCTAAGAAATAATTAGAGCAAATTATAGACAGAGGAGCCTTTCCCTAATTGGATGTAGGGGCGGTTTTGCTGATGGTTTTAACTAGGATTGAGTCGCTAAAGAAAATGTAAAGGATGCTAATCTCCTTTAGAGAAAAATATTGTCACTGTGAGCCGTGCTGGGCACAATTTGTGATAATTTGCCCGATTAATGAAATCTTATATATGATTTATAATATAAGTAAACACTTTTTCCTGTTTTTTGTAATGAATGCCTGATAAATAAATAGGACTTTTAGCTAACAGTGCTAAAAACTTTTTCCTGTTCTGTTAAAGAATATCTGTGAAGCTTGTTATCCATGAGCAGTGTTGAGGTGGTTACTCAAATAAAGAATCTTATAGCACGTTACTCATTACTTTTCTTTAAAGTAATGCAGTGTGTTACTTAACTACTTGCCAGAGAAAGTAATTTGTTACACGTCCTGTTACATTACTTTCTCGTTACTCCATAAAGATGACCTGGAGCGCACTGTCACATAATTATCAGGCTACAGAGTCAGCAAACGCTCAGGTTTGTCATCACTCTGGGTTCTTGGGTAGCTTTGTGTTAGCATGCTATCTGTGCAGATACACGCGTATATATATATAATACATTTGATTCTGTCCTGAATGCAGTTTTACCTTCACCACAGCGCTCTTGAGCAATAACAATTAGTGTCCATATCTCCACTCCTGCTCCACAATTTTCCTCCTCCCCCACAGAAACGCGTTACATTACTGCGTCACTGAAAACTGTAATGTGGTTACAGTAATGTGTTGCACCCAGCACTATGCACAAAGAAGCTCTTTCATTTGTTGCATAAGTCACTTAAAGTAAACTTTATATATATATGAAATGTACATTTGTCACTCACCTCTTTTCACTCTCTGCATGTTTATACAACACTTTGCATTTAACCATTAGTGATTATTAATCTCTGGCTCTTTTCAGCAGTGTCTACTACTTGAAGTTTCTTCCTGTTAAAAGGGAGTTTTTCTGCCCCACTGTCGCTAAGTGCTTACTCACAGGAGAGCTGATTATTAGGAATTTCTCTGTTACTGCAAGGACTTTACCGAACGATTTAAAGCACCTTGAGGTGACTGTTGTTGTTATTTTCTACCTATATTAAATAAACTGAATTGAATGAAATAGTAGCAGTAGCAAGTAGCTCACATTTCTCTGTGAAGATGATAAACAGATGCCGAATGGTGTGATTTTAACATAACACAGGCACAGGCAAGTGTGTGCATAGAACAAGCTGTTTTTTGGCACAACGTGAGCAGCAATAAGTCCATTCAGAATAGTTTTTTTTATCACGCTATGATGAAACAAACTTACTGGAGTGGTGTCTGATGTAAATCATATGCTATAACCTCGCTAATCACTACATTTCAAATCAGGGAGATTGGGGTCAGCAGTGTTAGGAGGCGCCGCCGCCACCATCACCAAAGCACCGAATGAGGGGACATTGTTTGAAAGAAAGATGTTTAGTCCGTACAGTTACAGGGGATTGCCAAATCAATGCAAATTTGCATATAAGCTCTGAAAAGTTTCTGCAGCGGTTAAGCTCATTTGCTTTTGTTTGTTTTGTCTCATTATAGCAGTGTGGCTGGTCGGCCTGAATTTGTTTTGCTCTGCACAGAGAACACGTGCCAGTTAAAGGATGAGAAAGGGTTTGCTTCTACATACATATTCTTTTCTGGTAATTGGGAAGTCAATACGATATTGCTTTTGCCCCATTCAAGGTGATGAGGTTGTTGCAACCGCATTTTCTCCTCATACTTTATATTCTGTGAAGCATAAGAAAATATTTCAATTCACCGCTTGCTCTATAATTCTTTATCTAATAGAAATTGCTTAGCTACAGTCTTTTGATTGAAGGTGCTGTCACACTCATTGCCAATCTAATTTAGCTTTTTGTTTGTTTTCATAAACCCTCTTGTAGATGATAGTTTGACAGAAACTGCACAACAGTTTTGTTGTAGTTTCAGATCAAATATAAATATAAGAAAGGAAAATAAATAATATCTCTAAGATATCAAGTTTAAAGGGTTTTAAACCGTTTTCTGCCAGAACACCACAGCTGTAGCACCAGATATTAGGACCCACTAAAAATGTTATCATCTGACATTTAGATATAAGACTGTATTCAACTAACGTTGTCTTTTATTTTTGTGGTTTTTTAATAACATAAAGCAACTTTCTTCTTTTTCTCACCCTAAGCTTGTGCAGTCATGTAGGTCTCTTCAGAGCCGCTATCACGCTAAATGCTTTCAGGTATTTTCATCCTTAGCCATTCACACTCCAGGCTATAAAATATACGTCTTATCCAAAAGCTACTTGAGGTAAGGTGTTCTAGTTAAGGAGATAAAACTGTCTTTGGGTTGTAGAAACACTTTTCCATAGAGACTCTAAACCACTAAGGAAAGGTGTATTCTTCAACTAGTTATTAGTGGTTGTGGGAGGTTGCTCACTGATGCAAGGTGAAATAAATAACAAAGTAGGGTGCAACATCAAAAACTTTCTTGTGATGCACTGGTTGTAAGCAGATTTCTGTGGTTGCTCTGGCTTGCATGGACAATTTCTACTCTTGGAGATGTGTGAGATTTAGAAGTGTAGAATAAAAGATGGAAACAGAAAACATTCATGGTCAAAATTAAAGTTGTGCCTTACTTTTTCCTAACAGCTGGCAGGTGCTGAAGGGTTACTGACTGTTCTCTTGGCCTGAGTGAAGGGGCTTTAGTAGTTGATTAGCTAGCGACAGCCAGCAGGCACTTCCAACAACAATTGTGATCTGTGGTTGCCAGATTGTAACTAAACAGTCTCTAAGCCTCTGTGAATAAGGCATAAGAAGACTGGTCAGCATGAAACATACCAACCATCCCAACCCTCACATGACTGTAGTAGAACCTTTATAAAGACCTGGAGGTTAATCAATTTAGAAAGAGAATGTTGTTTGTAAACTGTAGAAATCAACCAATGTTAGCTTTTATTCACTGACACGTGCAGAAATAATTACAACCTCTTTACTAACTGTCCATGAAGGAAATCACTCTTCAAGGTAGCGTGTGTAAAATCTCACCACTAGATGTCAGTAGATTGTGGTCAGAGGAATTCTGATTTCTTACCCCTCCCAATTCAAGTGCATAATCCTATCTACGGTGGCAGCTGTAAGACAAACAACTCTGTATCTACTCTGGAAGAGGCTGTAAATCTTCAGAAAGGAGTCACATATATCTGGGTGACAACAGCGACACTAAGGTGAATTGTTAGCTGCTGTTAGCCAGCATTAGTCAAACTTTCTTCGATGTAGATCTATCAGAGACAAACAGTGATTTGTATAGGAAGCCTTACTTTAGCTTGAATAACGTTATTTTATAACCAGGTGTTGTTTAACCCACTCGTTGTCACCTGTTCAGAGATGGGACGGATACACGTCTAATCTGGTAACAATAGGTAATTGTGATAATATCAGGATTAAATACATGAGCCCAGGTATGTTTTCATGTTAGAGTCATGACTTAAGCTAAGGAGGCTTGAGGTGGGGAAGTAGAGAAAGACATTTTATTAAGATGCCAGTGGGGTTGTCTCTTGAAGAGGGACCTATGATAAAACCTATGTTTTATATTTTGTGTCTGAAAGTGCAGACTTGCATTAAAATTTGCCTCCAAAGCAAACCTCTCCTCTGCCTTTGGCGTAATATGTATTTGGCCGGTCTGTAGCCACATATATAATACATGATTGGGTGAAACAGTAATTTCCATCTCAGATACTGGGTTCAAGAGTGTGTGTGAACATGGTGGTTTTCATAAACTGGCACTGGCTCTGATGTATTTTTAAAGGGTTAATTTAGTAGAAAGTTTTGGAGAATTTTGTTGGAATTACACACAAATCAGTGCAACTAACTGTACCTTAAAAAATACAGTGTAGGGTATTACAGGTTTGCTAAAGGCATTTAGAAGTTCCATAATACTTCAGGTACAGTGTTCAGTGCACAGATAAATAAGTAAGTAAAACTTTATTTATTTTTTCTAGATCACAAAGTGCTTCACACAAGGATAACAAAATATAAAACAAAACAGACAACAGTCAACAGATGTGACAAAAGTGAAAACAATTTGGCAAAATACATTTGCAAACATAATCTAACTGCACACCAAAATGCACAAACACACACAAAAAACCATAACAGCTATGGAAAATTATGGAAAGACTCGTGGTTTGTTGCTGCTTTACTACCGAAGGGCTGGATGCTTTGCAAACCTGGACCTGGATTGTATCAAGAACACTTCCAGGAGGATGCCAGAATAGCAGGTAGGTTTGGCGATGCAGCAATGACCAAAGACTAAAAACAAATTAACATGAGAAACAACAAGTTTTTTGGAATAAGCTAGTCAGAGAGATGCGATGGGAGTAGCACAACCTGAAAAAGATCAAGACGTAGCAGAGATATTGACTAACTGAAACAGTTTAATAGCAGGAATAATCAAAAAATGACCTCATTATTGTGTACAAGGCTCATAAGCAGCTGCAGGAAGCCTCTGACTGTGGTTCTAAGAGTTTACCTACTTTTTCCAGCCTGCAGTTCAACAAAGACATTAAAAATGCAGCTGTTTGTGTGCAATGAGTGTCTTCAGATTTGGCCACATTTTATGAGTAAAATCCAACTGTTCACATTTTTTCTCTTGAAACTGTAATGAATCACTTCATGTAATTTTGCCTTAGATAAAAACCATTCATGTAACCGCACTCATTAGAGCTCGTTCATGCATCTTGTCAGAATGGACACAGAGTGGCTTCATTAGCACCAACACACTGGATTCTTTAAAAAAATGAATCTTTCTTCCTTATCAAACTCTAAACCTTGGCACTACTTGGCACCACTTTATGAATCGATTTAAGACTTCATAATGGAATTTTCATTATTAATGATTCAGTGGCAGGCATGATAAAACGGTGGCTGTGCACCACAGATGGCCCTTTGTAGGGGTATCTAAAAACAGTCATTCACTGAGCCTCTGCTGTAAGCTGGCTGTGACTCAAAGTTTTCACCTTTACAGTGAGGACACTGAAAAATGTCTATTTACAGTGTCGAGCAGAGCTGTGAAATGTGCTACTCAGCAGACGGTGTGTATTTATAGTAAGTGGCTGTGTTAGTGGTGAGTAGCTGTAGCTCTCTGACAGAGTTACTTAGCAAACCCCCGTGGCCTCAGACTATCTATCCCTTTTACAGAGAAGTCATTATAGAAGTGGATTATACACGACAGCAGAATCTCATTTCCAAACCTCTCAGGAGCGCAGGCTGAAATGTTTGGATTAAAATACTCGGGAAAGCTTATTCCAAATATGAAACATAAATTTGCACTCAATTTAAAATGTTCTGTATGGTTTAATTTTTAACTCTGAGGCTTGTATCTATCAATAAGTAAGATGTAGCCCATTTTTCAGTGGACACACTCGACTATATGAATTCACTCTGGACTGTCAGCTCAGGCCTTGTGTTTGATAACTGAGGACATCTCCGATTCTGATCAGATTTAATCTCCCCACTAATCCAAGGGAGCACAGACTAATGTACTTCATAAATTTATGAGATGGTTACCCAACGAGCCGTTTCTTTTTTCTTGTGTGCTTGGGAATTAAAGCTTCCTCAGTGTCAAGAAAGCAGATTTCAGCACATTTAAATAGGTTTCTGTCATTATCGTGTTAGTGGTGGGATTATTATTCCATCTGTAGTCATTTATATTTGACAGTACAGCTCTCCTCCAAGAACCTAAAGGCAGGGAGAGTAACTGCAAGGCCATGTTATCGAACACAGGGAGCTTTTGTGATGACAGGTATGGCATTCATTCAGAAATAGCATGAATACAATGAAATGAAGGGGCTGCGGTGAAGGTGGGTTGCAAATGGGTTTGCAGATGTGTTTTGTCTATAGGATGCATAAAGCTCTATTAGCTTAGTCATCGGCTGATGCTGGCCGGGTCTGAGATCGTCTGATTTGCCTGGATCATCGGCTAAGCGCAACTGTGTGTCCTGCCAGAGAAGATGTTTATGTTACTTTGAGGATATTACACTGTGAAAACATGAGATTTTTTATTTTAATTCTGATATAAACAGTACAAGTAATGAAAATAAATAAATAATGAGAAGGAATTCAGCATCTGAGTTTGATTACAGTATATGTATTTTTGTGCTCTTATGTTGAGAAAATAGTCATAGATTCAAGGTAAAGGCCACCTGAAAGTGCACCAAAAGGTCATTTCTAAAACGTTCATATTAATTGCCAGTATTTTAAGCCACACTCATGAAGGTCACTGTTCTGGATTGTTTGTTCAGAGTCCTCCAGGATGGCACATCAATACATGCCACTGCCAGAAGGTTTGCTGTGTCTCCCAGCACAGTCTCAAGAGCATGGAAGAAATTCAGGAGGTTACTCTAGGAGAGCTGGACAGGGCCGTAGAAGGTGCTTAACCCATCAGCGGGGCTAGTATCAGCTGCTTTGTGCAGGATGAGCAATGCCCAAAGCTCCAAAATGACCTCCAGCAGGACACCGCTGATGGGAATGTCTCTGACCAAACAATCAGAAACAGACTTCATGAGTGTGGCTTGAGTGTGCATATGCCCAACAGCACACGTTAATAGCAATTACTATTGTTATATTACATCGAGTTGGTAAAATGGAGTTGCTGTTTTAGGTGTGAATATGAGACCAGCTGCTGTGGAACATTCCTCCACTAGTTTGCTTAGTCTTTGTGAGGTTAAATGGAATTTACATTTCTGATAATTTTTCTAGAAATTAACATTTTAATTCTTTTCATACTATCAAATAACTACACGGTGGGTCCACACATTAAAAACCATTTATTGCAAAGTAATTTCCAGTACCAGTATTACTGAAATGAAGGGTTCTGTCTGCCATGTTGCCATGTTGGAGGTCAAGACTGTCAAACAAGAAGTTGCAGATTTAAAACATTTTTATAGTAGAGGTGAATCTGAAGATTATCTTTTTAAAAAAATCTGTCCTTTTTTTTCAAATACTGTTTGAAACATCATAAACAAACGTGTGTATTTGTATTTCTGTAGGACGCCTTGGATATGGTGAACAGACCGTTTTCTTGTTGTTTTTATGTAAAAATGTCTGTTTTGAGAGTTAACTGATAAATGCTCACATGGTAACACAACCACATGTGGGACATGCAAACAACTGAGTACCATTTCAAATTGCTGCAATGACATTGTTTCTAAATCTGTAGGTTGATCACTTTTCATTTCCATTAAACAGCAGGGCATCCTTTCACTCCTAACACATTATGGGCGACCGTGGCTCAGGGGGTTGGGAAGCACATCTGTAACCGGAAAGTTGCCGGTTCGATACCTGTTGTGTCCTTGGGCAAGGACCACTGTACCCTACTGCATACTGGTATTGGCCAGTATATGGCAGCCTCGCTTCTGTCAGTCTGCCCCAGGGCAGCTGTGGCTACCACTGTAGCTGCCTCCACCAGTGTGAGAGTGAATGAATAGTGGAATTGTAAAGCGCTATATAAATGCAATCCATTATTATTATTACCCAGTACATATCAGCAGCGATGGGCAGTCACTGTGAGCCAATTACTTTTTTCAAGTAACGAGTAAAGTGAGGGATTAGTATTGCAAAAAAGTAATTACATTACTGTAGGGCTGCACGATTAATCGTTAGAAAATCACGATCTCGATTCATACTTATGTGCGATCTCATTTCCAAATGACAACGATTTAAAAAAAAAAAAAAAAAAAAAAGACGACGATTGTACCGCATTTTGATCCGGGACGTACTCTGCATGAAAACAGGCGCTCACTCTTCCTGCTCAACAAATGACAAGGGCGGAGCCTTATACCACGTGATACAGAAGCTGTGCCGTGTGATGCTAAAATTAGGGAAAAAACAGCGGAGAGCACGTCAGGGATGACGAGAAAGTGACAGGAGAAAATCCGTCCCGGTCAACCACCCAAACATCAATAACAGGAACCTTATACAGCGCTTCCCTATACCACGTCGAACTCCCGCAGGCACAAAGAAATTACGGAGGCTATTACTGATCACCTGACCAAAGATATGGCTCCCATCAACACTGTGCAAAACGAGGGATTTAGGAAAATGATCAACACCCTAGACAAACACTACACAGTGGCAGTCCCGCAACTATTTTTCTATTGTTGCACTACCTGCTCTATACACGCAGTGTCGAGCAACGGTGGAGACGGAATTACAAGCAGTACAACATTTTGCTGCAACAACAAAACGTGAGACATTTGTTGTTTTTATGTTTATTTATTGTTTTTATGTTCAGTCTCAACTGTTACGAAGTTGATGTGCAGTTAATAAGTGCAATAAATATTTATACTGGAAAAGAAAATTGTGAGAGAATCGTGATCTCAATTCTAAGCCAAAAATTCGTGATTCTCATTTTATGCAAAATCGTGGAGCCCTACATTACTGTTGCTGTTACTACCGTGATTTTGTTTGTGAGAGTGTCTCATGACAGTGACTTAAGCGCGTGTGACGTCTGTGGCAGCAACAGACGTGTGTAGATCAACAACGGATAATACTCTCATGGACAGAGTGCGACCGTGCAGCGTTTAAAGCTCGGAAGTACTTCCTTTACTTTGGGTTTGATTCTGTAAAAAGTGACAAAAACACTAGCGTCTGTTGTACACTCTACGTGGGAAGAAACTTCTTTCTACAGCAAATAATTAAACTTCAAATCTGAGCAAGCACCTAGCACGCTGGCATATCTCCACCAGCCCCACTCCTGCTAAACAGGTGAAAACTTAGTGCTGCTGAATCTTTGATTCTATTTCCTTTTTGCTGTGTTTTGCTTGCATCTATTTGAAAGAGTGAGTGTAAACACATCAAGCATCGCTTGATGCAATGTGCATGAAGTTAAAAGATTAAAACGAATAAAACGAAGTTTTAAAAAGAGACTTTTTTAATTGATTCAATTTTATATGATGGATTATGCAGAAAAAATAGAATTTTATTATGTATTCAGGTCATGAATACGTAATAAAATTAGTTACTAATAAAGTAACGAATTACTTTTGAAAATAAGTAATCAGTGAAGTAATGGGATTACTTTCTTGGAGAAGTACTCAGTAATTAGTAACTAATTACTCTTTTCAAGTAACTTGACCAAAAGTGCATATCAGTATAGGCAGTGTAGGAACTAACGTGTTATTAAGTAACGCGTTACAGTAACTACGTTATTATTGTGGTAACGAGCACGGTAACTAGTTATGCCAAAATTAGGAACACGTTAGTCGTTACTGGGACTTAGATAGGGTCGTTACTCGTTACTTCGTGTGGTGGCTATCGCGGAGCTTCCACAGATTCAGTAACATTAGCAAGTGGTGGAGGCCAGCAGGTGGATGAGGGAAAGGGGAGGCAGGAGGAGGAGAGACCCGAGGCGGCCGCCGGTCCGAGTGTCAGGTGACTGAACTTCAGGTAAGAAGTTATGACCTGCAGTCTATCTGGGTCAGATATAAACCAAGTTTAGGTGGAGTTTATTTTCGTTATGCTGACTTTTTCCTACTGCGTGCTAGCTAGCATGACGGAGTTTCTATACAGCTGGGTGGGTGCTATGATGAACTTTATTTTGTTCATAAGGTTAGTTATTAGAGTTGCCAACCGTCCGGTAAAAAACAGAATCGTCTCGTATTCAGAGAAATTATTACGCGTTTCGTATTGAGGTGAAAAGAAACACAGTTTGTCCCGGACTTCAGCTACAATGAAAAAGACACAAAGCTGGAGTTATTCTGTCGATACGCTGCACAGCTGCCTCTTCTTCTCTCATTCTCTCCCTTCCCTCTCCTGTTGCTACCTCAATCATGAACCTGATCAATGATCAGCTGATCGGCTTTTCTCTCTTGTTTGTTTATCGCCCACTTTGCACCAGAAAGAAGAGACCAGCAGAGGTCGCATTAAACAACAGCAGCACGTTTAAGCTTGATCAGCTGTTGTTAGAATTTATTTAATCTTACTTTCTACTATCAGCTGATGTTTGCTGGAGCCACAGCTGTAAACCTGCTGGTCATGATATCGGTTTGGTTATCTGGTGAGAGGGAAACATGAAGATGAAACCAGGAGATGTCCTTACTGAATCATCAGAGCTGAACAGGTGATGGAGAAACAGGTTTACCTTTTAGGTGACATGAATGAGTTGAAGGGAAGTTATGAACTGTTTCTGAGAGACAAATAACACCAGGATCCTTCATCTTCCTATTCAGAAGGCAGAATTTCCGATTTCCGAGTACAATCGAAAGCACCACGACTGCAGTTTTCGTGTTGGATGTAAAAAGCGCACATGATGCTATGACGTAGACTAGAATCATGGCAGCAGTCAATGACGGTCTAGGCGTGGGATTTTTCTCGTGGAAATATGCACATTATTTTTTCCTTTCTATTGGTAGGTGGCACAGTGCACTTGTGGCAAGTAAGCAAGCTAGAAGACTGGCAATCTTGCTGGGTATCCAGTTAAAGAAGCAGCACATTAACAAGAGAATTCTGAGTAAAACCAAAGTTACTTTCCCTAGTAACTAGTTACTCTGAAAGTAACGAGTAGCTTGAGTAACTGAGTTACTTTTGATAGAAGTAACTAGTAATGTAACTAAGTTACTAATTTAAAGTAACTTACCCAACACTGAGTACAGGTATTCAGCATCATTTCAAAGTGTTCCTTTTCCAGCAGTGTAATTGCTTTAGCATGACTCCTTCCTTTCACACTATTGCAGGACATTTGAGCATCATGTTAGAGACAATGCGTTCACATGAATCAGGTCATACATTCGGTTGAGTGCTGCCTGAAGCTGAGCACTCTCAGCGGTCGGGAAAACTCTCTGTGTGTCTTTCTTGGTGCCTCCATGAAAATTACTTCCATAAAAGAGGCTAATTAAAAATTGTACTAACTCTAAAACTGACTATGGATCTTATCTTTGATCATCTGTGCACTGTGTCAAAAGCAATTAAGGAAACTGGATGGGCTAAGTTGGCTTTTGTTCCCCAGTCAGTTTAATTAGTGTGATGAATAGTGTTTAAAAAAACAGGATCTAAATGCCATTCAGCGCAGAAAGGCCGTTACTTTCTTTTTTTGTGGAGTCAGAGCAAAAATCTTTGTCGTTGTCCTTTATTTCCATTTTAATTTTAATTTTCCGAGGTGCAGCTGCGGTTTAAAAGCTGAAAAGTCAATGTGCCGTGATTGAACACGGGCTGTCTTAAAAATAAACATACTAACTTTAATTCATTTATAAACACCATTAAATGTAATTGGGAAGATTGTCTCATTCATAACATACAACACAATCTGCCAGCGGTAATAACACTGTCACTTTGTGGTGTTTAGAGAATATATACAGCTCATCCGTGTACCTTTAATCCTCAAACAGGATGTTCACTCTCACAGTCCCATCACCTCACAGCCTGAATAATTTAAGCTCACTGATTCCTGATCTTGTGGCCACTGTGGCCCTGAAGTGGATTCACAGCCACTATTATTCATGCTGTTGTGTCATAGCTTTTATAACTACAATTCTAGCACAATGGGCCTTCACACTAAATGTGTTTGTGTGTGCTTCAGTGCATTTCCATGTGTGTTTGTGTTTCAGTGAGATATTGCAAGAGGAAGACGTCTCATTTTCTCTTTTCTCTAGAAATATCGATCCAAACTGGGCACAGGAGGGGTTTCCATATTACACGAGTCGTTCTGTGGAATCTTGCTTTCCTGGCGTCATGTTTCTGTGATTCCCCTCAGTGATATTTGAACTCTCAAAGCTACAGCGTAAACACGGTGTCTCCCACCAATGATGCAGAGTCAAAAATCTCTATAGATATTTAACATGAAGCTGATTGGCTGTGATAAGGCTTCTTTTTTTTACACTGAAGCTGTAAGATGCCATAAACACCCCCAAAAAACAGATTTTATATTTCAGTATGTTTCCTAGGGCGACGTGGTGGTGCAGTTGTTAGTATTGTTGCCTCACAGTAGAAAGAATCGCTCTCATGTTCTCCCTGCGCCTCTGTGGTTTTCTTCCTACCCTCCTAAGTCATGCTTGTTAAGTTAATTGGTTATTCTAAATCGACCCTAGGTGTAAATTTGAGAGTGTGGGGTTGTCGGTCTCTCTCTTTGTTTTAGGTCTGAGTTGGACTTGCGATCTGTCCAGGGTGTACTCTGCCTTTTGCCCAATTACAGCTGGGATAGCTTCCAGCTCCCTCTGCAACCCTATTTTGGATAAGCAGCTAAGAAACCAGATGGATGCAAGCTCTGGGCGCCCGTACTGATACTGTACTTTGGGTCCATGCATGGGTTTGTTGAGCTTTCTTCACAGTTCCATCTTCTCAGTTTTGGTTTTTATTTGTACAAGTCAGAATTATTTTTCGGGGGGTGGTGGTTGTTTTGTTTCTTTGCTGCATTGTTGCTGTTTTTAAGTTGGTAAGATAAATGTATACAACACACAGAGCAGATCCGAGCTGTGTAATCTGCTGCAGAAATCTCAGTATAAATATACCTGGTGATTTTTGTTTTTATCTGTTTATGCACTCTGGATCACCTTAAATACTCTTTTCCAGGACAAAAAAACACACTGTCAGTATTTATCTTTAGTTTTAGTCAAACTTTGTGGTTCATTTAGGGCACAACTCTCATGTCCTATCAAATCATTGTGAAACGCACCATATTGCTGCATTATTACTAATTCTTATGCATCTTTATGTGTTAGGCTCTGATTTTAGATATGTGTGAAGTCGTCCCTAACAAGGAAAAAGAGGGACAAACTTGCACCACGTTTGACATTTTCTGCCAATCAGGTTGCAAATGATCCTGAAATTCCAGTGATCCTTTTCACTCAAAGTGGTTTCTGCAGCTCCCACATGAGTCAAGTCCTTGGAAAGTCAATAAAATAGTAAAGAGGTGCAAAACAGAAGAATCCTTGAATAGCCGTCAAAAAAAAAGAAAAAAAAAGAAAAGAAAACTCATTGCATATAAGCCTTTATAGTGTTAGAGCTCATTAATGCAGCACATGACTGCACGTCATGTCTTGGTCTTCAGCAATTTGAATCCACACTGTTTAAATTGTACTTCCTAAATTGAATAGAGTAGTTTATATCATGCTGACTCACTTCTACGCTCAGCTCTGTTTCCTTATGTGCTGAATAGCTGGTGTATAGATAGCTCGTGTTGATTTCACTTCTAAGGTCCTTAAAGTGCTTCAGTGAAAGGATGCAGAACTCGAACAACTGAAGCTGATGTGTTCTGATATCCTTAAGCTTGAGCTTTTTAAGACTTTATTCATTTCTGCAGGAATTGTGGTGTCTATATTATATTACTATTATATACTACTACTATATACTATTATATGTAATATATATTCTATATTCTACTACTACTACTATATGACTTTAATTTGGGACATAACTTGAAATGAAATGAAATGAAAATAAACATTGTGTTCTCTTAGGAAAATAAATAAATAATCAGAGGAATCGCCCCCTGCTGGCCAGCAGAAAGAACACAAGTATAAGATAATTTCACGTGAGCAGTTAGACACAATCTATCTTTGAAGTGTGGCCGTGTCAGAAATCACCCACTTGACCTGTGTCAGGGTGATGCTGAAAAGCTAGTACATGTGTTTGTTACTCTGTTGGGAGGAAGACAGGACAAAACACTCACTGTGGGAGACAGCCAGTGATTTATAATAATAAAAAATGATTAAATGCAGAGTGGCATGCAAACATGCAGAGAAAGAAAATGGCAGCTCTATTAGGGTGATGGTACTTTGGAGTCTTTAATATAAGAAGGGGTCTGGTTATTCACGACTTTGTATGTGAGGAGAAGGATTTTCAGCTTGATTTTGGATTTAACAATGAAGAGAAGCCAATATGGCCTTCTCTTCCTTCCAGTTTAGACCTGGGAGACCTACACCCTCTCTACTTTTAATATTAGACGTACAGCTTTCCTTTTGAGAAAGCTTATAGTTAGGGCAGGATCCATGTCTTAGAGGCAGTATGCTGTTCCAGGCTTAGGCTGGAGGACTTCCCATGATGCAATCAGCACTTCTTCTCCATGTCTTTCTTTTTAATCCTCATGTGTTTATACACCACTACTGCATGCCATTAAACTGTGTCTGCTCTCTCTCTCTCCAACAGTTTCTATTTTATCTCTCATTTTCCTCTTCGCTTTCATTTGTCTTCTCTTCTGCCCCTCCCTGAGCCAGGGTTTCCTTCCTGCTCATATAGCACTAAATCACAACAGCAGTTGCCTCAAGGCACTTCAGATTGTAAGGTAAATACAATATGACACAGAAAACGCCAACAATCACTGAGCACTTGGCGACAGTGGGAAGGAAAAACTCCATTTTCACAGGAAGAAACCTCTGACAGAACCAGACTTATGGGGATTGTCAGATTGTTAAGGTTTTCCATCTTACATTTGTATTATCTTTATCTTTACAGTATAAAGGGCCTCAAGTTGACTTTTGTTTGGACTTCTTTCTCTAGAAAAAAAAACCCCAAACTGAATTGAATTGACCACTCCATGGCTTTCTGCTCCTCACGTAATGGTGACTCAGTTTATTCAGTAAAAAGGAGTATTTTGAATTCAGCTTTTGGAATCTTATTTATCATAATTTTGTGCAATTATTGACACCTTAAATGCAGCGTGGCATTTAAGCTGTCAAAAGAGACAATCGATTCAGCCCGATGCACTGCCTCATTGTTAGAGGAAACGTGTTTTTGTTCCATTATGGAATTTTTGTTGGCAATATTTTGTGGAGAAAGAAATGAAATAAAATAGCAGAGGAGATGGTGAATGGTGTGCACTGTATGACAAACAGGGAGTGATTAGGACTCAGTGTGTGTGGGGTACTTGTCTAATCACTAACACACATATGCAAAAAACGGCTGCAGAGCTGGCTGAGAAAGATAAATGGCACAGATATCCTTTTATTATGAAAACACCAAGACGAGCTTCCACAAACACATGCATACAGACATTCAGTGATGGCTAGATGGCAGCTGCGTTAGAGCTGCATGCTATCCTCCCGCAACACATTTCGGCCCATGAAACCTCACCCAGAGGGTCAACAACAATCTAAATTTCAATTAAAGTGGAAAACGCCGCTGATAGAGACTGAATGAATGTCGATGCCACTTCGTCTGAGGGGGTTCAGGTTTCAGCGACTGCTTGGGTAAAAAGCGTTTGGGGCAATTATTTCATTATCTCAAATCCGCTCACAGCAGGTTAGGGTCACAGCTCTGGCCGAGATTAGCCGGAACCACAATTATTATTACAATTAGAAAGCAGACAGCACTACCCTAAGTGCTTGGCCCTGGGAAAAACCGAATGTCAACTTAAGACTGTTATTAGAGAGCTGAAGGTGAAGAGAAAATTGAGGGATGCAGATGGGGACGGAGCAGGTTTGGGAGGTGTTTCTATTAATTGTCTGTTTTCCATGTTGTTCACGTGCAATTTGGGCTTCACTGCAAAGTCCAAACTTTCACTCTGAAGGCTTCAAAGAAAAATGAGGGAAAAGTCAAACATTTCTCCATATATGGGACAGAAACTACATTTGTGTGCTCTGGTAGAGGACTGCAGATTGATCGCAGCTCGGATTACCTGGTGATACTACAAGCTGCGACACAGTGATACTCTGAATGTTAAACTGAACTGGTGAACTTTGACCCACCGAACTGGCTTTGATTTCATAAATAAGTCATGCTGGATCGCTTTAACTCATTAACTATTTGGAGAAGAATAAGAGGAGACATCTTTGATGCCAAGAATGAGACATGCACGCTGCTCCTGAGGAAATGAAATTTGCATTTGTATTGCAAATAGAGTCCAGCTGCATTTTGCTTATATCATGCTTCTCCTATTAACAAAATGAGAGCACTTTGAGCCAAGCAGTCTTCAGAGTGAGATCAAAGAGGAAAAAGAACACGATGCAGAGAAAGTAGAGGCAAGGAGGTGAAGAGACACACAAGACACACTTTGCAATCATGGCGAATGAAAAGAAAACCCCGGCGCTCCCTGTCTCCTGCTGATTTGTCCAGCGTTACGTGATGGGCAGAAACCTGTCAGCTGATTGTTGACTGCGTCTTTTTTTTAATGATCAGCACACAACAGCTGATCAGCTGTGAAATCAAACATGATATTGTTTATAATGTTTGCCTTCACAGCTCACCACCAACATGTGGAGACCGAACTCTTCATCAAGTCAACGACCCTCATCTAAACGAATCACCTTTGTGTTGATTTTTCAGCGGCAGCATGTCTGGCTCCCCGTAGTGCTGTACTGCTAATTATAGGTCCTCAGCAATATGGATGTGAAGTGCTAATGACATGGCACCCCCTGCTTGCCCCCTCTCCCCCCGGCCCCCTCCCATCAGCAGCAGACTTACTGAAGCTTATAAAAGTGTGCCATTGGCTCACACGTGCCACGGGCTCAGCTGCCAACGAGCCTGCAGTCATCAATTAAATGTGCCTGTGAAGTAGACTTTTTTTCTCAGTACCTCATAATAAATTCACCAGGGTAATGATAGGTGTCGGATCAGGCTGTAGTCACAGAACATGACTGCTTGTTCTTAATAGCCAACAGTTTGCCCATATGAGTGCACACTGCTCAGTATAAACTAACATTACTCTTGGTGTGCCCATCTCTCCCCACCATTACTCTGCTGAGCATCGCTCCATCCTTAAATCTCTATCTTCTCCTTTCAGTAATCCATTCCTCTAGTTTTTCCTCTCCATCTGTCTTGCCCTCACTTCGTTTCCCGTGCGCTGCCTCCTTCCTTCTTTTTCTCCAAATGGTGCCATCAGTCCTTATTGAGGCTACTGCCCAAGCTCATCACGCAAAGTGCTGCTGGCTGCAGCTGAACGCATCTCTATGGGCTAACAGTGAGAGCCAGGGGACAGGCCGGAGGATACATCTGCCGTGACACTAATGCACTGACTCGACGCTCAGTGCTCAACACTGTGCGCCTGGACAGGCTCCTGAGGGGTCTGGACATACATGCAAACATGCATGCCCCCACAGGAAATCAGTCTGCAGACAGACAGAGAACCGTGCATACACATAAACAAGCGCAGAAAGAAAAGTTTGTTTGGATAGGCGTCCAGGGATTCCTATTTGCTGAAGAGTATAGAGTAGTCGTGTGCTGGGACGCCCCTGCTGTCTCCTCTTGTGCTCACATAGAAACCCAGATGACAGCCCATTTTCCAGCGAGCATCTGGAATGCAAAAAACACCATCGACCCTCCGGCCACCCATTCTCCACCAAAATAAAATGTTTCCATCAGAGTTGCGTTTGCCTCTGTTTGCCTCGGCTTTATCTTCCTCGCGTCATTGTAAATTGGCTCCATTGTAAAATATACAGTGTAAGATGGAGGGATTTGCAGAAACAGAGACACACTTGGGGGATTTTGCGGGGATACTGGGAGTGCTCCAGCTGTCGTTCTAACAATGATAAATGGTAAAGAGACAGGTTGGATGCTTTTGTCTCTGTTTGCGTCGCCATCAATTGGCCCCCTGAGCAGAACGATGATAATGCCTTTAATGGCTCAATCTCCATCAACTTCATGGGCAGAGCATGCAGAGGCATGTGTGCCGAGCACACGCACACAGTTACTGCCTCCTTCCCACGCTCCCTCCTTCTTCCTCCACCTGACTCTCAGCAGGCATTTATTCCTCAGTTCGCCTCCGCTGTTCCCTCTTCTCTTTCTTCTTCTTCACTTTTTGTTCCATTCTGCCGTTTGATGTCAAGGCCACCTTAATGAATGTCTCTCCCTTTGTGCATCCTGCTTTCCAAAAGCAACGTGGAAGGAAAGATGTCATACAGTAGCCCGAGGGAGAGAGCGCACTGTAAGAAATGTTAATTTGGGTTTTGATTTAAAATTTTTATCTCTTAACCCTTTTAAATTTGAATTGTACAAAGAAATTGTGTAAAAGGACAGGGTTGCAGTCACAACACCGTTTGATTTTGACAATTTGGCCGTCTTGATTTAGCTCAAACCCAAACATGGATGAGTATTATCAGCTAACACTAGCAATGAATGGGTTGAGTTGGGTTCGCAGGCTGCATCTGTAAATCACAGTGATTTAAAATGACATAACTTTGGCGAGCAAAAACAGCGAGTCAAAGACAAAATGTAATAAAACTGAAAACACTTTAATATAAAAAGACAAAAATGTAATAATGTAAAACTAAATGGCTGAGTAAGATCAGATCTCACTCACCGGTTAGAAGCCAGGAAGGGTTATTTCTTTATTTTCCAGACTTGGACAGCATAGACAGTATAAAAGATGGATGATGACACCATGAGCTTGGACTCCACATTGTGAAGGTTTATCGTTAATGTTTTGGCCTTCGCTACGTTGGGTATTTTGGAGTTACTGTAGATGAAAGGTGGAGTGCTCATTTATCTGTTAATGCTGGCTAATTTAGTCATTCTTAAAGTGTACATGAGCAACACGCAGATACACATATCAGAAAAACTAGAATTTCACTCACCAAAATGGAAGAACATACTTCTGGTACAGTGTGGACTACACAACAAGCCATAATATTTCTTAGGTAATCCATTAAAATTGCTTTGAAAGGAACCAACAGTGCACAGACATACACACACACTATGTGGTGAAAAGGTCCAGTTTAATAAATCAAAGCAGTGGATGAGGCCTAACAGACGCCAACGGAGTCCAGCTGCCTGTGTCAGACATCTGTCAATCAACACAGCTAAGCCCCTAACTCAATTATCCAGGTGGATGAGTTATAAAAAAATCAGCCCACTCTGAGTTATTATGAAGGGGGAAACTATGCGTAGAGCTCAAATATCGTCTACGTGGCTGCTTTTTAACGCTGGGAGACTAACTCGCTTTTGGAAGCAGCCTCTAGTGGTGCCTAGAGGAACTGCAGTTTTTGTTACCTTTGTGTTGTCTGTGAAGGTTCAGCCATCCAGGTCATTGTAGTTTGGAATAAAAGCTTCTGGACTTTCACCTCTCATCCGAGAAGCTTCTTCAGTTCTAAGAGCAATTGGTGGAGAGCCCCAGATTTTAAGCCCTATGGGAGTGTCCTAAATAGGGCCACGGACCCCCTATTGATCCTCTATCTAATCACATGAGCGAAGGTGTGAAAACAGGTGTGGGTCGCAATCACCCAAGGTTTCGGGTGAACCCACTGTGAAGCCTAGCCCCACCCTATTTTGATTTACTGAGGTCAAATGGCCCTGTCCACCCATCGCTCTTAGAACTGAAGAAGCTTCTCGGATGAGAAGTGAAACGTCTTTAAAGAAACTTAAAGAAGTCCAGACGCTTTTCTTTCCAAGCTCCATAGACTACTTTTGTGTTGGTTTCATTTTTCGGCTCTGGAGATTTCCCCTTTGATTTTAACAAGGGGAAATGAGTCTACAGGGACTGGCCTGATTTTGAAGCCAGCCTTAAGTGGACATTGAAGGAACTGCACTTTTTATCGACACCTCACTGGCTTCATTTCAGCCCAAAGGTTGGAATTGGTTCATGCGTTTGTAAAGCTGCCAAGAACTGAAGAATTAATCACATTTTTATTCAGTATATACCGAATCTGCTTCATTTGTAGGAAAACAAATCGCTTCCTCTTCAATTAGGCAGTCTTGCTAGAAACTTACAAGTGTGACAATGTTCAGCTATGTTTTATTTTATTACTTACATTACCATTGAGTAATGTTCAGAAGATGTTTATTTTTCCAGGCGTGGTCTCGGAAAGTGAAATTTGTCCCGTTTCTGTCAGCTCACGTTTTCATGAAATGAAAAAGAAACATCAGCTTTTGACTTCAACATTTTTAGACTGTTGTCCCTGTGTGTCCTGTGGTTCTCATAACCATTGTTGCTGTTTCTCCTGCCCAGTGAATAGTCATAACAAAGCCACTGAAACAATCTGTGTGAATGTGGGAAAGCACCCTGGACATCAGGTTACTGATGAGAAAATGCAGCTGCCTCACAGTTACAAGTGGTTATATTTTTTTTTGCATTTGGTGACCGACTGCAAGTATCTGTGGTGATCAGTTGGTTGCCCAGAGGTAAAGAGTGTAACACCCTCAGCCTCTGGGTGACCACATTGGAGTGCAATGCTTATCTCTGTCTGCACACAGTCACAGTCTGACTTGGACTGACTGCAGTCACTCTCAGACAAATTGGCCAAGGTTTGCAAAAAATGTCGTTCTAATTCAACGCAGGCATTTTCCACCACAGTGAAATCAACTCGTCTACGATGCATCTCTTCGCAGTCAAGGCCTTTTACTCATCTGGTCACCAGCTGGTCATATTCTGCTTGTACTGCTACATGCAAGCGATGCTATCTGTGTCATTTTGCAGTTAAATTGCCATCCTGCAGCAACAACGTCCCTAATTTTGGCAAAATCTCAAGATTTTTCTTTCAAATCTGTAAGGTTCTGACTGGACTACGAATTTATGTAAATTTCTGTCGACAGCAACAGATCTGCAGTTTTGGATTATCACAGTTAATTGCCACAGATTGCAGATAATTGCCAACACGACTCTATTTAGTTGCAGACTGATAGCAGACTGACTTCTTCCTATTACTGTTTTATCGTTGTCTTGACGCACCAAAGTTGCTTTGAGGACGACAAGTGACTGCGAGTGGTTGGTGTGAATGTAGCATTAGCTTGTCACTCAGTGCGCTGCACAGTATGAATTCAAACATCTTGTCACATACTCCCTCAAACTCGGCTGTTTTGAAATCGTGATAGCTGTTGTCAAAACAGCACATAAAAACTAAGGTGGATACTTTTTGCAGTGCGACAGACACAGAGAGAATAAAGAAGGGGAGGAGGAGGAAATGTTCCCAGCTGACCTCTCACTCGAAGCCGAAGAGACAGTAAAAACTCATCTGTGTTTGTGTGCTTGGCAGCAGGCAGACCTTGTGTACACATAGCCATGGAGGCCTAATAATATTTTCCAAAGGAGATGAATCTGTTTTTCTTTTTGTGTCTGCTCAGATGGACCTGAAACTTTTTTTTTCTTTTTTGCTGAACTAGTGGAACAGATGGGATGTGTGTTGTTAGCGCTGGCTCCCAGCAGCAGGTTTTCACTTAGTTCCTAGTCATTTTCACAGGAAAGTGATGTTAGTTGGCCTCGGCACTGATGTAGGGATAGGTGCACAGACAGCTGAACAAGGGCTCAAATAACTTCACTGTGCAGAGAACATGATCTAAAACTGTTAAACCTCCAATGGGAACTTTTTCCTCTGTTGGAAAAACAGCCAGTGCTGCAGTCTCAGTGGTGGGAATAAGTTTTAAAATGCAAAACAAAGTTGTTTTAAAGAGCTGTCTGTGTTTTCAACTCGTACCACCCACCAAAACTTTGTTACAGACCATAGACTGTATAAAAAAGATGGACGGTGCCACTGTGACGTCAGCAACTGTCAGCAAGTCCGGCTTTTAAAACCTTCAACTTTATGTTTTCTGCTGTCTTTGCTTTTTGAAACCAGACGTTACAACCAGACCGATGTTACACACTCAAACAGAAGCCATGGAGTAATACACACACCCTAAAGCATGCCCTCCTTTATGATCCTTCTGGACAAAAATGGTCATAATAATGTATAGTATAACAGTATAGTATATCCACTGATCAGTGAAAACAGAATGTCTTTAAGGCACATCATGTGGACTGAATCTACATCACACAGAAACCTTTAGAGTTCTAAATTAAACTTAGCTAAAAAAAAACAATGTGCAGCTTTTCAAATTCAAATTTCCTTCAGACTCTGTAATTATATCATTTGGCTCCCAGGTGCTGTAAATAGAATCAATTGCATTCAACGTTGACTAATTATTGCAATTATTCGTTCAGCAAATTTACCCGTTGCCACAGAGTGCGACAGCGCTAGAGATTCAGATGGCTTCAAAATGATTTCAGCCAGTCGATGCTCTCTGAAGAGAAAAAGTTTCCACGGAGAACGAGGCAGGCAAATTTACCACAGAAACACCAGCGTCCTGTCATCAGAGCGCCACGGAGGGGATGAGATGGTTTTTTGCCCGCGGGCATTCAGACCATAATGCATCAGCTGCAAAGGCCTAGTTACCCTTACCCAGCCCTGTAATGAGTCAGCGGTTGGTGGCTGGTGGGGCAACAGGGGAACTCAGAGGAAGGTGATTGAAAGTCAATGGAACAGAATGAGTCCTATTGATCCCTGTCAGAGATACACAGCGGGAGAGCAGGCACGGGCTGCCAAATGACCCCATTTAACTATAATGTGTAAAGCCCCAGTTATTGAATAGCCCTTACACGTGCGAGTCAGTATCCCAGCCCGTTCTACAAATCAACTTGTGCCTGACAGCGAGCTTTAGTGTAAAGATGGCGGAGGCTGTTTGGAAGCTCATCGTCTCTAGGCCAGAAAAAGCAGCTCGCATTAATCCTCTGGAGTGCACAGTCAGAGAAGGCTTCATTACTTTCATGGCAACTTATTGCTGTTGGGCAGCAGGAAAAAATATGGTAGCATTATTATTACATTTCCCTCAACAACAAATTACTATTTAGATTTCTGTCTCGGTTCAGTAGTTTTAGTAGCTTAATTTAAACTGTGTGCAGCTGTAATCAACCCCTCTAAATACTGCACAGAAGTAAAGTTTACCCAGAAACCATCATTTTCTTTATCCCAATTTGTTTTCATTAGGATCAGTAGTCTCCGCCATTGGTTTAGGCAGGCATGCTCTCAGCTTGCCTATCGACTCTCACGGTGTGCGTTGTATGACAGAGATGATAAAACTGCAAAGATTTTCTGGCAGATGCCAAAGCTGTCAGGTTTTACAGATAAGCCACATGTGAATATACCTCCACATATATAATATTACAGTGTTTATAAAGCCTCCAGATATCACAGAGAGAAGGAATGACTTTATAATCTGTATTAGTGTCTCTGTATTTGAGCAGTCTGTTCAAACACAAGCTCCAGAGATACGCGCTTTTCTACATCTTTGAAGCCGGAATTACAAATGCGTGTGTGACAAGGTATTGTTTCTGCTGCTGGCAATACAGCTTTTCTTCATTCCATCTAAAAGAGAAGCTCTACACATTTACATCCAGAAATACTCTATAGGCCAGCGGTCCCCAACCCCCGGGCCACGGACCGGTACTGGTCCATGAATCGTTTGGTACTGGGCATAGAGTTGAGGCTTAGCGGTGATGGTTTTCAAGGTTTTTATCGTTAACTCGGTGTTCCTGGGTCTTTTTCCGTATTGTAGTTGTGTCTTATTTTGAAAGAAATATTTACACGTTGCCATAGCGACCAGAGAACGTTAAGGGGCAGAGAGGAGGATGTTACGCTCAATGTTGTTGCTGCATTTCAGGAGGACGCTGCTAATAAAGTTACACAATTACACAGTGAATCCGCATTTATTATTATATTTACAAAACACCACAGTTTTTGTCTTGGTCGTGTCATTTTATTTTGTTATTTATCCGCGACACCTTAAAGGCTGGTCAGTGAAAATATCGTCTGACATTAAACCGGTCCGTGGCACAAAAAAAGGTTGGGGACCGCTGCTATAGGCACTTTATATGATCACTGTTTAATTCCATACTGCACAGAGAAAGTCAAACACTGCTAACCTGTGGCTGGTGAGAAAATATAATGTACTGAGTGGTATTTTCTCCAAACCAGTGGAAAGATCTGACAAAAATGTGTACAGTAACCAAAGGGTAAGTTTGGAACAGCAGGAGGAAGCCACCAGTCACTGTGAGAAGCTTGACAAAATACATTTTCAGGGTTTTTAACATTTTCAATCCACACGTGGGAAACTGTTTCATTTCAAAATCAAATGTAATTCACCAAGAAAGCGAAGACTGAAACAGAAAAGAGAGAAGAAGTCCTCTCAGGTTCCCAGACTGAGAATGAAACTTCCTCTCAACAGGATTATAATAAGAGCATAAAAACAGGTGGCGGAGTGCGTTCTCATGCAGAGATTTGGTGGTTGTTTGTCAGACCCTCCCAGCCTGTCTTGCCTGCCTGTAGGTCACGGTTGGATGACTTCAATGACACATCTGTCTCTCTGAAAGGCTGGCCCTTCAGTCCAAAGAGCCAGCTCTGGTTACCTGAGGGGCCTCCCCCTCTACTCTAAGCCCATATCAAAGAAAAGAAGGGAGGGGGAGGGCACATTTCAGATGTCCTGGGGGAAGAGAAAGGCGAGCTGCTGAGAGACTGTTTTTCTTCTCTTTACTTTGGATACATCTCAATAGCCAGAGGAAGTGTTCTTTCCATGAATCCATTTCTTTTGCTTTTGTCACGTGCAAAAGATGTAGCACTGAGAATAAGAAAGAAGAACACGAGAAGTGCCGACCTTGCTCCGTGGAGCTCCAGCCGGCAAACCAATATGACTTAATAAATGACTTTTCTGAAGACTCTAATGGTTTTCAGTGACCAGGTGTTGACAGTCCTCTTTCAATCTGAAGTCAAAACCCCAATAAAAGGGAGAAAACAAGGAGGATGCACAGCAGAGGATCTTATGGAACATATATGTGCACAGTGGTAGCTTTGATGGGTGCTTTATTTCCAGTTGGTATACATGAGCACTTTTTAAAATAGTAGTTTCTATAACAGTAGTCGTGGTTTCATGTTTTGTTTGTTTGTTTGTTGTTTATTATTAATCTTGATTTATTTTTCAATTCAATACAATTTTGAAAATCACAACAAGGCATTTTATATTCTACAATATTATAGACAAAACCCCATGAAAACAATCAGACAGCTCCCTATGAGCAAGCACTTGGCAACAGTGGGAAGAAGAAACTCCCTTTTAACAGGAAGAGACCTCCAGCAGAGCCACGCTCAGGGAGGGGCGGCCAACTGCTGCGACCAATTGGGGGTGAGAGGAGGGAGATGGGACAAAAGACAGTCTGTGGAAGAGAGCCAGAGATGAATAATAACTAATAATTAAATACAGAGAGGTGTATGTAGAGACGGAGTCTGTCTCCTGAATCCAAACTGGAAGCTGATTCCACAGAGGAGGGGCCTGAAAAGCTGAAGGCTCTGCCTCCCATTCTACTTTTAAATACTCACAGTATTTATTTTGTTTTTTAGAGACCTACATCACCCATGTAGTCATACTTATCGGCAAAAGGGGTGAAGGTCATGGGCAAAAATTGCATTGGTCTAGCAGTAAAGTGGTCCTATATGCTACAAAGTATTACTGTAGTTTTTACCTGTTGTTATGGCATGACTTTCACTAAAATACTACTACAGAGTCTTTTTTAGTGGCCCGAGATGTAAACTATCGTAAATTACACTCTGCTGGGGACCTTTAACATTTGAAACAACAGCAAAGTACCAGTACGAGTACCCGGAACCCAGTGATACCTTTTCTGTGCTTTATGTTCTGTTGCAAAACTCAGCTTGTTAATCAGGGAGAACATTACACCTATTAAACACGACCATGTATGTGCTCACATCACTGTGTGAGCAAGCGATGCTGGCACTGTTCTGAGTACAACTTCACAGACCAATACCAAGTACTCTGTGTGTACTATTGTAACTATTGTGTATTGTAAAACACAAACATAACACAAAATTCTCTACGCTTTTTTTCATTTGTTCCTGCCGTAGGACTTGCATTGCTTGTACACCTTGCAGAAAGTTTCACGTTATTCATCTGAAAGATATCGGGGATTTAAAAAACACAGGATTTGACTGCGGGTTTACTTTCCTAAATTTGAGACTACCATCGGATGAATGAGGAGCCAGCTGTGAGCTTATACTTTGAGGATGAAGAACATCCCGAGGGCAAAACAAACCTCATCCCTGCAGCCACAACAACCCTCAGCAGGTGGATCATTTAGTGTGAAAGCAAAACACTTTCCCCGGTTGCTCATTTTGTGTCATCTCTTCTGCTCACATCTCCTACATTGCTTTCCTCGTTCACATGCTCCCTCTCATTTCCTCTAATTCCTCATTAGACTTTTCTCTTTGCCTCTTTTCCCCTCTTCCCTTCTCCCTGCTGCTCCATGAGTCTCAGATTGTCTGAGGAGGGTCATCAGGAGACGCTCAAATATCCAGATGCCTTCCATTAAACCAAGTGTTTCAGAAGAATTGGCTTTCAAATCGACCATGCAAGACGGGGGCTGAGTCAAATGCTGTTGGGTGCTTTTTTAACATCGGCACCAGAACACCAGTTGGTGTGGGTTTAATAGCCCATTTGGTCCCCAGTTGCACCTCAGCTCTCAGTCCTGTGAGGGTTCATGACATGATGGAGAGGCGGGTAACAAAGACTAAAGCCTTGAGTACATACCAAGACACCAAGACACCTGAAGGCACTAACTGCAGTTAACAGGAGGTTAAATAATCCCCAAGACATGGCAGTTGTTGCTGAAAGTCTGTCTGCTGTGTGCCAGGATTTCCACTGCTTTGGAAAATAACAGAAACTTCAGCAAATAAACATTTTTCACAATACAGACCTAAAAGTCTGGAAATTGCTATGTAGGAGTTTACAGACGACCTCATTTGCATCGTAAAAATGACGAGCGATGTCCTACAACAATTTGCAGCGTGGCCTTGCATGGATTTATTTTCCTCTTTCCTGTCGCCGTGCCGAAACGGGACCGCTTTTCTCTCAGGATGGAGGCATCCTGCAAACAGCAGTGTAATGTCGTGGAACAAACTCCTTCTAGGCTCAGAGCTGCAGCCCATTTTGTCTGCTCAATCTACCAGTCAAAGACTGACAACGAGATTTATGAGTGAAATAAAGGCAGCCATCAGCTCCAAGTAAACAAAGGAAGTCAAAGGAAGAGGAATATATCTTTTTATTTCATTATTTTTTTTTTTTTTACGGGACGAAGAACGACACAGAAAAGCAGCCGGTGAGGACTGAAAATGTTTGCATGTAGATGGATGTAGAAGGCTATCCAAGAAAAAGAACGGTCTTTGACGAGGCAGTGAGTAATGCTGCAAAAAGCAGAAAAGGAACAGTTGGAAATAAAATGTGAAGTGTAATTGGGGACTATTTAATAGCTCGCCATTTAGACTGACCGGATAACGTGTAAAAAGGGAAAATTCTAGGAACCAGCTCATAGATGTTTAATTTTTCACCAGATGTGAAAAGTTTGTTGGCTGTAAGACCAACGCAGCTAGGATGCACATATACACATAACGTGTAGGCCTTCACGGAGGCCAAAGATGATCTCAGGGAAAAAGAGCAGTTGTTGGTGGAAAATAAGAAACTGTAGGATTGGGCCTTTAAAACCCCCAAGGTGGATCTGAAACAGGTGGCTCAAGTTTTTGCACTAAACTTCCAAAATCACACTGTCTTCCTTCTCTTCCTGCCCGGCCCGACGCTGGGATTTTCTTTACTTTGTAATAATCTAAAACAGTGAGCTCTATCCTGTTTCAATTCCCCTATCCCCTCCAGTCATTATTCACCTAATTACCATCATCCAATTCACCAAATCCCGTGCTCTTCCTAGTATGTAACTAGGCATCACACTACTGTACAGTGTTAGTGCTCGCTGACAGCACAGTTAGGACTGCAGGAAATACTTGAATACCTGCATTTTATTACTGCATTTGGAGCTCAACAGTTCTCTCGGGGCATTTAAAATCTAATTATACTGTAATGATTGAGCTGAAATGTTGGCTCGGTTTACATTTCCATGACCCATATCCTTTGTGTTATTGGTCAGCTGCCTGGGACTGACTGGAGCAGGGGATCAATGTGGATTACAGGATAGACTCAAATTGGGTGTAGCCACTTAAAGCTCAATGACAAGCATCGGACGCCACCCATGGAGAAATTTCAAACTCGTGCAAATGTTTACACAAGAGTTGGATTAACTTTCCAAAATGTGAAATACCTCATTGTGAACTTTAGCATCGTATTGTTGATGTACGACAAAGAAAATGGTTTAGGAAAGAGGAAGGGCTGAAAAAGCCGGAAAAGTCCCCCTGCTCACCGTTGAGGTTTTAGCATTCTGTAATGTAATGTGCAGAGATACAAAAACAAGTAGTTTGTTATGTTTATACCAGAAAAAATGCCATGTGGAAAGGGTCTATGTGAATGTGGTATTTCAATTATGTTGAGTCCATGGGATCATCCAGATTGGTGTTGAGGCATATACTGTTTAAAGTTCAACGTTCATGAAGTTGTGGTGAAGGTGCTACTTTACTAATCTGAGGCCATGTCCACACTAATGCGTTTTCGTTTGAAAACGCATCTTTTTCTCTCCGCTCTGGCCTTCCGTCCACACTGAGACGGCGTTTTTGGTCAAGGAAAACGAAGCTTTTTGAAAACGCTCTCCAAAGTGGATACATTTGAAATCGCATCGCAGTGTGGACAATGAAAACCGAGGCTTTCGAAAAGCATTTTAGTCATATGATGCAGTCATGTGACCAATTCAACTGCGAGGGCGGACGGCATTGTACAGCACTTGTTTTGTTTGCTCTCAATTTTGACAGCCCTACTAAAGATTAATATCAGTTTGTACATGCTCCAGATAGCTCCGGATAAACTCAGAACTTTTCCTTGAAATTTTGCCGTGACTTTTCAAAGAGCCGGAAAGTAAATAAACGGCAGATGGAAAGACGCAGCTCAATCATCTTACTTTTCACGCATGCGCAGTATATCTAAATCATATGGCAGTCTCATCAGAGCAGTGTTGTCCTTGGACCGTTTTCAGTGTGGATGAAAATGATTCAAAATGATAGTGTGGATGTGGAGCATTTTCAGACAAAAACGCTGTTTTCCAATTTATCCGGATTAGTGTAGACGTAGTCTCTGACTAGCTGTATGCTAAAGTCAAAATTCTCTTTGAGAAAGTTTTCACGGTGCATTCAAAGTAGTGCTGTCAGCTTTAATCGCTTTTAAATGACGCCATAACCGCATTAACGAGGCAAATCTCCGTTCACGAGTTAATGCGAGATTGCCCCGTGCATGGGGTTGCATGGCGCCAACACGTCAGCGCGGTTAGCTCATTAACACGCTAGCGTTCAAAGGTAAAGTTCTTATGCATGTTTATCTGAAATGAAAAGAAACAGAAAATGTTTTAGAAATGGGGAAAAAAGTCTTCTCTGATTGGTGATTCTTCAATTAAAATAAATAACCCTGATCTGACCACTGTTCTCGGCCTAGACTTGGATCTTAGTCAGTGTGTGCAGAGGTGTCTGCACTGTATTACAGGAAATGTAGGGTTCAGCCCTGTTGCAACTATTTCAAAATTCACTGCTTTAACATTGACAGTCTTTTTAAATTAAAAAAAAATCTGCATCCTGTCTTGACCAATTAGTCGAATCACTAATTTAAAGTTGGGCACACTAGTTGGATTGATTCACTGAACTTAGCCGATATCCAAATCCATATTGGCAAAGACAGGAATGGATTAGACCTTCTTCAATTTAAGGAGACTATCAGCATAAAAGATGGAAGGAGCAAAACTGAAACTTGGCCAAACAATCATGGAAATGCACACTAAGAGGGCCACTATTCATTTTTGGGGTACATTGAGAGAAGTCTCCAGGGTTGGTCAAGAGGGATGTTAGGCGTACCTTGATGGCTGTCGAGACATGAGGGGAGGGGGCTTTAAAACACCCTCTGTGAACCCTGAAGATCCATTCTAAATCATATGGCAGCCTCATCAGAGCAGTGTTGTCCTTGGACCAAAGATTAGATAGAGTGGTTAGCTCCTTAGCAGAGAGGTAATGGAGTACTCTGTAGTGCAGTCTATTAGAAGGCTTGTACGGTGGACAGAAGAAAGCAGGCGTTTGTTAGGGTCTCCAAAGCAAAAGCAAAACATACATGTGTTAAATGTAGGTTTGAAGCTTTTAGCTACATTCACATGATCAAAGGAAAGTAAGCAGAACTGTAGCGAGTCATCCTGTAGCAGTCATCAGCCTCTTTAGCAGCTCTAATTATGCCATATATTCCTGTTTTTTAACTGGACCTGGCTGGCTGGAGGATCAAACATCCAAATTTTCCCGTTTCTTAGTGGTTGAGATGGTTTCGCTCACAGGAGAGCAGAAATGGGTCAGGGATATTATTTGGATGCCATGCCCATTATTTGATGAAGTGCTTGAAGTTTCCCCTAGGTCCAAGTTAAGATTCTCTAATATGATTTCCCTGCTGGAAAATTACATCTTGAATAATTTGTAGCCACTCCACCACTCTGGCTATCACATCTGGAGCAGAAATTGATGGAGAACAGTGCGCGTGAGTGTGTGTGTGTGGGGCCAAGATCCATCTTAGTGACAGAAGCATGTATAGAGATGACAAGGTAACTGATGTAATGTCAGAGCAGCAGGCTAAAAGGAGCCATAAAAATGGGGCATTCACTAGGCTGCAGATGATAATCAGACAAGATAATGCATAGCTTTCTTATAAAATCTTTATGAGTGTGAAGCTATGCTGGAGCTCACTGTGCACACCTTTCAGTCTGCCAATAAAATGCAAATTGTTTGTTTGAGCTCTTTAGTTTTACACTGTGACCAAAGCTAGTACTTTAATAAGGCACAGGCTTTAGCCTGCTAAGTTAGGGTAGGAGGGTAATTTGGGAAATACTTAGTCCAGAGATTAGACCAGTGGACTAGAAAGCCCCGTCTTGGGCCATTTTAAGATAAGATAAGATAAGATAACCTTTATTAGTCACAGCAGGAAGTGGGCAGTGCAAAAGTTATGAAGCAAAAATTAGAATACAATAAGGATAAATACTTTACACAACTGTACAGAATAGAATAAAATAAAATACTCTATACAGTAGAATAAAATAGAATAAAATATACAATAAGATAAAAATAGAATACAAATGCTATATACAACTGAGTAAAAATACAACGATGCCAGAAAAGTATTGCACTTAGTGTTATTGCACACTTGTGGATGTGTGTGTTTGATCAGTTAAAGTCTTTATTGTGGAGTCTGACAGCAGTGGGGAGGAAAGACCTGTGAAATCTCTCCGTCCCACACCGTGGGTGCCGCAGTCTCCCACTGAAGGAGCTGCTCAGTGCTGTCACAGTCTGCTGCATGGGGTGGGAGATGTTGTCCAACAGTGATGACAGCTTAGCCGCCATTCTCCTGTCACTCACCACCTCCACTGGGTCCAGAGGGCATCCTAGAACAGAGCTGGCCCTTCGGATCAGCCTGTTCAGTCTCTTCCTGTCCCCGGCAGAGATGCTGCCGCCCCAGCAGACCACACCATAAAAGATAGCAGAAGCCACCACAGAGTCATAGAAGGTCTTCAGGAGTGGGCCCTCCACTCCAAACGACCTGAGTCTCCGCAGCAGGTACAGCCTGCTCTGCCCTTTCCTGTAGAGGGCGTCTGAGTTATGAGTCCAGTCCAGTCTGTTGTTCAGATGAACACCAAGGTACCTGTAGCTGTCCACAGCCTCAATGTCCATACCTTGGATGTTCAGTGGTTGCAGTGGAGAATGCTTGTGCCTGCGGAAGTCTACCACCAGCTCCTTGGTTTTACTGGCGTTGATCTGGAGGTAGTTCAGCTGGCACCAGTCCACAAAGTCTTGAGTCAGTCCTCTGTACTCCTTGTCGTCCCCATCAGTGATGAGGCCGACTATTGCAGAGTCATCAGAGAACTTCTGCAGGAAGCACTGGGTGGAGTTGTGGGAGAAGTCTGCAGTGTAGATGGTGAAGAGGAACGGAGCCAGAACCGTTCCCTGTGGGGCCCCCGTACTGCAGACGACCCTGTCCGACACACAGCCCTTATTGTTCATGTGGACAAAAAGTACTGGGCCTCCAAACACTGTACCCACAGGAGCTGCTTGGGTATTGAAACTAATGCCACAAAGCTCCTAGTGCACATTTCTGCTTGTGTTTTAATTCAAAAAACTATTATGTTCACCCTAAAGTAAATTCTGATATCAAGGTTGAAAAATGAGCCGGTGTTAGTGTGGACCATGTCATTTATTTTTAAAACCAGGAGTGGGGAAAAGAAGCTGTTTAATCAGGATAATCATTGAAGTTATCATTTAACCTTGATTGAATTTTCCTCAAGAATCCTACAAATGTGAATTTTTAAGGTGGTTATTCAGCCATAACCTGACAGGAAGAGCAACAGATAAAAGCAACCAAAGATATATATATATATATATATATATATATATATATATATATATATATATATATATATATAAAATGGATGAACTGGTATTCAAAGAAATGGGGACCAAGATGATGAGTATGAAAAATAAGAAATGCATTTACCCTTTAGCTAATTTGTTAGCTTATCATTTCAGCTCCGTGTGTCTTTGCTGCTCCCTGGCTGAGGTAATGACAGGAATTCTGAATAAATTTTGCAGGGGTGTAGTGTGGGGTCATGTTAACAATCCATTAAAATTTAGCTTAAATGGACCGAGGTCTTCAAGGTGAACTTAATGAGCTATGGCACGAAAATTGACAAAAATCCTTGGAACTTAGAAACTATGATTTCTACAAGTGTGGTTTATTTTGTTAACATAAAGAAAGTATCTTATAAAGATTTAAAATATGGTGTCGCACATGACCTCTGACCTTTCCTTCAAGATCTATAGACTGATAGTAAAGAGAGAAAGAGCTCTTTAAAAGTATGATTCTTGTTCCTATTGTTTGTATTGATAATATGTATACATAAAGCAAATGATATGTGGGGATTTTAAATATCATGTAACTTTTGACCTCTGACCTCTTCTTTCTGGTCAAATGAGGTCAAACTTTTATTAAATGTCTTTTTTTTCTCTAAAACTCTTGTTCTTTAGCACTTTTCACTCTCCATATGTTTATACACCACTCTGCATTCATCCATTAGTTATCATTAATCCTTTACACAGTGTCACCTCTCATTCCCAACCGGTTACCACAGATGCTCGCCGCTCCCTAAGCTTGGTTCTGATGGAAGTTTCTTCCTGTTAAAAGGGAGTTTTTCCTTCCCACTGTCACCAAGTGTTTGCTCATAGGAGGTCATCTGAGCGTTGGGGTTTTCTCTATACTTTGGTAAGGTCTCTACCTTACAATAAAAAGGCGCTATATAAATAAAATTGAATTGAGCTAAACTGAATTTGACCTCTAACCTCACTTTTACATTTCACATCTGTCTTTATGTCAAGTAGATCCTAAAATGTGTTATATCTTTCAAGAAAGTATTGTAAGGAAACAGAATGAGCTGCCTAATTAGTTATAAATATGCTGCAGTATAATACTACACAATGAGCTCAAGTTATTCATATGTAATGTTTATATTATCAAAGCAAACATCTGCCATGCTTCTCCTATCTGATTTTTACTGCACTAAAAAACTTACATTACAAACTACTTTTGACTACAAAGTACATTAAAAACAGAAAACAAAATGAACTTATACAAAATACAAAACTCTTCCCTTAAAAGTAAATACTGCCCAGAGAGCGAGGTGCCTCGGTGACACGGGTGCTTCTTGTTCATAATCGTGCTAGCGTCTCATTAACCTGCCCTCTCTGGGTGCCTGTAATACCTGCTTAGAAATCCAAACAAACGCAAACGGATGGACCACTGGATTTATGAAATGTGTGCACTAGAAAATTTTGCTCTTGCTATCGTGTGTTATTGAACTCGACTGTCCCCTTCCCACATTAAATTGTACATCCCATCCTGTGACAAATGCTGTTGTAACAAGAAAATCTATGTTATCGACTTTGCCTGTCAGTTTTTTAATGTCGATTTTGCTCATCAGTGTGTGGTTAAATTGTCTTTTGAAAGAAATGTTTCTTACATTTTTAGAAAGGATCAATACTCCACCGGTGGACCATGGGAGCTACCTGGACCCGAGCAGCTACTTTATATTCACAAAGGAATACTGGCATTGTTAAAAATGAGACTAGATGATAATGCCTAGCTGCGACAAATGAGTTTGTTTGTTTTCACCAATGAATGATTCACTTGGCTCATCAGTCAGAGAGAAGCAGCTGTGAGGCGTAACAGGGAGGAGCTGAGTTTGGGAGGCGAGCCGAGCTGTGTGAGGCAGATCCGCCATCGTCCCTTTGGGTGTTTTTGATGCCTTCGCTGACACAGTGTAATTTGTTTCCTTTCTGTTGTTTCATTTTGTCATCCATCTAATCGAGTCGCTGCGCCCGCGTGTTTTCTTCCCCACACCGACATGTAATTGGTTTGCGAGGTGGCTTTTTGTTTGTGACAGCTGTGCAGCATATGGCGGAGATTAATGGAAACTGTCCTAAAAATCCTTTTAAAAACTGTTGCAGTGTGATGCCATTAAATGTTTGTCTGGTCCTAAGAGTTGAATAAGACAGAAAGAAGCTTTGGGTTTCTATTTGGATTTTTGCTACCGCTTATCAGCTTATCATCCTTTGTCTCTTCTCAATGAGGCCACATGTGGGGAAAAAACATTAACTAGTAAGCTAATAATGCAGGGTGTGTCTATGATATCATAAAAGCCATTGTTCACGTTGCTAGTTTTGAAGTTGCAACTATCAGGTTCCAATTTTCTCTAAATTCATATATAATACTTTTTGCAGATGCATGTTTGAAAAGCTAATGTAAGATTTTAGAGGTTTTGCAAGACATAAATGTGCCTAAAGGCCCTATTATACCTGCTGCACTGCTCACTTTGTGCACAGCTGGTGACATCCTCACACAACCAATTATACTCAGTGTTACAGTGCTGGACCCGCTGCAGTATTCCCTTGAACTATAGGTGTTGCCAGCCAGACAAAACCTCCACATCAGAGCTGTTACAGGAAGAGAAGTTCTCAAAACAGGAAGCAAAGAAACTGCATTTTTTTTTGTTCTTATATATCATTAAAATGGCGCTAAAAACCAACAGGACTACAGAATATTCGTCTACAATAGTAGCGTTACAATGTACCAGGTTACAAAAACCATCTGACAGCACTGGATGATGGGGGTCCTGTGTTTGGGTTCTCTTCCTGGTAACCATTGAAAAGTTGCCTTATGAGTCCAGCAATCATCTAAAACAGCTGGAACGCACAAATAATTTCTGCTGAGATGTGTTTTTATTATTTATTATTTTATTATCCTTTTTATGTCTTTTTTTCATTTGAATCTGTTTTTATGTATTTATTCATCTGTACTGCACTTTGGGCCATTGTTATGGTATCTTAAATGCCAGAAACTGCAGTTCCATTAATGGCCACTTGAGGCTCCAAGCAATGGTAAACTCCTGCAGACTCGCATGTTATCTTGCTTGGCTGATTTACTTATTTACTTACTCTGGTAAGGCTGGAATCTGGGCTGTTGCCTCTGTGATTCACAGGACTGCCAGCACAGGGAGTTGTAGCTGTTTGCTAGGACTTAACTACTCTGAGTCACTGAAATTTGTCCTGTTGTTGAGAGTTTTTAGTGGAATTGGAAGTGAATGAAATTATCTGACAAACTATACAACCTGCTGTGAGCACCTTGAACTCCAGGTTTGCTGAGTCAAATTGTATTATTTTCTTACGTTTTGTGGATTAACACTCATCAGCAGATAAACAAAATATTTAATCATGAAAGTAGCTTGGTGATAGCGCTTGCTAGCTTTAGGTAAAGCCACAAACCTAACATCATTTATATACAGCTTGTGTAAATGACCAATAGTTGTATCCTTAAAACAAATTATTCCACCCTTTGTAAAGTGGTTGCACTTGCATTGCTATTGGTTACGTGGACATTTGAAATGACTTACGACATGACAGCATGCTCTCTTATCTTGCAGTAAAAGTCCCATAGTTGTAGGGATTAGACACCAAGATAATATATTAACACAGCCTACTCTTATTTTTTCGTACGTATGTTTGCGTGCTGTTGAGCATCCCATATCTTTATCCATTCCTCCGATTGTTGGTTAAGTGACAGCAGAAGTAGATAAATTGACACAGAGGGCTGAGAGCCTCAAAGTTTGAGGATGAGGCGTGGAAAAGGAGAAGGTGATCTAGCAGAAGACAACTGACAGAGCCTCAGGAGAGCAGGCGGGCCATTGAGAAAATGAGTAGGAATGTCACACTTGTGAGCAGTGGCGTGGAGAAGGGAGGAGAAGGGAGCTGCAGGAGACGAAAGCTGAAGAGTGACAACGTGGGGATGAGAGGAAGGGTTGTAACGGGGAGGAAATAAATACAAGTGAATATAGAGCTCTAGAAGAAAGAAAGGGATTGTGTGGTGCTTGTAGTAAATGTCTATCACTCAAGGTATTTCAGCCCGAGCAGAACTTTGCTTTTATCCTCTAAATGGTTTATATTTGTGTCAGTTTCCATCAGCAAAGATGCAATTGTTCCATCTTTCTACCAATATGAGTAATTCTGCTGTAAACTTTCAGTGGTTTCATGTTAGCGGCTAAAAAGCATCCTTGGACTTGATTCATGTGGCTACATTTCTACTCTTGAAGGTATTATGATTGATAATTGAGTTTGGCACTCAGTTTTATTTATTCTCTTTTTGGCAGAATTTCCAGTGAATTACCGAACAGTGAATCAAACTGGTCCACATTTGCTGGAACACCAGAGATCAAAATTGAATTATAAGAGTTCGTAATTCTTCCTAACGTAGTAATGTTTCCTGTCACATTGAGCCAGACCACATCACTGGATCGGTGTATGCGGACGTGTCTATTTCTCTTAACAAACACATTCATAGTGTTGTATAATTTCAGGGTTTTATGGGTTTTTGTTGATCCCACAGGAAGCATGCACAAAGTCAAAACTGCTTCAACCCCCGTTAGTTTACAGCACAGTATGCACCAGGTAATTGTCAACAACAACCGTCAATTTGGACAGACAGTTTGCCCAGGAAGTCAGTGCACTCGCAATCACTTTCAGTAATTAACTAGCTTGATTCTCTTCCGCTGACGCAAATATAACTTCGCATTTAGCCTACCTTCACATAACCCAACGAAGCAATGTGTTACACGATGCAGTGACATCATAGCTTCAGCGCCAGAGACTGAAATATTGCCATCAAAAAGTTTGTAACAAGAAACGTGAAAATGTCAGAGAGGAGAAACCTAACCATCCCACCCAACTGGGTCATTTTCGTACATTTATCCCTCTATTTCAGAGGCTGAGTTAGTAATCTTACTGTCCTGTTAGCGTCTGTGCAGCTTGCTTAGTGCAAATACTCCAGGTAAATTTCTTCCTGCTGTGACTGACATTGCTCGGTTTTAACATCTTAACTGTCAATGAGAAGCTTGCAGTGTCAATTTGAGCTGGCAAAGTAGCTTACTGGAGCTCAGTTGCCTCATTTATACTGATAATATTCTCTCCAAAGTGTTAAAAGTTTGCTATTTTAGTTTACGCTCGCCACAGCAACAGCATTTTTAAAAAAAGACAGAAATGGGAGGGGGGGGGATGCTTCAGACAGCGGCTCAGAGCCAGCTATTTTTCCTCAGCTCTTTTATTCACACTAACACACATCTTTGGAAAACCATCAGATAGCAACCACAGTGATTATTAACCTCTGCCACAAACCGTAGACCAGAAAGTTGGCAGCTGGTCTAAAGAGCCAGTGTGCTTTTGATGAGGTTTCAGAGTCCCTGGTTTCCTCCACTAAGGACGTCCCTCAATCCTAAGACAGCTACATCACGGCGTAGCAGTTTCACTGTATTTGGTTTCCTGTTTGCATTTCCAATTATTGCCTGACTGTTGCATTTTCCATAATAGTCTCCTTCCATGAGCAGTCATTAGTGAAAGATTAAATAAACAGTGCAGACAGAGGAAAAAACAATCTGTTAATGTTGTTACTTGTTACCCACTAAAGATATTTTATTACTGCACATATACAGTGTTATAGACGTCCTTTGTTACGTGTATTGTATCTATGTCACTTTAATAATGTCCAGAACATGTCAGATGGATATGAATACTCTGGACTTACACTGGAAACAGTTTCAGTTATATTTAAGGTTCAAAAATTATCTCTTCCATTTGTGTTTCCATTGAGAAGTCTTTCTTTTTGTATTTAGCTATTTAAATCCCTATTCTTCACAATTTTCTTACAAATAAAAAGAGAAAAACTTAATTTCAGTTACCCCTAGGTGAACACCGAAGCCCCAAATTCATTATTATTTGCCTTCATTCTACCGAAAACCAAAGAGGCACTGAAGCATTTGACTTCTGTCTGGAGGAAGCCACTGAACCAAATGACACTATTTGTGGGTTTGGATGATCGAGGCAGATTGTGTTTGCTACCATATGGTTTGATTTTTCAGCTGAGCCAATAGCCTGAAGGCTGCACCAGATTTATCATTATTTTCTGAGTGTGCCCTTAGCTCTGAATTTAGAAGCAGCCCTAATAAAACCCAGATTTTTTTTTCTTTTTTACTTGAATGTCATTTTATGTGTTTGAGGTAGTTTTATATTTAGAGGTTTAAGTCACTCAAGTGTAGTAGCAGATCAGTGGGTTTATTTGCCACAAGAAAATAGTAAATTTAGTTTTAAAGTCTCAGAGGCTGCTCTTTACTGATCCCAATGTTAGATACGGGCCAGTTCTTTACCAAAAACAAAACGTCACTGTAAAATACAGCTGGTTTAACTTAAACATGTAGCCTCAGCCAGTGTCTCTTAATGCAAGTTAACTGAACCAAACCTGGGACATTTCTTTGAAGTATTCTCCTGTCTTGATGCTAAGCTGAAAACCTAGGCTATGGCAGACTTTCTACTTTTGGACAGTCAGGCTGTTTATTGAAGCTAGCATAGTGGTAAGGTTCCAGTATGCCAGCTTAATATAGCCAACTGCTGCCTGTAGCTTAGCATACAGCCTTATAATGGCGTCATGTAATACGCTCTACAGTACTTTCAAATTGTGAGTCTGTAGGGAAAGCCGATGTGGAAATGCTTTAAACTTGCACTGTAATTTATGGCCAGCAGGGGCTTTGCACAAAAAGCTCTGGATGTGTGTGTAAAACGGATGATCTGATATCGTCGTGTTGGTGTTGTTCCTGGATCCACATTGCAAGTGACCAATCACATTCTTGTGACGTTATTCTTTGGCGCGCCAAGACATTCGTGCATTTATGAAATTCCAGTGTTGCAAGGACAATATCAATTCTGCTTAGCGTTTATTAAAGGGTTAGGGTCAGGGTCAGGGTCAGAGTCCGTTGATCGGCGGACAGAGCCGGTTTCTCGCAGCTTAAGTACAGTTTTTTGTTTTACGGCGGATTTTCCCGAAGTCGCAAAAGTATGACGTCACAACATTCTGATTGGTCACTTGCAATGTTGATCCTGGAACAACATTTACTATGTTGATCTGGGAACAACACCAACACGACGATATCAGATCGTGCGTGTAAAACAGCCATAGGTTCTCTTACACTCTGTCCTCAGTGAGCACTTTCCTGAAGGACTCATAGACTTCCTATACTCATTGGTTAATGTCACCAAGCTGATAACACTGAAAATGTTAAACTTAAAGCTTCATGACAGGCTTTGATAGCTAAAGCCTGATGGCCACAAGAAGCCACAAGCCTCGTGGCCAGTGTACAGTGTCAGTCTCAAGCCTGGATAAACGGGGAGGATTGTATCAGGAACCGTATCTGGTGTAAAATCTTAAAATCTGTCAATTAAACCACACAAATGACCAGTAAGATTTCCGTAATTGATATGGCTGGGCTGGATTAACAATGGGCAGTACTGGCACTGTTGGCCAGGAGGGTGCTGGTAGAAACTGTGCTACCAGTGCCTGTTGACAAAGGAAGAGGAGAGGGGGGAAAGGCATGTTCAGAGTCAGAGAGACATCCCTGAGTAATGGTATAGCCATTTTATGGCAGTCCTAACAAACCACTAGAAGTGATTTAACTGGAGAAAAATTGTCCTTCTCTCACTTTGGATACTAATAATAAGACGGGATGCCAATAACTAACTACAGGTTTACACCTCATTCCATTTTCCATCAGCACAGCCTTCAGCAGCACAAAAACGTAGCATCCACATCAATCTCATACATACACGCAGATGCTGCTCAACACATTCCACCTGCCTCACCATGTCTGCCAAATTAATCTGTGTGAGAAGATGAGTTTGGGATGAATTCATCTCTACTGGATACGAGAGCAGATCCCATATGTTGGGCCTGCTGGGAACCTGAGCCGTATCCTTATTTCCCCTGAGGAGGCAGTCGGTGTAACCCAGACCGAGCCTTGGCGGCACTAAATGGAGAAGAGATAGGGGCGAGTTATCTGTAGAGACTGCTGAGAGCGCACACACACCGAGCTGAGCAGAGGTTCATATCCTTAATGTGACCTACTTTTCGTTATGCTACCCGGTGTTATGATAGCTTCTTATCGCTTATGTGCGAGACGTTGAAACATACGAGGGAAACTATACATCCTGCAGGTGTCGCCCTGAATGCAGATCAATAGAGGCAGAACAAAGCGGCACCCAGGTTTCAAGACAGGAGGGAAACGTGAAAAATTGTGCAGTGATATTCAAGGGTGGAGATTCTTTTAGAGGTGACAAATTCAAAACAGATATCTGTAAAGTTCAAACTGGAGCTTCAAATGATGACCTTGCAAAGTAAAAGAAATGCTCCACAGCATGAGGTTCCACTACAGTGTAGGATACATTCTCCATGTTGGTGTAACTATAAAGAAACACCAACCTGATGACTTATTGGTGGAAAATGGACAAAAACCCTTAGAATAACTATGATTCTTACAAGTGTGCTGTGTATTGTCAAAGTAAAGAAAATATATAGAGATTGAAAATATCATGTCACATTTTACCTCTGACCTCTTGTTCAAGATAAAAGTATTCAAAATTTTACTCTTTTTACTGGTTAGGTTGCAGTATGGCTAATTTTGCAATGGCATGATGTAAACCATTTAATTAAGTTCCTTATACATAACCATGAATATTTATTTCATGTTTAAAACTGTACTTAAAATCTGACTGCCTTTGTTTGGATTGGCTTAGTAAATGATACTGGCGTAAAAAACTATAAACTATGGTAAATGGCCTGTATTTGTATAGCGCAGTCCCAATGGACCCCAAAGCGCTTTACACTACATCCAGTCATCCACCCAGTCACACACACATTCACACACAGGTGATGGCAAGCTACATTGTAGCCACAGCTGCCCTGGGACGCACTGACAGAGGCGAGGCTGCCAGACACTGACCACCACCAGTAGGCAACGGGTGAAGTGTCTTGCCCAAGGACACAACGCCCGAGACTGTCGGAGCCGGGGCTCGAACCGGCAACCTTCCGATTACAAGATGAACTGCCAACTCTTGAGTCACGATCGGCCCATATATAATAATAAATATCATGTTATACTTTTTAAAGTTTTGACTTTTTTACGTAAACCATTTATTAAATAACAGTTCGAATACATCAAAAACTTTTTTTCACTTGCTAAACATTTAAATGATTTTTGCTAAACAACGAAATGACCGCTATACATGTACTATACGTAAAAATTATAATCAAAATGATCAAGTATGTTAAAATGGGCTTCAGCAGAACAAATAACAAAAGCTTGCCCTTTGCACTTGTTAATCCTGCGGTACAAACTTCTTTAGTATGCTTAAGCAGGTTTTAAAAAGAACAAAAATGCCCCAAATGAATAAATAAAAATGCAATACTGCTCCCTCAAATGTAAACACCGGCCTGTGAGTGAGGTTAGTAGCTTTAATCGGCCGAGGAATGGCAGTTATTGACTCAATAAAAAATTATTTAACTGCTTAAAACGCTAAATAACTATACATAGACTGCTTGTTTAATTACATCCACACTGGATTTAATCACAAGAAAACAAAAAAACAATTTTCAACCTTTGATGGTCAGCTTTGAATTGAACTTTGTAAATAACACTACAATTGTCATGGTCCTGGGCCATGTTGGCCCAGTATTCTTGGTTCCTTGTATTTTCGCTCCTTATTTAGATCATGTTTTCTGAGGTGTCCTGTTGTGGTGTTCCCTAAGTGTTTTCCCTTTGTGACTCTTACCCCCTGTGTGCCCCTCTGTGTATTTATGAGCTCTCGTCTCTCTTTGTGTTTATTCCATGTTTCCCCCAGCCTGTTATGTCTGTGTTCTCCCCGTGCTCTCTCTCCTCCTGTCTGAACCTCTGTGTACTTCCTGTTTTACTTTGACAGTCTCTCGTTAGTATGCGTCACGTTGTGTTCACTCCTGCCCTGTCTCGTTATGTTTATCAGTGTCACCTGTGTTCCCCACCTGTGTGTAATCTCCCTGTGTTCTCTGAGTGTATTTAAGTTATGTCTTCTGTTATGGTAGTTGCTGGTTCGTCTGTGTTGTTTCCCCTCGGTCTCCCTGCGTCTCTTCATGTGTATTTCCCCGGATCTCCCTGCACCGTCTTTCCTGGTTTGTGTTGTTAGTTTACCCAGTTTAGGGTTTCGGTTTCATGTCACACCCCGTTGCTGTTTGTACCCACTGCTGTAAATAAACACTCACCTGCACCAGAGCTGCCGCCTTTTGGGTCCTTACTACAAATCCACACGGCTTGCCCCGGCAATCCGTGACAGAACGAACCAGCCACCATGGACCCAGCAGGCTCCTCCCGGGAAAGCGATTTGGCCCGCATCTTCAGCCTGTGGGAGCGAGTTTCCCACGCCTCGGACATTAAAGCAATGTCCATTGGGATAAACGCCATCGAGGCAATTCTCAAGGGGAATCCCCATCTTCACGAGCTCTCAGGATTTTCGGGCCTACTGTCCAATCTGCAGAAAGCCAAGGAGACAGTACAAGTTCGCGAGCTCGTCATACCGCAACAGCGACCGCCACAATCGGGAAACGTTTCCACGCTGCTGCCACTGGACTCCTCTCCATCCACCCTCCACTCTGACTGTCACTCACCCGCTGCTTTTCTCGCAGCAATGTGGTCGGAGGATGAGGAGCCGGCCGTGATGTCTCCGTCGTTGCCGGTTTCCTCCATCACTGCACCTCCGGCTTCCCGAAGAAAACGGCATTCACGCCGCCGACGCGCCACCCCATAGCCGGACATTCGGCCTTCTAATTCACCTGCTGTGGTGAGTGGGGACTCTGTGTCTTTTCCAGACATTATGACTGTTCATTCAGGGGCTGTGTTTTGTGTGGCGGATGTCAACGCGAGCTGCTTATCGCCTGTGCAGCTACCAGAAGCTCAGTCGGCTCCCTCGCAGCTACTTCCAGCTCAGTCAGCTCCCTCGCAGCCCTTCCCAGCTCAGTCAGCTCCCTCGCAGCCACCCTCAGTTCAGTTAGCTCCCTCGCAGCCACCCTCAGTTCAGTTAGCTCCCTCGCAGCCACCCTCAGTTCAGTTAGCTCCCTCGCAGCCACCCTCAGTTCAGTTAGCTCCCTCGCAGCCACCCTCAGTTCAGTTAGCTCCCTCGCAGCCACCCTCAGTTCAGGGTAGCTCCCTCGCAGCCACCCTCAGTTCAGGCCCCAGTAGCTCCAGTGCAGCCACCCTCAGCTCAGGCCCCAGTAGCTCCAGTGCAGCCACCCGCAGCGCAGGCCCCAGTAGCTCCAGTGCCGCCTGTAGCGCAGGCCCCAGTAGCTCCAGTGCCGCCTGTAGCGCAGGCCCCAGTAGCTCCAGTGCCGCCTGTAGCGCAGGCCCCAGTAGCTCCAGTGCCGCCTGTAGCGCAGGCCCCAGTAGCTCCAGCCTTAGCCCAGTAGCCAGGCCTGTAGCGCAGGCCCCAGTAGCTCCAGTGCCGCCTGTAGCGCAGGCCCCAGTAGCTCCAGTGCCGCCCGTAGCGCAGGCCCCAGTAGCTCCAGTGCCGCCCGTAGCACAGGCCCCAGTAGCTCCAGTATCATCGGCTTCACTCATTCACTCCGTGCAGGGAGACAGTTTCATTTCACCTCAAGGTGCTTCTCATGGTTTAGCCGACATTGGCACAGATTGCCGCTCCAGGGCTTCCCCAGAGGCTAGGTCTCAGTCCCCGGCTGATTCTGGACCCCTGAAGTACATGCAGCCACCTGGGAACTGCACCATGTCAGCGTTGCCTGGGCAGAGCCAGTGCTCAGTGCATCGCCAGTTGCCTTCGTGTTTGCCAGAGGACTCCATGACTGCTGGCTTAGTGGTGACTTCTGCTGGAGGGTCCGAGGGACCGCTCCGGCCTTTATCTCGTGTCTCCGCTGGAGGGTCCGAGGGACCGCTCCGGCCTTTATCTCGTGTCTCCGCTGGAGGGTCCGAGGGACCGCTCCGGCCGTTATCTCGTGTCTCCGCTGGAGGGTCCGAGGGACCGCTCCGGCCTTTATCTCGTGTCTCCGCTGGAGGGTCCGAGGGATCGCTCCGGCCTTTGATGCATGCCACGTCTGCTGGAGGGCCCGAGGAGCCCGTCCGGCCTCATGCCACGTCAGCTGGAGGGTCCGAGGGACCGCTCCGGCCTTTGTCTCCTGTTTCAGCTGGAGGGCCCGAGGAGCCCGTCCAGCCATCGCCAGCTGCAGCCTCACCCATGCCTGGCCCGGTTTCATCCACGCCTGGCCCGGTTTCATCCACGCCTGATTCTGGTCGAGCTTCTTCCTCGCCTGCTGCAGCAGCATCAGCTTCATCATCCTCCTCGCCTGCTGCAGCTTCATCATCCTCCTCGCCGGCTGCAGATTCATCATCCTCCTCGCCGGCTGCAGATTCATCATCCTCCTCGCCGGCTGCAGATTCATCATCCTCCTCGCCGGCTGCAGATTCATCATCCTCAGAGCCGGCTGCAGATTCATCATCCTCAGAGCCGGCTGCAGATTCATCATCAGCCTCGCCTGGTCCAGCTTCGTCCGAGTCTTCAGCCTCGCCTGGTCCAGCTTCGTCCGAGTCTTCAGCCTCGTCTGGTCCAGCTGCGTCCGAGTCTTCAGCCTCGTCTGGTCCAGCTGCGTCCGAGTCTTCAGCCTCGCCTGGTCCAGCTTCGTCCGAGTCTTCAGCCTCGTCTGGTCCAGCTTCGTCCGAGTCATCAGCCACGCCTGGTCCTGCGGCCTCTGCTTCTGCTACGCCTGGTCCTGCGGCCTCTGCTTCTGCTACGCCTGGTCCTGCGGCTGTTATGCCGTCGCCCAAGCCTCGTTCTGCACCTCGATATCGCCGGCCATTTTCCGGGCCACCTGCTGGACGTCACCGCCGTCGGGGTCGGCCCCCTGAACTGCTCCGTGGTCTCCTTCGTCGCCGCCGCTGCCTTCCGCACGGCCGGCCCCCGGACCGCCATCGCCTGAGTGGCCGCCGTTGCCTTCCGCACGGCCGGCCTCCTGAACTGTATCCACGCCGTTGCCGTCCGCACGGCCGGCTCCTCAAACTGTGTCCACGCCGTTGCCGTTGCCGTCCGCACGGTCGGCCCCCTGAACTGTTTGGACTCCTGTGCTGTCGGCCCCCTGGCCGGCCCCCTGAACTGTTTTGGACTCCTGTGCTGTCGGCCCCCTGGCCGGCCCCCTGAACTGTTTTGGACTCCTGTGCTGTCGGCCCCCTGGACTCTTCTGTTTTGGTCTGTTTTTTCCTGTGTTCTGGTGTGCTTCGTTTCTTTTGGTTTTGGACTCGTTTTTTGTTTTTGTCTTTTGGCCTTCTGGTGCTCCGGTTCTGTTTTGCTTCGGGCCCTCCTTCCTGGGCCCCCGCCGCCCGCCCTGGTCGGGTTGTTCTCTGTTTTTTTTTTTTTTTTTTTGCTTTCTGGCTGTTTTGTTTCTTGTTGGGCTGTCTGGGGCCAGCCTTTGAGGGGGGGGTACTGTCATGGTCCTGGGCCATGTTGGCCCAGTATTCTTGGTTCCTTGTATTTTCGCTCCTTATTTAGATCATGTTTTCTGAGGTGTCCTGTTGTGGTGTTCCCTAAGTGTTTTCCCTTTGTGACTCTTACCCCCTGTGTGCCCCTCTGTGTATTTATGAGCTCTCGTCTCTCTTTGTGTTTATTCCATGTTTCCCCCAGCCTGTTATGTCTGTGTTCTCCCCGTGCTCTCTCTCCTCCTGTCTGAACCTCTGTGTACTTCCTGTTTTACTTTGACAGTCTCTCGTTAGTATGCGTCACGTTGTGTTCACTCCTGCCCTGTCTCGTTATGTTTATCAGTGTCACCTGTGTTCCCCACCTGTGTGTAATCTCCCTGTGTTCTCTGAGTGTATTTAAGTTATGTCTTCTGTTATGGTAGTTGCTGGTTCGTCTGTGTTGTTTCCCCTCGGTCTCCCTGCGTCTCTTCATGTGTATTTCCCCGGATCTCCCTGCACCGTCTTTCCTGGTTTGTGTTGTTAGTTTACCCAGTTTAGGGTTTCGGTTTCATGTCACACCCCGTTGCTGTTTGTACCCACTGCTGTAAATAAACACTCACCTGCACCAGAGCTGCCGCCTTTTGGGTCCTTACTACAAATCCACACGGCTTGCCCCGGCAATCCGTGACAACAATGTAGTAGACCAGCGGTCCCCAACCCCCGGGCCACGGACCGGTACCTGTCTGGGTTTTTATTGTTTTTTATCGTTAACTCGGTTTCCCTGGATTTTTTCCCCTGAAATAAATCTTCTTTTATTTGGTAGCGGTACTGGTTTTATTTTGTTGTATTTATCTGCGGACATAAACCGGTCCGTGGCGCAAAAAAAGTTGGGGACTGCTGTGGTAGACAGTCATGCTCACCTGAAAAGAAACGATGAAATTACAACTGAAGCTTGAAGTAGGATCTTTAAAATATTAAAAGTGAGAGTATGGAACGAGTTAGACTGATGTTATAATGTGGAAATTTAAGAGAAATGCATCCATCACCCAGTACAACCCATTCTTTTTACTTCTTTGAACATTTGCCACATATTCCACAAACTTGAGTTCTTGCTTGTGTGTGTGTGTGTGTGTGTGTGTGTGTGTGTGTGTGTGAGACCTGGCCACTGATATCATTTGTTATATTAATAATCTGAGAAAAATTATAAATGGATTTGTCAGCCTACCAAAACACAGGGAGAGATTCAACCTTTGCCTTGTTCTCCACCAGCAAACATAAGAAAGAGCCGCCATACTGGCCCTCATATAATATACTAAACACATCCATGTCTGGATATGCTCAGCTTCTTTTGTAATGCTCGAGCTGTATAACATCACAGTACCATATGGAACACATCACACATCCAAAGCCAGATTTTAAGTTTCTCTGAATTATGTCCCAACATAATTTCCGGTTAATCTCTCCCCTCATATTACATCCTGTAATGACTTTGATCACAGAACCATCTTCTAATTATTTCAGAATGATATATTAAAATTTCCTGGATCGTCAACCAGTTTCGAAGCATGAAATAAACCCTCAGCCTCGACCCCGATCACAAGGACACATGCCCATATATGACTTGCTGTAGACGGTCATAACTTGCACTTGCCAAACTATGATGGGGGGAAAACACTGCATTAAGATATACATCAGAGCACAGACTAAACACAGCCTAACGATTTATCATGTAAATATTATGGCACAGCTGGAGCAAGGCTAATTCCTTTATGAGGAACTGGGAAGTTGTGGCACAGCGGTGCATAAATCAACACTGGACAATCATTCTGCTTCCCCTGCATAGCGTAAGTCTATATGAAAATCCAATACAGCTCAAAATTCTGATAGCCATCAAATAGACGGGAAATTAGATGTATGAGTTTGGTTCCAAACTAAGCAAAAGCCACAAGGGAAAAGAAAGAAAGAAAGAAAGAAAACAAACGGGACTGTTTGGCCCGTTTGTTTGGTCATCTTAGAGTCATTTGAGCTCTGCTAGTGCGCCCGCAGTCTGTAGGACAGAAAAATGAAAACACGAGTGCAGAGATGCAGATATGCAGCAGACGTTCAGCACAGACGCAAACTAGCTCACAAACCAACACAGCGGCTGGAGTATGATGAATGATGTTGAGCTCGGGAGGTTGCACTTCATTAGGGAGGAGGACAAATTTTGTGCCAAGCACACTGGACTGTTTATCCTTCCTGGTCTCAGACGAGCCCGGCGGAGACAGCGGGAAACAATGCTCAGTGTCAGTCACAGGGGTGCATAACACATCCAGAAGCTCGTCACTGTATTGTATGTCACCCACACGGGTCTGTGAAAGTTAGATGGTCAGCACGGTGATGATGGATTACCTATAAGGACTGGAAGTCAAGCTGGGTCTCGTGTTTCCTCCTGTGTCGCGTGTTTATTATTACACACTGTGTGGAGTCATCTGTCAGCAGAGCTGCCTCGGGCAGTGTTACAGATACAGGGAGCTAGCACCGGCAGTGTTTGACTAATCAGATGCATCGGGGATTATGGTGATTATTATTGCTGTGCATGGAGCAAATATAGCTGCTGCTTATGCAGCTCTGTGCTACAAGTTGGCATGGGACCAGCACAAATATAAAGTCTTGCTCATTCCCTTATCATACAGTACGTGTCCCAGATTGATTAAAATGCACAAGGACGCCTGCATTTAGCATGTAGATTGATTATAAATGACTATATGTGTCCTTGCTCCTCTAGCATCCTCTAGTTTCTTTGAGGACGCTGTGATGGATCAGTGCTAGAGATGGTAGAATGAAGGCTTGTTCACATTTGCATTTAACACCAGGGAAATAGATGCATCCTACTTGAACTACTTGAACTGTCACATTTAGTGAATTCACATATGTGCGCACTATAAATCCATGACTTTTTAAGTGGTGTAGGTGCCTTGACATGCAGGCGGGATGTGGTTAATTAGGTTTAGGTTCTATAATTTTCTGGATTCAAATATGAGCACATTCAAATCTAAACACATAAAACTTAACAAAGGTCAGAAGGGAAACAAACTGTCTAGCAGGAAAATACAGAGAGGCTCAGAGGCTTGTGTGACAAGGCCTGTTGTTTAAATTTTACTCGTCAGCATCTACCATCTTCCCTGTAAATGAGGTCCAATGACCTACCGATGATCTAGCTGAAATATCTTAATATAACTGGATGGATTCGTGTGGGCAAAAGAAAGTAAACTTCCCTTTCTGTGAGAAGTGTAACAGAGCCTTGTCTCCTTGGGCTTTGCTTGCTTGCTAGGTGGTTTGGCAGCACATTATACTTCTGTTCCCCCCGTGGCAGCCACAACACAAATTATGCGTATAGTGAAACAGGTTTTTTCCGAGCCAGTGTTGCTGTGGAGCACAGTATCATTGAGAGAACAACAATGGCATGCAAAGTGGAAGTGCTTGTTCCCCTGACAGTGAACTGAAAAATGAAACATTTGCTCCATTGTTTGGTTTTCTCCACACAAAGAAGGAGGAGGAGGGGGCAGTGAAATGAGATGTTGGGAAGCACAGCCAACACGGTGTCTCTTGTCCCTTTAATGTCAACTGGCGAAAAGCATCTCAGGCCACTGAGATGATTACGAGTGAGTCTCAGCAAACACTGTGTGACAGGGTGTTCTGGGATTGATGGCTGATGTTCTCACTGACCTCTCGCTGACGTTCAGAGTTGCCAAATTTTGGAAATGTTGTTCAGGTTTGAACTTGTTACTTTTCTGCATGGACAAAGTAATTTATGAATGGCTACACGTCTACACAGATGCATGTTTTTACTCTAGGTACTCACGCACTCTTGCCTGTGTGTGCGTGTGCATGCTGTGTTTGTGTGCAGCTCTCAATTTAAATGATGACCGAAGACATACTGGCCTTGGAGGCAGAGCAGCGATCACGCCCCAGCAGCTTGTCCGAATGGGAGGTCACAGGAAGTGTGTGTTATATTTAAGGACCTGTCAGCTGCTTTCCTGGTGACACCTCCTGCGGCAACGGTGTCACCGCACCTAATGAGTCCTCTGGCCCCCTGGGAGGTTTTCACAGGGTTTAGTCCAAATAGCGGAAATGACTTGGCTGAGACCCTCTTCCCCTGTACCTTGTGAGGGCAAACAGGAGGCTGCACAGACTCAGCAAATCTTTCAAACACTCACGACAGAAAATGTGAATTCCCCCATGTTAGAATAATGGTCTCTGTGAAAGTGAGGTGACTTTGTGAATGTCTCAAAAAGTTTTGCACTTTCTGCCAAGAGCTATCAGCAGATGTCACTTGAGGCCATCTTGTAATAGGAGTTCTCAAACCTTCCCTCGTTTTACATGTGAAGTATATAAGGTGCAACATTTGTACAGCTGTAATGTTCACAAAATCTGTGAACCTACAAACAGAGTGTAAAGACCTGTGAAAATACATAAAACTGCCTAAACAGGCTTTTGTTATATTAGTTTCTTGAACATTTCCATGTTCCTGGCTGCACTCCAGAGAATCTATAGAGACTCTTCTGCTGTTTGAGATTCACACAGCAACTATGCTGCTCTTATGAACTGAAAGAAACTCATGTAATTACATTTGTACATTTCATAACGACTGATAACTTTTCGTCTGTGGTTTTGCCTGTAGTGATGAGGCCTTAGAGAATTATCATGCAGCCCTGGTGTCCTCCTCAGAGTGTTTACAGCTTCATTTAGCAAACTGTTTTGATCTTACAGCCCCAGTAAACTTTTCTAAGCTCTGTGTCAAAGGTCTTGTAAGCCAGCCAGCAAATAGAAAGGGATACTATCAGGTTATTGATGTTATCAAAACAGATCAACAGCAGCACGAAAGTGAATATGTGACTTGCATTTGTGAACTCGACAAATGCAGGGTAATGTTACAGCATGACTACTGGATATTTAACTAGGCAACTGTGAACAAACAAGTTAAATTTCATATTTCATAATTACTTCCCGCAGTGCTATTTACAACAGTGTGACTGCATAAAGGTTGGTGCTAACCACGATACAGGGAGTGCAGAATTATTAGGCAAGTTGTATTTTTGAGGAATAATTTTATTATTGAACAACAACCATGTTCTCAATGAACCCAAAAAACTCATTAATATCAAAGCTGAATGTTTTTGGAAGTAGTTTTTAGTTTGTTTTTAGTTTTAGCTATTTTAGGGGGATATCTGTGTGTGCAGGTGACTATTACTGTGCATAATTATTAGGCAACTTAACAAAAAACAAATATATACCCATTTCAATTATTTATTTTTACCAGTGAAACCAATATAACATCTCCACATTCACAAATATACATTTCTGACATTCAAAAACAAAACAAAAACAAATCAGTGACCAATATAGCCACCTTTCTTTGCAAGGACACTCAAAAGCCTGCCATCCATGGATTCTGTCAGTGTTTTGATCTGTTCACCATCAACATTGCGTGCAGCAGCAACCACAGCCTCCCAGACACTGTTCAGAGAGGTGTACTGTTTTCCCTCCTTGTAAATCTCACATTTGATGATGGACCACAGGTTCTCAATGGGGTTCAGATCAGGTGAACAAGGTGGCCATGTCATTAGTTTTTCTTCTTTTATACCCTTTCTTGCCAGCCACGCTGTGGAGTACTTGGACGCGTGTGATGGAGCATTGTCCTGCATGAAAATCATGTTTTTCTTGAAGGATGCAGACTTCTTCCTGTACCACTGCTTGAAGAAGGTGTCTTCCAGAAACTGGCAGTAGGACTGGGAGTTGAGCTTGACTCCATCCTCAACCCGAAAAGGCCCCACAAGCTCATCTTTGATGATACCAGCCCAAACCAGTACTCCACCTCCACCTTGCTGGCGTCTGAGTCGGACTGGAGCTCTCTGCCCTTTACCAATCCAGCCACGGGCCCATCCATCTGGCCCATCAAGACTCACTCTCATTTCATCAGTCCATAAAACCTTAGAAAAATCAGTCTTGAGATATTTCTTGGCCCAGTCTTGACGTTTCAGCTTGTGTGTCTTGTTCAGTGGTGGTCGTCTTTCAGCCTTTCTTACCTTGGCCATGTCTCTGAGTATTGCACACCTTGTGCTTTTGGGCACTCCAGTGATGTTGCAGCTCTGAAATATGGCCAAACTGGTGGCAAGTGGCATCTTGGCAGCTGCACGCTTGACTTTTCTCAGTTCATGGGCAGTTATTTTGCGCCTTGGTTTTTCCACACGCTTCTTGCGACCCTGTTGACTATTTTGAATGAAACGCTTGATTGTTCGATGATCACGCTTCAGAAGCTTTGCAGTTTTGAGACTGCTGCATCCCTCTGCAAGATATCTCACTATTTTTGACTTTTCTGAGCCTGTCAAGTCCTTCTTTTGACCCATTTTGCCAAAGGAAAGGACGTTGCCTAATAATTATGCACACCTGATATAGGGTGTTGATGTCATTAGACCACACCCCTTCTCATTACAGAGATGCACATCACCTAATATGCTTAATTGGTAGTAGGCTTTCGAGCCTATACAGCTCGGAGTAAGACAACATGCATGAAGAGGATGAAGTGGACAAAATACTCATTTGCCTAATAATTCTGCACTCCCTGTACATTTGTCAAAAAACTAGAAGAAGTGGGACACAAACTTGAAATAAAGTTTTTAAGTCATGCCTGAAGGCTACAGCGAACAACTTTCAAAGGTGCAGCTTTTACTTTGAAGGCGACGGTCTCCATTTCAGGTTTGTGTCTCACTTTTCACCATTTCAGTCTTTGTGTTTCATGCAAACTATGGAGATGACAATCTGCTAGTGACCAAAGCAATCACAGGTTTTTTGGCAACTAAGTCAAGCATACAAATTTTCCCTGGTGACCAGTGGTTGCCAGATGGTCACGGACTGGTCTATGGGTCTCTGGAGTCTTATTTACTTGGCTCGTCACTTGGCCTGTGGTTAACATTTTTTTGACCCACATCCGTTTTCACAGCTGGACTCGTGTGATTAGGTAGTGGATCAATAGGGGTCCTTGACCCTCTTGGGTGGACACTCCCATTGGGTTAAAATCTGGGACTTTCCACCAGTTGCTCTTAGAACTGAAGAGGCTTCTCAGATTAGAGGTGAAACGTCTTCAAAAAACTTAAAGAAGTCCTGAAACTTTTCTTTCCAAGCTCCTTGGACTACGATGGCCTGGATGACTGAGAACCTTCACAGACATTCTGCCTCTTGGACTCTTTCAGCATCATGGTATCTGGTCTCGTAGTTCTTTCTTTTACCGGCACTCCATAAATCGTGCATGCTGCACTGAAAGGACACTTGATGGTGAGTCCAGAATGTCTGGCACAACGGACATTTTCTGCACAAACTCTTTAAAATTTTATGTTCTGTCATAAGATGAACAGCAATCAAAGTGAATGCTCTGTAATTGTGCTCTGTATATAAACATGAATCACTGGATGAATAAGTCTGAATGTCTGGAAGAGTAAGCTATTTTTACACGTAGAGGAGGAAATGGGTTTTTAAAAGAAATATCTATCAGAATAAAGTTTACAAAAAGAAAAATGCCCCAGTAAAAACAAACAGACTCAGCTGCTGATTTTCTACACCAATGTCACCGGGACATATTCTTTCACAATTATCATCCATAGAAGAGATTCTCACTGAGATGAATTGCTTTCATTTGACAAGTGGGAGAAACGGCAGCTACAGCGGGGACGCGTATCTCAAAAAGCACAAGTTGCGGCAGCAACGCCACAGCTCCCCCGCTAATGTCGGCTTTTCATCTACCATCTTTGCTGATAGGAATATTTCACCACCTTGGCGGGTAGACTTAGACATAAAAGTAATGACGGGAGCAGTAATTACCTGATGCAATCTGAATCCAGGCCTGTTTTCATTGCATCCAGCATGATGCGTGTTCACCAATACCGCCATGATGTTTTTGTTTCGCTTGGACGAGATGAAAAGGGGGAGCGTTCAGATACGATCAAAGGGAAAACAACGCAGGTCATTTAGTGTGATATTCTCATTGACTGGTCTTGTTTTAGAATCACTAAACCCAGACCGAGAGGTCGTTTCAGTTTAGGATGACCAGAACTGTTGTTTTTCATCTGGGACTGTGAGAAGATGCCAGATTGTTGAGGCGGGTCACTCGAGGTCTACAGATCCTCAGCAATATTAGTGTTCTTGAAGGTCTCTGTTTGTCTCCGCTGATGCGTGAAATATAGAGTTGTCCTTTAGTGACATTCTTATCTGGCCATTTGAAAAAGGAACGCAAATGAAATCAACAGACATTTCATTTTCTCCCTTTATCTTGTCTGTCACTTTGAAAAAGTAGCATGTGCTGACAGAGTGACCTTAATGGCTGCCCCGTCAAGTCGAAAAACAAATGAAATGAAACGGCAACACAAGGCAGGAGGAATTACAGTTAATAATTCTTTAGATGAGCTGGTGTTGAAAGACACAAACAAGCTGAGATGTGACTAATGACTCGCTGGTGGTCTGTGCTCAGCCTAAAAAAGCTGAGCGCAGAAGTTTAGTTTCTCTGATGCCCCAGCGTCTCACAGCAGTGATGAATGGTTTCTGTCTGGATAATGTATGTTGAGGGGTTGTTGTCAGAAGTGGGATCTGCTAGAATGACGTCATCCAATAAACAGTAAATTAGAGTTTGGCAGGGAAAGGTCCAGTGTTTCTACGAACGTTGCAACATCTGGCTTCTTCTTGAATTAAAAGCAGCATGTGTGCGTATGTGCTGACATCTGTGTGTCCTGCAAGAGGTCATGGCTTAAAATCAGCTTTTTATTTTGCTTTGTGTCATAACAATAAGATGGTGATTTACTTGAAGTGCAGAAATACAGAACCAATGGGATATTTAGACCCCAAGAGACAGTGCAGTGGGGAAGCAGGTGGCTTCTCCTTTATTCATAAGATATCGATACATATTAAAAAAAAACCCACACGTTAGCTTAAACAAACCATATCCAGTAATCGTTTTTATACCACATTGTCTGCCACAGCCATAGAGACATCATGTCTTCATATTGTAACTATGGCCGTCCATCCATCCCATTGTAATGATGGAAGTATCTCCCAGAGGAAATGCATTCATATTTGGCACAATCCTCAACTTGGACTCGAGGATGAACTCATCAAACATCAAGGTCACAGCAACAAAAAAGTTTTTTCATTCGTCATGAATTCATTATGTTAATTATAACAGTGTTTCACACAAATATCCAATAGGTTAACACTATGTTCGAGACAAATTACCACAAAGAAGTGGGACATGGTGTATATTATAAGTTGTTCTCCGTTAGTGTTTTACCCGAGACCATTATGAAAGATCATCAAGAAAGTGTTTGAATTAATACCCTTCTGTACCAAAAAACGTCCTCCCTGACGGGCAAATGTACTAACGTGTTGCTCTGGTGCAAAGTGAGTTTTGGTTTAAATAGAGAGGAATAACTGAGAAATCAGAAATAATTTTCTTGTTATTAAAACGGAGTCTGAAGTACAATTTCACCAACTCGTTTGTTTAAGATACAGCAGCCGTGGCAGTTGTTTGACTCCACATTGCAACTTTTTCTCAAAATTTTAGTTTAATTTTTAGTTTAATATCAAGATTTTGACTTTATTATCAAAACGAAACAATAAAATTTGGGGTTTTTATCAATTCACAAGCTCTTTTGCCCTGTTTAGTAAATCTAGCCATAAGAGTTCAAATTTACTCTCTACCAGTTTGTAAAAGGCTTAATTCATTAGGATGGAAATAGAAAATAGAAAATTTTACCATTGTCTAGCAGTGCGATGTTTGAGGTGTGGACCCAAAAGGAGACACGGGAGAGAAAACAAAGTATAATAGAAAGCAAGCCGTTTATGGTGGCTGGTATCACAAACAGAAAACCAGCCAAGGCGAGCTGGGGAAAAACGAAAGTGAAACCTAAACTGGGGTAAACTAAAACTAATCATAAAAACGATGACATGGAACATGAACATCAACCTGAACAGGACCATAAAAACAATCCTGGGATTTCAATGGCATGAGACAAACAGATGACCCAACACTGAACACAGGGAGACAGAAGGGTAATGAGGGAAACACAGCTGACACAAATGAACCAGACACCACAGGGGAAGTAAAACTAAACACACTGAACATGCAAACATCAGACCCTTCAAAATAAAAGAGGAAAAATAATGGAACATAGACATGACAACACTAGCTTGACAACGTGGACACAGACATGAAACACATGACAGACCTGGGATACACGGAACACAAGGAGAGACACATGGGAACTAGGGGTGCAACGATACACAAAATTCACGGTTCGGTTCGATACTTTGGTGTCACGGTTCGATATTTTTTCGATACAAAAAAAAATGTTCATGCCTTTTTAATTTGTCATTTATTAAAATTATAAATATATATTTTAACTCAAAAGTACAGTTTTTAAATTTAATGTTGCTGAAACAACAAAGTAATAAAAAAAAAAATCTATCTGATTGAGGAATCACTCATCTTTGGAAAAGAGAGTTTATTACAGAGAAATGGCTCTTTCCAAAATAAAAGCTATACTATACGCTTCTTCTGGCTCAGCAGCATATTAAACATATCAGGTCCCCATAAGGAGAATCATGTGCTAACGGCTGTCTAAATGACTCAGGTAAAGTTTGTAGCATGCGTGCTTGTTGTTTTTGACTGCTTCCACTTGTCTTTGCACTAGGATGATGTCGGCGTAAATGTGCAGTCATATTTGTTGTGTTCCCACTAGTGCTGTCAGCGTTAATCTGAAATGACGTTAACGCCACAACACGGCAAATCTCCGTTAACGAGCTACCGCGGATCGCCCCGTGCGTGGGGCTGGACGGCATCAACACATTAACGAGCTAACTGCGCTAACGCACTAGTTCCCACCCATGTAATTGAGAATGTTAGGTTTTGTATTGTTGATTGTCATTTATGCTTAGAAATATTTAACCATATATGCTTAAAGGTGTATAATCAATTGTGTAGTGATAGGACTGTGATCTTTAGCAGGCTGCAAAGGCTTGGTGTGTATTCCACACTAGAATGCACACCCACATCCTGGGAGCACGAGAGAGGTCGTACCTTCTCTTATTGTTTTATGGTAGGATTAACGTAGTTACGTCTGTTCTAGTCTAAGTGCTTTTTGTGTATAAATGAACTGCTGGACTTCCTCACGGTGTTATCTAGGATGAGGGGGGGGGTCTACCCTCTTCCTGACCAAGGATGTTTGCTTGTGTGCTTTTATGACCCTTTGATCAGCAGTACCCACACACACACACACGCACACACACGCACACACACACACATCCACCACACACACATCCACCACATACGCCAACACGCACAGGCAAGGTACTCTTTGTTTGTATGTAGACGTCATATGTTAATGAACCTATGCATATTCATGTAACCTCAATAAAAGGGCAGTGGTACGGGAGAACGGACGAGAGCAACTGGGGTCAAGCGAAGGAACGGCGCTCTGTCCGGTTTTCTCCCGTGCACGAGTAACATGAAGAACTTTGCCTACTTGTGTCTTGCTTTGCAGTGTAATTATATTGCCTTCAACGTTCCAGCGGATGGGTTCAAGCTACAAACCTATCAGAGCATTGCGTGGCACATCCAACATACTGTTTTACTTTAGTCCATGACGCGCTTACCTTCAGGGTCATAACTCACATGAAAACCAAAATAGTTCCAAATGCCAGATCTGAATGAGGGTGGGGGAGGTTCAATTTGCCATGTTGCAAGGACAGCTTAACTTCTGTCTCGCTAGCTTGCCCTGCGCTCAGTGAATCTGCGTTCGACTACTCCGCCTAGGCTGCGCTGTCGAGCGCAGATCCACTGAGCGCTCAACACAGACAGCATCGTCAGAAAGAAAGTTGATAAAATAAATTTAAAATTTTGTATTGTTCGATACATATGCGTACCGAACCGAAAGCACTGTATCGAACGGTTCAATATCGATACGAATATCGTTGCACCCCTAATGGGAACAGATAAGGGAGACGAAAGCACTGACATAACTAAAAGTAAAACACAGAAGACAGGAAAAGACACATAAATAAGGAGACATAGAAGAAACACGAACTAGACTAAAACCCAACTAAGACAAACTAATAATAATACTAGAACTTAACATTATGTCATTATATGATAAGCAATCAAAATGCAAAATAACTCAAAAATGCTGGATGACAGAGCCAGCCCCTGACATGAGGTGAACATTCTTCCTCTTACTTTGATTTTGTTTTGTTTCAACTGATTTGAATTTGGGAAACTCTTTACCAGGAAGTACAACTGCACACCACTTTGAAGTGGGACTATATTACTAAATCCATTCGACAAAATGAGGAGTACACGTGTGTAATTACACTGCAATCTATTTTTGCTTTGTTTTACAATCATTATCTTTTTGATGGTTTTTGCTTTGTGTTGTGTAAAAGCACCACCTTCAACCACCACCCCTCACTGGGCCGACACACAAACAAGCACAAACTGTTAAAGACTATTGTGCTGCTTTTTTCAGGTGTGTGCTCCTCTTCTTCTTCTTCTTCTTCTTCTCCTTTGCATTTTTTGCAATCACCAAACATCACTGTTAAGCACAATGTTCATCTGTAAGTTCCTAAACATGCTTTTCAGTGATCAGCAGCTCACTTCCACCTTAAACACCGGTCATTTAAAGCTTTACCACAAGCATCCATGCACAAAGATTTGTGATGTTTCTTCACTCACATGACTCTAGTTTTAACCAAGAATAGCTCATGCCCACGTTATTTAGAGTTGGGCTGCATTTCTGACAGAAATCGACTGCCGTTTGATATTAACTTTAAGCAGACCATCACTCCGAGCAATTACACGCCTGCCAGACGATTATGGACCTCACACTAAACATTCACTGCCCAAGTTCAGTGCCAGTGTAGGTAATATAGGACGGGGGGTGGGCGATTCCACCACTGGCATCCAAGTAACACTGGCCTTTTTATCAACTGCATCATTACTCATTGTATTAAAGCTGCACATAGCCAAGTGCATTTTTACTTCTTGGTTTGCAAACTCAAAGGAATACCCTTGTTATCTAGGGCGAGTTACCAGCCATTTTCTGCGGTTCACATTCAGTATTGTTTACACTGATAAAATCTGCCCACAGACCGCCAAACTACTTCACACTGCCTTTGTGTTACTTAATGCTGGTGCCCCTTGGACCGCACATGCATACGTAGACTCACATAGTGTGGAAACAATACCAGCCGGGGTTAGCAATTATTGGATTTGACCTGTGAAATGACCAAAAATAATCAAATTGCTTCAGACCTCCTGTGCAGTTTATACTCATACGTCAGAGTAATATCAGCTATTTTATCGGGCAGCAAGAAACCTACTAAATGTCATGTTTATGTTATTTTGATACAGCTAAACAAGATTGATGAAGCCATATAATGTCTGCTTAAATGAATACGACTAATAGAGGAGCAAAATAAGCAGGCTTTTAAGACCATTGTTTAATATTAAAGAAGCTAAAGTGTGACTTTAAAAAGTAAAGTCACACTTTAGTGGTTCTAGGATTAAATTAATTAAAATGTAATACTGTACATGTATATGTACACACACACATACTTGTTTTCATATCTTAGTCATGACATTGACTCAAAACATATATATACAAACACCCAGCATGCCCCTGCGGGCGGTTTATCCTTCAAGCACTGTCTCTCTACCAGAGGCCTGGGAGCTTGAGGGTCCTGCGCCGTATCTTAGCGTTCCCACGGACTGCGCTCTCTGGACAAATATCCGATGTTATTCCCGGATCTGCTGATACACCGCCTATTTGGGTGTGCCACCTAGTGAGTCCGACTATCGATACCACGGGGACCACTGTTACCTTCACCCTCCACATCCTCTCGAGCTCTTCTCTGAGCCCTTGGTATTCGGTATATAGGAAGGGGGAACAAAAACAACAGTAAAAGGCAGACTCATTGTGTACAGCAAGACGGTGTGTATACATCAGTGCAGTGCTATAACTTCAAATGTGTCCTAGGCACGTAGCTTGGATTAAAATTATAGGAAACAAATAACCCATCTTGGAGTTTATTAGAGACAAGCAGACACCCCGAATGATTTGGCTGTGGAAACAAATCAAGTGATCGATGTGCATTTTGTTTGTATGAATATAAACCACCGCACGCTGGCGGGCCAGTCAGTCAGCTTTGGATTAAAGTTAGAGAATGCATGCTGTGCACTCATTATCTACGTTACAAGACATATTCGCAAGCACAAATGAAGTGACACCTGCATGCACACACAAATCAGGAGAATGACAGATACACTACCGGTGTATGGCACACTGGAAGAATACAGAGGGAGTTCAAGCATGAGCCTTTTATTGGGTTCATTAGATTGCACCTCATGACAGGGGTTCCAAAAATAAATATTCATAAATTAATTAAAAGGTTTTTAACTACGAGGTGTTATTAAGTAAATGTTTTGGTATCACACTTTATTTCACTGGACCATTTTAAAAGTAAGGAAACCTTGTCTAAAAGTACAAGCAAGAAAAAAAGTAACAATCTACCATTGCAAAGATTACAAAAGGAAGCTGTGCCACTGGAATTTATATAAAAATCTCTTTTTTTTTCTTTTTGTATGGATATTATACGGAATTTGAGGTTGCTTCTGTGTTGTGTCTGCTTTTATCTGCTCACTCCCAGTTCAGCTCTACCCTTTCCCACTTACTGGGATGCTGGATGCTTTTCCATTGGACTAGACCATCCACAAACATGCACATACCAAAAAGCCCCAAGGAGTCCAAGTTTAGGTTGTCGATGGTGCAAGTGCTGATGTCCCAAAATTGCAGCAGAGATTACTGAGCACCATAGACAAACTGTAATTCACAGGATGGATTCACCCACTTTTTCTCTCTCCTCAAATCCTATATTAAGTCTATTTTTAGGGTTGCCAGAGAACAGTCCTGGGATTTACTTAAAATAGTGCTGTTGCATTCACAGCGTTTGGCTATGATGGAATAAAACCACATTGGTTCAGCTAGTAGATTTTCCAATATACAAATGTAACGAGTATAAGTGGTAAACCTGCAACCTGCAATGTTCTTGTTTGAGAGAATTTCAATATGTTGGGGGGGGGGGGGGGTTTAAAAAAGGCTCTTAATTGGTGGCTAAACATAAAACCTATTTGACAACTGTTTTTTTTTTTTGCAACTTGCATAAATGCGAAGATGAGCTCAGAACGGTTTTAGAAACGGGCAGTGACGAGAGAAGATGTTTCCAGAATGACAAGTGCAAACTTCAGAATGCAAAGACAGGCCTAGCAACGGGTTCAACAATACTCAGGTAGGCTGTTGCATTTAAATGACGCTCAGCTGTTACTAAAGGGCCCAAAATGTGCCAGGAAAATATCCCCACACCGTTAAACCACCAACAACAACCTAAAACACTGATACAAGGTTGGACAATGCTTTCATGTTCTTTATTCCTAATTCTGACACTGCAATCTGAATGTTGCAGCAGAAATCGAGACTTTTCAGACCAGTTTTTCTACTCTTCTAATGTCCAATTTTGGTGAGGCTGAGGGAACTGCCCTGGTCTTCTGTTCAGGACAGGAGTTACAGGAGTGGTGGTGCTTCTGCTGCTGTAGCCCATCTGCCTCAAGGTTTGATGTGCTGTGCATGCTCTTCGGCACAGCTTGGTTGTAACGAGTGGTTATTTGAGTCGATGTTGCCTTCCTATCAGCTCGATGCAGTCTGGCTATTCTCCTCTGACATCTGATGTCAACAAGACCTTTTCTCACAGAAAACTGCCGCTCACTGGATATTTTCACTTTTTGGAAAATTCTCTGTAAACCCTACATGAAGCTGTGTGGGAAAATCCCAGATCAGCAGTTTCTGAAATATTCAGAGCAGCCTATCTGGTGGCAACAACCACACCATGTTCAAAGCCATTTAAATGACCTTAATGCTTGAGTTCATTTTGAGTTGATGCCAGTTGATTGGCTGATGAGATATTTGCAATAAATTAAATTACAAAATAATTAAAAAAGAATAGAAGTGGTATATAATTAGCCTGATATGGCTTTATAAAAGCTCTGGCATAGCTATGGCTTTGAAATCGAGTCTTATGCTGTGCAGGAAAAACACTTCAAGCCTAAACACTCATTCCTGCAGAGTCAGCCCTCACAAGATGGTGTAACTCTCTTGGACTGTTGCCTCTTTCCTGAGACATGTGACATGAAAACCTAGATGATTGCAGTGATTAAGGAGCGCTCAAAAGATTTAGTTACTCTTTTCCATCAACCTCTGACAGAACTATAGTCATGGATAGGTGGAGAGCACAAACACCAGACTGTGAGGAAGTCCAGCAGCTGGGCTCTGACTTTTCTGGCAAGCACAATTGAATTAACCTTCAGTCTACTTTTGCACACAAAGATGGATCACCAGAAAAAGCTCCTGACTTAAAAGCCTGATATAATTTTTTCTTTTTTTCACGGTTCTGTCCAATTAATTTTTGGAATTCATTACAGCTACTAGGAGTTGTGTTTTAGAGACTGCTTAATAAAGTCTGTATCCTTCATGAAATTACTCTATTTGTTTTTTACATCGGCTCACCTGCCAATTCTTCATCCTGGCGTCTTGTCCATCATCCTGTCCTACCAGTTTGCCAATCTGTCCGTCTGTCTGTTAGCCTGTCATGATCACAAACAGCTGTACAAACACAAAGTCGTGCAATCATGGGACTCTAAAGGGATTGCACTGGACCGATTAGCATCCATAATGAATTTTCTTCCCTAAGTCAGGATTTGAGCCATGGCTGCAATGAAGCATAGCACACATTGGTGTAATCATCTTGGGAAACTGGCAAAATCCCAACACACATCTAAAATGACGCAACCACAAACAGGAAATGGAGGGAGAGTTGAAAAGGAGCGAACGTGGTTTAGTAGAAGAGAACAGGACCTGCTGCAGGGGAATGAGTAATGAGTAAGCTGACGATCCAAACAAGTCACCATTTGTCTACGCTTTAGACCACACATTGTGATCCAGGCTTCACACACATTCACAAAGCAGGTATGTGGTGTACAAAGGTGAGGCAAGTTTAACTCAAACAGATTAGAACCTTTCAGGATTTTTCTTGTCAAAAGTCAATGAATCCCGACAGCAGAAGCCGTTACCAAACAGTATCTGTTAAAAGAGTATCTGTTCTATATTCTCACTGCTGCTCCCAGTTGCTGCTGGATAACTATATACACATAACTATATAGAGTTATTTGATGCCCTGCCGAATTTGTAACTTCCAAACAAATGAACGGGGCCTATACATGTGCCTCTTTAGCAGCGGGATCTTGTGGGTTCAGTAAAACCTCAGTCATTTATGACATATTGTGTTACCATTGGTGTTCTTGGTGACTGTGTGTCCCAACTGCCTGCAGATCATTAACAACCTCCTTCAGTATAGTTGTGGACGGATCCACCACCTTTCTTATGATCATACTCGCCCAGCGAGTTTGATTTTCTCCATTTCTGAATACTCACACAAACAGTTGTCACCTTCTCACCAAGTTTCTTCCTTTCAGCCTTGTGCAGATCTGCACTCTTGTCCCTGACATCTTTTGAGAGTGCTTTGGTCATGACGATGGTGGTGGAAGGAGCTGGTTCTTTGGACAGGTGCTACACAAAACGAGTTGACATCAGTTGAGTATCTGTGCTTGATTGGTTTTAACCGATTCTGTTCTGTTTCCTCGTTCTCACAACCAGTCGTACCAGATAACTGCCCCTCCCTGAGCATGGTTTATCCTTTTAACTGGGAGTTTTGCCTCATGACCCTACTTGAGACTGAGCACCAGCACTTGAGCACCGTGCTGATAATGATCAGTCAAAAATGCTACAAGGCGGTGCTGGATGGCACTCTCTGACTGTTTACTTAATCTTTTTTTTTTGGCCACCTGAAATAAAAATGGGCTTGTTCCAGATGCTTTTCTGTGGCCTATTTTGATAGATGAAGCAGAGTCAGAGAAAAGCAGGATATGTCAACAAGTATGAACTAGAGTGCAAAAAGCTGTAGTGTTAAACTGAACCATTCCGTTTCAAACCACTATTAATGACAAGTGATGGAGCGTAGATGTTTTCAGGGGAGCTAATGTTTTTCCTAAATTCCCATCAGCATCATTATCCTGGAAACATGTGTATGTTAGCATTACCCCTTGAGGATGCGTAGACAGTATAATAGATGGACGTAGCCTCCAGCTTTAAAAACTGAAGCCAGTGCAGAGTTTGAAATGTGCACACTTCTAATGGCTGAAGAAAAGACTTCACTGCTGATCTGATTTTTTTTTTTGTACTTTAGTAAATATTCATTGCCCTGACTTTCATTAACAAATTATGTTTTGTGGAAAATACATGATAGACATTATTATTATTTTTATTTTTTTTATTATCAGTGAGTCACAGCCCATCAGTCAGATTACAGATTAAATAGCAGTGAACTTGTTTTTTGGATGCTATTCATGTTTTATTCTTAGAAATATAACTCCAGGACTGGATCTGTGTTTCAGATTCAGTAACACTGTGTGATTCATTTGAAATCCTAGTAATTTTTTTTAACATTGCCACTAGAGTTATTATAGCTAACAACTCCCACTGCTTCACTCTTCTGTTCTAATTCATTTTCCAAACAACAAGTTGGTACAAGGTGGCAGTAGCCAATTGGCCAAGTCCCAGGATTAAAAAACAGTAGTCTACAAGGTGCTTCATGGTGCCTAGAGCTATCTTTCATATACAGTTAGTGTGAATCTCCTAAAATGAGCTCCAAAAATTGCTGTAGAGCTCAGAAATTTCTGCATAAAGTGTTTGAGTAGGGTTTTGCAAATACAGTCCTGTGAAAAAGAGATTTTACAGGACTTTATGCAGTCTTGAGAAGCAGAGCACACTCTACATACTGGTTTCATAGGAATTAAGAGGCTAAGTAGCAGCCAGGTGCAGCTAATCAAAGCCACTTGACTTATTGATAATCAGCACGTGTTTTATTAGTTTGCTGGTCTGAACCATTCAAGTGTGTATTAACAAACTGACCACAAGGTCAGACTATGCAATGCTCAGAGAAATGCAAAAGACCCAAGAGCTACATCTCAGATGCTACACAGGCTCAGTTACTTTGTTAAATGTATAAGTTTGTGACAGTACGATTAGGAAAAGACCAGAAGAGTTGCCAGCAGAAAGACTTTTTTCTCTAAAAACAAAATATCAGCATGGATAAGGCTGGCAAAGTTGCACTTGAACAAACAAACTGATTTCTGAAGCAATGTCCTTTGGACAAACAAGACCAAAGAGGATTTTTGGTCTAATGTATAGTGTTACGACCCACTGCACCCTGCCATCCTTTTGGGCTACTTGTGTCTTGTTTTCAGGCATTGGAGAGGTGGCGTTCCTGTTCACAAATAGTGACACTGGCAACACTTGGGACCAGTGTGCCAGGGCCCCATTAAAAACCTTTAGGGCCTAGCTGTGCGCAGACTCATTCCCCCGATACACCCTGTTGGACTCTGGTTGCTTTTGGTTTGGTTCTTTCATTTACTAAATACACACACGCCATATTTTTTGCTTTTGACAATAGGTTTCTTTTTTCTGATTTATTTACCTAAAATATAACAGTTCGGAAGACATTCCTATGCATCTCTGGGTCTTTGTCATGGCCCTGCAGCCTGGTTTGTGCCAATAGCGGTATATTTTTTTAAAAACCAAACACATCATATCAGAAAAATCAGTTCCTATCAAGTGCCAAGCACAGTGGTGGAGGGGTTATGATTTGGGCTTATTTTGCAGCCACAGCACCTTTCAGTCGAAACTCAATGACTCCTCTATGAACTCCTCTAAATACATATATATGAAGCCTTGGCTGAAACAGGTTAATGCAATAATGCAATAAGCATTGGTCCCAAAGGTTCAGTCAAAGTCCAAACTTCAGTGTGGTTAAAATGCTGTGACAGGACTGTGCAAACCCCAATGAACTGAAGCACAGTTGTAAAGAAGAGTGGGTCAAAATTCCTCCACTGCAATGTGAGAATCTCATAAAGTCAAATAAAAAAATGTTTACTTCAACTTATTGCTGCTGAATGTGGTTCTAGAAACAAATAATGGGGTTTGCTTAATTTTTCACAGCAGTCCTGTAAAAACTGTATCTGTGTCTGTTTGTGAATGAGGTCCGTTCTTTAAAATAGATGGGAACCTTTTTCTCAGCAAACACAGACACTAAACGGTGTAAATGCCGGGGGCTATTTTTAGCTGTGGATTAATTCACATTTACTGTTAAGTATTTCCAGGAGCAGGAAGGTGTTTGTGGCATTCATTCAAAATAAACTGATGAAGATAATAGAGCCATATGACACAGAGTACAACAGTGTAGTTCGCTGATGTGTTTTTAATAGTTTTTGGATGATAAAGGAGCTCTATGGCACACAAGAATAAACTGTAGCGGGGTCTGGCTTCACAAACAACACTGTAGGATCTGTTCACTGTTGGTTTTGGGCTTTTAATGGGATTTGTTGATGGCATCTGGTTTTACTGAGCTCGTGATGACTCCCATAAACACGCTCTCTGAACTCCCTTATTTATTTTCAGCACCATTCAGCATAATTAACACTGACAACCACTGATTACCTATTGTTCACAAAACCCATATTCGGCTTTAATTAATCTCGCCAACAAATAAATTGCAGAAATTTCAGTTCACCGCACACGTAATTTGCTGCCAGAGGTGCATTCGTCCCCTGTGACCCGAGAGAAGGGATATACGGTGAATAGCTGTTATTCCTTCTTTGTTATGAGGAAAATAGAGCTGAACGTGGGAAGTAGCCAGATCACAGTTCACTGATGTTCTTTGTGATCATCGCATTACTGTAGAAAAAAAAAATGAATCTCTGACTTGTTGCTCTTTGAAAATTTGAAACTGATTATATTTTTACTGCACTTGTTCATCCTCGATTCTCAGTCTTCCTGCGGACTTCTTATATGTGCTATTTTTTCTCAGCAGCAGCTATGGAAATGTTCTTCATTGTCATGTAAATTGTGACAAATCCTAGCAATGCACACAATGCCCGTAGCTCCCCTATGGCCGAAGCAACGGTGTCAAGGCAGACATCCTGCTCCCGCTGAGTCCAGGCATCTCATATGACATGTTATCTAATCCTGACAGCAGTGTTTTCCTTTATGATGCCGATAAACACCTGCATATCACTCATGTGCAACTGTCAAAGCTCAAGAAAGAAAAATACAACAATGGGAAGTTTTGGCAGCTCCACAACGTTCATCCCCATCATGGAAACTACAAATGAAACCTGAAGAAGAATAAAAGTGTGAACTATTTTAAAATGATGGCAGATGTAACAGCACAGCAAAGGCGTTAAAAAAATAAAATGATCACCTCAGAAACAAAAGTGATGCTTTATGTTTCTATGAGGGTATTTATACATAATCACAAAGATATTTGCATTCGATGTACTTTATGTAATAAGTGGATAAATTATTTGCTAACATTAGGCAGCAGTGGGATTGCATTAAAATTCTGCTGTATGACTAAAATGCATAATTAGAATTAATGTAGCCAAATAATATAGCCCCTGTTACTTTTGTTTAGCGGTGTTATGATGAGGGAATTGTGAATCCAGCAAACAGATTAAGTGAAGTATTTCTCGATCGCCCGGGGCTTGTTGTGTTACTGCTGAATATGTGCATCATTTTAATAACAATAATGCGCTTTTTTTTTTGTTTAAGATTTGTGTTTAGAGGGGGAAATATTCAGATTCCACAGATGTTAGGATGTTAAGAGATGTGTCTGTGAAGAGGCTCATTTCTAATACATGTGTCTTTCTCTAGTGTAACATCCAAATTATTAACAAGTAAAAAACAATTTTCTAATTACTGTAAGAATTTCTATTTTAGTCACTGTCTTAGAATGACTCTGGTTTGTTAAAGTCCATTTATGAGTTCTAGAGTGGTGGACCTGTGCAGCAGAAAATGACTGCTTGCTTTTTAGGGCAGCATTGCTTCACAGCACGAAGGTCTTGAGTTCAATTCCACCATCAGGCACATGCTCCTCGTGTTTACACGCGGTCTCCCCAGGTACTCCCACTTCCTCCCACAGTCCAAAGACATGCAGTTAGTGGAGTTAGTGTGAATTCTTGTCTGTCTCTATGTGTCAGCCCTGTGCTCGACTGGCGACCTGTCCAGGGTGTAACCTGCCTCTCACCCTAAGACAGCTGGGATAGGCTCCTGCCCTCCCGCAACCCTGACAAGGATAAGTGGAAGAGAATTGATAGACAGATGGAAAATTCGTGCACTTTTTTTAGTGCTGTCAGCGTTAATCTCGTTAAAATCCGCAGATCGCCCCTTGCTCGGCGTTAACGAGCTAACAGCGCTAACGCATTGACACTGTGCAGCCCTACGCACAGGGCGATCCGCGCTAACTCGCTAATCGAGATTTGCAGTGTTAATGCGGTTATAGCATTTTAACAAGATTAACGCTGACAGCACAAATTTTTTAATGTCTTTGTTGATTATTCTCTGCCACACATTTCAGTCCTGATACATGCTAGCCTTACTGTTGCTGCAATTAGCTTGTCTTTAAACTGTAATTGGACACATATGTCATTAGTGCCATCGGTTCTGATAGATAGAAGTTAATCCACAAGCTCTAGCAAAGTATGTTGGGCAATTTTCAGCAAACTATCTATGTAGCACATCAAAGGAAGTGAAACAAAATGTGGGATCGATAATATATAAACAGCCTCAGATTTGCATGTTTAACTCACAGAGATCCTTAAATGCTAAATATCATAGTGAGTGTTATTTTCAACCAGGGTCAGCTGTGCTTTTTTAAATATGACACTCCTTTTCCACTTCCACAGATTTAGTGAATACTTCTGGCCTAAATCTATTGAAAATGCACAGCATGGAGTTTTGATAGGAAGTACTCTACAGTGACCTTTAGCACACATGCCTGTGGACACAGGTTAAGGTTCAGGTCACCTGACAGGAAACTCTTTGGCAAGCATGATGCCCCTGTAAGATTTTTGTATTTTAAATAATTGGTTACTTTTTTTTAGGTTTTAACTTCATTTAAATCACCTTTAATGTATACCTTTCATTCAGTAGTAATAAAATAATATAAAAAAAAATAGTTGCTTAGCTGGTTCCAGATTATATTCATGTAATTAATTATCCATCCTTTTCTGTTTATCCAATTCAGCATTAGGAGCTAGACTCTGTCCAGGGTCAGCCCTGAGACAGTCCAGGAGGATGTACCCTGCATCTAACAGCTAAGTAATTAATTATATTACCTGATATTTCTGTCTAGTATTTAGAAAATTGGCTTAGCAAAGCCAGAGGCTGCTGGTTAAATTCAAGCTGATGGCACAAGTCGCCTTTGGGGCAACTGGCATAAAGCTGTGTCAAATCAAACATGCAGAGCTACCTGCTGGTGACCCCTTGTGACAAGGGAGCAATCGAAAGTATCTCCTTACACCATCCATCCTCGAGGATCAGGGGTGAGAGCCTATCCCAACTGCCATAGGGGAAGAGGTGGGGTACCAGTATGTCACAGGGCTAACACAGAAAGACATACAACCAATCGGCAATTAAGAAACACTTAAATTAACCTAACTCCACTAACTACATGTCTGAATGGCAGGAAGCTGCACAGACATGGAGAAAACATGCAAACCTCTCACAGAAAGGTCCTGGTCAGATGGTGGATTTGAACCCAGGAACCGCTTGATGTGAGGCAACAGAGCTAACCACTGTGTCACTGTACTACCCGTTTAGCTCTCTGCTGTTGTCTATAAATCACTGTAGTTTATTTCATCACTGATGAAATGCTCTGTCCAGATATTCTGAACATGAGGTCCTGCAAAAAGTATTAACTGAAATCTATGTGGTGGAAAACCCCTTTTAATTATACATCTGAGTCTTTTTGCTGTTTATTACATTAGCCACTCTGCACAGAAGCATCAGCTAACCACCCAAAAATGTAAATTTAAAGAGGTCTGCTGGCAGTCAGTCTCAGATACACAGCATCAGTGACAAACACTGCCTCAGTGTTTACGTTTAGGCTAAATAGTCACTTGTTTAGCGCTGCCTGCTCCTCCTAATCCCCTGTTTGTTCTTTTTCCTCTTACATTTGCATCCATTTGAATCACACACACTGTAATATATTTCTGTGTCACATCCCAACATCGCTGTAAGAAATGGAGGAATCTGCTGGAGCTGTGTGGCTCCCTGTTAAAGCAGAGGCAGCATTGAGTAATGCGTGGTTACTCTGTGATTTCATGCCGTATGAAACAATTCCCATGACCGGAGTTTAATTTTTATTGCGGGCACCATGCAAAACAGCTAGCACACAGTGCTGACAGATGAACTGAAATGAAAGACTCCTTTAGTGCACAGTCGCTGCTCACTGTTGGTAATAGTGTGTATTTCATGCTAAACTTTCCATTATCTGCTTCCTCCCCACTGGGACGTACTTCTCACCAGTGTTCATATCCAACTTCAGATGCCAACAGGATGACTCTGTCACACAGCAGTAATTTGGGACCAATGCTACTCTTGCAGCTTTCCCCTTTTGTTTAAGCTGACACATGCATCACCTTACAATACAGTTTTCTATAATGCAGCTATAACCACTACCTTTTGTTTCTTGCATGACTTAACACACATTCTGCACCTGTCCTTATAATAGCGTTTGGCACTGGTGTCCCTTCAGCTGAATCCCTTTTCCATTGCAGTCACCCATCTGCTCTGTCCTGTTTCTGTGTTTGCACTCCACATCCTGTACGAACTAATGAGCCTGAGACGCAGATTCCATCGTCTGTTGCGATCTGCCACCAGAGCACTAGAAGAAGAAAAAACGTTAGCCACTGTAGGCAAAAACAGGGCATCTGCTGTGCACATAATCAGTTTGATGTCAGTTGTGGAACAAACAGAAGGGAATTTCATCAGGGCCTGATGTCTTTGTGGTGCAGCTGATATGTCTACTGACATAATGGAGGAATTCTAGTGGTGATGGGATGACTGAGTGCAGTGTCAACAAACCAAGGAGTGACTTTCAGAAAAGTAATGTTTTTTTGTAATTTAATCCCTTACTTCTTTGTGTTTTGTTTCTTTTTGTTCTTTAGAGAGACAGTAACATAACAAAAGAGTGTACAGCGGTTCAAATCTTTATTTCTTGACCTCCGCTAACTCCCTCAACAGAAAGCATCACAACAACATAGATCACTTGGATAAATCTCAGCGACACAAAAGCAAAAAGAAGGCAAAAAAGTAGAGACTCTGAGGAGCGATATGTGCTGCAGTGACAGTTAAAAGTTGTGCTCATTTACAGTGAAGCCTCTAGCAGCTCTCGGATGGGTGTTTTTCTAAACTTATCTCTTCGTGGCCCGGGGTGTCACAAACAGGAAGCCTGACCTGCAGGGGGAATGTGCTCCTGTGAGTGTGGTTTGTGTGAAAGCTGTGCTGTGAGCAAAGCTTTAGCAAGTCTAACATCCACGTCACATGATGGATTCAGATGAGTCCAGGCAGAGTTAAGAGCAGGTAACTGGTTGTTGTGGCTGGAATTAGCTTCTTACTTGTAAATCCAGAGAGAACGAAAAGGGGAGGTTACCTTCATTCACTGAGTTTAAACATCACTCTGCAGTCTTGGCTAGCTTAGCATTAGCATGCTTATGGTGGTTGCAAAGAGCTAAAGTTGTGTTAGCAGCATAACACAGTTATTTCTGTCCTGAACGCAGTTTCCACTTTCCCGTCGTGCTCTCATCCTTTTGTGTAATAAAAATAAAACTAATGTCTGTATCTCCACTCCTGAAAAGCTGTAGCCTGCTCTACCATTTTCCTCCTCATGCACACAAGTTGAAGATCTGCCCAGAGATAACTGAAGAACCTCTTTAACGCAAGCAACAACATAACTATAACTGTCATGTAATTACTATATTTAGTATGGCGACAAGTTACATTACTGTGTTACTGAAAGATGCGATTACACCCAACACCTGTCCTTAAATACAGGTGAATATTTTACATGTGTTGGCTGAAAACTGGAACAGGAGACACTGCCAGCAAGTGGAGACCAGGGCAAACCCAGAGCACCTATACCTGGAAAGCAGTGTGAGTAAAGCACAAAGAAAGGCTGTGCCCTGCACAGGGCTAAGACAGACTAAGGTCAGTCAACATCCATTCTGTTCAAATTCAGCTCAAATGAATCAACAGAGCTAAAACACAGACTTTAGTGTTGATTTTGTATTAAATTCTGTCATTTCCACCTTATCGACAATAAAGGGTAATCGTGGATCTTTGAGCTCCCATGCAAACGATATAAGCTAAACTTTTTAATACAGGGATGTAATATGTGAATTTCAAATTAAAAACAGGTGAAAGACGATGGTTGTCTCTGTTAGATTGGGTCATCCACCATCACAAGCAGCACAGATCCAGCTCTTGTTAATTCTGTATATGCTAATATATGTAACTATTATCGTTCATTCACAGTGAGCTTAAGTTTTTATGCAACATTAAGCAAATCTCTTCCATGTGTCCGAGCGCATCGTTCCAACCAATCCTTTCACTGCGGCTTGTGAAACTCGAGAGTTATTTTCTAGTCCTGCTGAATTACATAAAAGAGCTTTAAGCAATGCTGTGAAAAATTTGAACGTTGTGGTCGACTCGAACGTGAAAGACAATATGGAGAAACACACTGCTCAGGAAATGAACACTTGGTTACCTGATGGTATTATAGCAGCGAGAATCGAGTTTGTAAACCGTGTCCTCGAGACATCTGCTACCTTCAGGCTGCAGGCGTGAGGCAACCTGCCAGTGTTAAACCATGTGTGCGAGCGAGAGTTTAATACACCTGCCTTTTTCTTATGTATGTCTCCTCTGTTCTAATAGTAATATTTCCATAAATTTGAAATATGTCTGCATCGTTCGTGGGACTTGTTGGCCTCATTTTCATGCACTGTACCCAGGACTCCGTTTGCTAAAAACTGAGTGGTGGTCTGAATGAAACAATAATAACAGGGACAACATTAGTTTGGTGCATTTTCCTGAAAAAAAAGATGTTACTGAATTTGTGCACGAAGCTTTGTCTCCATGTTCCAAACGTTCCAATTTTGTCTTCTCTGTCTTGCATCTCCACTCCAACAAGGCAAGGAGAAGCCCCAGTAGGAAAGGCCCAACAAGGGCTCTTTAGACTCAGTGACAAGGGTGAGAGTTAAGTCCTTCTTTGGTATAATTAGGAAATAGTGTATGTTATAAAGTGCAGATGCGTTCTTGTGTAATTAGATCGAGTTATCCATGCAGATTCCATGTCTCACCAGTCCAGACAAAATATCATGACAGTGTAGTGAAAATTGCAAGCTTGCATGTGCTCTGGAGCCCTGAAACTGGCATCTGTGATTGACACCAGGCTGATGGGGTGAAGCTAACACCAATGTTTTCACTGGTTTGTAGTGGCAGCTGAGGCAATTGCTGTCTAAGTGTGCTGCATGTGTACAATTCTCTGCTGGTTGTCTCTGTGACACTCTGTCAGCCTTGTGCGTAAATGTACAGATATCTTTTTAAGATCAACACCAAATAAATAAATAAACTTTAGTCCAACTCATTGATTGTCTAGTTATGAGGAAGAGGAGGGGTAATAAAGGGCAAACTATCTTCTCCAAAAGCCCAGTAATAGGCAGTTATTACCCTGTTTGAGTCTTTCATTGACAGTACTGAGGCTAGAGCTGTAATCAGTCCATAAGGCAGTGTGGAGCCCTGGCACATACAGCAACAGTGGAAAAAGATGGAGGGAGGAAAAAGACAGCTGAGACTCAGGCTGATGCCAGATGCCAACAACGCATAGGTTTTAAGAGGAAGTTAATTCATTCCCAGAGGATGTATCACGTAACGTCAGCACACACTGCTGTAAACCACTGATAGCTCAGTGGGACGGATACAGAACGGCCCATAAAATGTCGGGAAATTTAGGCTTCAACACCTGCAATCCTTCAAGGCATCAGATTGATGCCATAATGCTGAGCTGTCCCGTTCAATTTAAAAACGCTGCAACGGGACGGCGAGCTCGAGCCTGGACTCGGCGCTCAGAGGATTAAGGCAGGAGGCCTGGCAACACAATTAGATCTCTGACTGTATCACCGCTCTTTACGTGTAAGCCGCCAGGACGGACAGATTAAAAATATCCGTGCGTACAGCGTACCTTGTTTGAGCCTCCGTTTGAGGTGGAGAAATCCAGCGAATCCAAATCAAACAAAGCGTGTGGTGATCCAGGTGTGTGCTGTGTATACAGGTGTGTGCGGGTTTGGTGAATAAAAACCAAAAAGAAACAAAAAAGACACTGATGGACTAACGCGATTGATCTAGATATGAGACAAAGTATTCCAATAGAGTGTCCAGTGTCAAAATATCTGCACTGCATTTTACTCCAGGAACGTCTGCTCTAGTTTGGAAGCGTGGGAAAGCAAAGCCTTTGTCTGAATCAGGCCAGACGAGTCAAAGGGCCTGCAAGGCTTGTTTCTGTGTGTGTGTGTGTGTGTGTGTGTGTGTGTGTGTGTGTGTGTGTGTGTGTGTGTGTGTGTGTGTGTGTGTGTGTGTGTGTGTGTGTTTTGCAGCTGTAGCATCACAGACAGTCAAGCCTGGATATCCAGTGATGTCATCCAGAGTTATAAAAACAAGAGCTGTGTTCCAAACTACTGTGTGTGTATGTGTGTGTGTGTGTGTGTGTGTGTGCTCATTATAAAGCTCTGTAGATGAGCTCATACTGTAGCTTTCTACCTGCTGTCACCGTGGACTTGAGCCCGCTGACTGAAGCCTCTCAGTAACAAAAGCTCTCTGATTCCTGTGTGAAACCTCTCATAAAACATCAATACTTCATTAAGACAATCCTGTGCCGCTGCTTGATTGCTAATGGCTGGTATGACAGGAAATGAGTTCCAGCTGATTCGGCTTTGCTGCTGTTGTAAACGGGAAACACCGTGCAAATGTGGCCGAAATTAGTTTTACACTGCTTTACACACACACACACACACACACACACACACACACACACACACACACACACACACACAAAATAGACAATTTTCTCTCAAAGTTAAGTCAAAACTGCCAAAATATAACTGGCACCAGCAATCATCTGTTCTATATTCAACAGAACGCTGCTTTTGATTTTCAATGTAACTTATTTGAAATGACGTAAAAATGGCAAATTTATTACTATTGCGTAGATGTACATGTCATTTTTCTGTAGCTCCTACAGAAGTACCCACGCTTTCAATGGGTGGCTTGTCTCTTCTTCAGCTCTATTAGCCTCAGATTTGATGGGAGCCTTTCCACCCAGCTGGAATTTAAGCTTTTCTCACAGATGTTCAGTTGTATTAATTTCAACACTCAAATGAGTCAGAAAAGTCCAGTGTTTTCTTCTTGACTGTGTTTTTTGTGCTTTTGGATGCAGTTTTGGGCTCATTATCCATTTGGAAGAGCTGGTGACTGACACAATGCTTTCTAACACCAAGACTGTTGTTTTGGCTTGGAAATCTTCAGATTTCACAATCCCAGAAGTATTACATTTTGTCAGTATTCAGTAGATTGTGTAAGGTTTTCCTGGTTTTTCTTTGAGCATTCTGAAAATGAGTTATATTGTTGACTAGGAATCGACTTGGAGGTCAGCTCATGGTCTTCTCCAGTCATTTTGATTTTTCTATCCACTACAGGGTCAATTTTGCCCTTTTGCAGCTACAGCCATTGACCAGAGCTATGGATTTTGAGCTACTAAATAAAAAGCCCTGGCCGTACAGTAAGTACATCAAGCTGCTGCCTGGATATGGTTTTGCAGCTTCAACTTGACCATGATCGACCTTTTTTTTACTCTCTCTCTTTAGACAGCTCTCTTTTTCTTTTTCTTTTTTCTTTTTTTTAGTGTTTCTTCAGTCTTGCTCTGCAGATGGACTCCAGCTTCAGTGTCTTCGACTGCTGCTGGCAACGATCGCCGGCAGTCTAATCAATCATTGGGTCTTCCTCGTTCTGCTCTGCAACACGTGAACTAGTATCCCACCTCCTGTAGACTGGTTGGATTGGGCCTCCAATCCTGAGAGGAGCTCCTGGAGAGCAGAGCAAAGGCTACCGGCACCAGCTGCAGTCTAAAAACAGTGGAGCTGGAGTGTGTCCAACTCCGCTGGAGATTTCTGCTGAATGCCAGTGGCAGTTATTTGTCACCACTTCTAAAGGTTATTTATTGTTTTTAAGTATAGAAAAGCAGAAATGTGTGTCTTTTCACAGCTTTGTTGGTAAGCCTAAGGTATGTAGATGCTCATAGCAATATAACTGAATACATGAAAGTCACATTAATGTCTCCATAAAGCATTTCAATTTCTCTTTGCTGGTGTTTCCTTAAGTCATGGTGTGTTTGACCTCTCAGCCTGATCATGATCATTAAACTCATTCCTTTATATTGTTCTTTTTAAACGTAAAAAATCACAGCTGGCTTCAAAAAAAGGTTTGAATGCACTTTATAACTCCTTATTTTGACTGTCGACAGATGACTGCTTCTGCAAGCCTCATAAATAAAAACACTTAACTATGATTTTGATTTTGGAGTTACGATGAGTGTGTGTCTCACACGCAGATGCACACATTCACACAGATTAATACACACAGATATAACAAAAGAACATCCAGATCAGTGTGCTTGTAAAATCTGAAGCACAAGGAAGGGTTCACTTTGTGCCTGAGGGGAAACTCTAGCAGTCCAAGAGGTGAGAAATGACATAACACAATTACACACACACTTCACTCACACTGTTATCTTTTCCTGACAGAATCAAGAGCGTGGATTGTTGCATACAAATGAGAGGAAATGATTAAGACAGAGATAGCTTAATTTGGTGTGTGTGTGTGTGTGTGTGTGTGTGTGTGTGTGTGAGTGTGAGAGAGAGAGAGAGAGAGAGAGAGAGAGGGTTGTCCAATCAAGAGATCTAGCCGATGTCAGTATGCAAGGAAAATATGAAAACTGACAAACCTCTTATTGATCTGTATGGAAAGATACTTGCATATCAATATGGATTTTTTGTGGTAAATATAATCATCACCTCCCAAAAACACACGTTGCTGTGATCTCAGTCATGAGCACTGATATAGCCAAGTTAGAGGCGTTCTGGGGGCTGGTTGATCTGCTGAAGCAGGACGAGCACGGCATAGATCATCCGCTCTGTTACTTTTGAAGAGTTTGGAACACATCAGTGACATTACAGCATCATTCAGAAACAGGTCTGAGGTGTCCATGGTGCTGTGTGATAATGCAAATTTTGGTATCCAGCTGATATCAAGTAAACACACAAACACACAGTATTTTAATACTGATACCAATAGTTTTAACCTGTAAACGCAGCTTAAGTAGGGGAGAGTAGTGTTGCATGATTTATGAGATGAATCATCATCAATTTTTAAATTCTGAACACATTTTAATGAACACTAAATCACTTTGATTTTTACTTTCCACAGTAATTAGTCAACAAAACAAAACACACCCTTCAGCTTTTCATGTATTTTGAAACTGAGTTTTTTGGAGACGTGGAATGTAAGTGTGCCAGTCTCTACAGGACTTTGGGTCAACTTCTGTGAAATGTGCTACAGGCTACATATAAATAATGAAAAGGTTCAAACATTTTTCAAAGAGCATGTTTGAGCTATATTATTCTTCTCCAAAAACATAATTCAATACTCAACTTAGAGGACAGAAACAAAGTATCCATCCTATCATGCTAGTATTGAGTCGATAATGGTATCTTTGGTATCCATACTATTGATATTTTGATTGATATCCCCACCTCTACCATTCAGACAGGAAGTGTTTTCCTGTCATGTGGCAACCAGAGACCATAGAAAGTTAGAAAAAGAGAAATAACTACTGGTGACAGCAAAGTGGGAGGGTCCCGAGTCAAACTTCCCTTAAGTTTACCGACTCTCAGTGTGAGTAAGCAACACAGTTGATTTACATATGGCAGGGTGGTAAACACATTAAAGGGCTACCAGTCAACCAGACCCTGGAAGGCCCAACAAAGACAAACTAATGCATTACAGCACTTGGAAGTGCATCATGGGTCCAGAAGTATCCCAACCATCGTGTTCTCTGACCACAACGCTCATGTGCAGGTCTTTGTTGCTTATAACCGAACATCGTGGCTTTATGTTCTTGAATCAAACATTTGTAAATGGGCAAAATGCTTGATTTTTGGGGTGGAGGGACGTTATCATGATCCCTGATATATATGATATCGGTTTATTTTTATGTTTCCTTCTCCTCAACTGAGTGCATGTGCGTGTTTGTTTGATGAAATGAGACAGGCTGATTCCAGTCACTGGCGAATTTAATGAAGTTGCTGTCTTTGGATCAGCAGCCACTTAAAAACGTCCAGCTGACATTCACCGTCTCCTCGCCGCTTCTGCATCCAGCAAGAGTTTTATGTGAGTGCCATGACTGAAAATAGTTTGAGTTTGAGAGTTGAGATTGTGCTACCTGTGCAGTTTGCTGTGAGCTACTTGAAAAAGTTATTTGTAAATGGTAAATGAGATATATTGATTATGCTGGGCATTTAATTTCAGATTATTAGGAATGAGAAACTCTTATCTGTTTTTGAACATCTAGGTTAGAGACAAACACATATTGTCATTTGTTTGCCTTGTTGGGGAGAATAGGGTTCTTTGGAGGCTTTTGTTTGTTGTTTTGGGCATGACTCATCTCTGACGCAAATAAACTGCTGCTCAATATCTTGAGTTGTTGTCTGCTGCTGTTCCCCTCTTGGGAGTGGGAAGAGTAACATAACAAAGCATGTTACATTACGTGGGCCGTAACAATGTGACACACTCACTGCGTAATCTTTAAATGCTGATTTTTGTTTCTGTCCTTTATATTCAGATTTTCAATGGAATTTGATACATAAAAAAAATCAACACAAAGCAGGAAAATACGCTCATGTGAAAACTCTGTGCAGCTGTGAAAAACTAAGTACAGCGTTACCGTTTCCATAGCGGTAAGTAACAGCGAGAGAAGCAGCCAGGTGCTGCAAATCAAATACACTTGATTAACTGATCGTCAGCAAGTGTGAGCTCCGCTACAAAAGCAGAGCTTTCAGTGTTTTGCTGGTTTGGAGCATTCAAGTGTGCGTTAACACAATGAACACAATCTTCCCAGAAGAGAACTTCCCAGAAAATTCACCCAAAGGTCAGACCGTGCGATACTCAGAGAAATGTCAAATAACAAAGAGCTACAAACAGACATGTCGAAGTTCACAGCAGTATAGTTAGAAAAAAGGCATCTGGAAAGTTTTCACGTCTACATTTTCATGTTACAGTCTCAGTCCAAAACAGTTTAAATTAATTTCTTACCTCAAAATACTACATATAATAGCACCATGAAGACAAAGTGAAAAAATGGGCTTTAAACTCTTGCAAATTCACTAAAAATTTAAGAAGAAAAAAACAATGCTCAATACTGTGGCACACTCAGGTGAAAGGGGGATGGAGATGGTGGCCCACTGGCAGATGCATGCCAAGTTGTAGAAACATCTCACAGTGGAAACAGGGTGCACCCAAGTTTAGTGTCATGGCAACGACTGTGAATACTTATGTGCACGTCATATATTTGCTTTTTGTTTTTAATGCATTTGCGTGAATTTAAAGCAAACTATTTTCACTTTGCCATTTTGAGGTGAAAATGAATGTAATGTAACATCTGTAACATGTGGAAATGTGAAATAAGGGAACAACTGATGAAGTGTGTGGGTAGTTGGGATGGACTGCCAGAAGAAAGCATCTTCCCTCTGCAAAGAATATCTTAACACAGGTTAGGTGAACAGACCTTTTTGGAACATATCTGAGCAAATAAGACTAAAGTGGAGAAGTTTGGCACAACACCTTGTTCGGCAAAAAAAATAAAGAATGGTAAATCAGTTAGTTTTGCAACTACAAGACCTGGACACTGGTTATTGAGTCTACCATTAATTCCTCTGTACTAAGGTATTGCAAACCTCAATGAAATGAAGCAACGTTGTAAAGTTTTTCCTTAAATATGTAAGAGGCTGATAAAGTCATGCAATGGCAATGATTTAAACACTGTCAGAAACACTGTCAGCAAGCATATAACAACTTGCTGGTTTGGGCAGTGTGGGACGGCTCAATCCAGTTTATTTCTTTCACCTAACTTTTTTTGTAAGGCACAAAATCCAAATCATGAAATCCAAAGTGCGGCAAATACTGTCAAGAATCAGGAAGACAAGCGGAGAGTGAGTCATAATGTTCTAGCTGAATGTCAGCACTCGGGTTTTTTATGGTATACCCATCACTGAAACGCCATCAGTCATTTCAAGTATGATTTCAGTGCAGTTTCTATTCAGCTTTTGTTATCCTCCTCTGGACAATTAATGCACCTGCTTTCACCGAGATAAAAGCCATGCAAGAGGCTTATCTCAGAGAAGAATAATTACGCCAGAGTCTCTGCCTGAAAATATAAAAACAGGAAAGAAATTGTGGTGTTGCACATCTTTGTTTGTCCTGGCTTTTAAACATTTGTCCTGTCCTCTCTGCATAATATAACCAGTACTGGTATTCTATCCTAACTTATTCAACCATTATTCTCTGTTTGCAACCTATTGACATTTTAACCTTTAGACACAGTTTGGTTTTTTTTCCCTCAGATTGGTTCTCACGTAAGACATGTTTCTAATCATTAAGCAGCTACAATATACAAGTGATTATCAGCTCTGACAAACAGAAAGCAATTTTGGGAATGTGAGAAAGAGAGAATGGCTCATATCAAAGCAGAGACAGTCCCGAGATGACAAATGAAAATCCAGTGAGCGTTGTCGGCTCTGCTTTGACACTCTGTGATGATGACAAATTGATTCATAAATCAAACCTGGTTTCCAACAATGTCTTCAGCGGTCAATCTAATAGAAGTATTTTCATTTTCAGCTGACTTTCAGCATGTCTCAGCAGGACACTTTATTTTCACCCCCATGTGGAAGCTATTTGTCTAAAAAGGAAGAACGATAATGATTTTTATCTCTGGAAGAAAGCTGTCATGTCATGAATTAAGATGTGGACCTATAACCAGAATGTGAAGGTTGGGGTGGTCAAACAACTTTGTGTGGAATTGAGATCACACTGTGTGGATTAAGATGGATTTTAACTCCAGATTGTTCACCAAGACCCTGCACTGGTTCAAAATGATCACATTTATGTGTGCTGCTGACTGCTTAATACCAAAGTAGCTATGAGTAATGACTCCGCTCACTGGTTACTATGGAGTTTGCACGTTCTCTTCATGTCTGCATGGGTACTCCAGCTTCCTCCCACAGTGCAAACACATCCACATTAGGTTAATAGGTGATGCTAAATTGACAATAGGTGTGAATGTAAGTGTGAATGCTCATCCGTCTCTCTGCATTAGCCCTGTAATAGATTGTGGAACTGTCAAGGGTGTATCCCAGCTGCCACCCTATGACAGCCGGGATAGGCAGCAGCTCTAAATTGGACAAGCAGAAGAAGACAGATGGATATTTGTCTACAATGATATATATATTTTTTAAAACTAAATAGGAGCTGCTAACTCTGACCAATGGATCATGTCGCTCTTATTAATTACAGGCTATGTGTTGCTGATTTAGCGCAGTGGTTTCCATATAGCCTATAATTTAATCAACAACGTTAATTGTAGGTTAGAACAAAGACTCCCCAATGGAAGAGTAACCTTCGCAGCCTGATCATTGCTGCGCATTCAGTCATTTCATTTATACCAGTGTGAACACAAAACAATCCTGTTCAGGGAAAGCTTCAGTTTCCATTGTAAATGACTGTTATTAAGAACCCCAAATCCCACCCCATTCCTACCTACATTCATGCTCTGCTATAGCTGCTATCACATCTCATTTTGATATATTTAACGGTGTGGCTTTGACGATGCCAGATTTAAAGAACAGATTATAGGCTATGCATTTGTCCAGTTTAATTTTTACACCAATCTCAAGGCTCTTTATATTAGAAGGTACAGAGCATACAGTATCAGAGGGAGAACCCTAACAACAAAATGATCCCCTGTAAGCAAACACTTGGTGGGGAGGAAGAACTCCCTTTTAAGAGTGAGACACCTCTGGCAGAACCAGGCTCAAGTGAAGCTGCTACCTGTTGCAGCCTTTTGTGGGGCGAGGGGGAAAAGAAGAGAGAAAAGACGAGACCCCTGCCATTTCTAGTTCAAGGGTCTTCACGCACCCCAGCTTGGGCATAAAAAATAGAGGGTCCATCAGGTTCTGTCTGGTCCCCACTACAAGTACTCAACAAGCTTGGATCTGAAGTTACAGGATCTGCTGCTGGCTCTGTTTTATTTAACTTTAAGTAGAAAGTAAAGCAAGCACTACAAAAGCAAATCAGAAGAAATCACACAGACAGCTTCCAATGGATTTTATAAAAAAGAGCAAGAGGAACGACTGCTTTTCCAGTCTTATAAGAAGCTAGTTGATGCTGCTTCAGCAGTGACAACTTGTTTCAGAGGCTAAGTGGCTGACAGTTTTTTCAAGTAGCAGAATTCCCTGTGGTGGCCTCTCTCATGTCTTGTCATTCCTCTCCTACTTCCTGCCCACCCATCCTCTCAATTTCTCCCTTTCCTCCCCCCTTTGCTCTCTCTGTCTTTCCCCTCCTGTATCTTCTTCTCGTTTTCTGTCCACATCGTCTTTCCTCGCGCTTTCATCACGTTCCAGGGGGTTTAATTTGCCAGAGTCTACATGGGGAACGAGCTCTTCAGCTAAGGAGCAGAGGAGTTGTGGAGTGCAGCGAGTGAATTGTAAATGGGTGGATGGACAGAGACTGAATAATTAAAAGAAGCTAAGGCAGACGGGAGTGCTTTTAAGCAATCTGACAGCTCTCAAGTTCAGTTCATTTTATAGTAAGTGTGATTCAGGGATTCAGGTTGGTATAACCTGCCATACGTAAATGCTTGAGTGAATTTCCATACATATGGATTACTGTGTGCACTCAAACATCCATGTCTAATTATTGTCCAGGCGTGAATGGGCAGGCAGATTCTCCCCGTTTGTTTTCCTCCTGCGTTCCTGCAGCTAAATCTGATAGACACAGACAAACTGCCTGCTTGCTTGATGTATTCAAATGGCTTTGGTGAATTGAATGAATAATAGATGGTGATTGTATGGGGGGGGCGGGATGGCGGGGTGGGTTGTTTCTTCAGGATGATAGGGATTGGTGACAGGAAATGGGGCTGTCTAAAGCAATAACATCAAAGCTCATTTTGACTGGACAGTAGCTATGAAAAAAGAAAAGAAAAATGGTAAAAGACTTGTAGCTGTCAACATGCCAGCCTGTCTCACTGTTACCTGCATTAATGAAAGGCTGACCAGCTCTGTAACTGTCTCTTTATGGCAACTTTAAGGCAACAACATGCTTAAATAGTAGACATAAAATTAAATTAATATCCTGAGGCTAGAAATTGTTTTTATAAAAGTTAAAGAAAAGGATTTATAAAGGAGTTGCCATAAGCAGCTGCCATACTTTAACAATGTTTGACAGTGCACACAGAAACGTCTGACAGAACCAGGGTGAGGGGAGGGAGACGGGACAAAAGACACTTTGAACCCTCAGGTTTGGGACTGTGGTCTTCTCCACAGCGGTGGTCTTTGTTTCTTATTTACTACAAAAAACACACAAAAAACACAGTTATTTTAAAGAGGACCAGAGGTGATGAGGAAGGGGTGAATTTACAGTGCTTAACAAAATTAGACCACCACCCAATATAAGGTTCATGCCACAGCTGGTTTAAATTATGAATTACCAAAATGATTTATATATTTCTGTAATAGTAAATCCACCGGTGTGCACAAGCTGTTTAAATTTTAATGATAATACATTTTCAAATGTTTACTATTTTTTTATAAAGCAGGAAAATTGTATTTAATTAAAAGGCACATAATTGTTTTTTATTAAGATGCCAATTTTTGTAAACAGAAAAATTAGTTTTATTGGTTGGATGTCATGCTTGAATAATTTCTGACTTCTCAGATGAGTTCAGATGGTAACTTTGTGTTTGCACTGTTTGTATGTGCAGGGTAAGAACATTGCTATGCATATATTTGTGAATGATGCTCAATGACTGTATGCATAGGAGTTGTTAATTGGTCAAATGGTATAAAATCAAACTTTTAGTTGAAGATAATGCAAGGAATTCAATCATAGCAGATGTAACCCTGAGATCAGCCAACTGTGAAGTACGCTGACATCATAAGGACAAAGACACAAAGAGAAAAGCAGTGTAGACAATAAAGACATGTGTAGTAATCAAAAAGAAAATGGGTGACATGCCCCACGCTCTGCCAAGAACCTGCTTTCCCTCCACTACACCAAAGTGCTCTCAGGGATTTCTGTGAAAGCAACACATCCTGTGCTAGAGGTAGCACGGTGGCATGGTGGTTAGCACTGCTGCCGCACAGCAAGAAGGTCCTGAGTTCAATTCCACCATCAGGCTGGGGTCTTTCTGTGTGGATTTTGCATGTTCTCCCCGTGTTTGCGTGGGTTCTCTCTGGGTACTCCGGCTTCCTCCCACTGCCCAAAGACATGCAGCTTGTGGGGATAGGTTAATTGGATAATCCAAATTGCCACTAGGTGTGAGTGTGAATGGTTGTCTGTCTGTGTGTTAGCCCCGCGACAGACTGGCGACCTGTCCAGGGTGTACCCTGCCTCTCGCCCTATGACAGCTGGGATAGACTCCAGCGCCCCCCGCGACCCTGAAAAGGAGAAGCGAATGGATGGATGGATGGATGCAACCTGCAAGTTCAAACTTTACTGGGAAAAGTCACAAGAACCTGCTGTTATTTTCTTTTTTTCTGTGTGCGTGCGTGTGTTTGAGTTGTCCCACAAGATACAGCAGTGATGATGATGGGGTAATCAGGTTGCTGCCTGCTTGCAGAATAGGTCAGAGACATCAATCATAGAAACGTTCACAATGCAGGCCTGCCGGGAGACCGTCGATTCTGTGTGTTTATGTGCGCACGTCTCAGAGCGACAGGCGCAGATGTTTTTGTGTACGCCTTTTGCATCCACTCATACGGGTGGGGCTCGCTGTCTAATTACAGAAATCTGTTTGTCCAGTTGAAAAACATATTCACGATGCGCCAAAGAGCAGCATCACACGTGCAGATAGCTGAACCAGAATTGTAGCATCATATGTTAAAACTTGAAACAAATTTTGTATTTTGTATATATTTTCTTTACTTTGATCTTCCTTTAAGAGGTTTGTAGTGCAATGTGTTTGTAACAGTCCAATACAACTACAATACAAACAATGGCAGTAAGAATCATAGTCTTAAATAGCTCTAATATAGCATCATTATCACTTTGACCTTCAGATCAATCTACTGTCCATAAAGTACAGGTCAGAGGTCAGATGTCACATGATATTTAAAATCTTTATGCAGCACTTTCTATTCATTGACAATACACAGCACACTTGTAAGAATCGTAGTTTCTAAGTTATGAGGCTTTTTGTCAGTTTTCGACCAATAAATCATGAAGTTGACCTTGACGTCAAAGTCTGATCAGAATCACTGAGTTATTGTGTTTACAGACTGAGTGGCACGCATGCACAGATGCATGCACTAAAACATAACCTCCTTGGCACAGTTCAAAAACATCAGTTAATATCAATTTGGCACTGATGCAAGCCAACAAGATAAATGCACCATATTTGTCCCTAGTGTGATGCTCTCACATGCTCACAGTTTCACTTCTGCCTGTTCAAAGATTAAACTTGGGTTAAAAGCTCTTTGCATCAAACTTCTAACAAGTCGTTAACAATACAGAGATTTTAACCCAAAGCATAACCTTGGTACTTCTGGTGCCTAAATCTAACCAAACACAAAAGTATTTTTGAAATCTATTCGTCCACTTTCTGCTACTTAACCAGGTCCTGGTCATGGTTTCAGCAGTCCTAACAAACCAGACTTCCATCTCTTGCCACCACCTCCAGATTCTTTAAGAGAACTTCAAGGCATTCCCGAGCCAGCTGAACCACAGCGTGATTATATCTAAGTTCAGGGCTTTTTGGGTGGGCAGAGATGTTAATCTGAGCAGTAAGAAGAAATGTGAAAGAATTTCAGTAGTTTTGACTGAAAACTGGTGTATCTCAGGCATGTTTTTAAAAATGGAGCATTTCTATAGGTTGAATATTGGTTTGACCTGTTAGCTGTTGGAATGCATGCTTATTACTTACCAAGGGAATTTGTCTATGATGTGAATTGTTAATAGATCCAGCCTCTGAACCTCTTACTGGCCATGCAGCTGAATACTTTCTCCAACATATTCAAGTTCCACTGCCACAAGGACACAGAAAAATCCTCCCCACCTCTTACCGCATTCATTTTACATTTAACCTCCTCATATCATATTAGATGTTGATTTATGGAGGTCTTCACTTTTCACTTTTTTGTATTTTCAGTGTTATTGGCTGCTGCACTACAGTCACTTCCTAATTATATTTCCTATCTTATCCCTTTGATAGACTGTGCTGATCAGTGGAGACGTGGTTAGTACCATCACCTCATTAAAAAGGTCCTGGGTTCAAATGCAGTCCGGCGAGTTTGCTTCTTCTCCCCATGTCTGTGTGGGTTTTCTCTGGGTTTGAGCAATAGGTGTGAATGGTTGTCTCCCTCTCTGTTAGCCCTGCCTCTCACCTTATGTCAGATGGGGCAGGTTGAAGGGATTAACATGAAGGGTGTCATCCAGCAAGAGTATGCCCTCAGCTTGCCTGGTGCATTGCCAGATTACAATCAATTACATCAGTCGTTGACTTTGCTCAAATTATATGCCATGAGCTTGACTTTTTTTCCTTTAATGAAGCCCTTAGCATCAGTGGAGGAAGAACAGGAACACTTTATTCAGCCTCATTATCTGTTTGAACACAGATTTAATATGGCAGTTTATATTCAATATGGTAAAGCAGGATTTAAAGGCAAGCATGCATGGTCCGCCGATAATGAATCCTCCAACACTGAGGACCTCTGTCCTCTCTTACCAAGTCATGCATGGTTTTTGCTGAGCTCTGTCTCATAGCTTCCAGCTTGTTTCAAAGGTTCAGGGCTATATGAGCTCAAAGAGCGTCTATGCTAAATCAGTGCTTGCACATCTAGTCCCAGTGATGCCAACAGGGAATCAGCAGCCTGTGTTATCTGCATTTGATTTCCTCTCATGGCGCTATTGCTTTTGTAAGCATAAGGTAATAATTAGTTTATGGTTATTGCACCTCATATGAATAGGATGAGCTCAGTCTGTCAGTTTGTCACATTGCAGCCAATGTAAATGGCATTATGCTGAGCAGTGCTGTTTGAATCTATTTAAACCATATTTATTGGAAAGATTTTCCTTTCTTCTGAAAGATGAAACACATGAGTTGTTTTGTGACCACATGGTGGAAATGTAATGTATGCCATGGATATTTATTCTTGCTTTCATACTGATCTGAACAAAGTTGATTAAGCATGACTTAACCAGGAGTGTGTACCTGGAAGCACAGGGCTAATGTAACCCTACCTGTATGGTGAACAGTATAGTATATAAGACAGACACAGAGTTGCTACAATTCTAACAAGTTTAAAAGTCAGCTTTTGATATGACCACCTTTATTCTTCATCACAGTCTGAACTCTCTTAGGAAGCTTTCTTGTTATGTCTTTAAGTAGTCTTCAGGAATAGTTCTCCAGGCTTATTAAGAATGCCTTCCTGAAACTCTTCCACTAAGATGAGGCTAGAGCGAAAGAGAAAGAGAAAGCCCAGATGTATCTATATGGTCCTGCGTGAGGTCTTTGCTGGATTTTTTTCCTAATTTTTTATAGACACAACTTTCAGATACTTTTTTGGGCTTTTCAGATTTCCCACTTGGCTAAAGAAAATAAACTGGGCAGGAACATGGGCTGGACTGTTAATAATTGAAAAAGCAGCTAATGTACAAAGAAAAACAGTGATAGACCTTCAAAAAGCCTGGATGACTATTACTCAAGATTATTTTAAAAATACAAGAAAGTCTGGCAGCTTGGAAATAAAATACACAAAAATGAAGTATGGCTCAAGAGTTTTGCACATTACTGTAAAAATTAAAAAAGAATATGTAAAGTCAACAAAGTACACAAAATAAATGCCCGTCACGCTCCTTGAACTGTAGAAAGACTCCTCACTAATTAGATCTGGGATCCTCAATCTTCATTTACTGACCTTGTTTCCTTCCAAACCTTTTACTGCTGTTGTCTTTGGTCTTCACCCTCGACCTGCAGATAATTAAATGTACTTCCTCTCAGGCTGTTACAGGCATCACAAGCCTTGTGATACTTTACTAGTAATGTGTTAGAAAGAGGGCTTGGCTCTGTATTGCAGACTTGACCTATAAAGTAGACCTCCTACGTGCATCTGGAGACTGAGAGCTGTCATGACACCCTGACTGTGGACAGAATTATTTACCATTCATCTTCCAATAACCTTCAATCTAAAGATGTTTTTAATAAGCCATAGAGTCAAGAGTCTTGTTTGCAACTTCAGGGAGGATATACAGCAGTGCTCAAGAGTCAACAGACTCACAACAACATATTAAAAGTATTATTTTAAGCTAGCTTCATCAATAGGTGATTATTTTAATTTGTTAATGGAAGCAATTATCCCTCTGCTCTAACACCACCACCTCAAACCTATTATCTATTTTGTGTTTACATGCAGACATCGAGTTAGATCAAAATATTGCTGCAACTATTTAGCAATTAAAGCTATTTTCAGAGTTAGACAAGCAGCTACGTTGCCAGGCAAGGTTGGTAATCACATGAAAAGTTAAACAGATCAGAGATTTGGAGTCGATTCCAAGCGTTGAAATAGAAACTGTTAGCTGTTCATTGGTACATTGAGGTCTAACGATATCTTGGTTCGTCGAAGGAGCAAATCAGGAGTTGCCAAATCAACAATCCAGTACATTCCTGAAAAGAATGAATGGACTGGCCAGCTCAGCAACACCACTAGGCCTGAAAGACCAGAGAAGAGAAATGAAGATCACAAAATCCTTTCCTTGGTTAACAAAAACAACCTCACAACATCTAATCAAGTCAAGAACAGTCTCAAGGAGATAGGAGCATCATTATCAAAGTCTACAATCAAGACTTCTCTTCCTGAATGGCAATACAGGGGGTTACAACAGTGTAAACCTCTGCTTCCACTGAAGCAAGACCAGATTGACTGAGGGGCAAAGTATAGAGAAGTACAGAAACAGCTCGTGATCATCTGTCAGAGTGACGACAGTATTATGACATAGGCACCTATTGCTGTTAGTGCAGCCATCGTAGTCTCCTGTGTTTATTGATGATGAGACAGCTGATAGGAGCAGCAGGCAGAATTATGAAGTGTACTAGGCTATGCTCTCTGCTCGGATTCAGCCCAACACTGCAAACGTGATCACACAGAGCTTCAGTGAAAATGGATAATGACCCAAAGCAAAGTGCAAAAGCTACCCAAGAGTTTCTCACAGCAAAACAGTAGAATATTCTTCAACAGCCAAGTCGGTCACTTAATCTCAGTCCAGTGGAGCAAACTGAAGGCAGAGAGACCCACAAACAAGCTGCAGTAAAGGTCTAGCAGAACTTCTTGAGGGAGGAAACAGCATTTGGTGATGACCATGTATAAAAATGCTAAACAGTTAATGTGATACTTGGAATATGGAACATGGAATACCTTAAATTAACTGAAAGTCTGCAGTTAAACACACCTTGGTTGATTTTAGATGAACTTTCTGCATTAATAATGTAGTGTCCCATTCAAACAAACCTCTTATTAAATAAGAGTATGATCAGAGCCCAATAAGCCAAACTACACTGGCTTATTTAGTATGCGCGGAACTGTGAACATGCAAATTAGACCCCACTTCCACTCTCAGCTGCTTGCTTGCAGACTGCAACTCTTCCTGTATAAGTTCTTTTGCTTTATGGAGTTAGACACAGCACCAGTGAATATTGCAGAAGTGTGAGTTTACATAGATATTGTTTAGTTTGTACATCAAGTGGTTGCGAATACAAAGATGGTGCTGAGGCACCTGGTCACATCCAATAACCACACAGCCTGGATGTAATACAAGCTTTTGCAGTTTTCCTACTAATTACCATTCATACAACACTAAAGTAATTAACCTCCAGATTTCTGTCTTTTAAAAATTTAATTACAACTTACAATTTAAACCCAGAGAGTCAGTTTTAGGGGTTTTTCTTACTCATACTTGAAAGCAAGGTTGTCTTTCTATAGCAAAACAACGCTAGTGACCTCTTCTAGCTCAATATGTGTTTTTGAAAATACTTCAAGTAAGTGCTCCACAGCTTAGCGAAGAAATAAAGCTCTAAAATAGCAAAGCTATGTATTTCTTAAAGCCCCAAGGTTAGGCCGTGAGGAGTGCTGGGTCTTTATCCTGCTTTCACAGTAAACAAACATCTTTAATTAATTCAGGCTTGAACTGCTATTTTCATGCAACACATGGTGACACTAATCATAAATGATAATAGTAACCGCTCCCGCTAATCCTTCCATACATTTGTAATTAACTGGGGGAAAGTTTATCTTCATGAGTACAGGGACGACTTGAATTATTCCTAGGGAACAGAAAAAAGAAACATTTTCTGCAGTGTCAAGAATTTGTAGCTCTGTGACACGCACATGCACGTAGAGACACACACTCACACAAACACATGCACAGACACACAGAGCTGAACAGTCAGAAAAGGGACAGTTGTGTAGGCAGGGTGGCAGATTAATTTGTGGAGTGGATGGTGTCGTGTGTGTGTGTCAGGGGTTGGAAAGAGAGAGTGATAGAACAGACAAACAGACTGACAGCCCCCTGTGCCAATGGAGGAGTCGGCTATGTGCAGCAGCAGCTCGGTGCTGTGGAGCTTCTGTTGATGCTGTACTCCAGACTTTTCCACTCAAGAGAAACACGGCTGTAAAGAAACAATATAGAGCGAAAGATCGATACACTAGCAAATGCTGACACAGTGGATGGACTAGTCTATCAACTTTCTTGCTGTCATTTCTCTTCATCTTGCGCTCCCTGCCTTTGACAGTCTGTTTTAGTTGATGGGAAAATGGACACATAAGTCCATCCACTGCCTACAGGCCAGGAGCTTTCAACAAAGCTGATAAACCAGTGTTTGGCTGATGTAATGGGACATGACTGCTTAAATAGAAATGACAGAACAAGAACACAACCAAAAATAAGCCATGTGCAGTGACAGTGTTGCAATTTCCATCTCTGTCTTTTCTAGTCATATTCAGGGTTCACAAGTACAAGTCTGTTGTGTGTACATGGAGCTACGGTTACAAGGAATATAAAGGCTGGAAGTAATAAATACATGAACAAGTTTTTCAGCATCGCTCTGAAACAGGATACTAATTTTAGAGATATCCCCCACACACTACATCACCATGCTCTCATACTGTTTAAGGAAAATTCTGACCCCACCATCCGAATGTTGCAGCAGAATTCAAGACTCATCAGACAACCTAATGCTTTTTCTTTTGTTGTCTCATTTTGGCGAGCACCGTGTGAACTGTAGCTTCAGTTTTTTGTTCTTAGCTTAAAGGAGGCTCAGTCGGTGTGGTCCTCTGCTCCTGTAGCCCATCTGCTTTAAGGTTCAACAAGGAAATGCGCTTCTGCATACACTGATTGTAACGAGTGGTTATCCGAGTTACTGCTGCTTTTCTATCAGTTCAAAGCAGTCTGGCCATTCTCTTTTGACCTCTGGCATCAACAAGTAATTTTCACCTAGAGAGCTGCTGCTCACTGGATTTCTTTTCCTCTATTTCAGACTATTCTCTGTAAACCCTGGAGATGGCCGTGGGGGGAAATCCCAGTAGATCAGCAGTTTCTGAAATCCTCAGACCTCACTCTGTCTGGCACTAATAACCATGCCAACTTCAAAGTCACTTAAATCACCTTTCTCCTTCCGCTGTGATGCTTGATTTAAACTTCAGCAAACAGTCTTGTCTACATGTCTAAATTGCTGAAATGTGATTTATTAATTAGATGTTTGTATTAACTTACCTAACAAAATCTCCAGTGAGTGTATTTTTATACTGATGTGGCTTAACATGCACCGCCCCTGGTGGGGGTTTAAGTGTTAACTAAACCGAAAATATAATAAAACAGACACACATTCTAGGGGTGTCTAAATTCATAGGCTGCATCCTCCTGAGGACCCAGCCTTCGCGGTCTACGTGGGCCGGGTCCTCTGAAGGTCGGGTAGACCGGAAGTGAGCGGCTGTGAAATTGGATGGTCTAGCCTTCAGTTTTGCATCACCAGCTGTCTCAGTGGAGTTTAATAAACTCTGCCGTCTGCTCCTTGCTATGTAACATGTAACAGGACACTGTAAATTCATAAATTCTCGATCAACTCAAACTTCTGTTTAATCAGTTTTCTGTTTGACGTTTATTCAGCTGTGAGAAAACTGTAACTTTAATCTCAGCCAAAGTGATTTATTCAGATATTTGAAGTTCACACAGCCACATTCTTGCCTGAAAATATCTTGAAAGTTTATTTTGTGACCCAGAAAAAGTAATAAGTAATATTAAATTAAGTAGCTGCCGCCATTGTTGGAAACTGGAACTGGCTGGGCCGCCCTTTGAATTCTGGGATATGGTGGGCCACGAAGGATACACCCGACCCATCCTTCAAATCTGGGGAAAAACAGGACGCATTTGTCGGCTGCATTCGGAGGACTCTATGAATTTGGACAGCCTTCGTGGGGTCGCTGTAACGTAATTGGTCTACAAATGCAACCTCAGGAATATGCAGCCTATGAATTTGGACTCCCCCATTAGCACTATAGCCACACCCTGACACTATGTAGCTAGCTAGCTCTGGCTATGTACCAGTTAGTCTAGTAATTGTGCTTGTCGGCTTGTTAAAACTACTTTTCTGAATTTTTAATTTGGGTTTGTTGACCATGCCTGATTTGTTTTAGCGGTAAAACTTTGAGGCCAACTCTTTCTTTCAGTCCCTCGTTAGCTAATGCTAAGTTGGCATCTAACTGTAGACACTAGGCTATTGCCTTGACAACCAGGAGATTAATCAGCTCTCCGATTAATCTCTTTTTTAAATTCTTTCTCTGGTAGTTCTCCATATAAGAATTTATATTAGTTTTTACCTAAATTGACCTCTAAACAACATCTTTAGATTATATATTAGTACAGCATGAGAGAATCAAAGTAGCTATAGCCATATAAGACCCTGGTTGACTGGGTGTGTATACCCTTTAAGTCACTCCCTTGCGACTTAAGAAGATAATACCTCTGTGGATCTGCAGTCACAGTCAGTGAAAAACCCTGCATCACAATGATTATCAGTGCAGCTTTTGAACCATCTCTGATAAATGCATGTGTGGTGTACAAATCAAAACCATTTCCCTTGAAAAGCGATGAGATGCATTTGTGTAAAAGACAAATGCAAAGAGAAAGGAAACTGAATAGCTCCCTTGTTGTCATCAAAGTCAGAGAAGCAACTCAAAACAAAGCTACATAATTCTCATGAAAGAGCTCGAGCTGTAGGGACACATCTTTCTAAAGCTCCACGGATAAAAAGCTTGCCGTATAATTGGGGATAATCAAATTCTCTGGAGTTCTGGCTGTGTGTTGGTGGCCTCACTGTTTGTAAAGATTACAGTCCTTCGTCATCACTCTGTCATCATTAATAATTGCAGTGATGTTGATTCCACCTCTGCACAGTCTGCTGCTACAGCATTCTCTCATCACGCATTTTCACAACCAACAATCTGGGTCTTGAGGCATGGATCAGATTAGTTAGTTTGAAAAGATACCTGCTGTCAGTGATCCGAAAGAGCCACTCACCTTTGGCTCTCAGAAAACTGTAACTGCTGTTATCACACAACCTCAGTCTGGACTCTGACTCTTTATAGCTGGCCACCAAATACCCTTCTTTTTTCTCTTTCTCTAGTGGATGTAGCAGCAGAAAATAGCAGCTAAAGCAAAGTTGGCCAGTGACATAAATCACTGGGATGAGGCACCATTGATAAGACCGTTCTATCTGAAAGTTAGGAACCAAACAGCTCCACTGATGAGACAGTGGAAGGACGGGGATGATGGCTAAAAAAAACAAAAGTAAGGTACTGAACTTAATTCTAAAATAACGTATCACCTTCTCTCAGTGATAACATCCTCGGGTGCTGACTGATTACATGTTTTCGTTGCACCTTTGTCCTTCCTTTGCTGCACTTTTTCTTCAAGAAGAAAAGAGCTTGAAAGGGTGAAAGGTCAGTCCCAAGGAAGAAGGCACGCTGGTTAAATTTCAATTTTCAGCCAGCAGAAGGGGATTGCAGAGGCAGCCACAGAATGGTTGTGTCTTTAGGGAATTGTGGGGCAATGAGATTCCTACTGAAGCCATTTAGAGTTGTATCGGGACTAGCCAATCACTGTGGCCACTGTGGAGCACTGAGGACCATCCATCACAGCGAAGGGAGCAGGGCCTGGGATGCCTCTGTCACTAGATAATGCATAGTGAGGAGGAGAGAGGGGAAAATGTCTCAAGAGGAGGGTGAATGTCCTCCACCGTCCTTAGAGGATGAGTCTTATTTCAGCCTGATGTAGTCTTTTACTGTAGGCAGGACCTGGATGGTGAAGCCAAGACAGAGACAAATTGAAAAATAGTCCATAAAAAAGGGGCAAAAGAAAGAACTTTAACAGATACCTCAAACCTTCCCACGCTTGAGCAGTCGTGTTTTTCTTGAGGACTCAGCCAAACACCAGCAGCACCAGCAAGGCCCAATCACTGAGAGCCAGAAGGCTCAGTGTCCACCATCATCACCCAGGCTGGAACAGGTCCCAACACCCAGCCACTGGAACACTGGGTTTGATTAATGCCCTCACTACTCCGACTGTTAGCGTCTGAGTGAAATGGAAAATCTGGGGATGAAAACAACCAGAACAAAAAAGAAGTAAATGAGCAAAGAACGGGTGTTTAGAAGAATTGTTTTCTCATGGGGATTTCCCAGCAGCAGGAGCAGCTGTCTTTAAACTGAAAGAGAGACCTGGCAGTGGGATGTGAGGTTGCGTCCCATCTCTGCCAGAAAGAGTTGTCTCGACAGAAAAAATATCCACCACTGAGATTAAAGTGATAATATTTCAGCTGAAATGGGGCTCTGCAGCAGCCAATCTGAGTGCCAGCGAGAGATCGGAGAGAAAGGGAGAAAGAAGCACATGATGAGGGTGGGTTTTTTTTTTTATGAGTCCAATATGAGCTCGATCAAGTCTATTATATTACCTAACAGTCAGAGTATATTTTATTTTATTATTGGCAATAACATCTTCCCCTATATAAGATGATAAAAGCAGAAAAAATCTAAGCCCTCTTTAATAAAAGTGTCTCTCAGGTAGGTGTCTCTTTTGTGTTTGTAAAGGGAGATAACACAGAAAAAAAATAGATAATATAAAACAATATAACAGAGAAATTGGTACTTGTGTCCATGCCTAGAAATCTAAATAAAATCCAAAACCAAATCTTAACATAGAACAGCTAGGAGACAATATAAAACACTAAATGTGCATTTTTATTTATTTAATTATTTATATGTAGTGATTATCATAGCATATTAGGTATAAAAGAAATATGGAAAACATTTCTTTAGGATTGGTACTTATGATAAATATTAAAGGCTTTAAACCTAGGCTAACGTTTTGGAAGAGGTGTAAAGGTTGGCCTGTGTTAAACGTCTGTGTCCAACTTGGCCCTGGTAAGTGTTCAAAAGTGGAATAAGCCTTTCTCCAACTTTCAGACGGAACATCATCAACATCAGTCTCCAAACGGGAAGATCTGGATTTGATAGTGGAAAGAGCCAGGTGAAATTTTCAGCCAAGAAAAATACCAGGTTCAGCTGCCTTTTCAAATTTAATAAAATATACTTTTCAGTTTTTCTTTTTCAATCAAACAACAAGCAACGGATCAAAGAAGAGGCTTTGCATTGTTAAAAATGTTTTGCCATCAGTTACTCATATTTTATTGATGCCAATATGCTCTCCAAACCTATTGTTGGTGAAAATATTACCATTAATCATTATATCTGACCAATCCCTCTCACCTCTGAACAGTGGACACAAAAAACCGATGCCTCCATAGCTGCTTGTGTTGTGCAGTTTTTGTTTTTCTGGTGTTGCTTGGGCAGTACGCATAGATTGCATAATAAATATTCAGGTAGCAGCCATGATGCCACCATTAGTTTATGATATACCTTGTTGAAGCCTCGAGTTTTTGGCTTTCACCTTTTTTTGGCACCAGAAAGGATTATATTTGGAAGAGCAGCATAGTGCTGATTACTGCTGCCATATAAATATAACAGTACTTGAATTTCGCTTATCAGAAAATCTTGAGCACAAACGTCTTACATGGTCTGTAAAAATAAAATGAACTGCACAATAATCCACATCATTTGTCAGATTTAGCATTAAAAGTGCTCCAGAAAGTACAAACAATACAGATGCAGTATTGTTTGTACTTTGTTGCTAGCTCAAGCCTAGCAGACAGCTAGCTTATAAAGATGCCTGTCTTAATGCATATTTTAAATGTAATGCCTAAAGTCTTAATACAATTTAAACCAACAAAAAAAGAAAATAAACAAATCAACTCCACACACGAGAAGAGAATTAGTTACTTACCTTAGCTAGCTAAGGGCTAAAACTGTTTTATCTTCCAAGCCATAAACATATAGAGCCTATGAAAACTGATTTGCTTTAGGGTTCAGCACAAAGTGGCCATTCAGAACTACAAATTTCAGAAACTAGAAGTATAGTGCAAAATGTATTAACTGCATTATGGCATTAATGTTCTGTTACTACTGTTTTTTTTGGCACAGATGTTAATTTGTGATGTGCTAGCTTTTAACACTGTTGAACAGTCATCTTGCTTTAAAACTGCAGCATTATCTTGTACACGGGGATGTTTCTACATTCATATGATTTATTATTATAGGAAAGATGGACTTTACTAGCCATGGCTGTGAACGAGATTATAGGATTTCCCGCTTGTCCTCCAAGCCAAAGCTTATGTATTCCTACTGAACACACATGATCTGTATGTGCCACATATTAAAATAAGAAAAAATGTGCAGCACTCGCTTTGGGTTGCGACTCCAGGTGATGGTGACTGTGCTGAATCTTATTTTACTTGTCCTAAAAAAAAATTTCCTTGCCCAATTTCTCTCTTTTCTTAGGTGACTGAGTTGATCTGTAATTTTCCGTGCCCTCGGGAACTTTCAGTCTGTCATGTTTCACCACCAAACTGGATGCACTCCATGGGCAATTGCAAGGGTGAGGAGTTCATGCGCTGGTAATGAATGATCCTTGGGCTTTTTTACTCAGTACTGTAATCACTGCCTAGCCCAGAAAAGTGAAATAAAACAGCATTTCTTGCCTGGCAGTATATATACTGTGTAGGATTTGCACCTGACTAGTTCTGAAAGACGCTCTACCTCAGCTGACCCTCAGAGTGGGATGGAAAGGAAAAGTCATTTAGTGTTGCGGCGCTCCTCAGGATGACTCATTCCTCCTCTGCCAGAACCAGATGAGAGGGGAACTTCCCTCCTTTCTTCCTTCAGCAGCTCATGTCTGTCCACTCTTTCCTCGGTGTTGACGTTTCCACAGCACGATGAGCGCTTGGGTTATATTTATGTCCTGCTTCTTTTCCTTTTCCCAGCAGTGTGTCAGACACATTTAAATTTAAAAAAGGGATGGGTATAAAATGAAGCAAGAGGGTAAAAATAATGGGGGGAAAGTAATCTGGAGGGAAATTGTATTTCCAGCACTGTACGACTGCAGGATTATTTTATCGTTGGATGTGCCTCGGTGCTACAAAGCTGCTTCCAAGCACCTGTCTCATATTGGAGAGTGACGCTCTGCCTCCCAGTGTTTTACACTTCATCATTCCTGTGGCAAGCAAAGTGCTGGCAGAGACTTTTACAGCTATCTGTTCCATCTCCTGAGCTGGCACAGCTCCTAAACACATCCTCTCCAATGCATATACTGCTACATTTAAACCATGTTTCTACTACATCTGAGCCTAGCAAGGACAGCTGTGTTTGTGACTATCATGCCGGGTGCGAAAACATCATCTGTTCAACAGTGTCTTGATATACGGTGAATTATGAAAACACTTCATTTCCTTGGTTTGATTCATGTAACATCCCTTCTTTGCAAGGCTGCGGTTCAGCAGAGAGAAGGATGGTTAAATCATTTGCTCATGAGACAGGGCATCAGTCCCACCCAGAGTTCTGGCCTCACATCTTTGGGTGTTTACAATCTCTATAAAATACTTCAACATACCCCTTTGTCATGTAGGTGTCTCGTTTCGGGAGAAAAAAATAACGATAATAAAAAAGTGATCGCCGCAAAGAGGCAAAGGAAAGACGAGATCTGGAAATGCAATGATACTGGTGAAAAGAAATCGCATAGCATGAAATGAGCAGAGAGGACCATACGGCTGATTTTGCTGTACACAGTAAAATCTGGCTGTAGGAAATTCTGGCTAGAAATTGAAATTTTCTTTTCAAACCACTGGATTGATCGTTGTTGGTGGTGGTGTTAGGGGGTGGGACAGATGCATGTTGTTTTGTCAGGTACGCATCTGTCACGGTGCGCAGCTGCTGGCCTTAGCTAATAGATAGATTGCTAGCTTTGCAGCATAGTCATTTTATCCTTGTGATTTTAAGCTGGAGTCAGACAACAGACATTAAACAATTACTAATTCTCATTCTCTGGTCTCACTCAAATGCTAAAGCATTAAACATGAAGGTTGTGAGAACATCGTATTACAGACAAATTAGCTTACTGTGTTTTTTTTGGTTACTATGCTGATACACAAACCTCTGCAAAGTTTACTCTCGACTCTTTACTTGTCCATTTAAAAAAGATATACAGCTATGATGGCAAGGGATGGGATAAAATGAAGTAAGAGCCGGTGTCTCCTTCCCCTCACCTCTAACAGATGGCCACACCTGCCCAAAGGTGCTTCTGATGGAGGTTTCTTCCTGTTGAAAAGGAGCTTTTCCTTCCCACTTGCACCCAGTGCTTACCCATAGGTGGCCTTCTGATTGTTGGGATTTCTCCATATTATTTTAGGTTCTTAATCTTACAACATAAAGCACCTTGATGTGACCTTTGTGATTTCATAAGTAAAACTAAATTGAACTGAATTAATCTTAAAGCAAAGTAACAGTTCAGTACATTTACTCTTACTAAAGCTAACAGTTACTATTATATATGTGTGAGTACACAGTTAAAAATACATCCCAACTACAACCTTATGCTAAACAAAAATATGGAACAATATAGTATTGACTTGACCTGTAGGCTTATGACACTTATCCAAGTCCAGGTCGCTTGCTGCCCCAGCAGTTTAAGCAGAGATGCTCCTCTCCTCAGCCTCCTTGAAAGGCGAAATCTCTCACTACACAAATATTTCCTTTTCTTTCTCACACTGATGGAAGTTGTATTTCATCAACAGCACCTTCTTCTGTACCTGAAGCTCTCGCCTGGCCTTGGAAGTCATCTATCACTTCAGACAATGCTCTTGTTTTAATAGTTTTTATCTTGTCTGGCTTGATGTGCTGAGCCGTCATTCTTGATTTGACTCTGGTAACAATGTCACTCATGTCATCAATGACTTTGTCTGCATATTTTTCATCAAGGTATACCAGAATCTACAAACTACGGCCTAATAATTCACGCTTAGACTCTGGGACATCGGTGTGCTTCAACGCTGGCACCACATGTCTGTGTTTCTGTCCAAAGCCATGTCTTGACAAATAGTCTTTTGTTGTTCCAGTACTCTTGCCACTTCTTTTGGGATGAGCCCGATGTTGCTGGTCACTCTGTAACAAGCTGGCATTTGGGGAGATACGGTTGTTCCTGAGGTGCCATCAGGTCTCTCTCTTTTTTTCTTTTTTTTTTAAACCAGTGTTAATAAAAGCTGCCATCACTGTCACAGATGCCAGCAGACCCACGCTTCCACCCTTCAGTGCCGCACTAAAAAATTAAAAAGAAATAAGCCAATAAAGGAAGATGGTATGTTCAATCGTCGCAGTTAAGACACGCAAGCTTTACAAAATCTTTTTATTTTCATTCTCTACAGTCCATTGAAAATGACACTTAAAAATAATTTAATGTGATTTTGAACAACTTCGTTTTTTTAATCTATTTCAGTTTTTACCAGTTTGTATATTTTATTGCTGAAATTTACACTCCAAAAGCTCGCAAATGTGTCACGTTCTGTTTGTCTTCATTGTGTAACCGTGTGTGAAAATTGTGTTTTTATTGTAACTAATCCAGCCCAAGTATCTGTCAGTGGATGACTTTAAAGCTACTGAAAGCCAAAGCTACTCACCAGTCGCTACAGTGTTTTGGCCACCGCTTGCACTCAGCTATAAGACCAGCTGTTAAGTGAAGTGGCTTTCACTGTACTCGCCCTGCTGTCAGTGGTGATGCATACTTGATTGTTTTCATTCAGACCCCTTTAGTCCAGTGCATCAGTCAAGCCTCGTGCAATCAGTTCTGCCTGTGTGGTCCTCTGGAAAATGTGCTCTTTCCCACCATCTATGAACGCAGTACTCACATGTGCAGAGATTTTGGAGGAATGACCAATGACAGCTCTTTTTTCTATAGATTCAATGCAGCCAGAATAAAGTTGCCAGTCAGCAGGAGGTCAGCCATAATCAGAGGGTGTTCAAGGGTTTGCCAGACTTTTCAGCTATGCACTGTTTGGGTGTTCATCGTGCAGCATTACACGAATGCTTGCACAAATGTACACAAGGTGGTAAAGTTCAGCAGTTAACATCTAGTCATGCTCAGTGGTATGTACAGTGCTGAGCAGACTCTACGTGATTCTGATTTTATACCAAGATTACAAGAAGAAAAAACAACAAACAGAAAGGTGGGTTCACTGTTGGATGAACAGCTTCACGAAGAACAGTGACCAAAGTGTCATCATAGTGTCAGATATTTTGGACGACAGCCCATATTTAATGACTGAAACACATCTGTGCATGAGTGTGAAGTCTAGAAAAAAAGCTAATGACCAACACTTCTTCAGGTGACTGAAAATGTTGTAAACCAACAGTGTCGGCAAGAACAGGCTGGGAGACAGTTGCACTTGTCGGAAAGACAAGTGCACATTTGAGAGTTCAGTCGCACTGGTCTGCAGTGATGTAGAATTAAAGTTAGATGCTCACTTGAGTCGTCCTTCCCTAGATCCCTATGTTCCTGACAAGCGGACAAGCACATGTGTGGCATACACTGAGAGAACGCTCCAGATCTGAACCTCCACTGTGAGCAGATGTATCTGCTCTGGGGTCATTTTGCTGCTAGTATAGTTTAGGTCTGCTAATCCTGTTATAGGGCAGGGTCACTGCAAATCAATACAGAATTGTGTTGAATCATTGCCTTTATCCCCCGATGAAATATTTCTGTCCTCATGGGAGTCGCTGAATGGTCTGATGAGGGTGAAAATGATGTAAACAACATTGCTATGGCCTTCACGGTCACCACACCCCGACCCAGTTAAACACGATTGGAGAATTCAGAGCAAATTGTTAGACGGCACGTGTCGGAACGTGCCGTCTAACAATTTGGGGAATGACAGGTGTTACAAAAACTAATATCCCGAGCCATAATACTATAAAACTATCTGTTCCGATATTTCATATCTGAGGCTCGGACACAGCTCCTGCCTGTTCACAGGACAGCGCTGCAGCCATCGGGTTACGCTGGCACAGTCAATGAGCTGTTAGGACATGAGTCACTGTCTGATGCTTCAGGACTTGCTGCATATTGATCACAGCTCCTAGTTTAGTAGACAAACACAGACACAAAGCCACAGCAGGCTTGCTATCAAATTTCCATTTCCACTCTAACATGATGGTGCCTATTGATTGCGCTCGTCTCTATGGCTGCTAATAAATACCTTGTTGCTTGAGCTCCTGCAGTTTTCCCTGAGCTTGCATCTCTCCAATATGGATCCCCAGCGCTGCGTAAATCCCCCATTTGCTCTTGGTCAGACCACTTGCCATTACTTTCTAGTAATGATGGAACATATAGGAGGAGTTAAGATCTTCGGATAATGGTGTTGAGGTCAATAGATGGATAATGATAATAGGCGACTTTAAGAAGAGCAGAGCTGTCGGCTTAGTAGGGAGAACAATTAGGAAATGAATAGTTTTGGTAAGTGTGTGTGTGTGTGTGTGTGTGTGTGTGTGTGTGTGTGTGTGTGTGTGTGTGTGTGTGTGTGTGTGTGTCTGTGTGTGTAGGTGTGTGTGTGCATGAGAACATGTGTGACCATGCTTGTCTTCCCTGTCAGTATTTACAGTGTTCAACACACAGACATTTCCTTCGTTTCCTCTCTTAACCATGCAACAGGTCTTCACTCATTCAGATTGTTGTGACACTCAGCAGCAGCATCCAGGCAACAGAGTCGAGGCTGAGCTGCTCACTTCTCTGTCCTCTCCGTTAGCCTCTCCATGGTCCCTTTGGTGAGGCATCAGCATCAGTGAGGTCACATCAGTCGTGATGATCAGACCAGAGTAACAGAGAGCATAATATTCCTATTCTGACATGGGAAGTAGACATTTTTCTCTAGTTGTAGCAGCGAAAGAAATATTTCAGGTATTTGATGGGATGCTGTGACATTTTCTGACATTTATTTGTGAGCTTAAGCTATCCAGCAAATGCATCTTGCTGCAGTAAACCAAGACACTGAAGATAAATGTTAATGCATCACTGTGCCATTAGGATGGATTGGATTACTGTTATTTTTCATTATTGTTTTTTATACATGTTTCAAAGTATGTTGCTTTTTAAAAAAAAAAAAAATTAGGCAGTTACATCATATGTCACATATGTTAAATGTCATGTGTCTGAGAACAGTATACTGATGGTTGGGGCAAAGACTGAGCTGTAAGCAGCTGTGATGGTGATGCAGTCCTGCATGGTAACGCCATGAGGACCGGTTGACAGGAGAACTGCAGTGGTAGCATTACTGAACCAGGCTACAGAGGGAGTTGGCTGCACCAGCACCTGACTTGTCAGGTGGAGGAAAAGGTGCTTGATCATGAATTCGATTAAACATTTTCCTAACAGATTCTGGATTTTCAGATACATGATCAGTCTGTCACTTATGGCACTGAATCAAAACAAGGAGTCTAGCAGTTTTACTTGATTAAAAACTTTTCTAAAGATCACCAGAGCAAGGTCAATGTATCAGGTCACTGTGTCAAACATAAGCCCCCGGGGCCAGAATCAACCCACCTAAGACTCCAGTCCGGCCCACTGGATGGCTTTGGAAGATCTGATGTAGATTTGGTGCAGTGGGTCATACTACACCAAAGTAACTAAGTGATAGATAAATAATGAAATGACAGAAAAGTTCCTGTTTTTTCACTAGAGCATTGTTACTTTTTCTGTAATTTCACACACCAGTGGTGCTGACACATTTCTACCATTTACTACAGCAACCTGAGATTCCAAAGAGTACAGTAACAAAGTATTTGTACTTTGTTACCTCCCACCTATGTCCATGACCAGCTGGCCACAATAAAAATCTCTGTCCACTAAGCATCATTTCACCAGCTGTGACACGTCATATCAATATTTAACACAGCCCAAAAGCTACAGTAAACAGTCGGCTTTGATGAAAGATTTTTTCTGCTTTCCTGCTGAACATTGCGTCACTTTTAAAAACTATATTTGCTAATATCTGTAAAGGGAAGGAGGCATTTCTTTCCATTTACTGAGATCAACATTAGACTTTCTGAGTTTGATGAATATGTAAACCTTTCTGTAACACGTCTCATAGCATCATGGGCCACAGTTTCTAATGTTGCAGTGGCACGTTTGTGTCCAGAGCCTGTAGTCACAATAATCTGTCTCGATATTTACAACGGCTGGTGCTCACTTGTTTTCACCACCATGGCTACCGAGAGACAAATGGAGAAACATGCCCAGCAAATGACTTAACTTTTCAAACACACAGTGTTGTGCATGTTAGGTTAATTTATGACTCTACACTGGCCGTATATCTGAATGTGAGTGGCTCTGTTATCCAGAATGGATCCCAAAGTCTTCTGGGATAGGCTCCATCTCGCCCACAAACCCTCGCCCCATGGATATCCATCGAGTTCTTGCACTGCTACACTTATAAGTGAAGATTAATTTGTCGAGCATTTTCTGAGATTTCTTTTTATTTATGTTCCTTAACAAGACCTTGAACACAGTGAATGGACTGTCCTTGTGCATTTGAAGGAGTTGGTATTTGTGAACTCATGAGTGAAAATAGTGGTAAAACTGATTTACAGCTTTTGAAGGTTACTCAGACACATTGAGCTTGGCCAAGGTAGTAACCAAAGAAAAGACAGCAGAGGAAGAAACAATGACATTTCTCCAAGTAGCCTGTCCATCTACTACCCTGATATTAGACTGAAAGAGCAAATGAAACAGAGGGAAAAAAGAGAGTGTGGGAAGAAAGAGAGAGCTGATTCATAAAGAAACATAAATAGACAGAATCAGAAGGGAAACTGTGTGAAAGCGCAGACAAAGCAGATGGAGTCCTGTCTTCCTTCAGAAAACAAGCCGTGAGTTCCGCTGAGCTCACACACCAAGGCTTTTGTCCCCTGGCATTTACCCATAAGCACTGCGGCTGGACACCCGTCCCATCCTGTCCCAGAAAAGACGCATCGCCCGACATGGCTGAGGTGGAGGGGCAGGTGCTGCGTCCCAGCAGGAGGACGGTGGGGAGGGACAATGTATGCAATTCCTGTCTGGCACACAGTCAGGCTCTCACGGGAACAGGGAACAGGAAAAAGAGAGTGTGTGTGTGTGTGTGTGTGTGTGTGTGTGTGTGTGTGTGTACATGCCACTATTTGGACTCCCTGGCTCTCTGAAAGTAAAAATCTGGTGAGGCAGCAGGCATAGGTGGAAAAAAAACTGCATTGTACTTGGAAGTGATATAAGGTCAGCAGTACTGCATGTGCACACACACTCACAGACACACACACATATACACACATCTTAAATGCCTTTCAGCAGGTCTGCTGTAAAAGTCAAGTGATCAATTTGGGCCACATTATCTCCAAATTCCCTCTCTGCCTTGCATGAAACACATTGATCCAAAAATTCTGCAGACTTGCTTATTTGAAATCATAAAATCCATTAAAATTATATTCAGATTTTTGGTCAGCATACGTTTCTATGCCTGTGTGGTTTTCCTCCAGTATAATTCTGCACTCCACAGGCATGGGGGTAAGGTCAAATGGAGACTTTAAATTGCCTGTAGGTGTATATAAATGTGATATGTGGTAGTGTTATAAGAATGTCCAGCTGCACGATTTCTGGGCTCCAGGAAAAGTGGGTACACAAAATGTGCTTGTTCATAGTGTTCATAATACACAGTATGCACACACGTCGAGGTAATAAGTGTCCTAAAATCCTTAGAAATTAGTCGTCTATGTTTAAATCTTTTATTTATTTATTTATTTATCTATTTTCATTAAATTCTGTCGGTAAGTATTCCTCAAAGACACAGGCCGTCTTTGTCTCATCTTTGCTCAGAAAACAGAGTTTGAAATGATCCTCTGTGGTGCTGTGGGCTAAGTAGGAGCCAAAGTGTGGGCGTAGGGTGGAGGACGGGCAGTGGAAGAAGATCTGATTTGTCCCAAGAGTGAGGGGAAGAGGAAGCTTTGACTAAGGGTGTTGCAGGGAAACCCTTTATCTTTAACAGCTTTATAAGCAGAGGTTTTGGCATTTTGCTGGTCTCAAGCTTGTGTTCAGATTTGTGTTAACACAATGCCCCAGTCTTCCCAGAAGTGGGTAGACGTGTGCTGCTCTCTGCTGCTGTACAACACGCATGTAAGCTTTCACATTTGTTATTAACCATGGTTGGTTTTTATGACAGACCATCGCTCACAGGAAGGGATGTGTTTACAGCTTTTGTTTCATTTGAAATAAACAGACAAAAAAATACATCTGGCAGTTATCATGAGACAATAAACAGCAACAATAAAACCACCTACACTACCCCAAACTACATCTTCAGAAATTCCCAAAAGGCGTTGATTTAATCGTTCGACTAGGGTTTCGTTTGAGAGGAGCATTACAAACAAGCAAAATGAGATCAGTCTGAGAAATGAAACTGACAGATTACTAAGTTTAAAGGACGACACTAACGTTTCAGTCTTTCTCTCCTTCATAATTTTGCTGTTGCCGTCTGCCGACCTCCAGCCTCCAATGCGAGTGTCAAACACTGCAGTTCCTTAAACGGCCACTTGAGGGGAGTCAATCAAATCCCATTCATCCATCCTCTTCCGCTTCATCGGGGTTGTGGGGAAGCTGGAGCTTATCCCAGCTACCATACAGTAAGTCCGGGGTGGGAGGGGCTTAAAGAAAACTTTAAGAAACCTTGAAGAAATATATTAAATTACATGTAAGGTATGTACACAAATCTACACAGATTGATTTCATTTCCAGTTTCATATCCAGTTCATTTAATGTAGTTTTCCTGACAAAAATAAATAAATAAAAGATAATGAATGAAAATTCAGTAAAATAAAACCACTTTTGCTGACATACATGTCTGTATGACATCCACAGGGTTCCAAAAGTAAAGCCTTTTTGTCACTTTTAAGTACAGGGTTTGTTTTTTTGCTGTAAACATACGACATATTCAGCTGAGGTCAGCTTGTATTTGCTATTTTAAGATATTACTGTTACATTACTTATCATTTCCAGTATTCCAGGCCCATGCAGACTGTCCTACATTGCTCACAAATAGCACACTTGTATACACACACGTGCACAGATTACAGCTGGTATTTGTAGCCTAGATATGAAGATAGTTGGTTCTATAACTCTTATCCAGAGGAAGTGGTGCTCTGCAGGGAGGCAGCTGGAGGCCAAAATGCAGCCTGGTGCTCAGAGAGGAAAGGGAGGATATAATCAGTGTCTCCATCTGTGGAGGGTGGCATAAGACAAGACGGGAGACACGCCTTTAATTAACCTTCACCTTCCTCTGCTTGTTCTCACATGTGCATGCCCGTGTTTGCGTTTGTGTGATTAGATGCCAGATAAAACACGGTCAGAGTGGTGCTGTTAAACTTACAGAGAATAAAATGGATGGAAACCAAGCCACAACGTCCAAGGCTGAAAAGTGTATTTCTGTGTTAAACTGTCACTTCCTTTTTAACAACCTGGTCCAAAAACCAGCTTTGATGTTTTGTTATTATTTTCTGTCTTCATCGGGACCCTTTTTAAAAACTCATCCAACCATCATTTGTTAAGACTCATCTGTTAAGGCTTAAAAAGAGAGGAGAGGAGGTGGCTTTGATTGACATGCGCGCCACCCAGTGTTGGGGTCATTACTCAAAAAAAATAATGAACTACTCATACATGTGTGTATGCATTACTGGTGCTAACACAGGGGTGCTGTATGCTTCATCTCCACTAATTCAATTCACTAACTGCATCTCTTGACGTGTGGACACTGTTGGTTTCATTTGGGTCATTTTTGATGGAATTATCCAAAAAATGTTTGACATGTGGCACAGACCATCAAAGAAGTATGTGTTTCTATTTTTTATTCTGTTAGGCCTCAGTCACACAGACCTAGGGACAGCTTTGAGATCCCTGCAGTCACCTGGCACTGGCTGTCATTGGGTGAAATCATTGCCAAAGCGGTGCTGCAACAAAAAACTCCATGTGATTGGCTGATTGGTCACTGGTAGTTTGTAGGGAATACGTCTGTAAACATTCGAAATGTACTCACCGAGTGGTAGTGGAACTTGTGCAGTGCAAACCAGTTTGTGTTGCACATTTCACAGTTTCAGTCCTGTTTAGTGAGCAGGTGTTTTTTTCCACACCAACTTTCCAAAGCAATCAAAGCATTTACAAGGAGATTTTTGAGTACAGCTTACTTAGTGTTGTCATGCAAACAGGACCACTACTGGCTCCAAAAAGTGACCTGCACCCAATATACCAATGATAAACTTCAAAATGCAGATCGGGAAAATCAGCTGTATATGACGCATCACCTCGTCTGTACAATTTTAAAGTGGGAGCTGTATTTTTGACCCTTATCCTTGTAAGTCAAGTCAAGATTTAATATTATATACTTGTGCATGAGTTTGCCTTTGCACCATTTATGGTGTCACTGAGTCCTAAGACAAAGAAGAAAACTTTAACATAGTGAGCTAACACAGAGAGGAAAACACACATAATTGTTTTTTACTGGAAGATATATGGACTGTAACGGTTTCTTGGCAAACAGAATGGTAAAACTCTAACTGGCATCTGAAAAGTCAACTTTTCTTCCTTCTTCTTTTTTGCTGTCCTTTAATTCACTCATTTATTGATTCACCCTAATTGGATTCGGTAGTGCGGACGTTTAGGATGTAGTTCAACTAATCCTCGAGTCGTTTGCCGCTATAATGTCCACACTGACAAGAAACATCAGAGTTTCATCTGGCTGTATGTGTCACTGTCACTGTAACTAATTCAGAAAGTGTTGACCCAGGGAGTAATACTTTTCAGCAACAGTTGACCTTTGTCAGGCTCAGAGTGTTATGGTGAGGAGACCTGTAGCTTAACGCTGACTGACAGCCTTGTCATGTAAGATTTGATTGGTGCCAAGGGGTGTGTGAGACAGTGATGTAAAAAAAGAGGAAAAAAAGATATGGGGCTGTCAACATTCATGAGAAATGATCACGGTGTCAAAGGGAGAGCATCCACTTGTCATTTCTCAGACCGCTCTGTTCTGTTCCACTCACCATCTTTCTTCCATTCATCTTTCTGATGCAAATCTATCTTGTTTTCTTCCTTCCTTCCTTCCCATCCTTTCCTCTTTGTTTTCCTTCACTCTCTCCATTCTGCCAATCAGAGATGGGCAGAAACGCGTTACTGTAATCCGATTACTTTTTCAAGTAACGAGTAAAGTAAGGGATTACTATTGCAAAAACGGTAATTAGATTACCGTTACTTTCCCGTAGGAACGCTGCGTTACTGCGTTACTAAAACCGTGATTTTTTTGCGAGAATGTCAAATGACAGTGACGTAAGCGAGTGCGCCGTTCGTGACAACAGCTGTCTGCAGATCAACAATGGTGTTGTGCGGTGAGAGTATGAGCGTGCAGCGTTTAAAGCGTGGAAGTACTGACCTTATTTTGAGTTTGATTCCATAAAAAGTGACAAAAACATTAGCGTCCATTAGCGTTGTGCGTGGGAAGAAAACTTCTTTTTACAGCGAAAAAAACCCCTAAACTTCCAAGCAAGCACCGAGTGCGCAACGACGTAATGGGAAACTCACAGAGAAACTCACGGATTCTTCAACTGACCGCTGCGGCACACCTGCACCAGGGTAAACCTCCGCCTACCCCACTCCTGCTTTACAGGTGAAAATAGAGCAACAGGACCGCTAGTCTTTGACTTTATTTATTTTCTGCTGTGTTTTACTTGCATCTATTTGAAAGAGTGAGGTGTAAACACAAAAAATATTTTATTTTATGTGCTGGAATGTGCAGAAAATAGGTTTAAATATTAAACAAATTTCTTCCAGTCACAGAATGTTGCATATAATTAAATTTTTGCTTGATGCATAAAGTTAAAAGATTAAAACTAATAAAACAAGTTTTAAAAAGAGACCTTTCCATTTGATTACATTTTGTATGATGGATTATGTAGAAAAAGTAGAATTGGGCTGAAAGATCTATCGCTTTATCACCTCTTCAGGTTGTAAATCATGTTTTTAAAAAGTAACTAAGTAACTAAGTAATTAATTACTTTTGAAAATAAGTAATCAGTAAAGTAACGGGACTACTTTTTTGGGGAAGTAATCAGTAATTAGTTACTGATTACTTTTTTCAAGTAACTTGACCAACACTGCTGCCAATCCTTCGTCTCTCCCTTTCTGTTCTTTCCTTTACTTCCCCTTGTTTACTTCCTCCCTTTCCTCCCCTCCTCTTATTCTCTTATCCTTTGCATCTTTTCCTTATTTTAAAACTGTCCAGCTCACAACCAATTCAAGCACCATAATTTAACTTTAATGGTAAATGGACTGGTTTCTACTCTACCTGACCTCTCAAAGCACTTGAGTGTGTAATCAGCCAGATACACACGCACAAAACAAATACTTTTATTGAAGCTCTGGAGCCATAAATATCAATTATCACGCTGTCATTGCTGGATATTGATAAAAGACCTGAGGAGCTCAGACATTTTTGTGCAATCAGTCTTTGACTGAAGATGCCACTCTTGATTAACTCCAGAGCATGTGGGTGTTGGGAGAATCCAAATACAACAATGCAAACACATATCGAGGCACGAGATGTTAGAGACTGATGTGAAATGGTGTTAGCACATCGTTGTTTAATAAGCAACCATCCACACAGCTCCCTGTGTTTGCTGGACAACCACTGAATGCACCTGAGCTGCTGGTCCAGCCCCACGGTTGTGACAGTGAGAAACATGTGACTGTAAGCTTTAATGGGCAGTCTAAAATCTCAGGCCTGTCACTTTGTGCCTTCATTCAGATTAATGTGCACACCGAGCGGCTGGGCATTAAGCCCCACAGGCCCTCTCAATGACACACTTCAGTGCTCTGTGGCTCACTGCTGTACACCTGGAAACACATACCAATATCCTGCACGGAGGCTTGTCATGGTCACTCAGGAGGATGTGCACTCAGAACACAAACACTCACTTCCCCGAGAAAAGCCCAAGAAAGGTTTATTTCAACTCCAATTCTTTATAATAAACAAATTACTGAATAAAATCCAACGATGGCATCACTGTGCCTGTTTTACAGAAGGTCTTAAAGACTCATATGTGTTGTGTTTTCCACTTCTAAGCTTTGGTAACAAATAAGAAGAAGAAACTGTACTCAAAGAACATCAACATATTAAAAAGGTTTCTTAATGTTAATGAAGAATGATACATTTTTTCTGTGAAGTGTATAAATTCATTTTAAAATTAAAGTTACTCATTGCCCCCCAAAATACTTCATCTATAAGAATCAGATGTTAATTATTATTTCCTTGGGATTTGGGGTTTGACAGTAAATTAGTGACTCTTTATTTTCTTGGGGCAAGTTCTGTAGTGGCACCAGATGTTGCTGTCTTTAAAATGCTCATAAGTCATGCTGGTGTCTATCTTTTTTTTCTCTTGGAGCTTGGAGTAATTCTCAACAGCATCTGGCTAATTCTAATGAAAATTGTTTCATCATCTGTTGGAGAGAGGAGGCAAGAGGAGATACAAAGTGTTGCTCTGCCCCCATTTGGTAGCAGACAGAAAGGCAGGAGAGCATATCCAGGACTGATAGCTTATAAAGCACCAACACTCAGTAACTAGATATTTAAAGATAAATTTTGTACTACTCCCAAGGTACGCTAAACACCGACATATAATTTAGATGCAGGCGATTAAACCCTCCACTCCCAGGCAGATTGCATAGTACAGGCGGCAGAGGAATGCTCAAAAAGCACTTATTACAGTGGAATTAAAACCACTTTCCTGCTTGTAAATTCAACAATATATTATACAAAGAGTGTGCACTCACTACAGAGACGGTGTGTCATACTGTGCAAAAGTATATGTGCACTGTGAAGACCTAAAGACTGCATCGGGTCATAAGCTGCTACTTTTTTCCCACACTGTGAACACTGCGGCTTATACAGACATGCGGCTAATGCATATTTTTTTTATGCAGCCAAAAACGTTTTGCCTGGTAACAGTAGACTAATAAAATTGATGAGTAGTATATATACGGTATATATTTTTACCGGTTGTTAAGAGACGTTGTAATGTTGTTTGTACACTGTTCCATAAAAAAACCATAAGCAACGTAATTTGTGTGTTACTGATACGTACGTATACTTAAAGGTAGCCGTGTTACAGGCGCTGTTCGAAGAAAAAAAGCATTTGCAGTATGTATTTTTGTATGTTTATGTTACCATGTTTATGTTACCGTACGGATTAAATTAAACGTTAAAAATCCTCACGTGTAATGTTTCTGTGTAAATATCTCATATTACAAGTGAAACGCATACGGCTTAAAATCCGGTGCAGCCTGTACAAGTACAAAATTGATTTTCTTTCTAAAATTAGAGCATGTGGCTTTTAATCAGGTGCGCTCTGTAGTCTGGGATTTACGGTAATATGTGCTGATGCAGCATTCATTTTCCAAAAGCGTTGTGCAGTGAATAAAGAGACAAAGAAAGTCAAACTTTGTCAAAGCAAAACAGGAAAACTACCCACTATGAGTATATACACCGAAACACCCCCAATTTGAACCCTACATATAGGCAGAAATTAAAACTTTCTCAACCTGTAGTGATACATTAGGTGGTGGACTAATGAGGCTATGGAGAATCTGCAGGCGTGTCTGGACTGCACTGGCTGGGAAGTTTGGATGAGTATACAGATGCTGTGACGCCATCGGCTCTTGTGAGGACAGCTGCACACTATCTCCCACCACGCTGAGTTATAATAATGACAAGCTCACAGCTAAGGTAAGGAGGCTAAGGTTGGATGAGGAGGAAGCATTTTGGAGTGTGGACAGAGTCACTAGATGATGTTAAAGAGCAGATTTATCAAGATGGTGACAGAGGCCGTCAACTGTACTAAAGAAACCAGTTTCCAGCTAATGACTGCGTCTGTCTGAAAATTCAATTAAATTTTATTTATATACTCAGTGTTGGGAAGGTTACTTTTAAAATGTATTCCACTACAGATTACAGAATACATGCCCCAAAATGTATTTTGTAACGTTACTCAATGAGAGTAACATATATTGAATACTTTGGATTACTTAATGGTGATGGTAAGCTACATTGTAGCCACAGCCACCCTGGGGCGCACTGACAGAGGCAAGGCTGCCGGACACTGGCGCCACCGGGCCCTCTGACCACCACCAGTAGGCAACGGGTGAAGTGTCTTGCCCAAGGACACAACGATCGAGACTGTCCAAGCCGGGGCTCGAACCGGCAACCTTCCGATTACAAGGCGAACTTCCAACTCTTGAGCCACGATCGCCCCAAACAGTCCTGACCCGCGACAATATGAAACAGGAAAATACCGCCGTGTAATTGATTTATTTCAACAAAGTAACTGTATTCTAAATACCACCTTTTTAAACGGTAACTGTAACGGAATAAAGTTACTCATATTTTGTATTTTCAATACGTAACGGCGGTACATGTATTCCGTTACTCCCCAACACTGTATATACTTATTTACTAAATCACGACAGCAGTCACCTCAAGGCACTTAAAGGGCAAATGGCAAGTTAGATATTTCTATTTATCGTTTTAATAATGTATTTATTTCTCAGTATTTATTTTAACACCCATCAAACTGGCTGAGCCTTCCAAAATAAGAGACTTCTGGGCTGTTGAAATCCTAGCAATGGTAGTATTTGGCATTAGTGAATGCTAGCTAAACACAGACAGTTAGCTAACCTAGCAGTGACTCCTGCAACATTCACTACCAAAACTGGGTTTGGGGGGAGTTTAATCATGCATTAGATCCTGAGAGTCCAAATACACCTATGGTCGACATGTGGGCACTTTGGAAAACAAAGATGCAGAATAGAATAGAATAGAATAGAATAGAATTACTGTCATTGTACATGTACAATGACATGGTGCAAGAATAAAATATAAATAGTAGAGAGCAGGAATCAGTGGCAAACAAGAGAAGTATATATAAAACCAAGAGAAAGGCACACATTAGAGAACATTAGCATATTACGTTAGTCGAGTGGCTCCATTAGCAGGTCATGCTGACTACTGATACTCACTTAACGAAGTACAAGCCTAAAGCCCCTCACTTCACCTACAATTCACACCTAGCCAACGGCCTGAACAGCTTCTACTATTGCTTCGACAAGCGGTGGAACAGAGCTGTTATCCCCCCCACCCACCTCTCTCTCCATACTTGAGACCGAGATAAACCCTGTCAAAGCACGTGGACCAGATTTGGTGTTTCCATCCACCTTGAAGCAACTGTGCTGATCAACTGTCTCCACAATTCACTGACATCTGCAACACATCACTGGAGACATGTCATTTGACAGCCTGCTTCAAGGCCTCTAACAATATTCCTGTTTCCACAAAAACAAGGCTCACAAGCCTTAATGGCTACAGACGCATCTCATTGACCTCTGTAGTTATGGAAATAACTGAAAGTTTGAAAGCTTTGTGCTGTCCCATCTCCAATCAACCACAGCTCGGAGCTGATTGTGAACAGGACATACAAAACCTCACAGGACCTCGTCTTCCTGCATAACTCTCCAGTGGACACTGTGTAGTCCTTACATTTCCTGAAAAATATGAACAAGGACCTACTTCCTGCGGCAGCTGAAGAAGTTCAAGCTACCAAAGTCAGTGATGGTGAAGTTCCACTCCTCCACTATGTCCTCATCAGTGTCTAGTACACTGCTGCCAAAAAATTCTGAAGACCATATGTAAATGTATGTACATTTTTTGTATTACCAGTGTATTCCACTACAGATTACAGAATACATGGCCCAAAATCTGGTTTGTAACATATTCTGTTAGGTTACTCAATGTGAGTAAGGTATTCTGAATACTATTATTATTACTGAAGGCTACTCGCCACTGAGCTAACATTGTTAGCTGGCGTTAGCTGAGATTAGTTAATAGACCGCAGACTGTTAGACTTGATGGACAGCATTAACAACCTGCTAGCTGCAAATAATCATGTGCAGTTCTGAAAGCAATACCAACTAGATTTTTAAATCTTAATATAAAATGAGTCACAGTAGGCTGGACATTAGGTAAGGCTGCAATTTTTGCAGTGGTTTGGTGTAGAAAACTATTTCTTTATCAGTAATATGTTTTCATTCTATCTGCTTTCAGAACTGCACGTGATTATTTGCAGCTAGCAGGTTGTAATGCAGCCTTCATTAATAGTAATAAATCACACAGCAATAGTACATCGAAGATGCTGAAGTGGCACATAACCCAGGTTGCTACCACAACTAAAACAAGGTAGTTGTTGAATGCAGGGAGCGGGACCACACCTCCATACACATCCCTTCCGGTTCTGTCTATGTATGACACCCCCTTCTAGAAATGCTGTCAAACCTAAAATAAGGGTGTGGTCCCAGCTAGTCAATGTTAGCTACATCTTTATATAGCAAAGTGCATGTGGGCAAACTAAATTTATATATGTTCAACAATATTCCTCCACCCCAGCACTGCTGTACCTAATGACTTTTTTGGTGATTTGAGGCATTGATTGCTTATATCACAATGCATTTAATTTTTAAGGCAAACACATATGAAATATTTAACTGACTCGCTCTCAAAAATAAATCTACTTGGTTGCCTCTGCTGTATGTACGTATAAGTATTCTGCACCCTCTCTCTGTGTATTTCTATTAATTTTCCATGTCATCAGGCAAATCAGTAACACAACATCTCTACTACTTTAGACAGTGGAATAAGTTTTTTTTCATTAACTTGAAGCAGTCTTTTAAACAGCCTCGTTCGCTGGAACAAATTGTTGCCTTATTGTCTCCTACTGAATGGAGGCCCCTCACGTAGTAGCAGAACAGATTTTATGGCATTGTTAAAGGAGTAATCATGATGGCATTTCTCACAGTGATTATTCTCTGAACTAGCCTCCCTCAGTTAGGCCTTCTTATCATTTCTAGACCCCCTTTTGAGAGCTGTTCTGTATTACACCAATTAGCACACTGAGTCATATGTGACTGGACACTGAGCAACTCAGCCGCTTCCACTCTGTGCTATAAATCTATTTCTAGCTGTTTCACTGACAAGGTATGCTGTCACTGTGCTGCTGACTGACAGGAGTAAATGTGTGTTTGTGTGTTGGATGGTTCAGCCTGGCATTTTATTCCGCTATTAAATGTTATTAAGCATCCTTTTATTGCTGTATTTTACTGTGTTTTAAGGATAATGCCCTTGAATTAAAAAAAATACAATGTTAAGGGCTAAAGGCCCAACTCTCTTGGTTTAATGGAAAAGGAGCAGATACCAATACCCATCTCCCTGTATAAATGGACAGTAGAGGGCATGAAAAAGTCATCTACACCTTCCTGAACTCCAAATCCTCTCGTGTACCTCAAACGAAGTCGATGGTCCTTCAGACCGCTCAGAAATACATTGCACAAAGCCCGTGACTGAGTCAAGCCACCATCTGCATCACGCTGGCATTTTGTGGGTCATTCCTCAGCGTGACAACAGGCATAGAAAAGCATAATATGAGCTGAGTGGGTGATAGTGCTGCAATTCTACTCTTAATGACAACTGAGAGTGTGTATGTTTCATTGTAATAAGGGCTAAATGAAAACAGGAAAGCATGAAAGAAAATGACAATGACAATAAAGTGAGATCTGTAGGTGAAAATAACCATATTTCTGCAGGTTCCAAAAAAGTGCCAGTGACTATGAAATCAGCTTATTGCATTTAGGATGGCCCCAGTGTTCCGATGAGCAGGTCCCTATTAGGAAGGTAATTGGTTTGGCGGATTACTCAAAAAGTTATGGACTGATTTGCATGAAAATTTACCAGAGGTCAGCCTTGGCCCAACTTCAATGCGATTAACTTTGGAATAAAATATAGTTTCAGATCTGGACTGAGTATTTTTGTGAGATAAAACTAAATTGGACATTTTGCATGATGTCTTCACATAAAATGTGGAGGAAATCTTTTTTAAAAATTGAGTATGTGGAAATAGAAATGTTAAGAAAAGAAGTTCACGCCTCTGAGTTTATCCTTCTTGCATCCCAACAGGAAGTTACAAGAAGCCTAAACACATGTCTTTAGCATGGCCTCGAATAACACAGAGACTTTATGTTTGGGTTAAAGTTAAAGATAGGTTTGCTCTCTTAAATCAGGCTGGTGGCTGCTGAACCAGAGGAATTCTGGTTATAGCTGAGGCAGATTCTCATTACTGCAACAAAAATATAATGGAACGACTCAGTTAGTATGACTGTACAAGACATTTGCAGTGGATTTAATGTTTTAGGTCTCATAGTACTGCCATCTGTAGGCCAGGTGAGGAAGTGCGTCTATTTCAGCTTTAATTCAGTTTTTCAATTCAATTTTATTTCTACAGCATCAAATCACAGCAACAGTTGCCTCAATTTATATTACAATAATACATACAGAGAAAAAACCCAACAATCATATGACCTATGAGCAAGCACTTTGGTGACAATGGGAAGGAAAAACTCCCTTTTAACAGGAAGAAACCTCTGGCAGAATTACTCCAGATGTAACGGGACTCAAACCTTCCTCAGTAGATAATGGTTCTCACTGTGGTTCATGAGTCCTAAAGCCTTAGAATTGGCTCTGTAATCCTTTCCAGACTGATAGATATTGGTGACTCAGCTGTTTCTTTAGATCGCGGTGTGGTGCGCTACATTTAGAGATCTTTTAGCCTACTTTACTTTGTCTGACAGGTTCTGTTTAAGTGATTTGCTAATTCACCAACTCAGAGTGCTATTGAAACAAAACTCACAGTTAATATTTAATTTAAAAAGAGAGGAAGTTGCTTTTTCACACAATGACAGGTAGGTTTGGGTGGCTTTTCCCTCTTTGTCTAATATTAAAGTTTGATGATCTGGAACATGTGTGAAAAATATCCACAAAAAAACCTAAGAAATCAGGAAGGGGAAAGAAAAATACTTTTTCACAGCACTGTAGCTCTGAAGTATGAACCATTATAATTATGGTTATCTGTAACATTTAGCTCTAAATGTGAAAGAAAAAGACTTCAGAGTGGCACAGTTACAAACCAGCGCCATCATACACTTACAATCATTTTCAGTTTTTACTTTGAAGTGTCTTTTCAGTCTTGCTGTGACTGACGTAAGCTGTTAAACAGTGGACCTCTCATCATGTTGAAAGTTTAGCTGTGAAAGAATATGAAAGAATTCCTCATAGCCAGAGTGAAGACAACAGCATCACGATCACTGCTTCGTTTTGCTGAATGCTATGAATAGTTTGACCCTGCAGCCAACATGCAAGCTGCAGTGCTGCTGCCGTTGGCCATCTGCAGGTATCTGTTTAGAGAGATTAGTAAAAGTGCTGATGATGCGAGAGCTGTGCCTTGCACTCCCGACTGCACACTAAACAACAACTCCCAGACTAAATTAAACACACACTTAGCCCAGAGAAGCTCTCAACAACTTTTAAGTTTTGTTTTTAGCTCTAAAAATGTTTCCCAGGTCCACACGTAAGCCATCTCCAAACTGGCCATGGACATGAGCTGATTACCTGCACTGAGACCGCGGCAAGACTGGAGTTGGTTGTATGAGAAGCGGATCAGCCTGTTTGATTCCCTCCTGCCCTGCTTCAGACAGCAAAGTACTACAGTGAGTAAATGAGAGCAGCGGGCATGACGCACTCATGACCACATTTTAACTCAGTGAAAGGACACAAGGACAGAGTCACTTTGACCTCTCAGTGAGCTGGTGTATATCTAGTTGGGTCATTCAAACCCACTATGTGGACTTTGTTTGATCACTGTCTTCCATCCTTTTACAATGATACATTCAACGGGAATGGCAGTTTTTTAAAGTGTATCATGACTCGAGAGTGTGTCACTTACACACTCTCGAGTGTGTAAGTGACACACAATAAGAAGAATGACAGTGTGCTCCACAGACATTCACACTCATGCATGCTGTTTAAGCAGCCCTCCCTGCTTTAGTGGTCACCCCTAAGCCAATTGAGGGATGGGCTGACATGTCACTGCTGATGGTGGGGGCTATGCTCGGTGCAAGAGTATTAGTCCTGCTAAATACAGTAATGCAATTAGGGCCAATTTGGTTATGAGGACACGCTGAATTAAAACCGGTGGAGAAGAAAAGGTAGGCGGAGTGAAGGGGATCAGGCTAGTTGAGGGATCGTTTTGATCCTTGCCTCCCGCCACACTCCCCTCATACAAGCAGCAGGCAGTACGGCTGATGCACTTGTAGGTTTTTAGACATGTTTGCAAAGTTGAAGGGTCTCTTTAGCGGCCCGCAGGTGCCAGAGGGCTCTGGGACTACTAGCAAAGCCCCTGACCCAGCTCCACCTCCACCTCCAGCCAAGGTATGTGTTCCGCCTGTATATTCAGTTATTAGACTAACTATAATAAATCGTTATTGTCAACCAGATTTTTTGACTGGTTACAGACATGAGCAGTGGCGTCTCGTCTGCCTCTATCATTCAACCAGCTGGTCTGTACCCTGGCAGCAAAACAGGAAAAAAAAACAAATAAAATTGTTTCACTACCTCATTGAAATCATTCATTACCCAAACGGGCACTTTGAAATTTGTTTCATCATGAACGCAGCCTGTTTTTAAAAGTGTCCATCAGGGGAGGCAGTCATTTGTCAAACGCTGAATTCACCATTCTTTAAAACTGCCACTGAAATTAAAGCGTCACTCTTAATGGCCACTGTTTGACAAATGGAGCCAGGCGTCAGATTTTGTGAAGAAAAAAATGTTGATTTGTCGTGTAGGAGGAGAAGCCAGCTGAGAAGGAGAATGAAGACAAGAAAGTGGACAAACCACAGGGTGAGTCATTCTAACGGCTGAAAAGTTTGCCGAGTTCCTTTTTTTTGTCCCATCCTGTGAAATTAAAACAAGACTGACTGTTAATATGTTGGGAACATGAGAAAATATGGATTATTTTAAATTTCGCTTCATTTTGGTTTCCCTCTTTATTTGTCAGGGACTGTATACAAAAACAATTCATCTAACATGACAAAGGGTTTGTTGTCCCTGCACAGGTCATCGAGCAAATAGAAACATACGCATCATCATTTTTTTAAAAAGACATACTAATACAAATGCAACTGACAAATCAACGTAATAGGCCAAACACCCACATCTAAATCCACCAATATCCATCCACATAAATACAACACTTGTTTATGCCATTACAAGGGAAATAAGTATGTAACGTTTTACTGTATAATAAGCTTCTTTACAAATGTATTTGCTAATTAGATACTGCAGTGAAACACAGTGTTACTGAAACACCTCCACACTTCAGTATTATTCTGTTTATTCTTGTTATTTGTATAAAGCTGTAGAGCATCATGAGGATTCAGATACATCATAGTTATAAAGCACAAACAGTCAAACGAGTGACAAAAAGGGACCAAAATAAGAGAAAGCCTTTGGACAAATGTCCAATATGAAACGTTCAGCCTTGGACGACTTCTCTCGTGCCTGCTGACCGTTTCCATTTTAGTTGAGTTTCCTCGACTGCTGAGCTCGACAAGAAATTGAATTTCACTGATTTGTTGATTGTGTTGCTGAAAGTTTGAATGGCCTTTTGGAGTCGGAGTGAATAACATCAGGTTTGTCTCCATCATCCATCCAGGTTCTGTTACTTCATTCTGCTGATCCCACGGTTGCCTAATGTGTCTGAAAGCCGGACAGAAACACGGCCAGCTAATAATCAATCCCTCAAATGTCATATTCAGCGTCTTGTCTCTCTCTTTTACAGATGTTACAGGTATCTTTAATATATGATGAACTAAATAAAAATGGTTTCACATAACCAGTGCAGCAAAGATGCCAAAAAAAGGATGAACATATTTACAGTTTGTAGTTGCTTCACAGATGGATGACAAGCAGTTATAAGACTAAAGGGACTATAAGGAAAACACATAATACAATGATGAGGAAATTAGCAATTAAAAGAAATAAATGGGAAAACAGAAACCATTATAAATATAAAACTTAATCTAATGTATTGTTACGGTTATATTTCTAAATGTGTAATATTTTTATAAAGATGTCTAAAAGAAATGCTTTACAGGAAAACAAACGATGCAAAATAAATAATTAGGTAAGATCAAACATTTTTTATTCTTCTTCCAGGAGGTGAGGACCATTTCTAACAATCTTGAAAAGCCAAAATAAACGTAGGATTTTTTTCCCCTTTCTTAGAATCAGCTCCATCACCGGCACCACCCCCAGCCCCTGAACCAGCACCATCAGCGGCCTCGGCACCAGCTTCAGCACCAGCTCCTGCCCCAGCTCCAGCTCCAGCCCCAGCCTCGGCTCCGGCTCCTCCACCAAACCCCGATCAAGCTGGAGCTGAGGGGTAAGACCTGCGCTTGCAGTGTTGTTTCTTCTACCTAATTTTTTCCAGGCACATTTCATTTGAAAGCGGGTGCACCGACAGTCAAAAGCATTTACAGAGATTAGTTACAGTGTGTTTATCCTCAGAATATCAGCCCAGCCTCCAAACTCCACTTTAGCTCACTGCAAACACACACCTGCCAAGTGACACCACAAACCTATATCAAAGTAATCACCCCATGGACGCTAATTAATCAGATTCCCTGGCAAGAGGGCGGAGAGGGAGGGAGGGTGCCCACGGAGATAAGCGCAGCATGTGAGATCTTTACCCGCTGGAGCAACATGCATATTAAAAGAGGGATGGCCTGAAAGTGGATTAAAAGATTTTCAGTTCTTTAGGTTTTAAGGAGCTCACCAGAGCTGCTTCTGGTCCCTCAATAAACACTATGAAGGCGACAGATAGAGGCAGCAACGGCTGATCCTCGTAGTTCTAAGCACAGGTTGGATTTCAACGAGGATATGATATATATGACACAACAATGGTGGCAAGAGCCAGAGGCTCCAGGTGGAGGACAGGTAGCGTGCGTGTGTGTGTGTGTGTGTGTGTGTGTGTGTGTGTGTGTGTGTGTGTGTGTGTGTGTGTGTGTGTGTGTGTGGTGGTGGTGGGGTCAGTGTCAGCCAGCAGCTTAAGTAATGTGTGGAATAAATAGTGTCAGAGCTCAGAGGGGATCCTGAGGTACTCTACAGAAGAGCTAGACTGGGATTTTTTACTGCCAGTGCTACACAAAACCTGAAGTGTGTGTGGTTTACTCTGTGTCCTTCTCATATATAAACCGCCCAAGTATGTGTCCTTCTTCTTTTATGAGGCATATTAGTGAGATGAAATGCTGCATCGCCTTTAGGGTTGATTAAGTCTGCAAAGGCTTCCTACCAGAACCGGTGTCACCACGGCATTGGCTCACTTTCTTTAACTTTCTTTCATTTAGTTTCCACAAACCAGGGGCGGTACTCCAACCCAGCAAAGTGTACCATTTACACACTGAAAACAATGAAAGAAACGATGGAAAAACAACCTGACAATTAAGTGTGAAAATGTACTGACTTTAATTTGACTGCAGGGCCTGATCTCAGCATGTAGGATGTGTCAGTTTAAACATGGTGTATTGTTCTGTCAAAGGCACTACAGAATTTTATCCACTAGAGGGAGAGCATCCATCATTCTCACAGCTCGGCCGAAGTGGAAGACCGCTATTGGCCTAGCCTGGCCTGACCTCTAGATCTGTCCTCCCTGACCCAAAGTGCCCTAACCTTAACCACAAACGGGTGAAGCTGGACTCCATCCATTTGGCTCTGCAGTGAGCACCACTTGGCTGATTGCATTTATCCGTGTAATGTGATCCTTCTTATGTCACAAGTTATTTCTCTCTGTGATTCACTCTTTTTAGCATTTCAAATCACAGGTACTGAGCTGGGTCCTGAATGAAAAGGGAACGATTGTAAACTGAAATAAACACTGAGGATGGTCGCAATGCACTGAATCAAATATTTCTACATTTATATACCTTAAATGTGTATTATACTTTATCAGTGATGGCAATAACGGAGTTACAAGTAACGGCATTACTTTTTTCAGTAACGAGTAATCTAACTAATTACTATTCCTATCGTTACAACGCAGTTACTGTTACTAACAAGAAAATGCGGCGCGGATGCGTTACTATTTTTCAACAAACAGACAGTTGAAGCTGTGTTCAGCTTACTGCACCTCATATCAGTTGCACGGAAGTAGCTGTCTACGTAAGTAATCTGGGCGCTACAGCTTTAAGCAGCTGCGAGCGCTCTCGCGGACGGCAATCACTTTCTGGCAGACGATCACTTTTTGGCACAACACCTGGAGCTCAGGGGGGCAAAACAATCGCATGAGTGCTGCTGTTTGACTGAGGAAGAATAAAGTAGTCGTGGTAAGCCAATCACATGACCACTTCAAAATGACAAAGTAACAGGGTGATATATACCAGTTTTTAAATTGTGCAGATAGGCCACGTAAAACCAGAATCCTGATAAATAATATATACGCTGCGTTTTTTCCTGAATAGTTTCGTCACGTTAACGTCTAAGGACAGCGCTAGCAAGCACTCTCTGCTTATGACCAAAAAATTAAAAACCTAAACAAAAACAGCCCGTTCGTGTTGGTGGAAAAATGTACCATGCTGACCAATCAAAAACTTATATTTGTTTAGGAAAAGGGTGAAGTTTTAGGAGTGACAGCAAGAGAGAGAGAGAGAGAAAGAGAGAGAAAGAAAGACAGCAGAAAAAGAGAGAGAGAGCGTGTAGTTAATGTCTTGTCTTCAGTGTTGGTCAAGTTACTTGAAAAAGTAATCAGTAACTAATTACTGATTACTTCCCCCCAAAAAGTAATCCCGTTACTTTACTAATTACTTATGAAATATGATTCAATAAACATGTCTGTTGTTGTTATGGTAAAAAATATAACTTTTTCTACTCAGATTTTATGTTTTTTGTCTGACTTTAGATCAATTATGTTAATACAATATGTCAAAATGAAAACATAACTGTAAATTCAGACATGTGAGGTTGTGCTGAAAAGGATGATACCAAACAAGGCAAAGTAAATAGTTTTTAAAGGTGAAATGTAGAGGAAAAATCAAAGTAACTTGCCCAACACTGTACTTTATATATGTCCAGATAAGACAATTTAAAAGAACACTCCACTCAAGTTATGTGAGTTTTGACCGTCTTCCTTACATCGTGAACTCCAACCGGACATGGCAGATGGTTGCCCCTCCCTCTGTCAGAGGTTTCTTTCTGTTAAAAGGGCGTTTTTCCTTCCCACTGTCGCCAAGTGCTTGCTCATAGGGTTTGATTGTTGGGGTTTTCTCTCTGTTATTGTAGGGTTGTTAAAATATAAAGTAGCTTGACACAACTGGTGTTGTGATCTGGTGCTACACAAATAAAACTAAACTGAAAGAATGTGAGCCTGGCTAGTTTGGGATTGCAGATATATGACCAGAAAACCTCTTAATGCATGTTAAAGTAAAGTTCCAGATTTTTCAGAGTAAAATCTTACCTCTAGGCAACTTTAAATGCTGGAGTAGAACAGGTGTTGAATCATTAATGCCGAGTGGCATTAATGATTATTACACAACTTTTCCTGATTTGTTCCTTTTTTTTAATTGGTTGAAATTCCTCATTCACATCAGGAATTTTTAGGAGTTTTTATGATTTTTCTATCCTCGCTACATCAGAAACTCACTCACTGCCAATAACAGCGCAACTTTCTTATTTTGCTTCCTCAGAGAGGAGGGAGTCCCCCCTCCACCTCCCCCCATAGTCATCAACAAGTACTCAGATGAGCACCTCAGAGCCATAATCATGAAGATGAGAGAAAGAAAGCAGCTCTTCAAGGAGAAAGTGACTGATCAGTATGCTTCATCCCCTGAGATAACCCCTCCTGTCAGTGAGTGCCAACACAAAACCATTCAGTGCTGCAGATTTTCTAATATTTCTAATATCTGTGGATGTTATTGTTTTCATGGGGCAGTAAGGAAACTAATTCTTAATATTTAACTGTTGCTCACTCAGCCCCTTTATCCTTTCAGCGCCACTGCTACGCAAAGACGACTACAACAGAGTCATAGAGGAAAGGAGACAACAGGCAGAGGAGGCACGGATAAAGAAGGAGGAGGCAGACAAGAAGAAAAAAGAGGAGCAGGAGAAGAAGAAAAAGGAGGATGAGCAAAAGAAAGCAGAACAAAAGGCAGCAGAGGCCAAACAGCAGGAGGAGAAGAAGAGTATAAGAACCAGGATATCCGAGGCAATGTGGTCAGTGGTGGACACTGTGCTGAAGCCACTCGAGGACCTGATGGACTCTGTGTTTGGGCAAACCATAGACCCTTTCACGGACCGCCGCTACATTGCATGGCTAAGCTTGGTGACTGTGGCCTTTAACTACAACACGTGGTTCATCACGGCCCGCCTGTGCTTCCCCTACCACACTGAGATCTCCATCCCTTACTGGTTCACCCTGGATGTGTTGGCTGACATCATCTACCTGGTGGACTCTGTCATCTCCCAGCCCCGCAAACAGTTCGTCAAAGGAGGAGACATCATTGTAAGTGGGAAATGATCCTGACTGCTGACAGAGAATAACACTGGCCTGAATGACAAAGTCACTTTTATTCCCTTGCAGAAAGACAGAGTGATGACAAAGAAGCACTACAGAGATTCAGAGAGATTCCTGGTATGATCACTTAAATCCCTTGAGCTTTGAAGTTAAGTACTTAATTAGAGTCAGCGGCCTTACAGCTGTCTGTCTCTTTCACAGGCAGACGTGGTGTCAGTCTTGCCATTTGACTTGTTGTACATCCAATTTGGATTCAAATCTGCCTTCAGACTCAATCGTCTACTGAAGGTAAATCTACTTAAATAATGTTTAGATGAATGAGACAATAAACAACACCTATTAAATGTACTTTGGCTCTCATCTGGCTCACATTTCCTCACCTGTTTTCAAGATGGACACATTTTTTGAGTTCAGTGATCGTCTAGAGAGCATCATGGCCAAGGCTTACATCTGGAGGTAAGACCATCCATCCATGCATCCATCCACCCACCGATCCATCCATCCACCCACCAACCCATCCATCCATCCATCCACCAACCCATCCATCCATCCACCCACCGATCCATCCATCCATCCACCAACCCATCCATCCACCGATCCATCCATCCATCCATCCATCCACCCACCCATCCATCCATCCACCCACCAACCCATCCATCCATCCATCCACCAACCCATCCATCCATCCACCCACCAATCCATCCATCATCCATCCACCCACCGATCCATCCATCCACCCACCAACCCATCCATCCATCCATCCACCAACCCATCCATCCATCCACCCACCGATCCATCCATCCATCCACCAACCCATCCATCCACCGATCCATCCATCCATCCATCCATCCATCCATCCATCCATCCACCCACCCATCCATCCATCCATCCATCCATCCACCCACCCATCCATCCATCCATCCACCGATCCATCCACCGATCCATCCATCCATCCACCAACCCATCCATCCATCCATCCACCGATCCATCCGTCCATCCATCCACCGATCCATCCATCATCCATCCATCCATCCATCCATCCACCCACCGATCCATCCATCCATCCATCCATCCACCGATCCATCCACCGATCCATCCATCCATCCACCAACCCATCCATCCATCCATCCACCAACCCATCCATCCATCCATCCACCGATCCATCCATCCACCCACCCATCCATCCATCCATCCATCCACCAACCCATCCATCCATCCATCCACCAACCCATCCATCCATCCATCCATCCACCGATCCATCCATCCACCCACCGATCCATCCATCCATCCATCCACCAACCCATCCATCCATCCATCCACCGATCCATCCGTCCATCCATCCACCGATCCATCCATCATCCATCCATCCATCCATCCATCCACCCACCCACCCACCGATCCATCCATCCATCCACCGATCCATCCATCATCCATCCACCCACCGATCCATCCATCCATCCATCCATCCACCCACCCATCCATCCATCCATCCATCCACCGATCCGTCCATCCATCCATCCATCCATCCATCCATCCACCGATCCATCCATCCATCCACCCACTGATCCATCCATTCATCCTTCCACCGATCCATCCATCCATCCACCAACCCATCCATCCATCCATCCATCCACCGATCCATCCATCCATCCATCCATCCACCAACCCATCCGTCCATCCATACACCGATCCATCCATCCACCGACCCATCCATCCATCCATCCATCCATCCACCCACTGATCTATCCAGTATACAATGCAATTAACTGAGATAGCAAAAATGTCAAAATGTGGCCATATCAATAACTCTCTTTATACCCCTCTTAGAGTGATTCGCACAATTGGTTATCTGCTCTTCATGCTCCACCTTAATGCCTGCTTCTACTACGTGGCCTCAGAATATCAGGGCATTGGTAAAACTAAATGGGTCTACTCCGGCCTAGGCAGCGCGTAAGTACAGCACTTCTATACAGCCACTTGTGTTTGAGTTGGAGGGATTTTCTCATCTTTTTTTCTGCCAACTCTTGATGTGGACCTAGCATGCTCATACTGTATTCTGAGACTCTGATAGAGCAGCTTTTGCACGAGCAGTGTTGGGAAGGTTACTTTTAAAATGTATTCCACTACAGATTACAGAATACATGCCCCAAAATTTTTTTGTAACGTATTCCATTACATTACTCAATGAGAGTAACGTATTCTGAATACTTTGGATTACTTAATATATTATCATGCTTTTTTACAACTGCATGAATGTACTATTGCTGTGTGATTTATTACTATTACTGAAGGTTACTCGCCATACCAATACCAACTAGATTTTTAAATCTAAATATAAAATGAGTAACAGGGAGGGTGGACATTAGGTAACTGCACTTTTTGCAGCGATCTCGTATAGAAAACTATTCCGCGTATATAAAACAGGTCCGCGGCTCTGAACCGTAAAGGCGTAAAACCATAAAGGGACCTCTGGCTAATACGTTGGGTTCGTGTTGCGCTCGTAGTTGAAAACTGGCTTTACTTTGTTGTCTGGGTCAACTTTGCTAGCGAGAGACAGAGAGAGGCGTTGAAAGGCTGCTCCAACCGAATTTATTGTTTCGGAGGAAAACACGAACACAGTGTACAGTCGAGTCTTAATAGCTTACTTACAACTGGGCTCATCAGGCACTCTTCTTGGCTGCAGTTGTTATTATTATATTTACATGCTTCCAGCTCCCGTTTCTGCTCGATGACATCTTGTACTTTTCCTTTTTCTCCCTCCCTCGCTCACAGACACATAACGGGTATGGCAGTCCATTCTCCCTGCAGCACGGACTGCACTGCCCATCAGGCTACATTCTTTAGGGCTATGCCTGTAGCATTCTGCCTATTGCCTTCATATTAAATCATTTTTTAAAATATTTCTTCACATCATTATGAGATGCGAGATTGAGGCACAGGCATTTGAGCCTCTTAATGCGTGTTTTGTTTGCGTTTCCACTGGCAGGGAAACCCAAAATAGAGAGAGCATAGGCGAACATATCAAACAGGAAAATACCGCCGTGTAATCCCTTTATTTCAGCAAAGTAACTGTATTCTGAATACCACCTTTTTAAACGGTAACTGTAATGGAATACAGTTACTCATATTTTGTATTTTAAATACGTAACAGCAGTACATGTATTCTGTTACTCCCCAACACTGTGCACGAGTCACAGTTACAACAAACTGTTTTTTCTTCCCTCCCTCTGTGCAACTTTCTAATGATTGGCTGATGGTTTGAAAACAGTGGCTAGGGGAACATCTGTACTCACAAATGACCATATTAAACATGTTCACTCACCAACATGATACAGAAAGGTAGAAAATGAGCACACAGGAGGATAATGTTAGCAATGCATAACAAAAAGTTATAGCAGAGAAACAAAATTACCTAAAAAAAAAGTCTCTGGTTTATTGCACAGAGTTATGAGTTCCAGCTCACAAAGCATCCAGTCAAAATCTTTCATATGTCCCATGTTTGCTGCTGATGCTGTGGCTGCAGTTACCTCAGCTGCTTCTTCTATGCCGAGAAGTCCCTGCTACTGATCGCCGAGTTACCAACTCCTGACACCACATTCGGGCTGATCTTTCAGATGACCAACTACCTTTTCGGGGCATTCTTTATGTCCACCATGCTTGGCCAGGTAGCTTCTTTCTCGTAGCATTTTTGTTATTTTACTTTCTCTTTTCTTTTAATATTTTTTTTCTCTTTAGGAAGCTAAAGCAATTTCAGCAAGACATCAAGGAAATCGCTCAAACGTGCCCAGAACCCACCACTGCCATTTTATGCAAAACAAAGAAACAAACACCATTTTCCCCCACACGACCCCAAAACATCCAATACAGTTTATGACACCCCTCTCTGACACACCCCCCCAAAACTCTCCACAGGTACCTGCGTTGTTACTACTTTGCTGTCCGCAGTCTGATCAACATCGGGGGTCTTAATGAACCCGAAACCGTCTTTGAGATTACCTTTCAGATGACTAACTTTTTCATGGGCGTCTTTGTGTTCTCCAGTTTGATTGGACAGGTAACACAGAGGACACTCTGCCCCATAGCATGAGTCACAGCCTCCAGCATCCTTATTTCATCTGGAGTCCTGATTAGCATCCTTTTAGCATCATTAACTGCAAGTAGTACTAGTAGTAGTAAACGATTGTCTCTTATTCTCCCCCACTTGTCCTGTTTATGTAGATAGATGAATAAACCTGCAATACTCCAGTATCGATTACTCTGTCTATAGTATTTCACTGGTTCCCTGTGATGTCTTGACTGTCAAAAACAACAAAAGCACATTCATTCTACTGTCTAAGTGAGAGGAGCATTTATTTAGTTTAAACAAAGGTTTTCTTCTTATCATCATAATGTCTCAGATGAGAGATGTCATTGGTGCAGCGACAGCAGGACAGACTTACTTCCGTTCTTCCATGGACAACACTGTGGAGTACATGGTGACCAATCACATCCCGTCTTTGATACAGAACCGAGTCCGCACCTGGTACACCTACACCTGGGACGCTCAGGGCATGCTGGGTCAGTAGTCACTGGATAAAATCTTCATTTCAGTCTTTAAGAGTGTGTGAGAAACGCTTTAATTATAGGACACAAATCAGACGTCAGTCCTACTATTGTGCCAGGTGCAGAAAGTTTTAACACTGAATTAAATAATAATTCTTCATCTCCGTGTTTTCAGATGAGTCCGAGCTGCTGGACAAGATGCCTCTAGTGATGAGAACAGCCATTGCTGTGGACATCAACCTGGCGACCTTCCAGAAGATTGATCTTTTCAAGGTGCACACTCATTAGAAAAAATAAATATATACCCCAGACAGTAACTGGGAGACTGGGAGATGGTTGGTCAGTTAAATATCTTCATATGTTTCCACAGGGCTGTGACCAGCAGATGTTAGTGGACATGTTGCTGAGGCTCAAGTCAATCATTTATCTGCCCGGAGACTTTGTTGTGAAGAAGGTGTGTTAAGTCTTACACAATCATCGTCAACTTCAAATGTGAATGAAACACAACAAATTACTTAATTTTTTTTAAGTTTATCATCATTTTATGCCAACAATTGAGGGACATTAAATACAAAAAAGTAAAAATGTGCTGGGGAGGATAAACTGATGTTGTGTAATCAAACTTGGCAATAAGGAGATACTCATTTTAGCCCTGATTCACCGTATGATGACAAGCATATAGACTGTAAAGAGGCAGAGGAAAACACACTTATTTCATTGTGATGACAGATTTTTACATTAGTTACAACTGCATATCCTCCATTGTCGAGTACATTTTTAGCTAACTTATTTTTTTGCCACTTTAACGTCAAAAATATCCAAGTTTTGTTTCTCTAAAATTTAGAATTATGATAAAACCTCAGACAGCGTTGCATATTTTACTTTTAAATTTGGAAAAATGACTTTATAATCTTATAAAATAGTTCATTGTCAGGGTCTGCGCTGGCAGACCGTGTGGTGACAGTAGGATGACCCAAATGCAGACACTTGGAGCAAAACTATAATTTAACAAAGGGGGAGCGGTTTATTTGTGGCTGGGTAAAGGTACCAAAAAAAGGCAGATGAACACTAAGGCAAAACTAACTAGAACTAAACTGGGAGAAATTACATGCTAAAAAAAAGAGACAAAGATCAAAACCTTGAACATGGAAAAACATGGAAAAACATGGAAAAACCTGGAAACAAGGAGGCAACTCAACAGACGACCTGACAAAGACTAAATGAAAGCTCACAGACTATATATAGACAGGAGGTGATCAGGGGAAGTGGAAACACACGGGGAAACAGCTGATACAAATGAACATGATGCCACAGGGGAAGCAAAACTAAACACATGGAACATGGAACATGACACCGTCAAAATAAAACAGGAAGCACGCAGACTAAGACACACGGACTTGACATGGTGACAGTTAAGAAGCGGGCGAGGGAACATGGATAAACATGGCAGACAGAGGAGACATGGAAAGAGCACAAGGAGGGGGAACAAGGGAATGGAAAAGGGACACATGCACATAAACACAGAGGGAGGGACACAGAGGACAGAGACACAAGGGGAACCTAAATGGACAAGGAGATTACACATGACAAACAGGGGAGACAACGGGAGACAAAGATATCTCTGAAACACACAATGGGCAAGGGAGACTTAAACACAGAGACTTGACGCACACTGACCAACATAGTGGAAAGACACGGACATGGGAGGAACCCAGACAGACGAGAGCTAAATCCAGTCGTTAAGTCTGACGTCACTAAACTCCGCTGCAGGTCCATATATCAAACGATCACTATGGCATTACTGAGAGTTGAAAAACTGTCTAAAGTCTTTCATCTTTAATAAAATGATCAGCGTTCTGCTCTACCAGGTGTAACAATTGAGTTTAACATCCAGGCATCCCTGAAAACGGAATTTATGACATTTAACGGAGTCAGAAGTTAGCAGGAAGTTAGCTCGCTAGCTTCTATCTAAATACAATATCGCATGTCCTGACTGCGGGGTTTTGGAAACAAATTAAAACGTACAGCTCTGTTACCACTTCCAACATAAATGAAGACTGAAAACTAAACAGCAGTGACGTTTGTAGGGTTACTGAAGTTGGGCTAGCTGGTATATAATGATGTGCTACGTGACCGCTAGCGACACAGCTATGTTAGCATAATATAAACAAGCTAACTTTTTTTCCACTCGATAAAAGTTAACGTGAGTGTTCTCGGTGGTCAGGAACAAATGTAATCGCATGGCAGGATGCTGTAAAAGGACCAAACTTCAGCCAGGAGAACAACTGAGATAATCCATCCACAATACGAGGTTAGTCATTCATATACTGCTGCATGGGCTGGGCTGTAGTTACATCCTAAGGTTTTAAAAACTGAGCTTAAATAAATGATTAGCGGTAATAAAAGCCGAGGGAGGTCAACAGGGATCACTGACTGTTTTAGGAGCTTTTTGAGATTAAATAGAAGAAAATACAAAACATTAAACATGTTAACAACACAAAAGCCATATTAAACGCAGACTACTTTAGGCCCGGAAGTAGGATTTGTCACGTCATCACTTAGCGACCGGATAGGGAAACAGAGCTCAATATCAGCAGAACTGGCTGAAGCCTAAACTGCACAAACAAGAACATCATAATACAAAAAGGAATGAAACTCAAAATGCTGGATCAAAGGAAACAGCCCATGACAGTGATTTTTTATTAGGTTAATACTTTTTTTTCCTCCAAAATTTACAACTTTAATATCAAAGAATGTCCGAGTTCTTGTAGGTCTGAATTTATGACTTTAATCTCAGAAGTTCTGTGTATATAAAAGCCCACCACAGGCTTCTTTTAAAGCTAAAATGCCCTTTATAAGCACATACACATAAAACATCCCTTCAGTAATTTATTTGTGTAAATTATTTGTAGGGTGACATCGGTAAAGAGATGTACATCATCAAAGGTGGAGCGGTGCAGGTGGTGGGAGGACCCGACAACAGCATTGTGTTTGTGACACTAAAAGCTGGTTGTGTTTTTGGGGAAATTAGGTGAGTTCAGATACACGCGCACAAATATATACTGATAATTAATCATATCAGAGGCAATTAATCACAATCAGTGAACTTACAAAAACATTTAGAAATATTCAAAGAGAAAATGTTTTCTCTTTCTGTTTCTTAGTCTGTTGCAGTCCTCCAAAGATGGAGGGAACAGGCGCACAGCTAATGTCAAAGCATACGGCTTCGCCAACCTCTTTGTCCTGGAGAAGAAAGACCTGTTTGATATTCTGGTTCATTACCCGGAGTCGCAGAAAGTGTTGGCCAGAAAGGGCAGGTGAGTCAAAGGATTTGACTCAATATTTCAGAATCAGAATCAGAATACTTTATTAATCCCGAAGGAAATTAGGGTTACAGCAGGCAGCACGCTAATGGCGCATGCGCACTTACAAAGGAACCTTCTGACCAACTTTACACAAACATCACATTGGGGAGACATGTCAGAAAGGTAGGCTGATAGGAAAAAAACAACGAAAATACATAACATGAGGTAAGAGGAGGAGAAAAAAAACTCCACTCAGACTGAGCTCCTAGTGGGAGAACAGTTTGATAACAGAAAAAACACCTCAGCACAAAAAGCACATGACTATCAATACACCATAGAAACACAAGACAAGCAACAGGGGCGGGTAAAGGGTAAGAGAGAGCCAGTGTAGACAGCACATCCGGTCCTGCAGCATGTCTGAGCTGGTCCAGTCGACTGCCCCCGGTAGGGCACAAGCACAAGCACAAGCATCGAAGGCGTTTGGAAAGGGAGGGGGGATCAGTGTGTGCATATCAGTGTATGTGTGTGTGTGTGTGTGTGTGTCCAGAGTTCAGCTGAGACAGTGTCCTTCGCCCCGCCAGGCTAAGTAAACAGTCTTCCAGCCAACCCAGATGGCCTTGCATGGAATGGGGGGAACAGTCTAAACACAGTCGTTATCAGGGTGTTTTGTTCAGCTCCAGCCTTGAGGCCGCAGCTGGCGCCAAAGGGGTCTCCGCATGAAGTGATGATAGTTTTTACTTTAGTGCGAACAACTCATATGAATTTCAAAGCTGTTCTAACAGTCCAAGACTGGTCTCTCAATCTCCTGTTGGAGAGCCGTGAGCTTTCTATGATGTTATCCAAACTTACGTTCCGTGATGTTGTCATTCTTTTTGCTCAAAGAGACGATTCTGAGAACTCACGACCGCAGTGCACTTCCCCAAGATGTGATCGAATTTGCTCTCAAAGGTGTTATTTGAGCTAGCCCCTCCAGATGTAATCCAGTTTTTCACTCAGAGGTCTTGTTCTGAGTATTCACAGCAGCGTTCTCCAAGATCTTCTCCGTGCTGCACTCAATGAGCCCATTTTTAGAAACTCACGCCTCGTCCCATCATTTCAATCCCAGCGGGCAGCCTTGTGGGGGTTTGAACAGCCGGTTCCGCTTCCTTAATTCTTCGATAAGCCAGGGCCAAGCCAGCTCAGATCAGCAAGAACCCTGTTATCATGGTTCCAAATAGGTAGATATCTTCAGCAGTCAGGCTCACCCGAGCCCAGACTTCTCGTTAAGAAGGGGTGTCAATTGCATTCAGAGACCAGTTGATCAAATCCATAATTCCTCTTTTAGGTTTTAGAGAACAGACTGTGAGAGAGTGTTCCAGGGAAAAGTAATACAAAAAAAACACGAGACTAGACAAGGACACAAGAGGCTAAGCAGGGAAGCTAAGGGAGAGGAGGAGAGGAGAAAAAGTGCGACCGCCTTCGCTGAGAGCCAAAGACTATTTTTTGCTGCTGATTTCACAAAATAACTTCTGTACTTGGTGGTTTATATACTGGAAACCAATGATACACTATCTGTGAGGGGGGAAGTATGTGAACATGTATAAATGGTAGCGATTTTTAAGATAAAATTCCAGTCAGGTAGTTTTACACACAAGGAAAACAATCACATGTTAGTGGGTGGACCTATTTTTATTTTCAAGGCCTGATCTTTAAAACAGCACATGTTTGTGTTGTTTTAAAGACACAACACATGATTACAAACAAAGCGAAAAGAAAAGTGTTATGTGGACGTCAGAAAAAGGGCTTTTGGTGATGTTCATCAGGCTGGGATACCTTTGAACAGTGAGCTTCCCCTTCCTGTCAGTGTGACGCATAAATACACATGTAATCCCTGAGATATGAAGTTTCCACATGATAATAATAAATGCTGCTGTAGTAAACAAACCTCTGTACCTCTGTAGGAAACTGATGAAGGCCAAAGGTCCAGCAGCAGCTAAAGTTGAAGAAGAGAAGAAAAAAGGACTGGCGCTGTTTGGACCCAAACCCCCCACACCCAAACTGCTGCGCGCTTTCGGCGGGACAATTAACAAAACGTTTATCAACAAAGTGAAGGTAACTACACCGTTCTGTCCTAATAAATGCACCCCAAGTGATTATTACATGAAAGTCATTGTGCTGATTCTCAGTTTGTGTTTGTCTCCTTTTATTGTTTCCCCAGACTTCCAGTACCAACTAATAAGGAGCATGGAAAGTTTTTTTTTTTTAATAACTCCTTTTTTGGAGTGAAGAAAATGTATCTCTCATGGAAATGAACTCATTTCTGTTGAAAGCACCTTTCAGATGATAGTTTTACTGCTCTGTGTGTCATCCTGTCTAATTTAATAATAACAACAAGCCAAGACCATGTGTACCTCAACTACTGCCCCTAGTGGACACTGCTATGTATGTACTTCGTTCATATGGTTTTTATACAGTATAATCGGTCGTTTTTCCCGCTGTAGGCGTGGAAGCCTGCCTGAGATTATCAGTCAGTAAGAAGCATGGTGACAATAATGTTGACAGTTTATATTATTTGACTGAGTTTTAATAAATAAATATGTTTGAACTGCATTCATTGTATTTCTCTGTTAGCCTTGTGTTTGTGAGAGCAGGAGGTCACATCCAGGCTAATCCTCACCTGCCAGTGACAGTACGAGGGCCGATTAACTCAGCTGCCTCTGTTTTTGTGAGCCCCACAGACTAAAATAAACCAAGCATTAGCACACCAGCTACTTTCATTGTAGCACCGATGGTTACTGCAGTGAATTTAATGTTATCCATGATACAGGATATTCAGAAACTGATTATACTCTTTTTACCTGCCGTCTCCTCCAGCTTACGTTGATCAGGTATAGGTTTTTATATAAATTCGCTAACATATTTAAAAAATAGCACTGGTGCTTTTTGGTAAAAGTCTTTTTTCTGTGCTGTGCTCACAACTCCAGGAGAACCATTATTTCTGCTGGCAGTGATTGTCGGCTCAGCTCGTTGAGCTGCTGTTGGCTCCTGGAGAAAGGGGAGTGCCTAGAGGGACTTACTGATTCCTAGAATTTTATTTGCTTCAGTCTGCTGTTCAGGTTTGAGGTAAAGACTCCACAACAAGCAGTTCAGGTACTCTTTCAAAGACCTAACATCTAAAAAAAAGAAGTTTGCAGAAGAAGCAGTGGAAAGGTCAGACTCTTTTCTGTCTGGCCATGTTCAGCAGGTTAAAGAAGCTGATCGGGGCTCCTGAGCCTCGTCCTGCCCAGGCTGCTGCCGCTCCGCCTTCTGCCCCGGCTCCACCGGCTACGGTAAGAGCTTAAATCTCCCTTTATTTTAATTTGACAAACACTGTGTTCATCCAGTGGACACACCATTCAAATTAAACATTAATCAGGTTCATTGGCTTCTCCAAGCTTGTCAGACTGAGCTGTATTAAAATACACAACAGGAGGTGAAAGCCTCTGAGGCAGCTTGACACTAATATGGACAGGAGCTGTCACTGGTTCTTCTTCAAAACATAGGCTGGTGCTGCACAGGTTGATACTACACTGGCAGGCTAATCACTGCTATTTGTTCTCTTCCCTCTGCCTGTGTTTTTAATTTACAGCAAGAAACGCCGCCAGAAAAGAAAGAAGAAAAAGAAGATCAGCCCACGAAAGAGGAGGAAAAGAAAGAAGAAGAAAAGAAAGAGGAGGAAAAGAAGAAGAAAGAAAGAGAGGAAAAGAAAGAAGAAGAAAAGAAAGAGGAGGAAAAGAAAGAAGAAGAAAAGAAAGAGGAGGAAAAGAAAAAGGAGGAGAAGAAAGAAGAGGAGCCAAAAACAGGTGAGATGCGTGTTTATCTGAGCTGAGTTCCACATTCAGTTACATTGTTATTAGGGTGATGGTCAAGTGGTTTGAAGGGAATGTTTTTTGGTCAGTATGTACCATCGTCCACAGATGTGAGAGGTGTTGTTTCGCTCTGTTATATGTCACACTCTCTGACCTTGCTGTAGATTCACTAAATGTGTCTTTTAGTGGATTGTTAGACTGTCCATCTGCTCCCTGTTTCTCTGTGAATCACAGACAAAGGGATTGGTGTCATCTGGCTGATCCTGTATCACAAACAGTGAGCACTGTCTTGGGAAGGTTTAGGTTCCCACTGCTGTACTAAAGTAAGCAATAAGAAACAGCCTTCCTTCATGCTGTGGTGATCTTTTCCTCGTGTACCAGTGGTTTAAAATAAGAACAGCATCCCTCGGGATGTGTAAGAATAGAGGGCTGAATGTCAAATAAGCATGCGGTGCATGGTGCTGCTCTGGTTGTTGAACTATGCACTTGAATTGTTTTTTAAATATCTTTCTACAGTATAGAATCTGAAGGTTTTCAGTGGGGGTTCTGTAACAGTCATAGAAATGAAAAGCTAAAGAATGATGTTATATTTTTCTTCCAGCTCCTGCGCAGGCACCTGCTGCTCCCGCTCCCACTGCTGCTCCTGCCAATCCAGAGGACATTGAAGGGTAAGAATTCATCATGCTTGTACTCCTTTTTCGGCTTATTTAAGGGCATTAACAATTATTACGTTATTAGTTTTGTAATTACAGCCATTTTTATACATAACCCTCCATCATTAGAATCACAAATGTAATTGGACAATTGACTGGCGCTTGCCAGTCAATTGTCCAATTACATTTGTTTCATGGCCAGATGAGCTCAGCTCCATTATTTTCGTGACAAATTGAGCAGATCAAATATCTGGAGTCAATTAATTAAGTGTTGAGCTTGTATTTGGTAGCTGAACCAGAATGATAGGAAGTGAAAAGTATGGAGAAAGAAACAAGCAACTCATGTACGGCTAGCAGTGGAACTGGGCTGCTAGTGTTTATTTGCGATGAGGCTGCTGATAGAAGTAGCAGGATGAAGTGTTCAGAGCTATACTCTCTGCACAAATGGATAATGACCCACAGCACACTGCAAAAGACACCCAAGAGCTTCTCAAGGTAAAGAAATGAGCTATTCTTCAACTCCCAAGTGAGTCCTCTGATCTCAACCCAAGCATGCTTTTCAGTTCTTAAATACAAACCTGAATACAGAGAGAGACACAAACAAGCAACAGCTGCCGTAAAAGCAACTCAAGGGCAAAAACAAGGTATTTGACGACATCCAGACCAGTCTTAGAAACAAAACTATTTTAAAATTATGGTTAACTGATTACTTCTAAGCATCTGAAAATGGGGGACTATATAAAACATTTGCTGCAACTCCTAAACAGTTAGTGTAATACTTTTGTTAAACCCCCTGAATTACAGATGAAAGTAAATCAAACACATCCTGAGTGTTTTAAAGCTGGTTTTATTCTCCAAACACCCTCGAACATCATGTGCGTGTCTGTTAGTATTCACAGCAACCAGTTGCCTACATTTGAGGCATTTAGGGGCATCTGTAGAACAACCCGGTTTACGCTGTCCCTGTACGGGCACTGCACCAGGACACGTTAACTGTACTAGGAATAACTTGGCTCTCCTTTAGCTCTGCTGTTTTCATGAACTCTGAGCCGCTTGAGGACAAGAATAGTTACAGGTATATCTAACAGGTATCTAACAGTAAGGACTGACTCCACAGAGTCCCCACCCCCTCCCCAATGAGAGAGGTCTCTGGAGACCTTCAACACTTACTTTTCAAGATGTGATAACACTGTGACTTGCAGCATGTGACACCTAAAAGCAGGAAAGAAGATTAGGAGCTTATAGTGGTATTTGTGACTGAGATTGATCTGCCTGTGTTCTCATGCAAGCTGGAGTTGCTTCAATAGAATTTTAAGGGAATGTTGAGGAAATATATTAATGTCATAGAAATGTAACAAATGCCTGTTTAACAAGTGGAAAAGCAGCGCTGCTGTCGTCTCTCCCGGTGTCTACCTAAAACTATGAGTTGCGTGTTTTATTCTAATTTATCTGTTTTTAGTGAAGAAGCGCCTCCTCCACCTGTTGTCTACTCCCGCTACACAGACGACACCATCCGATTTTTAGCCAAGAAGTTAAAAGAACGCATAGAGATACTCAAAGAGAAGGCCATAGACCCTTACGCCACATCTCCAGAAGTCACACCACCTGTCAGTAAGTGTGGTCAAAAACAAGCCAGCATGCTTAGAGAGAAAAACAACAACATGCAAACTAATGTCTTAAGTCATCGTATGCTTCTTTTTTGCCTTTTAGCACCTATTCTGAGAAAGGATGACTACATCCGACTGAAGGAAGAGGAGCGCATAGCCAAGGAAGAAGCGGAAAAGAAGAAGGCGGAGGAAGCGGCCAAAAAGGCAGAAGAGAAGAAGAAAAAAGATGAGGAGAAAAGGTTGGAGGCCGAGAAGAAAGCCGAGGAGGAGAGACTGGCAGAGGAGGCCAAGAAGAAAGAAAGGATCCTCCCACAAATCAGCTGCTCCTGCTTTGACGTCCTCTTCCATCCAGTGGAGGAAAAAATGGATGTCATCTTGGGGACCACCATTGATCCTTTCACAGGTAAGCATCACACCTAAGCTCAATGAATTTCTTGTATTTGCCTTTAAATACTTGACAGACATTTCTGTCATTCTCTCTCCAGATCGTCGGTACATTTCCTGGTTGAGCTTCGTGGCACTGGCGTACAATTACAACGTCTGGTTTTGCTCCGCCAGGCTGGCTTTCCCTTACCACAGTGAAACTGCCAACCGCTACTGGATATTCTTCGACATTCTTAGCGACATTGTAAATATAATAGACATCGTTGTTTGGCAGCCTCGCCTTCAGTTTGTCAAAGCTGGAGACATCATTGTAAGTCACAAACCACTCAGTCACATGTACCTGATAACATTTTAATAGTCTAATTGACTTTCGCACCTCTGTTGCTTGCAGAAAGACAGAGCTTTGACTAAGCTACATTATCGAAAATCACATCAATTTAAGGTGAGAACATGTGTCCAGTGGTGTAAAGTAACTAAATACATTTACTTAAGTACTCCAGTTAAGTACAGTTTTGTTCAACAACTGAAAAATAACACAATTAACATAATGTCAGGAATTGTGGTACTTGCTTATTTCAGCAAGATAAAGCCAAACTACACATATTCCAAATCCAAGACTCCATAAATGAGTGCCTTAATGTCCAAAACAACAAGCACTGGCACTGGCATGGAATGAGCATATATTAGAAATAAATAAATAAAATCCTATTTATTAAATGGTTTGAATTAAATTAAACACTTTATAACACTAAAGGCGACTAAAGATGTATTATTTGGTATTACGTTGTAATTAAATGTACCTACAAATATTGACAGGTAGGCACACTAGAACAAGAAAGTTAAAACTAAAGTGTTTGCAGGAAATAAAGAAATGATTATAGTTTAAGTAAATTTAAGTACTGCATAAGCAGTTTTAAGTTGTGTCCAATTTCATGGTAAGTTTGCAGAAAAACGCTTTTTCTACATCATACAAACGCTGTAGTTTTTGGGGCGTGGGTCGTATTATAGAGTGGATTAATCTTACCTTTTTACATCTTTATTCAATATTCATTATGTTGCTGTGCACGATCGATGTTCTGTTTTTCACGTGTCCTTTTATCTTACTAATATATGTGTGATAAAGACTGTAAAGTGCACTTGCAATGTAAGAATGGGAAATGTTGTTTGTTTTTGTGCAATATTACTAAGAAATTACATAATACATAAAAATAACTTACAGAATATTTTATGTCTCCTTTCCAGTAAAATACCTGAAGTCATGCAAAACTTTCTTAAAATGACTCACACAGTACTTACACTTACTTACAATCTAGTTATTTCATTGTTTTCTCTACAAACCTGACTTGTTACCATTTTATTCTCAGTATTTGTAGGTAAATATAATTATATTGCAATTTCAAATAAAAAAACTGAAATTCCTTGTAATTACTGGGGAATTTCCCCCTTTTTTGCAGACCGTATTATAAAGTGGTACAACATTAAATATATAGATTTGGATAGATGGATAGATGGTGACACTGCATTTGTTTTTTGCATTGTTATATTTATATTTTTACTGAACCAGTTTTTATTCTTCTTTCGTATCTGTGAGCTTTGCAGCAAAATCCAAAGTTTAACAAATGTTTGTATTCTGTTCCATGTAGACTGATATAATCAGCATCCTCCCCTTCGACCTGCTCTGCCTGTACTTTGAATTCTCCTCGTTTTACCGACTGAACCGCTTCATCAGGGTAGGCAGGAGGATGCTAACTTCTTTTTATTGTACTTTTTTTCCATTACATTTTCTGATAAGTTCCTTTACTTTTCCCCCTGTGTGTTTTAGATTGGTTCCTTCTTTGAGTTCAGTGATCGACTTGAGAGTGTCATGGCCAAAGCTTACATCTGGAGGTGACTGCTCGTGAATCGCATGGTGTCACTGTTTTGTAGCTTTAGCGTCACCATTTCTGTCTTTCTGACACAGAGTTGCCCGCACCACAGGCTACCTGCTCTTCATGCTTCACCTCAACGCCTGTGCTTACTACGTCGCCTCAGTGCACCAGGGTCTTGCCACAACTACATGGGTGTATGACGGGAATGGCACAGCGTATGTACACCAGTTTGGGACCTAAAGTTCTACACTGTACTCTGGAGTTCACCGTGGAACTGAAACATGTCATTTCAAAAGAAAATATTTCATTTTTCCTTTTAATGAAACAATTTAAAACTCAGAGAGAGATGTGTATAAATAATCTAAAACAACACAAAGCAGAAAGCAGGGGTTCTCTATTTAAAGGCAAGCTTAACAAGGCCAAGTCAAGCTGTGTCTATGTAGCGATGTTGTGACACGGTGAAACAAAAGTTTCATCAGTTACCAAGAATATTATAACTTGGTGTTTCCAAAACCAAATCTATTTCATTATTTAATGACACATATGCACATGTTTTTTGCTTGCTGGTATGCAGTATGCAGATGAAGATGATTATTTACCGTGCTGCGTGTGCTTGGGGAGATCAGCAGCGCCCTCTGTTGTATCCTAACGTGCACAGCATGCTCCGTGATTTTTGTAAGAGTGCCTCCTGAACAAAGACCAGCTCTGCTTTATCCTTTTTTTAAATATTAATTAAGAATTGTGTTTTGGCATTCATCTTAGCTGGGAGCTACAATTCTAAATAATGTCCATTAATTAACTGCAGATTGATTAAACTCTCTGATATTAATAATTATTTTCAGCGTTATGCAAATCAAATGCGGTGCTCCTGAGGAAGTTTAACCATACTGATGCTGACAGAGTGACTTGCTCTTGACTTTTTGTTCACTGAGTGACGTCGGCTGACTTACAGAGAGTCCTGACTGACATTGCTCACTTTTGAATTCAGTTTAAAGAACTCGTATTGTTTTGTTTTAATACTCCTGTATTTAAAAATGTTTATATTTTATGTTCATCTGTGGTAACGCCGTTCTTTAACCCTTTCATGCATAGTGGTCACTACAGTGGACACAGCTATTCAAAGGCTGTTTTCTTGTATTGGTGTCAGTGTTGATGGTATACTTGCACATAAACATTGGACACTGATGTGTCACTACATACTCTGCCACCCACTGGTCAGCCAGTAAGTAAGTATGTAAAAAACTACATGTTTAAAAAAAATGAAGTTCAAAAATCTTTTTTTCATACCTAAAGATGAATAAAAATACTTGTGAAAAAAATCCTGATTGAAGTTGTTATAATTCATGCATGAAAGGGTTAAAGTTCTTGGCCTGTCTCTTAGGACCATGTTAGAGCTTTACACAGCATAAAGGCGTACCATGCTCCTGTTGATCCCAGTAAACTAAAAGATTTACGACATGCCGTCTGTAGCTGTGGATAACTCCTGTCTTCTCACTCCTGTCCCTGCGCAGGTACCTGCGTTGCTACTACTTTGCAGTTCGCAGTCTGATCAACATCGGGGGTTTACCGGAACCTGTAACCACCTTTGAGATTTCCTTTCAGATGGCTAACTTCTTTATTGGTGTCTTTGTGTTCTCGAGTTTGATCGGACAGGTAGGAGGATATTCTTCAATGTTAATATTCCACCTGTTAATATCTATGACTTCTCTGTGACACTTTACATTTCTGCCTTTCTTTCAGATGAGAGATGTCATAGGAGCAGCTACAGCAGCTCAGACATACTTCCGGGCGTCAATGGACGGATGTGTTTCCTACATGAACACCTATACGATCCCCAAGCTAGTCCAGAACAGAGTCCGCACCTGGTACAACTACACCTGGGCAGCTCAGGGAATGCTGGGTGAGAAATGTATACCTCTCAGTTGTGTCCTCACCGGAAGAAGCTGATGAGTTTAAATGGGGAACAGGGAATATTCATCCACACAAATACATTTCTATATAAAAACAAATAAACAAAAGAAAACGAGTCGTGGCCACTGATCCTGGTTCTGCTGGAGATTTCTTCCTGTTAAAAGGAAGCTTTTACTTCCCACTGTCACCAAGGGCTTGGCTCATGGGGCGTTTGATTGTTAAGAATTTTCTCTGTATTATTGTGAGGTTTTTACCTTACAATATAAAGCATCTTGAGACAACAGCTGTTGTGATTTGGTGCTATATAACAAAATGCAGCTGAAATTGACGTTACAGCTGAGGTAATGAAAAAGACTCAGCCATTCCTTAAGGATTCAAGCATGACTAATAATGAGCCGCAAAAATGCACAGACTAAAAATCTGGAATGTGCTCACATGGAATCACACTGTCTGTCCTTCTCAGATGAGTCCGAGCTCCTGGACAAGATGCCTCTGGTGATGAGAATTGCCATTGCTGTGGATATCAACCTTGCCACATTCCAGAAGATTGCATTGTTCCAGGTGAGGCTGCTTAAGCTTCAGCGCTCTAGTACCATAGAAAGTGTATTAGAGAAAGGGCGTGTGAGTGGATGGATAATGAACTGTAGTGAAGTGTAATGAAGTTATGCTGGCTGCTTTCAGAGATGAGTAAAGCAAAGCAGAGCTTCTGTGATTCAGTGAAAGTCAGTACTCACTACACTCTGTCCTTCAGGGCTGTGACCAGCAGATGTTAGTGGACATGTTACTGAGGCTCAAGTCAATCATTTATCTACCCGGAGACTTTGTTGTGAAGAAGGTTGGTGCATACATATGTGTATACATGTCTGTAGGTAACGACACAGCTACAAAGTAGCAAGCAACATACTTCTGAACTGTGCTGATCATCATGAAGCAACAAGGTGACCTGAGCTGAGTGTCACTGCGCTGATCTGTCCTCTGCAGGGTGACATCGGTAAAGAGATGTACATCATCAAAAGTGGAGCGGTGCAGGTGGTGGGAGGACCCGACAACAGCATTGTGTTTGTGACGCTGAAGGCCGGCTCCGTGTTTGGGGAAATCAGGTAAGTCTGCAGCATCAGGAAGGACAGCTGATGCTGTGAAACCTTTGTTACGATGATGTCACGTTAACTTTGGGTGGAGATAATCTAAGAAGGAAAAAAAAAATCTAGCAGTTTTTATCACGTCTTTAATGCTGCTTTTGTGAAGTTGTGTACATTGCGCAGTGGTTGTGTTGCTTTATTTTGGCCATAGTAGTAGGCCATATTGTTTTTTTGTCTGCTTATCCAACCACAGTTTACTGCAGTCTGCTAAAGATGGAGGAAACAGGCGCACAGCCAATGTAAAAGCTCACGGCTTCGCTAACCTTTTTGTGCTGGAGAAGAAAGACCTGTTTGATATCCTCGTCCACTACCCGGAGTCTGAGAAGGTGCTGGCCAGGAAGGGCAGGTGAGCCGCTTATTAGTGCTTCAGGAACCGTATTTTCATTCAAATTTAAAAGTATCATATACCCTCCAAACCTCCATCCAAATCATTACGTTAAATGAAATTTAAATATGCATCCTTTTAAAAATGTGTGGTGTTTTTGTCACTGTGAAGGAAACTAGTCAAAGCCAAAGGAGCTGTACCTGCTAAAGGTAATGAGGAGAAGCAGAAAGGACTGGCTCTGTTTGGACCAAAGCCACCAACGCCCAAGCTACTCAGAGCCTTTGCAAATATAAAAAAACTCAAGGTAAACGTGATGTGGGGAAGCGTGTTCTGCTGTAGGCCGTTTAAAAGCACTGATGGCTAAAGTATTTGTGATGTTGGGTCCTGTCATCACTTTGTCTTGTTGTCCACAGAAAATGGAAGAGACGAAATAGGAAGTGGATGTGGAGTGTTATTGAGAGTGTCTTCTACTTTTCCATTGCTACCAAAAGACCCATAATGGAACCGGTCTACAGCGACCAGAAGAGCTGTTGTGATTCAGAGGTTTATGTGACCTGATACTCTTCAGTTCAAACGTCTGCTGGAAGCAGCAAAGTGCTATGATCGGAAAGCACTAACAATCTCCCCCACACTCAATATACACAGAACCGTCTGTAACAGGAGAGGACAACTGTTGGAAATTTGTGTCATGCAAATGATCGACTTTATATATTAAAAAAAAAAGAAAAAGGCAAAAATTATCCTCAGTTTCATTATTAGGTGTTCAGGGTGATGCGAAGCTCTTCCATCCCTGACTGGAATTCTCTCTGTGCAAAGAGCACCACCTACTGGCTGAGTGACCTTTAAACTGTTAACTGAGCTGCTGGACTTGTAGTCTATTTGAATTTTGACCAAGAGGTGTAACCAAGAGTATCAAATATCAATATAGAAATGGTTCTGTTTGTTACTGGGTAGTCTGGGTTTAGCCCCAGTGTTTGTTGGATGTCCAAACATCACTGACACTGTAAATAACCAAAATACCTCTGATATATTGATTAAAGTTGTCTTTCCTCTTGACATGAAATCCAAAAGCATGAGCATTTATTAAACTTTTACTCTTTTTTTGTTGTGGAAATATTGCAAAATACAGGATGATCCGTAGGAGACGTTTTAGAGGCAACCATGATTTATTAATAAAACCTGAGCACCATAAAGCTCTGACAGACACTGTAAATCCACTGCAAAATTAAAATTCACATAAAGCTACTGAAACATGATTGCTTATTTAAAAACAAGGTACAATCCATCCACCAACTACACCTGCTTTATCCTTTACGGAGCTGTGGAGGGAGGTTAGGAAGAGATTAGCTACGTGATGTTTAACAGTTAATAAATTTAGGCAAAGTCCACATGTATGTATGTATAACAGGCTAAAAACTGAAGTGAAAAATCAGGCACGTACACTTCTGCTTCCGTCTCTCATGCACGAAACTGTAAGTAGACATTTTCTCCCAAGATGCAGACATCAATGAAAACTAAGACGACCGCGTGTGGCCTGTTGCTTGGTTTTGGATTAAAAACAGTTCAGAGCCAACTCCTCTGAGATGCTGCACATTTAGAGTATGTTTTCAGCATGTCTCAAGTCCTTTGTGAGTCTCTTTCAAAGGCAGTCAGCAGGATACTTGGCCTGTGTTGTCCAGGATATTGCACTGGGAGTCTTCATCTCCCCCACAGAGACAGAACTTTAACTCTGGAGCTTCCAGAAGATCATCTGTCGGTCCTCTCCACCTGTGATCACTGTGGTGCACAGCTCACTCATCCACATGGCTGTGACAGCACCTGTGTGTACATGGATTTATGTATAATATTCCTTAGTCTATATTGTTATTAATTGATACATTTATTATAACGCATGTACATTTTAAGGTTTTACTACATTAGTGGCACAAACATATTAGCCAAATTAGCATCCAGTGACATCTTCTGAATCAAATATTACAGATTTAGCAGAAATTAGTAAACTGTGTGTTTTTTATTCTGTGCAAGTTTCACAGAAATCTGACCAATACTTTAGAGACAGGGGTGTCAAACATAAGGCCCGGGGGCCAGAATCGACCAGCAAAGGCTCCAATCCGGCCCACCATTTTCTGTTATTTACTAACAACTTTATGTTATGATTCAAGGTCATTCAGGACAATGAATTAGCAGAAGTTCCTGGTAAATTTGTTTATTCATTCCTGCCAATTCGTTCAACTGGCAGTAAATAAAAATCACAAATGTAACAGATTTTCTTTCCTTCTTGTTGCTGGTTTTACAGCCAATAAACAAAGCAGCAGCAGAAGTTTGAAAACGGGGGTAAAAACTCCACCCAATGATTACTGAAGATGAGCTCTACCTGAGTGTGCAGGGATCCTCTTGGTAACTGTGTTGGTAAGAAGGTCCCACAGGAGGAGGTCACCAGACTGGCCCCCACATAGCACCCAGTTTCCATCCCAGCAGAAACACCTGCACACACAAACATGCTGCTAAATGCTTTGAACATAGCACAAAGAAACAAGTGAAATACAAAGTTCTGGATTGCTAGGAAAACCTCTGCTCCTCTTCAGCTTTCACAGAGGAGATCACCATTCCCGTCTGGACGTCGATAACCTTCATGCAGGAGTCGGCTCCAACGCTGAGAACGTGTCGGCTATCTGAGAATGCAAAAGTGGTATAATCACACACATGTCTTTGGATAATACATATGAGTCTGGGAGTTGTAATTTCTCAACAGAAATTCTTCCTGCTCAGCAGTAAAGGGTTGTTTGAGTCACACAGAAGAATCAAGCAGCCAACAGCCACTTCAAAGAAAGCTGAAGAAGTGCTCTCCACATGCACTTTAACTGTACTGAGCCAAACATTAAGCTTAAGGGAATTATTTACTCAAAGCTTCCACGAGCAGATCTGATCACCTAAAATGTTAAACATAAAATTCAAAGTTCCACGTTCACACAAACCAGGACTGAAGTCCGTCTGGTGGATGGTCCCACTGTGGCAGTGGATCTGCTGCAGAGTCCTTTGGCTGCTGTGATCCCAGATGGTGACGGTCCCATCTTTACATCCAGACACCAGCAAAGTCCCAGCTGGGTTCAGACTGACCGTGTTCACCTGAAGTTGAATGTTAGAGAGCAAACACGTTTTTATTAAACATGTTTTTATTACGTATGTTTTTAACGCTGCTAAAATGCCTCAGTGTTTGACAAATATGAACATTTTATTTGTCAGAGTCTTTCCAACAATAACACATGCACACAGCGTTACTATGATACATTTAAATCCACATGAAGTTTGTAAGATCTTGATGAAACCTGTGGCTGCGGTTTTGTCACTCACCCCAGCATCATGTTCCAACTCACCCAGCAAATTAAACTGGGATCTCTTGTGAGTGGAAAAGCTGTCAGAGTTGCATTCCCACACCTGTGAAGGTCACACAGAAAACAACGCTAAAGGTTCATCCTCTCTCTGACATGGAGTCCTTAGTCTTCCTCAGTCTGCGTTCATCTGCTGGCACTGAAACAAGCCGGCTTCTTTTCAGAACGAGCACCCAGGTTTAGCTTCATGCAGCCTGACCAGGCCGGACTCTCAGCTGTCATCGCAGCACGAGTGCGAGCTACGATGCAATAACAGTATTCTCATTCCTGTCCAGGGAACGCTTTCAGGATATCATTTTACCGTTTGTGTGAGTCTGATGTGTCTACGATGCTGCCTCTTATTTATTAGTAAAGGGACCTCGTGTGTTATTCATCATGTGATGTACTGTCCAATCTGGTCCATATGACAAATACTGCATAGCTCTCTCCCTTCAGTAAATCCATTAGTCCAGCACTGTAACATGTCCCATGTCTGAAAAGGGTTATAGAGACAATACTTTACCTTAACAGTGGAATCCCAGGATGCTGTGTAGAGTTTGTCCTCAAACCAGCACATTTTACTGACAGCGTCATCGTGACCCATCAGCGTATCCTGCCGCCTGCCATACGGGACGGAGTAGAAATACCTGAGAGAGAGGAGCGTGCAGGTCAGCGAGAAGCCGTCAAAACTCTCTGAAAACCACGTTAAATATAATGAATAAACAGTCCGTACACATTGTTGTCCCACGAAGAGCACACCACCGTTTTACTGTCCGCCAGTATCAAACACGATGACAAGGCCTGAAAAACAGTCGAGCGGTTTACTGTTTACAGAGAAATGAAACAGATTCGGAGAAGAGATCCGAGGAAGGAGATGCTGAACGGGCGAGCGTACCATGTTAGAGAACGACATGCTTCTCTGGAACTCCTTCAGCTCTTTGGAAAACATTTTAAGTGTCGAGTCTGTAATAAAGAGCGAGAGGGGTCAGCGTGAAACACGTCTCCACTGACAGAACGGAGCAAACCGTAATTCATCATTCTCTTAATCCTTTTAGCTCAACGGCTTTTTAATTAAAGAGAAAACAAAATGAGTTTCCAAGTAGATCTGAGTCGTCTACATTTCTTCTCAGTCTAGACATTTTCCAAACCTTTAGATGTGGAGAAAACAGCCGATCCACCTCGAGACACAGCAATGCCTGTCACAGCTCTGCACATACAGCAGAAACAAAGTTACTTAAAAAACATAAATATACACGTATATATATATAAAAAAAAATTAAAAATAAAATTAAAAAAAACACATGAAATGAAGAATTTGTTTAGAATAACACAGCAGTCTGTTATTGAAGGAACTAGTCCTGAAACTAGTATTAAGTTTCTGAAGGGGTGTGGAGCTCCTGCAGCTGCCTGCTACCTGCTACCTGCTTTCTTTGAATTCACTTCCTCATTTTTGAGGCAGGGCTTTCACTTTTGCTGTATGTGGTTACATTTGTACTCTGCTGTAACTGCAGCCCACCGAGCAGCTCCTGACTCACTCTTTATGGATCTTGTGGCTGGAAACGGGCTTCAGACTTTCCATGTTTGCCCAGGCCAACTTCCTGCTCTCCTCGGTGAGATCTTCGAAAGACGAGTCCTCGCCCTGAGAGGCTGCAAAACAACACAGGGATCCGGCCTACATGTTAACTTGTTATGGTTATGAAAAACATTTTATATATCAAAACACATTAAAATGCAGTTAATATAGCCGAAAGTGCATAAATGAAACTTATTTTCTTCAGTAAAACCAGAACAAAAAACAGGAGTAAATTAATAATTCATCGTTTTGTGACTCTTTTTAATCTTGAGTTTGTGTTGATTGGCTTCACTCACTGAGACATGCACCATCCTCCCAGAGAGGAGTAGTGAACACATAACTGTGTGGGCTTTAGAAACACTGCTCAGCTCTCACAGCTGCCGTTGCATCGTGTTATTAGCTACTTAAGCCTGAACAATGAGAGAGAAAGCTCTGCAGCTGCAGGGCTCTCACACACTTCCCGTGCTGTGCGGTGTTACCTGGAGATAGCTCAGCGTCGGGTGAGTTGATGCTCGAGCTTCGCGTAATGTTCTGAAACCTCGGGGTGATCCTCTGAGGGTGAGGGATGGTGAACAGCTGTTTGGGCGTCTGGCCAAACTCCAGGATCTGTGTCAGCATGGCGATTCTCTGATCGGTGTCCTCAATGCTTGCCAAACAGACAGAGGGGAAACGTTAGGCCAACGAGGCGGGATGAGCATTTGGAAATATTCTCGTTGGATTTTCTTTTCTGTACCTGTCACAGTCGATCCCGCCCTCATAGGTCAGTGGGTGAAACACTTAGAAAGGAAAACGATGAGATGAATATTAATCGTTGGCATGTTTTCGCGCCTCTTGTACTCAGAGTAGCTGTTGTTTATGTTACCGTTGTGAGCCGCCACAGCTTCACTGCCCCTCTGCTTGAAGCCAAACACCAAGTCAATCCACTCATGAAGGTGTTCTGACACATACTGACTCTCCAGGGCGGCTTTGTGCTTTTGAAGAAAATCACTGGAATCTGGAGGAAGAAACAGCAAACCTTACTTCCTCACGTGACTCCTAATATTACAGAGACACACAGACAACCGGTCGACAGGAAGTTCACCTGTGGCCCACGGCGGAAGAACGACATCACCAACTAAACTTCCGTTCTGCCGTCTGCCCAAATCCAGACTCAGTCTGTTTTCCACGAAGCTGGGGTCTGTCCCATAAAACTCTGGGATCAACTGCAAACATACGAGGAAAAGCAACGTGTCAAGAAAGACATTCCTCGACAGAAACAGCATCAACACCAGATAACAGACGAATAGCTTTACCTCCTTGAAGTCAGTAGCTCCCTCCAAGCAGTTTTTCCACGTCTCACCTATGCTGTAAGAAACCACAAGACGTCACCAAACACGTCTTCAAAGTGTGAAATACAACATTCACATCTTCACCAGAAAACACTGTGTACGTGTTCAAACTTGTTTCCACAGTATTCACAAACTGCAAACTCTGCTTGCATGCTGTTCCTGTACAACAGTGCATGTAAATGTGAGCATGAATGACTGCTTCGCTCTCTGTTTGCCCTGTGATAGGCTGGACACCTATCCAGGATCCATTCCTCCCACATGATTAAACTGGATCAGTGTGCACAGATAAATGTACATCTATGTGTCAAACTTCTTTGATTAGCACTATTTTAGTCAGAGTTAGGATGAGCTTAACTTCTCAGCTCTGTTTACATTTACCTGCTAGTTGAAAGTAGCTTGTAGGTAAACCTGCGCCAATGTCAGCTGGCAATTCTCAGTGTTGTTCTCACATGAAATAAATTTTTTGTACATCGTCCCTTAGAAATGCATAAATAATTATTAATGAGGAAAAAGTAATTGCCCCATAAATCTAATAACTGGTTACCACGTTTGGCAACAAGCTTTTGTGACAACTGGCAACGAGTCTTTCACTGTGGAGGAACTTCGGTTTGCTCTTCTTTGCAGAATTGTTTTAATTCAGCCACATTTGAGGGTTTTTGAGCATGAAGGTCACGCTGAGCATCTCGATCAATGTGAGCCATTCAGAGGGGGACTTGTTGGTGTGTTTCAGATCATAACCCAAGTGCTCTTGAGCTTCGGAGCACAAACTGATGACTGGACATTCTCCTTCAGTTTCTGGTAGAGAGCTGAAGTCATGGTTACAGCAAATCACCCAGATCACTGTACCACCACCGTGTCTGACTGTTGCCACGGTGTTGTCTTTATGAAATGCTGTGTTAGTTTTAGATCAGATGTAATGAGACTCAAACCTTTCAAAAAAAAGTTAAGCTTTTGTCTTGGAGATAATCACAATGTTATTTTTCAAAAAACAAAGAAACAAAAATAAACCCCTCTAAACCTGTGTCCTTGATCCAACACAGCTGATTTAAATGGCTAAACGACCTCCTCAACGTGTTCTCCAGAAGGCCTGGTAATGAACTAATCATTTGATTCAGGTGTGTTGACCCAGGGTGAGATCTAAAACCTGCAGGACACCGGCCCTCGAGGCCTGGAGTTTGACACCCTGATCTAAAACATGCAAGTATGACAAAGAAATCAGCCAGTGGGCAAATTTCTGTACTTTACCATTATAACGTTTAAAACAACGGGGGAAATAATTTACCTATTGAACATTCGGTCAGCGTGGTCATAGCGGCCATTCTGGAGACACAGCATGTGCTCTGGAGCTGCAGTTAGAGGACAGCAGATGAATTTAAAAGATCAGAAATCATTATATCATTACTGTTACTTCAAAAAGCATTAGCAAATGTAATCAGGAGAACAGAATTATGTGTCACCAAAATGTCAGTGTGCAGTTTCTGAAGGCCGTGAGTCACAATGTGAGTCACAGTTACTGTGACAATTTTGCATTTGACTGGTCTTTAAACTTCTGCTTGACTCGCACAAGCATCATCACAAACTGTCAAGATGAAGACTGAAAATGTTGTGCTGTGCTTTTAACTGTAGTGTTATATTTGACTGTTGTGTCACCTAGGTGACCAGCAGGCTAAACCTCAGAGTTATAAAACATACAAAAATAACATCTGTTGGTTCCACACGTCTTGTAGATGATAAGTAATGTTAACTGTGTGACATACCAACTCTGACCAGGTAAAAAAGGACGTAGCCTGGAGATGAGTAATGGCTGCCGTACATGAAGCTAGGTTCAGGCATGCCTCTGTATCGAGCCTGTGGACAAGAGGAGAGCTCTGTGGTTAATAAGGAACTTGTCAGCAAAAACAAACAGTACGGATCAGGCAGTCGTCTCACCAGGAGCCTGTCCAGTCGCTCTTTGTTCAGGGCTCCCACAGGTTTGCTCAAGTCTCTGAATGTGGCAGCATTTGTCATGTCTGAGAAACAAAGCGAAGTACCGACAGTGAGAAACTACAGCATCTTTACAAAGATGCAAGACCCAAAATCTCAGCCAACATCACTCTGACAGGAGAAAGCGGCAAAGGTCTGCGGACCCACCTAACCGCGGGCTGGTGTAGTCAGCGATGACCCAGGGGAAGACTGGGTACTGCGAGAGGTCGTTGCAGCTGCGGTCAGCCAGGTTGTTGAGGTGGAGGAGATACTGGTAGTTGCTGAGATGACCACGCTGCCACTGCAACATGTAGCTCTCTGCTGTGTGCTCTATCGTGTGGTTTTCTGAGCGAGAAAGGCGAAAACAGCACAGGTACGTGGTTCCGTTAATCACCGAGAATGAAGCATCAGTGGCACTGCTTTATAAAGACAACAGCAGTTTTACATACGTTGCTTCTGCGTCACACAGACACCAGGTTTACTTGCAGCTTTGGACTATTTAGTGATCACTTGATGGCTGTAGCTGAGGGTTACCAGTGGCACACTGTTTGCTCCTAAATCCTTGAACATTTAGATCTCACTTATATCCAGTATTGTTTAAACCCATGTCTGCGAGTGCACTGCTGCACACCTTCACGTGTAATCATTGATCAGTGAAACGCAAACAGGGATTCACTTGTTAATCATTTTCACACAATGTTGAGGAAAACATTTTCTGCAGATGCTCTTTCAACACGCAGCACAGACTGGAGCTATCTGTACGGGTCTGCATCTTTACTGCTGGTCGGTTAACTTTCATTCAATTTGTTCAACAAATCTCAACAAAACAAGTGAGTCGTGATTCTGATAATTTACTGACAGAACTGCTGCATGATCAACAAAGTATCACAAATGGAAGCAGCATGGTACACTGCTGTATTGAAGATTGTCCAAGACAGACATGTTGTTACTTCTGAAAAACTCCACTTGGTTTAGATTTATTGGGTTCACAATACGGACGAGAATTGATACGAGTTTAAATATTCTGAATCCTCATCCATTCTCATTGGCTCTGCTTTGAGAGTCACCCCCATCTCAGCGCAGCGTATCAAAGACATTTGTGCAAATTAATTGCATGTTGTGTGGTCACATTTTTGTGCATGTATGAGTCCCGCACACCAACAAATCCGTATCCTAATGGGTACACATTCGATCTTTCTTAGGATTTAGGTATGAACACAAAAGAAAAGAAGAAAAAGATCCTAAAGAGATTTTAAAGCAATTTGTTGTGTATTCTTGACAGAAACAGCTCAGGAGTACAGCACATGTGTGAAAACAGCACCCAGAGGCCACAAATTCAGGCTTTTAGAGCAAAATATATTTTAAAGAAGTGATAAAATAAATCAGACATTTATTAATAGGCTTGTATCGTCTCACCCAGGAAAGTTGCGATGTAGTAGTAGACTTCATCTCTGTCGGTCGTGCTGTAAAACTTCAGGTATATGTCTGAACAGAAGTCATTCTCAGAACAGAATACCTCCAGACCCTGAGCAGGGAGACCGAACACATGAACCCATGAGATCATCCAAATAAACTGCAGTAAAGAAAGATACTAAAGCTACCTTTAGTGGCACTTGCGACTCACCAGGGGTCTAAGACCAAGCCGTCTTTTGTAGATTCTCCTGACGTTGTGCAGCTTTATCTGAATCACATTTTCCTGAAGGGAGAGGACGTGCACACCAATTACAATTCATTTGTTTGGGAAACATTACTGGTGTTCAGCATCTGAACAAACAGCCACACCAACACCATTCCCACTGCCTGCTTTGTCATCTCACCGGATAGCCATTGAGAGGCTGGAAGTAGAGGTTTTTATCTGTTACGCAGACATGGCCTGGATTGCACACCAGAGGCATGACCATCTCCACTGCACACTCCATGTGAGGGTTTTCAGCAACACTCTGAAAGCTTCACAGCACATTAACACCACAGTCCTGTCTGGCTGCACGCTCTAGTACATCTAAACCTTATATAATAATCACTATATTAAGTTTAAGTCACGCATAACACAAACCCAATGAGGCTTAAAAATAAAGTTGGGAAAAAGCATATAAATACTCATCTGATTGACATCTACATACCAGTTTTTGTCAAACGATGACCTCGCCATTCGGGATTGTAGATTGGCAGCAATCTAGAAATAAAGGAAATGTGGGTTTGGTCTTTGGTTACGCAATGGTTACTTACAATTTTAAACTAATTAAAGGTCATAAAGAGGAAGGAGTAAGAGGGGACAAATACAGGAAGTGCAACAGACTTTCACTGTTTCATTGCATTTGTTTTTCATCGTTTCCTCATCTTCAGGGTTTTGAGGAATGGTCTACAAATGTGAGATGGACCACACTGTTGTGGCATGAAGCCACTACAAATTGGACCTTTATTTAGATTTTATGATGTGGATTTTTGTCAGTGTGTGAAGTGGGGCATTGCTTTCGAGGCTTACTGTGGACTGAGAGTAATGATCGACTTACCATTGCAGTCTGGTCTCCAAGTTTTTCCAGACAGGAGGCCCTGTGGAGCTGCAAAATTTAACAGATTTTAAAGGGAATGAAAGCAGCTCACACCGCGCACGTGACACAAAACTCCCCCCACAGTATTTTGTTTTGTACCAGCGACATACCTGAAGTAACGTCTGGACAACATCCTCTGTTTTACTGCAGAATTCTAACTGAAAGGTCAGCGTCTTTTCTTCCTGTGATCAGACAAGTTTATTCAAAAACAAAAGAAAGTTTCTTTTGAATAAAATGACACACTGGTTTTATAACCTTGTCCTAAAAATGTACTTCAGTGTTTTTAGACAATCATTCCAGAATTTTACACTGGTCATTATATAGCATAGTGTTCAAATGGATCCAACAAATGCACATGTGTCCAGAGGCTGTGATCTTTGGGCTCTGACTCATCGTAAGAAAGTTTTACCTTCCGTTTTCACCCTTTCATAATAAAAGGAAAAGCCAGCAGCAGTTATTGTGAGACAGTGACATTCCAGATTTTAAGCACAAACAAGTCTCTGTGAATACACAACAGAAGACACTCATGCTGAGCTGACTCACCCACCCTTTCATTTCTGTAAGGCGCAATAACGTTGCTTTCTTTGATGTATATCACCTGAAAATGGAGGAGTGGATTTACTTAGGCTTCGTTCACACTGCAGGTCTTAATGCTCAATTCCGATCTTTTGATCAAATCCGATTTTTTTGTCTGCTTGTTCACACTACAAATAAAATGTGACAGCAAACGCGCTCTAGTGTGAACGCTCAAAGCGGCCCGCATGCGCAAAAGAAGACGTCACACACAACGCGCTCCGTTTAGACCCAGAGCAAACAATATTGTTTGAATGACGGCCCTTAATATAAAGACTTCGGACTTTATGTTTCCCAATTTTTGCTTGAAGTTATTTTGTTATTTACATAATACTGTAAATAACCTAATAATTATCCTTATTGCTGCTTTAGAGAGGAGCGGTGCTTCAGAGGATAGTTGCAGATTTCTGTCAGAATCTGCAGATTATACAGTACAAATAAAATGTTCACACTGTCTTCCCAACAGTTTGACTGACATCTACACTGGATGGCCAGGAAGTGTTCGCGATGTCTTCTCCGGCACTGATAATTGGCGTCTGTCTTGTGTCAGTCTCGTAAAAGACGGATTTAATGCGACATGACCGTTCAAACAGCAGTCGCTTCTAAAACATCGGATATATATCGGATTCAGAACCACATAGGAAAGTGACCCAGATCGGATTTGTGCCGTTCAAACTGGCATACCATGTTCGGATATGGGTCGCATAGGGTCAAACAAAAACGGATTTGATGCGCTTTCGCCTGCAGTGTGAACGTAGCCTTAGACAAAAAAGACACGATGAAAGTAAAGAGGATCAACCTGAACAATCAAATACCATATATTACAGAGAAAAAGCTGCGAGGGCTGGTGCCTCTCTGAAGAACAATACGTTTACAAAAGTAATAACTCCATAACTCACCTGCTTGCAGAGAATAGATATGGCTGATGGTCCGGGTCTGTGAGCACATGCACCAATCAGATAGTAAATAATAAGAATTATGACATCAAAACTATAATTACTTTTAAGATTAATAAAACAGAATAATCACCATTAGCATGTGCCGCATCCAAAGTAGTAGTGCACACGTTTTTATTTTTCAAAAATCACATGAAGCCCAATCATTTGCAGATGCTACTTACAAAACTGCTTTTCAAGTACAGCTGGGCTACATTTGCACTCCAAGTAACCAAACCGGTTTGTCAAACTGAGTAAAGATGAGCATGTGACTTGCACATGCAACGCCAAAGATATTACTGTGCTCACTTGTTAAAAGAGTTCTTCTCTTCCTCCACAAACTCAATCTTCTTGCAATCTCGCAGAGGAATCTGAAAGCAGAGTGAGCAGTTATGATTAAAGACGTGGTGGCGTAACTACAAAATCCATGATTCATAGATTTTGTACACAAAAAACACAAACAATGTACAATACAAGGCTGTCTCCATTATATCCAGCCTGCCTACATAATGGTAACTGTATCTCCCAGCAAAGATAAGACAGGCCTGTGACACCAATGTATATTTTTTAATGTTAAAATTCACAATTTTAAATTTAGCTAGCAGCATTACCACAATGTTTATTGGTTGTAGTTTTATTTTTGTTTTTTTAAAGAATGTTATAAAAACAAACCTTTATAATTGGTTCTGCAAGCTCCTCTGGATCAAATATGATCGATTTGGAACAAATCTTGAATGAACCTCTGATTTTTCTGGAAAGAAAAAAGCTGATGTTAGCTTGTTAAGTAATAGCTAGCCCCACCCCCCAAAAAACAAACAAACAAAACAACACACAAAAACCTGGCAAAACAAACAAGAGTAAATATTTTGCACAAAAAAGTCAATAGACATTTATAAAACTAAAAAAACAAAAAAACAAAAAAAAAAAAAAACCCCTTGAAATGTTAGGAGAAATATGCTAATTACAGGCTAGCAACCTCTATCAATTTTCCTTCCCGGGGTTTTTCCCCCCCCCCCCAATCGGCCGTGTTTCGGGGGGGGGGGGGGGGGGGGGGGGGACAAAACCGGAAATAAATTCAAACAACAGATTACTTTTTCTTTGAATTGATGGGTCTCAAGGCTAATGTTACAGAGCAGAGCTACAGTGTAAAGTCGTCCCACATGGCAATAAACGTTTAGCCTAAACAACAGAATTTGACTCACATCCAGCCTAGAGCCAGCGTTAGCCCCACAGCTCATCACATATTTGCCAAATATAAACCAAATGAAAACAGCTACATGGCACAAATGTTGTCCAAATGGCCTGAAGGACAGAAATCTTCAAAATGAGACAAAGAAAGCAAAGGTGGTGTTTTGTGTATTTACTGTTCACTCCTTTTTCAGTAGGTAGGTAACAGGACATGATTATCACTGAAAAGTTCACAATGTTTGATCAAAAAAAAAAAAAAAAAAAAAAGGTTTACACAAGCCTTCATCACAGAACTAAATGGTGTTTGAACAGTTGTTCCTCAGAAGGCAGAGCAATTACCATCAACCCTAAAAGCTTTAAACAAACATGAGTACATGATAGCACCAATAAAAACAGAGAGAAGCATTTCAAAGTGTAAGACTTCTTTAGCTTTTTGTAATTTTAGAGGAAAGTGAAGGCACGGTTTGTACTCAAGCTTATAAAGTACTTCCATGGTGCAGCGATTTAAGGTGTTAGATGCTGATGAAGCGTTGCCTTTAATTATCCAACTTACCTCTGCTTTTTTAAAGTGCTTGTCACATGGTACGCGGTGTGCTGTTCAAAATAATATTCCTCCAAATCCAGCAGCAAGAGGGAAAACCTGGAAAGGAGCAAACAGCTGCTTGAGAAAACATCAGAGCAATGGTGGGGTTAGACTGGTGGGGTCAAGTCACCAGATTTTTTTAAAAAAGTACTGTATTAATAAATTAACAGTAAACAACACATTATTAATGTCCATAAAGGGGAAAATGTGGCTCTTTAACACATAAGTGTGACTCCAGGCAATGATGCATCCTGCTGAAAACTTTCTTTGGTGCACTTTTTAAACATTTAGAATCTTAGAATCAGCAAGTTTCTGCAGATTCTGGTCAGTGCTGATGCATCATGTTATGATTCTGTCAGGATTACACACATTAAATAATCTAAGAAAATGTAACTTTGTAGGCTAGAATTGTGACCACTAAAAGAGAGAGAGCCTCATAGTTGATTATTCAGCTGTGAGCAATGTTGCAGCTTAAGTGTGTAATATTTCTGCTTACTGCTGCACTGACAATCAATACATTAAACCACTGTGAGCAGTAATGTGGATTTAGAAACCGTGGCATGCACTTCCTTTGCTCAACTTGCATTAACATGTTTAAAAGTATTGAAAGGAGTTAACTGCTGACATATTTAAGAAGCTACTTCATGCCAGAGCAATGTTTTAACTAACACACACACACACACACACACACACGGTAATTGGACCTACAGGAACTAGAAACAGTCCGGTGCAGCTCACAGTCTTCTACGTACGCAGCTTTAACAAACCCGACAAAGGGTATTGAAAGGTTTTATGTGGAACTGCTGCTTGTTGAAAGCAAAAGTTATCAGATTAGGCAGAAGGATGTGTCACTAAAAAAGGAAGTGATTTGCTTAAATTCAGTGGCCACTTTGTTAGGTACACCTGTTTACTGCTCGTTAACACAAATGTCTAATTAACAAATCCCATTTCAGCAATTTGGTGGACGAGGACATGGTCACGACTATCTGCTTAAGTTCAAACTGAGCATCGCAATGGGAGAAAAAGAGCGACTTTGAGTGCTGCATGATTGTTGGTGCCAAATGACCTCATTTACTCTCCTGGCATCTGCCCCAATCTAGAAACATCTGCAGGGTTTGCAGATAATGGTCTGAAAGCGACAAACTATCCAGTGAGCAGCAGTTGTCTGGCTGATAATGCCTAGTTGATGCCAGATGTCAGGGGAGAATAGTCAGACTGCTCTGAAGGCAACAATAATGCAAATGACTGCTCATTACAACCAAGGTGTGCAGAAGAGCATCTCTGAACACACAGCACGCCACACCTTGAAGCAGAAGACCACACTGGGTGCCACTCCTGTCAACTAAGAACAGGAAACTGAGGCTACAATTTACACAAGAGCTGCAAACTCTTCATGCATGGATGAATGCTTGTCTGCTTGTATGACTAGTTTAGTCTGCTGCTGGTGGCGCAATGGTTTAGGGCACAGGTGTCGAACTCCAGGCCTCGAGGGCCAGTGTCCTGCAGGTTTTAGATGTGTCCTTGAACCAACACAGCTGATTGAAATGCCTAAATGACCTCCTCAACATGTCTTGAAGTTCTCCAGAGACTGGTAATGAAATAATCATTTGATTCAGGTGCGATGACCCAGGGTGAGATCTAAAACCTGCAGGACACCGGCCCTCGAGGCCTGGAGTTCGACACCCCTGGTTTAGGGGGATATTTCCTTGGCACACTTTGGTCTCCTTAGTGTCACTGAACATGATTTAAATTGCCACATCCTACCTGACTTTTAAGTACAGAAGAATGCTTTCTATGTTAACCAGACTGTTAGAAGAAAGCTTATTTTTGATGAAATTGGATCCTGACTGATGTAATTGTTTGTATTCATCTCCCTGACCGAACATAACACATTAGAAGCAGAGGCCTGTGGTAGCTTGAGGTCCAAAACTCCAGTATCAGACAGGCTCTAATGAGTCGAGTCACCAGTGCGTACAAAGCACTTCTTCACACTCGCTGAAGAAACTGTTCATCCTGTATTGTTCAGAGGTGACCTCATACTTTTCCTGCCCAGCATGCTGAGTATCAAAGTGCACTGTGGAAATTCAATGCCCTGCTCTAGACTGGGACCACGCAGGAGATCGTTTCAAAGCTTTTAAGAGCTCACTCTGGTGGTCAGTTTGAAGCATAGATCATGTGCTAAGGTCTGCCGCTTCCATTAGGAGGCTCAGAATTGGAATTGCTGGAAAAAGCAGCTGCTTTAGTTTAAAGCTCTGTCACAGTCTTTTATATCCTCCACACTCTCACTTAAGCGTTATTTTGTTTTACTGTCCTCTAGACACGGGACCTTCTGGGTAAAAGTAACCGGTCTGCACCGCAGACCAGAGCCCACTTCAATAATAAGACCGCATCCCCCAGCTGACAGTGGAGCTCTGCCTCATTAGCTAAGTAGCCCTGCCTCACGCTGCAATGACACGCGGCCACAGTCGGGAAAAACAGCCCGCTGCTGCCGCTCAGCTCCCAACAAAACCACGCAGGGAAATAACCACCCGCTAACAGAAGGTGGAAGAACACCAACCTTTCTTTAGTTCGTTCCTGCGCCAGAAAAAACGCCATGACCGCACAGCATCCTCTTCAGAAACTGAATACCGACAAGCCACAACAGCCCGAGCTTTGTAAACACGGAAACTTGGTGGAAACCACGTGACCCACTCCAAGACAGACGGTGAGCGGTCTGCACAGAGCAGCGGAGGGAGACGTCACTCTGCTGGCACGTTCAAGGACCAACACTGCGTCTGCGTCAGTGCCCTATAAATAAAATTGAATATGTTTGTTTTGTCGGTACAAATATTTTGTAATTTTAACCACAAACAGAGTAATTTAACTTTCACTGCTATAATAGTGGGAGTTTTCATGATTTTTATTATTTGAATCAGAAAACCAAGAAACAAATGCACTTGAAAATTGGTTAAAAGTTAAATTAGTGGATTACACAAAACCGCTAAAAAAAGAGCACAGCACATCACCAGAGACTGTCATCATCCAGGTCACACCCTCAAACAAAAACAATCAACATACAGCATGCACCGTCTTTCCTGCCGCAATCAGACCGATTGCAAAATAAGGACAAAGTAAGACACACACAAAATAGAATTTATCCCAAATCCAAAAGGACAGACTAAATAAACAATAGTATCTTATCAGTGTACATGTGGTGGTACACTTGCTGTGTGTGGGACACACAGACAGCGCAGTGAACCATCTGCCCACGCATAGACGATCTCGGTGTGCCTGCGTCTTGACGCGTCATGTGTGGTGACAGTGAGGGAAGTTTCTGATCCTGAGAGGTCTTCAGTTTGAAAAAGGAGCCGCTGTATTAAAAGCTTTATTATTTTTGTTGGTTCTCATCATGTCCCAGCTGCAGCGTGTCTGCAGACCATCATGCAGTGGAGGAGACACGTCACCGGCCTCGCTTTTAGCCTTGTTTTTGTTGTGTCATATTTCACGAACAAGGTAGGTACTAGCGAGGATACGAGTCAAAAATTTTAGTTTGAAAAGGAGGTTACTGATTTAGAGATTCCGCGGAGATGCTTTGAGTAATCCCAGGTGAATCCATCCAGACATCAGCTGTGTAAAGGGTAATATTAGCGCTTGGTATCAGGGAGTAGAAATAAGTGCAGGAAGTGTACAAAGACCAAGTGTGAATAGGATCCACAGTTATGCCGAATTGAAAACTCGATCATATCACATAGTTAGAGTCGTGTTGTATCCCGTACAGATTTATAGAGACACCTGTACAAACCTAATTGGCAGACTTTTCAATGGGTTTTGGCGGGAGTAATGAAGCATCTCTAGGGAAATGATTAATACCACACTGCCTGCATATGAAATGAGCTCACTGTCTTCTCTTTTTTTGTAGTTTGTCCTGTCAGTGTTAAACTTCACCTATCCAACCTTATTTCAAGGGTGAGTAACTGAAAATAAATATTGAATATGTATCTAGTGAAGTGACTCTTCTTTGAGTAGAATACATTTCAATAAATCTAAAGAAGTAAAAGGAATTATTCATTAGTTTAATTATGCACCCTGTTGTGTGATACCTGAATAACTTCGTGTTTGTTCTCACTAACACGACCAAACTGCACATTTCCAGATGGCAGACATTTATTGGAGCTATCCTGCTTCTAGTGTCTGGAAAGCTGGGATGGGTGGAAATAAACCGCATCACCAGGTACTGTCACCGCACTGCATTCTGCTGGGTTTGATATTATACTGCCGCGTGGGAGATTTCCACACGATCCACGTGCTCTAATATTGCATTACAGATCTGCGGCTCTGTCCTGGCTTCCGGGCTCCCTCCTATTTGTGGGGAACATTTACGCTGGTTCCCGGGCATTATCACGTTTAGTAAGTGCACAGTTCACTTAAAATAACATCGCAGTGCATTCATGTGCTGATTTTTCTTGTTACTGTGACAATCTTGTTATAAGTGTGTCTCCTCCACGCAGGACATTCCCTTCTTCTTCACTCTTCAGAACTGCTCTCATCCCTTTAGCTACGTGATCTTCAAGGTCATGCGCAGAGAGGTAAGTGCGCTCACCGCCTGCTGTAAACTGATCTGTTCAGTCATGTGCTTCACACTCCTGCTCCTAATGTGCTCTCTCTGCTTTTTGTTTTTTAGCAGAAGATACAGTGGCTGAAATTTATCAGGTATGGATGTTTTTTATTATTTTTTTTAAAAAGAGATTCACACATTTCACTCAACAGCCTGACTGTAAACGTCCCCCCTTCTCTTCCAGCCTATGCCTCATGCTGCTTTCAGCCCTCAACCTTCCCTTTTATGACCCTCAGGTAATTAACAATCCTGGTTCGCTTATTGCCGGTGCCGTAGATCAAGTTAGTTAGCATGTGTCCTTGCCGTGCAGGTGGACCACAGCGGTTACCTGTGGGCCGTCTGCCATCTCGCCTGTGTTGGTAAGTCTAATATCGTAATATGATTTTAAAAACACTTTTAACTGTGAGAAGAATGATGATGAAGATGTCTGAGCCTTGATAAGGCCGAGTGTTTGAGGTGATGTTGTGTTTGAGCTGATCGATTTTGCCCTAAGGCTTAAATCTTTTAATGGCAATAAGCGACTGCAACAGCAGCAGAAATTGAAACAACAACACTGCTTTGCAGGTGCATATAGAGTCTTTCAAGTTCACCACAAGTCCGTCAACCTGAGGTGAGTGAAAGCCTTTGGTGGGCTCACATGAGCGCCTTCCTAGTCTAGCATGCGGTGCAGTTTCTCAGCTTCAGCTTGCTCTGCTGCACATCAGAGGCTGAAGACGCTGCTTTTGTGATTTGATTGCAGTGATCTTGAGCAGCAGTGCATTAACTACCTGTTCAGGTAAGATTCAAGTCTAAATTGTTTGATCTGAGGCTGAACCTTCAGTCTTCTAACGTGAGAGTATTAATTTACTTAAACTACGTGTAAAGAATTGTGATAAACCCAAGTGTTGATGCGTTAGACATGATCCAAAAAAGCTTATTAGTTTCCTTATTCGACTGCCATTCATAAGTCTTAAAATTAAGGGTCAATATACGGGATAGTGATGTCTAAGTTATTCAGTCGGATTCATTTCAAAACTTTAACCTTTCACGTTAAGCAGATTTAGATATTATCAGTGCCTAATAACAGCTTCCCCCCTTTGAACAACAGCGTGCTGCTGCTGGCTGTTGCTGCTCACCCGACAGGTACGACTGACCTCACACAGATTCTGCAAATATTCTCACAAAAACTTCTGTTATTGCTCATTTTGTAGCTCCTCTTCTACTTCTTTAGGAGCCAGCACAGCAGACCCTCCACCTCTGTCACACCACCCCCCTGCATGTCCTCTTTCACTACATCCATGGATCTCCTCTGAGGTCTTCCTCTTTTCCTCCTGCCTGGCATCTCCACTTTAAAAACTCCTTTGTCCAATTTGTCCACTGTCTCTTCTCTCCAAACCGCTCAACCTGAGCTGTAACTCTGCTGTCCTACTTTAACATCTTCAACCTCCACTTCCAGCTCTGCCTCCTGTCTTTCTGTTACTACCACTGTCTCCAGCTCATTTTCATATATATATATGTCTGTGTGTGTGTGTGTGTGTATATAAAATTTATGCCTCTTGTCCCTGTGCAGGTGACCTCACAGGTGCCTTGGAGTTCCCGTCCCTGCAGTCGCACACATTTCACTGTGGCTGCTGTGTCCAGGTGAAAACGTCAGTTTTCTCTAATATTGATTGGATCTGTGTTGGTTAGCCGTGAAAACAAGCTGTCGTCCTTTGAGTTCATATCAAATTGAAGCCTTCAGAGTCCGTTCTAATTATACTTGGTTATAAAATAAGTAGATCTTTGTTAGAAAGTTTTAAATAACGGCATATTTAGTGTGTTTATGTACAAGGACTCCTGTTCCAGTTCTGTAAAAGGTTTAATAGGACAGAGGAAGGTTTGTGTCCTTCTTACTGGTTGTGTGTCTCACTTCACAGCGCTCTGCTGGGCTTTTTGCTGCGGTTGGCTACAGTCAAATTAAAAAGCGGACTGTCCTTTGAACACTTTGGGGTTTGGATCTTTTTATCTAAGGTGACTTCAGATATGTTAAACTCATGTAACACACAGTTCATCACACACACACACACACGTGTTGATCGTCAAAGTCAAACTGATGCGATTTACTTGTTGGATTATGTCCTGTCAGGTTACTGCCATGCTCCTGTCTCCATTTATTTTCTCTGTGAACTCTAATGCTTCGTCTCTTTTGTGGTAGGTACCAAACTTTTCTGTTTCCAGCTCATTTCAGCACAAAAACAAATGTTCATTTTCCATGCTTCAGATTTCTGCATCTGTCTTATTTGTTCTAACACGTTTGTGAACGTTTGTACGTGAATTCTTGTCAGTTGCAGGTTTATGTCCAACTTTTAATGCTTTTTGTTTTCCAGTTTAATACACGTTACTCTCGTGACGCTGGATTTTTGATGAAAGCCCTGATCTGTTTTTGATTGCAGTGTGGTCGTCAGTCACGTCGGAGAGGCTCTGCTGATCTATTCTGAGAGGGATACTCACGTGTGACGAATTTCAGCACTTTAGACGAGTTCACCTCAAATGACTCTTTCTTTATTAACTGGGGATGCAGATTCTATTTTTCTACATTCATTTTATAACTTTGTCTATTATCTGATCTCCTGACCAAATAAAAGTTTGGTACAAACTGTCCTCACTGCACTGGGTCAGAATTTGAAGGTTTGCATATTATTACTTACTTATTTGTAGATGAACTGTGACAATCCCAACACTCCATAGAAACACAATTATTTATTCATCCAAACTATCCGCACAAAAAACATTTAAAAAAAACAAAACACAAGTCAGAACGACTGAAGGGGAGAAAGGAAACAACGGCAACCTTCTTCACAGCATCAGTTCTTTTACAGATGGACATTTTTATTTCTCCTCCTTGTTTCGCTTCGGTGAGAATAGAGCATTTAATGGCTGCCTCCTCCGTAAGCGCGCCTCAGGATTCTTCTCTTCTTTGATGTAACCTACAACAAAGGACACATCCTAGTATTAAGGACAGTACAATCCTCTCTCGTGCACTGAAAAGCATGACAGGATGAAGAATGGTCCTGCTGAGAAATGGGTTCAAATGTTTTGCCCTTACTGCTTTAATCTACAGTGCATAACTGTTAAATTACCTCTCTCAATGCACGTTTGCGTTGATGGGAATCCAACTTCCCAGAAGTTTTCAGGTGTGCATGGAGGAACGTACAGGAAACGATGCCTTGAGCAAGCAGACAGCTTTTTCTGTTTTTCCTCCTCTGGCAGATGGGCGTAATACTGCAGGTAAACAATTATTTAAAATAGGATCAGTGTTAGCAGTGTGTCAGTTTTATTAAACTCAAGTACTCAGAATACTTACAATTTCACATTCCTTGCAGGTAGTGCCCTTCAGTTTTCTTCTCTCATCCTTTTTGCGAACGACTGCTACATGTGCAAACGCTGGGTGTCTAATCCAGAGACAGATCTAGGTTATGGAAAACTGACAATGACCAGCAAACATGATCATCTTCAGATAAACACCTGAAAAGGTTGATCAGTTTCTTACCGTGCTTTAGACTGGCATGCACCGTCTTCAGGAGGATCTCCTTATTTGGAGAATTTAGGGGGGGGAAAAAAAACAAAAAAACACAGGGTTTACCTTACGAATAGATATCTAAAAATACAGATCTAGATTGAAAGAAAATGTGTGCAATCTGAAAGCTCACCAATGGCCTCCTCTTCATCATCATCACGGTCACAGGGCTGGCTCTGGCCTAGATGTGAACTGTTGCAAGATTTGTACTCCCCGTAAGCCGTTGTGTCGAACATCATATCCAAGCTGTCATTTGCTTTTTCACCGAGTCCTTGAAGTAGGGACAGTTGAGATTACTAACAGTTTAAATCAGCATATTTTAAATATTTTAGAAAAAAAGTGTTGCCGTGTATATTCACCGAACACACTGTCTCGGTCCTTCTCTCTTTGACGCTGAAGTAAGCTGTGACTGACCCAGGTGCAGTCTGTATCTGCCATCTCCACATGATGCTGCCGCTCATCAATTTCCTGGAACGCACAAAACCTGTGTTAGACTCTTACAACGACGTGTGCAATGAATAGATTTAGTTTAAATAATGTTAAAATGATGAACGCTCACATTAAATAGGGACACAGTTTAAAATAATGAGGTCAGTATATGTACAAGTAACCCCCGTGAGATAAAAACTCAGGCTTCAGATCGACCTCAGCACTCGCATTTCTACTCCCAGGTCTGGATGATGTTAATAAGAGAGGATATTCCTAATATGGCCAAGCCCAAAGGCCCCGAGCCAGCTTACAGTATAGTGCATGCTGAGGGTGAAGGTTGTTCAGCAGAGCAGATCACGTGACTATACCTCGTCTCCTTTCCACTCGCTGTCGTACATGGAGAGAGCGAGCGCAGGATCGACGCTCCATGTAGGCTCCACTGTGTGCTTCCTATCGGCTGGAACACACAGCCACATTCAAGTTAACTGAATATTATTGAGGAGCATTTCAAACTGTACAACAATCAGAAATATCCGCATGTCCTTCAAGTGACTTTGCTGAAGAGAAATCACCGTCTTTAGCTTCACACTGGCCTTGTGAAGCATTCAGATCCTGCAGAGGGGTTCTTTTCTTCCCGTCTGCATCCAGTTTAACCTTCATTTTTGGCTTCTTGAAAGCAGGACTGCTACAAGAAGCGCTTGGCTTTTGGCTGGTGCTCATATTATGTCCTGACTGTACCTGTGTGATATAAAAAGCACCTTGAAACTCTATATTTCTGTCTTACATTTAATTAAACAGCCTGGACACTAAACGTGGTTAAAATTTGAAAATGATGTTACTGCCTTCTCTTGCCTTCCTATCTAGTTGCTCCTTCTTGATGCTTGGATTGCTCACAGATATGGCAGTCTGGCTGATCTGTTCACGCTGTAGGCGTTCGCCTTCCTCCTGGTTGTCCGCGTCTTCTTGGAGTCCTCGTTGACTGCGTTCCTGTACCTCTGGACTTCCCTCCTTCACCCGTTTTGCCCTGCAAACACTGCCGCCTTCTGCAAACCGTTTGATGCGTGGGAGAAGAGATGGGGACCCTTTAGATGTTGAGTCTGGACTGTGCATCAGTGTGGATGAAGAGGACAAGAAGCAAGGCCTTGAAGAGGGAAACAAGTATAACTGTAGCACCGAACTGTTATTTTTTTTTCTCTTTTCCACATGGAGGTGTCTGCCACAGCAGAAGATGATGTCTCAATGCTTACTTTAAACGAACGTCCTGCTTCCAGAGAGTGCTGAAGCTTCTTTGCTGGCTTGGGGCTTTCCTGAGATTCTAAGGTGAGAAAGAGAGCTAATCTGTTTGATCAGACCTAAGATTCGTTTTTATTAAAGCCTGATCACATTACATTTTTATTAGATCATCATTTGTTTCAAATCCTGCTTATACACACCATCTGCTGCTTTTCAATAAGTTCAAGGCCACAAGTTTCTGCAATTGCTGCCTCTTCTTCATCTTCAGTCACATCGTCTGAAAATGGAAACAGACATGTTAACAGCAGCACGCTCATGATCGCATCTACGGAAGACCAATAATGGATGAAGTCATACTTGAGATCTGCGACGCGTCCATTTCACAGGTGTTAGGGACGAGCACTTCTGCTCTTCCAGGATTCTTTGTGGCACCCTCAAGATCTTTGTATAAAAAAGAATTTAGATTAGAAAACTGGTTTGTGTCTTCAGACAGGTGACGAAAGAGGAAGCTACTTTAAAGAGGACTGACCATTGAAGAGCGAATTGTTAGACTGTGGTAGAGGCACCTCTGCATAGCGCACACGCTTCATTTGGTCGTTATTTTTCTGTTTCTTCAATCTGTTTACCACGGGCAGTGAGCTGGGCAAGATCGGGGAGTCTGGAATAACGCCCTCTTCCTGTTCTGCGGGTGAGGCCTCCTTGGATTCAGACCTGAAAAGAAAAGCACACGTGTAGTGCTTCACTGGAAACTGAAACTTTAAAACTTACCGAACCTGAACCTACAAGCCTCCTGCAGGAGGGAAATTTATTTTCCCAAGGGGCCACAGAAGAAACTGGGACTGTTAGCACCAAAAAGCTTATAAACACATAAAAATAACAATACTGAGTAGCAGCTTGGGAAAATGTATTGTTCACTCCTGAAATGTCTGACCAATGTAGGTGATACACATTTTTATAGAAGCTTTAATTCAAGAGGTTTAACAAAAGTATTGCACTGTTTACAGCTATTTGCAGGAATCATGACACAGTCCCCCATTTTAAATATTTAAAATCTATTAAGTATCTTTTCACTGGAACTTTTAATATGAGGTTAAAAAATTAATTAATTAAAATCTGGGCGCAAACGGAAGAAGCCATAAAACCAAAATAAACCTATCGGAGCAGTAGAATAAACTTGCATTTGTAAAAAGAATAAATGCACAAACCAGGCTCAGCAACACCAAAACACATGAAAGACAGCTGAAGACATCTTAAGTACATGAGCGCAGTGGATGATTGGCTAAGAAAAACCCGTTCACAATATCTAACCAAATGAAGAACAGTCTCTGTGAGACAGATGTATCAATGTCAAGAGACACCTTGATGAGTAGACTGCGCAATTGCTTAAACTGTAAAAAGAAATACAATAAAATAAGAAAGCAGGGGTTACATCTCAGACTCTACAGGTCTCAGTGTGTAAATGTTAAAGTTCATGACAGCACAGTCAGAAAACGATGAACAGGGATGGCTTATTTTCAGGAGAAAGCTGCTTCTCTCTAAAAAGAACATGAAGGCAAAGCTTAGGCTCACAAACAAACCACAAGACCTCTGGAACAGATGAGACCAAACTGAAGACGTGTACGTATAATGCAGAGGGATGTGTTTGGCAAAACCCAAATACATCACCACAAAGCACGGTGGTGGAGTGGTGATGATTTGATGTGTCTGAGTCATCCAAGAACTCCCATATATACCAAAGTATTCTAAGTCATCCATCTGACGGCTAAAGCTTGGCAATAACAGGCTCATGCAACAAGACAATGATCTGAATCAAAGCAGCAAATCTACATTCAACAGAATGGCTGAAAAACAGAAGAGTCAGGGTGTTGTGCAATGGCCCAGTCAAAATCCAGACCTCAATGAACTGAAGCAAGTCTGTAAAGAGTCAAACTTCCTCCATGATGCGAGATACTGATAAACTTCAAAGTACTTTAAGTTATTGCTTTAACTTTTTAAAACATTTCTCATATTTTTCTCGTGAACAAAAACATTAATGCAACACAGCTTACCGAGAACTCTTCAGTTTTTGCAGCTCAGCTCGCAGCTTATTGTTTTCATCCTCCAGCAGGTTTCTTTCATTTTCTGAGGAACAAAGGTTTGCAAAGAACATGTTTTTCTCTGTTCTTAAACAAACTGAGAATCTTAAAGAAATTTTAGGGTTTTTTCACATTTATTCTAGTATATTACTCGTCATATTATATAACATACTACTGTTGTGAAAGATTGCATCTGCATATGCGTATGCACATCAGAGAGGGCTATTAATGGCCGTTGGAAACTGAAATGAAAACACTCACTTAGTTTCTCGAGAAGACGCAGATTCTGCTGCTGACCGTTTTTCATGTTCTCCTCTAAGATGGAGCATCGATCACACTCTGCTGCTCGAAGCCTGGAAAGGGAAAGCACTGCTGGCAATCTTTATGTTTCACACCGTTTTAATGCAACACATTAAATCTTGTTAACTTTCAGTCTGGGGGGAATCTGAAGCATCCATACAATGAATCAGAAAAGGTTATTCTTGTCTTTGGTATCATGTTGCTCCAGTTAATTAGAAATCCCACATCAGTGCCAAACTGCAGCTCTCCCATCCTAAGTTATAGTTAGAATTTAACAGGTTCAACGAGACACATATATTCCAAACAAACAAACAAGCATTTGCTACAAAGGGAATAACAGTGGAGTGCACGTGCATTCATCTTTGGGTAATTTACCTTTCCTCCAGGAGAGCCATGGCATCCTGCAGGTTTTTATTTTGCTCCTTGAGCTGCTGGTTTCGACTGTAAAACACTTCAAGCCTCTGCGCATCTCTGTAGAGGACAAACACATCACTTTACCCTTCATACATAACTTACTAAGACTCAAGTGTCTTTCTCATTAAACGCAAAGTGACACAACATACTCACAGGCAACGTTCCTTTTTCAGCTTGCTTACTTTTGCTTCCAATTCTAGAAACAGCAACAAGTGCAATGATGACATGTGTTTTCATTTAGCTTCTGAACTTCATATTATAGATATGAAAGCCAGCATGAACGTGGTGACATCAAACTGTCAGTTACCCTGAAGTGCATTTTGGTGACACTCTCCAAGTTGCCTCCACAAGTCTTGAAAGCGATCAGCTGATTTGGCTGTCCCGCTGCTCCTGTCGTTTCCAAAACTATCTGTCAGCGTATCTCTGCTCGCTTCCTGCCAACGCAAATCAACCGTGTTTGCCTCACAACAATAAATTAATTCTTTCAGCTCATTTTAGTGTTGCTTAATGTTAATTCGCACTTGTCAATGTAAGCCTACTTTAGCTTTGCTACATGGCGCGCGCAGACGAGCGCATAAACTTAGTGCTAATTAGCTAAATAGTAATAATAACTTTCACCCCCTCAACACTCAAATGTTTACTACTTATTGTTTATTGGCTTTCAGAACAAGCATTAATAAAACTTCACCTCTGTCTTTTGGCTTGTTCTCCCAATAACCACTTAGACTACAATTAAGAAATAAATGCAAAGTTTAGACTTAATGACACGAGCTCACGAGAAAACAGCCACAAACAGACTCAGACTTACACCGACACGTCTAAAGAATAAAAACTAGGATATTCTGTCAAAGAGAAAAATGGTTAGAGTAACGTTTAACAGTACAGTACCATGTTTGAGCCATACAGGCTACGGCTTGACCATAACAAAATCCAAATTCGCGCGCCGAACTGCAAGCTGGGAAATCTTCTTCTTCGTTTTCCAATTGAGGTAGGAAAGCTTTGACGCCATCCTCTGTTAAACAGCAGCCAGTGGTTTATGCTACTACTTCTCTCCAAACAACAACAATAATGAGAATACTTAAAATATTGTTTTATGAAATTAAGTTACAGAAAGTTGTTTGACTTGACCTCAATTACCAATGAGTAGCTTTAAGAATAAAATGTCTAAAATCTATAATATAGAACAGAGCCATGGGGACTACAGTACAATATCATAATCAGAACTGTGTAAAAGTCCTGAGTCGGCCCTTTTTTCTTTATATTTTGAGTTCCAGGTTTAAAATACAAATTCCCAAAGAGCCATTACCTGAAAATGTGGCATGTCATGTGGTCGTAAAAAAATTGTCATACCAAATATTGCCTTTCAAACCGGTTTGAATCGTCCAGCATATATTTTGTTTCATGTTCTTCTTTATTTTGTCATCATTTCTGGCTGCCCCAACACACCCAGTGAGAAGACATGCACAACACAGGTTATTCTTATATTTGTTTTTATTTTTGGTCTTTCTTTAGAATACAAAACAGCAACCAAAGTCACAAAAATAACATTTACAAAACATGTTTAACTGAGGTGACCGAGGCAACATAGAAAAGCATGTCTGAAACAGTGACATTGGTGGATTTTTAGCCTGGAGACTTGAGGTAAGACAGCGAGCGATGTCGGAAAAAGTCAAATACCTTTTACAAACCGTTTGGAATTAGTGCCTTCATTCAGTAGTGCTATTCACAAATGGAGTTTAATATCATTACGGTGCCCTAACATGTCCACGTTGAGCGGTGATTTAATGATGTAGTGCTTCAAATCTGCCTAAGAGTAAATTCATTAGAGTGACATGTAAGTCTAAAATTCTAAGCATGTTGCACTGTATGGCACCATTCAGAATGGTTTCCGTTCGAGTCCCGCTTTCACACACATGCACACACACACACACACTTCCTGCTCATCCACTCTTATTAAATGGGTGCAATTGACTTCTAATAACTTCCTATACTTGTTCCCCACCAAGAACACTTCTGGCTAAAATAAGTGAATACATCATATATCACCCAAGCAGGAGCAGCTTCAGACTTTTGGGGGAAAAAAAGAAACTGAAACACCATTTGTTTAAAAGAAAAAAAAAAAAAAAAAAAAAAAAAAAAAAAAAAAAGGAAGTTTAACAGGCCAGTAAAAGTGTTGGAATGGCCACCAGTCACAGAGGCACAAACTCAAAGTCCCATCTTTTGTTCCTACAATACAAAAATGGTAAGACATTATGCAAACACTGCATCACTGAAAGAAAACGATAAAACCACTTACCTAAACACAAAGCGGTGAAAAATAGTACAGTTTGGCCCGCGATGGACGGCGCAGGTATGTTTTTGCATGAATAAACGTTTCTCGTCTGTTTTTTTTTTCTTTCACATTTAAGACATAGTCACTGGTGATTCAGCATTGCAGATTATTACTCTTTTTTTTTTTTCTTAGTTCCTTTGGATTTGTGCCTTTTATTGAATTTGCATCTGTCACAGCAGGGAGAATTGAGCTAGCATTACTTTGTAAATCTATATATACACATGCATTCAACATCATATTTAATCCCCCAAATTAAAGAGAAAAAAACTATTCCAAACTCCTTTTTCACTACATACGAATTTAAGCTATAAAAACCTGCATGAGAGTCCACATAGAGTTTGCATGGAGGCTTTGCAGTTTGATGTGAGATATGCAGCAGGTTTGTAGAGGTGCTGGCGTTGAGGGGGTGGGGGTGTGGGGGTATGGAATGCAGCCTTATTCCATTAATAGGGGTTGTGGGGATGGGCCTATTTGTCACCCCCTGCTTATCCAAATGGGACTCTATGTAGTTGGGTTTTAGATTCACATTATGCTGGAAGAAGAAGAATTGGTAGCGGACGCTGCCAGGGCGGGGCAGGTCGTCACCACGAGAGAAAAACACTGGAGTGTGAATGCATATCTACCATCTTCCGGACCTGCAGAGAGAACACCGGGTGTAAACGTAAACCTTTAATCTGCACCTTTGACCAAACTTGTGATGCTTTTAAAACATACTCACACTTCTCTCTCTTCACCACTGCGGGGGCACGTAGCTGTAGCTGGGTGTGCCAGGAGGCCGATATGTGGGCATCGTGACTGGGTGGGGAGCGACGGGCGCTGGTGATGGAGTTGTCAACAAAGTTCCTGAGGAGTGAAAGCCACAGGTAAAACTACAAATCGAACACATTTGTATCCTGGATAAGATTCAATAAACTGCTGCAGCTCACCAGCTGACATGGCCATAGTGGTGCCGGCTACCATGCCCATGGCGACACCGTTGTTGCGGGGAGGAGGGATAGGCGGGGCATACATCGCTGCAGGCATCCCATTGGGCTGGACCACTGTCGTGTGATGGATGACATGAGGCGGTGGAGCATACAGAGCCTGTGTGTAGTAAGGGCCTTGTTGTTGTGAAGGTATTAGTGCCTGGTGGACAAACAACCACACGTTACAGCTCAAGCACTGAGACTGGATGAAGAGGGGCAGCGTGTTATTAAAAATATACACATACAGCAAGGACTGACCTGTGCATAGGGGTTCTGTTGGGGGTAGGTGCTCCTGACAGGGTACACAGCAGTTGGGTAGGGGTTTGGGGAGGATGAGTACGGTGGGACGGTCCCTGTGCTGGGAGAGCAGGACACTTTGAAGGGAGCACTTTGAGCATAGCCTGGAGAGGGAGGAAGACGGCTCATATTAGGGCCGTTTGTTCTGGGACAAAATAGCTGAAGCTTGGAAGAAACACTGGCTGTGCAGCTCAGTAAAACAGGACCCTCATAGAAGAGAAGCGCACACACTTTTTAGGGTTATTAAGAGTCTCTTTGGAACTTTTATTCTTTATTACGTTATGTTTATAATTAATTCAAATCAAGAAGTCAGCTGGAACAATTTGACTCTTTTGAAGTGCATCAGGAAGATGTGTTTCAAGATCTATCAGATAAACTCCGGCAGATTTCATCGTTACTTTCTTCTCACCGTTAGGGAAGCCTGGGTTTGCTCCTGCGTAGATGTTGGGAGTGTACACTGGAGCAGCTGCTGCGTATCCTAGAGGAAATCCAGCTGCCAAAACCAGAAACAAAACAAGAATATAATAGTATTCTCAATGCTGGGAGATATTTTCTTGTAATTATGCTTGTTTCTTAAACCACTATGCTTCAGGTTACCTGGATAACCTATACCCTTAGTGTTGGTAAAGGGGACCCCTGTTGGTGCAGGGCTGTATACTGGGTTCATTGTGGCTGTCTACTTGCAGATGCTGTAAATAAGAGAAGCACAGACAGGTTGGAATGATGCAATCATGCATGGAAACCAACTGCTGATCTGTGTGCCAGCAGAGCTCTTGTGGAAAGGATGGACATGAGAATATGAAGCTTTCTGTTGCTGTCGATTGTGACCCTGTTGTTCCAAAAACAGCACAGTGATTGTGAAAAGATTCCTCAGAATGTTTAAACAAAACCTTCAGTTCTGCTTTCAGAAACCTTAAGCATGTCAACTGGTTTGGTGTGCTTTCTTTAGAGCTTAGACTTTGACATACTCTCCATTTATTAGACTGCTGTTACTGTAGCTTTCCCATTCGTCACATTTCATTACGTTTATATGTCATCGCATGTGCACAAACTACTACTTTTACCCAACGACACAGCTGACTGACAGCGGTCTGCATGATATGACCTTGCAAGGTCACGGTAACAAAAAAGCAAAGACTAGACTAATGAGCATTTTCTGACATTGTGTGCTGACGTGCACCTATTACAGTTGTATTGGCATTACTATATATTCTGTTTGATAATAAACATAACGCAGAGAAGGTGCTTGCGCTATTTTTAAAAATGGTGTCAACATGGTTCCTAATGCTCTCAGCACTGTCTAAAGCAGAAAGAGATGAGCGCAACTAGTCATTGTACAATGTTCGTGAGCAGTTTGTAAAAGACATTTTTGGAAAATTAATACACTCAGCTAGACCTTTCATTTTGCATTTTTGATGCCATTCTGTTGTTCGGGTCAAACCTTAAATTTAACAAGGTGCTATAAACATTCCTCAGAGATGTTACTCCACGTTAACATGATGCTATCTCCTCCTCTTCCTTCTACCATGGGGTCTCGATCATGAGTTGGCTCTGCTCTCGGCCTCTAGAATTCCCTCCCAGCAAATATCCATATCACTAACTCCCTCTCGCATCAGAACATCTCTTTAAACCGTGTGTAAGGTGACCTTGAGTGTTTTGAAAGGCGCCTGAAACAAAATGCATCACTATTGTTATTACATTTTACAGCTTTCTTAGCGCATTTCCCGAAGAAACCATGACTTTTGCTTCCCATGACGGTCCCTGGGTTGATTTTAATGCATCTGTGCTTCCACCTAGCGGTAGCTAAAATAAAAACTTAAGCATGAAAAACAAAAACACAAAAAAACCCTTTCCACCTCGTTACAAGGTGCTCATTCAAAGTGAATGGACTCTGGTAAATATAAATTCACAATTACACTTACTCGGGTTGCTATAAGCACAGTCACGCTACAATTGAATCCAGATTTAACGCCAGTTTATTTGATAGGCTGACTCTATAGGAAACTGAAATTAATCAAAACTTCAAATTTTCAAAGAGAGAGAGAGGAACAACATCATTTAGCAATTCGGCTTTATTTGTGTTACTTTAACTATACTCTTTCACCCAAACACAGTGGACGACAGGGGCGAGAGAGGTGTGAAGCTATGCGTTTCTGTTTGTTTGTTTTTTTTGTTTTTTTCCTGGAGGTTTTCTTAGACTAAAATCTAAATACGTGCTGCTCATCGGTAAGTCTTAAAGGCTGCTTTCGCCTTCCAAGCACAAACCCTCGGCAGTAACATGTGCCCTCTCAAAACATGACGTTCGATACGTCGCCTGCAAAAATTAAGATGGCAACCTGAAGTAGAAGAATTTGGAAAGGTGAACGCAGCGGGGCTTTGTTACCATCAGCTAGCTTAGCTCACAAGCTTCACGATCTCCACCACCTGCAGTTAGCCTAGCCTGTTTGGCGCCGTAGGTGAGCGTTGCTTTACACGCTGACCCGCTAATCACCTGTCTGACCGCGCGAAGCCGCCGGAGTGTCCCCGGACAGCAGACAGATGGGGGACAGCTCGTCAAGCAGGCCGCATAGCACAGGAGGCAGGCAGCCAGACAGCTGTGTCAAGCGGTGCAGCCTGTCCCGTTACCAGATAACACGCATATCTTTATGTCCCGATAACAAAAACCCACAACAACTTACTGTTAGCTGCTTTGACCGTCAGTTAGTCACCTTCTCCGGTCTTGTGGGTTAAAATGAAATAAAGCTAACTGCTGTTTTGCTCCCAGATGCTTTGCTTAACTCTTTTGAGCACCCCGCGTCACTTCCGTGGTGTCACGTGGTATACAAATTAAAAAATAAAATAATATAGTCTACTTTATATAAGATGCCGGTTTTGTTTTCTTTCAACAACGTGTAAATCCCATGTTAAACAATGAAAACACCAGTAGTTCTTTTTAAACTATTATCATTAGTTTTCCGTCAAACACGATCTGAAAAAATTATCAAATCCAACCAACATGACGTAACAGGTCAGATAACGCCTTTTATTGGTAAACAACTGCATCGTCTTTTAATACGGTTCGTATTTTTTGCGACACAATCACAACACTTTTGACGTTGCAGCGGTGTAACGTCCAGTATCGCAACACTGCAACAGTACTGTGTAGCAACCCTCCTTGAACTCATTATGTCGGCTCTGCGGTCCTTGCAGGCGGTAAAATTTATTTGACTCGAGCGTGACTGTTGCTTTATCTAATATCTCGTCGTCTCCGGACTCGGGAGACTTTGCTTACTTCTTAAACTGACCACTGTTTCTTCCGAAATAATTTTCGCGTTTCTGTGACAACGGGGCAATTAGTGCTTCGTGCCCTTTGAGGACCTTGACGCATCGTTTCCATTCAGCCATTGAAGTGGGAAGAGTCGGGTCCGTATACTGTTGTGGTTTTAGCGCGACCTACGTGTGGGTTTTTCACCGGTTAAAAATGTTGCTGCCGAGCTCATATTAGGAACCGTCTTGCGGTGTACGGTGAAACTACTCGCTCAGCTGGCGTCGTCGGTGAAGAGCAGGGGTATAATGTCTGGAGCGGCGGGTGGGGGAGGAGGCTCCTCCTGCTTGGGCGCAGCAGCGGCAGCCAGTTGCAGCTCCACCGGCTCTCCATATGCGGCTGCAGCCGGAGGAGGCGCAGGGGTGGCGGGGAGGCTACCAGCGAGGGTTTTGGAGCATGTTTTCTCCTACCTGGAGCTGACTGACCTGATGCGGTGTTCGCTGGTCTGCTGGCACTGGAACAATATCCTGGCGGATGAAAACAGCGAGGTGTGGCGCAGCCTCTGCAGCCGGACTCTGAGCGACGAGGCTCTGCGGTCTGACATCCTTTGTAACCTGCCCACCTACAAGGGCAAAGTAGGTTTACCAGTACACATCCCTCTATCCTGGGGTTACCTGTTTGATTATGCCTTTACACAAAGGGACAGTGTAGCCATAAACATTACTGAATGTCAGCGTAATCTAGTGCTTTTTAACGTATTCAATGAAATATAAGACATAAATGGGCATAAAACTGAATCCTGCTTGTTGTATTATTGTCTTTCAGTTGGTGATCACACTGAGCAGGTATAGAGCAGATGTTTTGTTGCCATTGGGCTTATCACTGGAGTCCATATTGAATTGACTCTCCAGTCTATTGTTGCATAATAGAACAAAACCTGTTCTAAGTCTGTGTATGGAGACTGTTTATAGGAGTGTTGATGACATGAAAGTAAGGTTTGAATGAGAACAACTTGTCTGTGTCCAATGCCAATCTAAGGACGCTCATTCATTTGTTCCAAAGTGTTTTTAGAAACACGACCTACATTCTTATGAAAAATATTTGAGCTCTGCACCTCTGAATGGTGCAATGAGCGTCCTGCGAGATGGAAAGTGGAGTAGCATGTCTCTTCTTCTGTATCCATGCTTCACAGAACTTTTTTCCCCTTACAAATATTTAGATTTCCCAGCAAGTGTCTGTGATTTTGTTAACTGTAACTGTCTTCCTGTGCAGCTCAAGGCCTTTCAGCATGCTTTGAGCTCCCACGACTGCTCCCGCAACGTTTACGTGAAGAAGAACGGCTTCACTCTGCACCGCAACCCTATTGCCCAGAGCACAGACGGCGCGCGGGGCAAAATCGGCTTTTCGGAAGGGCGACATGCCTGGGAAATCTGGTGGGAGGGCCCCCTGGGCACCGTGGCAGTGATAGGTATCGCTACGAAGCGGGCGCAGATGCAGTGCCAGGGCTACGTAGCCCTCTTGGGCAGCGATGACCAGAGCTGGGGCTGGAACCTGGTCGACAATAACCTGCTTCACAACGGAGAAGTCAACGGGAATTTCCCCCAGTGTAACAATGCACCTAAATATCAGGTAGGAGTCGAGATTCGAAAGGAAATTGTGTAAAGAGTACAAGTGAAAACATGATTATAACTCCTGATGTGACCGTGCCTGTCCACAGATCGGGGAGAGAATACGAGTGATTCTAGACATGGATGACAAGACGTTAGCCTTTGAGAGAGGTTTTGAGTTTCTCGGAGTGGCTTTCCGTGGACTGCCCAAAACCTGCCTGTTCCCTGCTGTGTCTGCAGTATACGGCAACACTGAAGTCACCATGGTGTACCTGGGAAAACCTCTGGACGGCTAGATGCAGATCAGCCTGTGCCACCCTGAAATCATACACGTTCCTGTCAAGTGCAGACAGACTGCTGATTCCCTCCCTATTGTAATGTTTTAAGGTTTTGGAGGGTAAATGGTCACATTTCTTCCAAACACAGTAACCTTATTTCCATAAGCACACAGAGAACAATCTGCAATCTACTTCGACTCACCAAAAAAAAGCGAAGGTTTTTTTTTTTTCTTCAAACTGGACAAACAACAGGGGGAAAGGAATGTGCAGGGACTGTTTGTGTATCTACGTGGAGAAGTCCACTTTTACAGTTTAGCTGCTGAACTCTATTATTCACCTTACAGGGGAAACTTAATTTAATGTCACGCATTTTGGACTCGTGCTGAAGATTTACTTGAGATTTTGTCTGCTTGAAGGAGGCCTAAGCTACTCTAAACCAAGTGGCGAATACTTTAACGCAACATTTTTAACATGTGACACAGTCGTTAACATGTGAGTTAATGGACAAACGCATTGTGGAATGACTGCATTACAGTGAAATGAAACATGTGAGATGTATTGTAACATTCTGGCGTAGGTAAACCTCAAGGACACATAGGCCACGTCCATGGCACGTGTGTGGCAGTCCATGCATGCGCACTGTTGTGCTGCGTATGCACTGAAACATCTCCCCCTTTCAAGTACTTACTCAGTAACGGTGGAAACTAAACCTGTAACATGAAATGTGTCTTTTTAATGTGCTACTGTAGTATTACGATTTATTTATTTCCTGGTTTTATCTATGGTACTATAGATACTGTGTGATTTTAAAGCCTGAAAATAAAGTCTACATGGTGCCACTCCTACAGTAAAGACGGTTTGATGTTTGTTTGCATAAGTGAAGAGAGTGCAGGTGGTCTGAAAGATTGACCATCACCACACTGTCAGCTATTGATCAACTGGTAATGGTAAATGGACTGATTCTTATATAGCGCTTTTCTACTCTCCCGGAGTACTCAAAGCGCTTTATAATTGTTGGCCTTTTTTTTTTTTTTTTTTTTTTTTTTAAGGGAACTTGGACAAGAGGATCTTGCTCATGCTGCCAAGCTCAGCCATGAACTGTATGATTATGATGCACAGACTAGCATATCTGGGCTATTCCATTAAAAAACAAACATTTCTCTTAGAATCAGCTTTTTAGAACAATAACTTATATATTTAAAGAAGCTATGCTAATATTGCTTGAAGAAAAAGTGGATTTTCATTCATGGTTTAGAAGATAAGCCTGGTATCAAAACATGGGAAAAGGGAAACCTTTCATGTACTATTAAGTTGTTTTTAACCAACCACTCATGGGGATATGAACCCAAACTTGAGTTTCTATCTAGCGACTCGTCAAAAAAACAAAATAGATCAATCATCCACAGTAACTTGGCACGTGCCCTGTTCCAGTTACTTTGCATCACAGACATTAAACCTGAGCAGTTTTGCTATTGAAATGATAATATACTGTGATGCTGGGCTATATACTTTGATGAAAGTAAAATTTTCCAAGGCTTCATTAAATGTGCTAAAGTAACTGTTTAAATAAAATCTGCTGGTTCGCTCTGGAAATCCTTTTATCAGATTTCTTGGATTTTTATACAAAAGACTCAGCTGCTAACAATAAACAACAATACATTTAAATTATTAAGTTTGATTGCTTTATTACCATTGGACTATTTCACAAAGTGTTGTTGCAAATCTAAAAACTTGGCTCTTCTTCTGTTTTTTAACAAGAGCCAGGTAATTACCATAACAACTGTATTATTGATTAGTATGTGGTACAAGCTGCAAAGACAATATCCAGTATACAAGATCAACCATTATAAATACAAAACATTTTACCAGGATTAATGACTTGGTTATGCAATAAATTATTAGCAAAATAAGAAAAACAAAACATACAATCATGTGGGGACACAAAACTCCACATGGCTATATCCATTCCTGTGAAAAACTAGGACTATCCTAACTGCTTCTACAGGAATCGGGGAGGTAAGTATTAGCTAGGTGACGCTAATCAAATGCACTCTTTTAGCTGATCATCAGTGATCAGTACGTATGAGCAGCTCTATAAAAGCAGAAGTTTTAGTGGTTTGCATGTCTGGACTATTTAGGTGTAGTCCAATCTTCCCAGGAGTTGACCTGTCAGCCAGTTCACCTAAAGAGCAGACTGTGCAATGCGCAGTGAAACTGCAAAAAAACATAAGAGTTGGATTTCAGACTTTACAGGACTCAGCTCGCATGTTAACTGTTAAAGTTCATGACAGTACAATTAGAAAAAGACTGAACATGTATGGCTTTTTGGAGGGGTTGCCAGGAAATAGCCTCTTCTCTGAAAAGAACATAGCAGCATGGCTTCCAACGTTGCATCTGAACAAACCACAAGACCCGTGGAACAATATCCTTTGGACAGACAAGACCAACGTGGAGATGGTTTGCCTCTACTGCACAGCAGCACATTTGGAGAAAACCAAACGCAGCATATCTGCACAAACACCTCACACCAACTGTCAAGCACGGCGGTGGAGGAGTGAAGATTTGGGTTTGTTTTGCACCCACAGGACCTGAGCACTTTGCTGTCATTGTGTCAACCATGAACACCTCGAGGGGTCAAAGTGTTCTAGAGTCAAACATGAAACAAGATGAGACAAAATCACAATGTTTTATAGCACAGCAGCAAATCTACACCAGAATGGCAGCAAAAGAATAAAAAGTCCAGACCTCAACTTGATTGAAATGCTGTGGTGGGATCTCAAGAGAAGTGTGTGAGTAATGTCTTAAACATGTTGATTTACTTTGAGGCACCACTTTGGTCTTGTCTGTCTAGCTAGTGAGTGAACAACATGCACATTTCAAATTTCAACATGCAAAAGGCCTCAGACAAACAGCAACATATCCAAGGGAAAGTTGGGATTTGGAGATTATGTATCGGAATTTCAGGAGCGGGACCATGCCTCCAAACACGCTCTTTCCGGTTGTCATCTATATAAGTTCCCCCCAGTTCTGCAAACTGTTCATTCTCGTTTACGTGCCCCACCCTCCCTCCTTGTTCTCAATTCTTTAACTTCTTCATTCCTATTTAGTACACGGGGATCTGTCAGGCCCGGGAGCCGTCGCCAGTCCCCTTCGAGGCCTTCCCCAAACCGCAGCTCAATTCATGTCCAAGCATTCACCTTTATCTACTAAAACGCCGTCAAACCTAAAATGAGGACGTGGGCCCGGCTAGTGAAATATCTTTAAAGACCACAATGCACTGCTCATAACCTCAGCTGACCTCCTCTGAGAGTTTCATCCAAAACAAAACCTTTCAAGCTTGACTTTTCTCTTTTTTGTAAATGTAAAGGTGTGAAATGCTGTTTTCACATCGCTAACATACCTGACATGACAGCGATGTCGAGTTCTGCCTTCCTGCTCTCTGTCAGTATTTATTTAAAGGCAACTCTGCAATAAAAGATACATTTTACATCTCAAAAAGTGCCAACAGAAATTGTTTTGCAATGCACTAAAATCAGCTCAGCGTGACTCAGGGGAAAAGCCTCTCAGTGCTGGACAGCGTCTCAGCAGTGAAGGAGAGAATTCATTGAATGATTGACTGTCTATGTAATGCCAAGGCAAAGAGATTGGCTGCTTCGCATCTGCCAATTTGTGGCTCCAGTTTACAGCTTGCCTGTTAGAGTACCTGCTAATACTCCCCACTTTCTGTTCTGTCCTTGAATGTCTGTTTGCCGGACTGTCTATCAAAGTCACTTTCTCCATCCTTGATACTTTTACTTTGCACGTCTCACTGTCTGTATCCAGGGCTGCTATCCTCCCGTTCACCATCAAACCTGCTGTATAACTGCTTAACCTTGGTTTTGTCCACACATAATCTAATAGGGAATCTGAAAAAGGATACTGACTATATATAATTTATTTTTAATTCATTTTTAAATCTTTATTTAGTTGCTGCCTATTGACAGTACAGCCATTAACATAATAATGAAATACTGGAATTTCAGTCACTAAAATGAATGCATAGACTTATAGGAGTGTCTGTACTGCACCTTTCCATTTGTCAAATATTTCCTTTAAAACATCTCCAAAACTTAAAAGTCAAGGTTATCATAGTTAACTAAAACTAAACTACAAACTGAAACTAGATGTGAAAAAACATAAACATTTGAATTAACTTAAATGTCAAAATAAAAGTTGGACTTCTGAACTAAATTAAAGTGGGAATGATTTTGTGAGAATGAAAACCTTTAAAATCAGTTCAACAATAGAAATTAAATCCTGGTGGATGCCAGTGCCTCACTTTGATGTAAATCTCTGTTTCCCTTGGTTTAAGGAAAGTTGCATTTACACGTATAACTTAGCAATATGAGTAACATCTACACCTTCTCAAAGGTTTCTAAATCCCTCCGATGCAATGTTTGACTGGTGGGAGACCTCGACAGAGCCGAGATTTAAGGGCCCACGAAAACGCCGCTGATCCTCGAGATGTTTCCACAAGAGGGCAGTGACGGTTTTGTGCATGCAATGCAAATATCGTCTCACCACAGAGAAAGCCTGATGATATGGAGCAAAGCCTCTCGAGAGGATAGAGGTTTCCCACATTAGTGTAACGTCAACTGTTGTTGCTGCTTGTATCTGTTCTCACAACCTACAGCCTTAAACAGAAGACTGAGGTGCGCTGATGTATGCGCCGTGTGCTCTGAAGGCGTTAACAGGAAGACGGGAATTGTGTGAATATTTATAGAAGCTGTTTTTAATATCTAAAGAAATTAAGCAAAGAAACAAAAGAAACAAAAACTTTCTCAAAAACTAAGAAAGTGTTCTAGTGTTTACATTTAAGTCTCCATCCCTTTTGTTTCGTCAAATAGCAACTGCCCACATCCCCCCTCTACCCTGCCCCACACACACACACACACACACACACACTCGTGGGACTTTTTTTTTTACACCACCGCTGCTAGAACCCTTTTGCAGCTCTCAAAAATAGAATGCAAATATCAGTAGTGTGCCATGTCTTAAAATGGCTTCAGCTGCTGAAACAGACAAAAAAAACCAGTGCTCACACACTGCACTGCACGTGTTCACAACACTGTGTGAGTGTAGTGCAGGAGCTGCTCTCACCCAGTGTGCTTAGACTGACACACACTGCCTCACACTGCACGCTGCAACAACTGAACGTGAGCAAGGCCACATGTAAAGATGCACCTAAAGCCACTGTAGGTCACGTCGCTAACAGGTGAACACACATGCCATTTCATTAGGTACACCTGTGCAGATATCTTATTAGTCAATTGCAGCAGCAACTCGGTGCACGCAGGGATTCGGACACGGTCAAGACGAGCCGCCGAAGTTCACTGAGCTCAACTCAGTTCAACTGAGCATCGCCATGGAGAACAAAGGCTGTTTTAGTGACTTTGAAGCTGGTATGGTTGTTGGTGGCTGATTATCAACTGGGATTTTCCCACACAACAATCTCTAGGGTTTATAGAGTTTGCAGAGATGCTACACTGCTTCAAGCTGATAGGAAGGTGTTGTTACAACCAAGGTATGCAGAAGAGCATCTCTGAACGCACAGCACCTTTAACCTTGAAGCAAATAGGTTACAGCAGCAGAAGACCACACTGGGTGTCACTCCTCACAGCTAAGAACAGAAAACTGAGGCTACAATTCACACGGGTTCCCCAACATCAGACAACTTTGGGCCCCTTACTGTCAGTTGAGCATGGTTTGACTGTCACAGCCTTTTTGAATATTGCTGCTGACCATGTGACCTTTGTGACCACGTCACAAAGCTCAAATCATCTCAAACTGCTTTCTTGAACATAACAGTGAGTACAATGTACTCAAATGACCTCCACAGTCACCAGATCTCAGTTCAACCAAGCACCTTTGGGATTCACATCATGGATGTGCAGCAACAGTGTGATGAAGAATTAACGCTGCACTGCAGGCAACAACGCAGCACTAGCAAGCTGTACCTAATGAAATGGCCAGTGAATGTATAATAGATTTCATCTCAACTGCAAAGGCGTTTCTGTAGTAAGAACAACAAGTCTTAAATCTCTTTTTTTATGCATCACATGTAACTTTTAAAGGTGCCCTGTGGGAGCTTCTCGTAGTTCATAAGCAGCCACCTTATTCGATTTTACGAGTGTCAAACAAACAACAAAGTCAGCACCCACACATACTCATATGGATCAGAAAATCTTGTTGCCACCCAACCTTGCAACAGAGTCAGAAGTGAGACGTCCTGTGTGAAAACAGGAAGGAATGCCTGACCAATCAACTCTCCACAGAAGGCACCATCACTTCCTGATTCCTAATTCCCCATTCTTGCACCCACTCATCATTACAAATAAGATACAAGCTAACAGCTGGAGTTTCACAAATGTTGAAAGCGACCTTAGTACATTTATTAGCTGGAGAATGAAAATAAAATCAGTAAAGCCAAACAGAGTAGATTGCTTAGTTTCTGCAGTTATGCTCTGAGCCCTTGTGCCTTATCTGACTCAGAATCCCTGTAACTGTTGAAGGTATGTTTTTATAAAGAGCGCTAAATGTCCGTTTATGTGTGTGTGTAGATATATATATATATATATATTTACATATACATATATATGTGTGTGTGTGTGTGTTTTGTCTGTTGCAGTGACAGGCCGAAAATAAGGCAGGAAGGGTGTGTGCATTGAGTGGTTTCCTCTTGAGAGCTTGGCTGATCAGCACGAGCAGAGGGTGTGAAGGGTGTGTTCTCATTGGGTTTTTGTGGTAGCAGTTGTGCTACCAGTATCAGTTGTCTGAATAATAACGTTATTCTGCTGTGAAGCTGTGAAGCAGAAAAAGAAAAAAAAAAAAGAAGAGAAAGAAAACACTTGCGCAGTGGTGGTTAAGAGCTGTTGAGCCTGCACTCGCCTTCCTGTGGCCCCGAGCTTGAGAACCTGCCTGATTGCAGCTTGTCCATGTGACTCGGTTTCCGTTGCCTGCCTACTTCCGTGAATAGTAAAGAAGGGGCATCTGTGCTTCAGTCAGTGCAGGGGAGAGCAGCTGAACTTGACACACATGTGAACGCACTCTGCAACAGCGAATCAACCAGCGATATGGTCAGGGGAGCAACCGTCAGTGGCTTGGCAAATCCACACCTAACCACCAGTGTAAGTAAATGAACTCTGTACTGCACGGTGTTCTGCTGCATGAAGCAAAGCGCATCGCCTAAATGAGGAATTCCTAATTTAAAGTCATTTTGCAGTCGGTGCATTTGAGCAAGATACTTTAACGATCATCTGTTTCTGAATACGCTCCATTTTCTGAGTGTTATGTGTGCATACACCAGCGCACCGCTTTGACAAACGAATGTGAGCGCAGCATAACAGCTTTCAGACCATGTTTGAGTCATTTAGATGTTGCCTGATGAATGTAAACATATAGTGCGCATAAATGCAAGCGCAAAGTAAGTGTGCGTGTCTTTTTAACACAGTGCACGGTCTTATTAATAAAAAAAAAATAGGCTGCATCAGATAGAGAAAGCAAGATTCTGCAAATATATGTTCTTCCATGAGCTTAACTTCTTCCCCAGGAACATAGTTTAGAAATCATAATGAAAGTGGTGGCACAGTTACTCAATGTGAGCTACGCAGATGCAAAATAAAAATGGTAATAAATCGGTTAGATGAATAAAGAAACATAAAAAATGTTCAAGAAAACCTTTGTGTTCTTTAGAAACCATGCTTGCGTTATAATGGATAGGCCAACAACACATGCAAGCCAAAAAGAAACGCACGGCCTCATCATGCAGTGAGTCACGCAGTGGTCTGATTTGAAATCTGGGAAATTTTTGCAAAATGTACACAGCAGATGTTTTCAGGATAAAATATGCCATCGCTTCCAACATCTGGAGACAGACTGTAAGTCAAAAATTAAAAATCAGAGTTATTCACATATAATAAAAATGAAACCGAGTACATGACGTTGACGTAAACGCTGTAAGGATTATATTACTGTACTTACTATTTACAGAAATTTTAATTTAGATATGAGTAGATTGTAAAAAGTGATGAGCTCCACTCTCACCTGAGACAGTCAAATATAGTCTTATAGACTTTTACACTATCAAAGCTTTTCAAATAATTGTGAAAATGAATCTCGGCTATTAAAGTTGAATTTGTAAACTCCCTGTCTGCTCTCTGACCTTCTGTCTGTTTCAGCATTTTAATGTCAAGCTGCTTTCGTCCATTTTCAGACACAAATATTCATTTTAAGACAAAGTTTATAAAGACACATTTTTTTCATACAAGGTTTTTCACCATATACAAATAGTAATAACTATGGTTTAAAACAGAGGAAGATCACAGCTCGTTGTCAGGCCTATATCGAACAACCAGCTCCTGCTCACTTCAGCAAAGGGGAAAAAATCTAAAAGTATGTGACACAAACAGGCTCACGCGTTTCTTCTTCTTCTGTGTTCTCAACAGTAAGGATGAGAAAATGCCAGTCCACAGGCTCACACCCATCCTTCTCTGCTTGTTGCATATGTGGAGAACGCTGACGCCAGTCTCGAGTCATCCGCAGCACCGTCGATGTCAGTTGGTAAGACGCTCTTCTTTCATTTAGCTTTTCCCGAGCAAGTTTCAGGAATATTGAGGAAATTTCACAATGTATCACATGGAAAAGGCCAAACGATTTCATGTTTGGCTTAGTTAAAACTAAAAAGAGACTTTGGTAAGACAACTACAAAGCTAAAATTTCTAAAAAAAAAAAGAAAAAAGTTATTCCTAAGGCACTCAAACATAAATGTGTAAACAAGAAAAGCATCAAGTAATGATACTGAAATATGGAAAGTTCTGTATTATTACCAAAGATCCAGTCCCTAATAGGACCCACCTTCTAAAAGCACGCTGTATATGTGGTTTATAACTTTAGTTAGATCAAAATCCATCCAGATTAAATCCATTGGCACATTCCTACACTGTATTAATGATTTAATGACTTTTCAATAAGCCACAAAAAGTCTAAACTTGTGAATATTAATATCTGATGCAGGGTTTTGGAAGCGGATGTCGATTATGAGAAAGAAATTAAATCTCTCTTGTTGAGTGTTTATCAGTCATATAAATTAATATAAATATGAATGATTCTAGAAATGAAACATCTAAAGCAATAAAACCAATAAAACTCCTAGAGGGGAAAAATGATAAGTTATTTAAACTGAAAACTTCAATTTTTTTTTTTTAAAGGCGTATAGCCAGAAAGTATTTTTAGAGTGGTCCAGTGACTCAGAATGCTAATGGAAAAGTGATCTGTCAAGGAAATAATGAAGTTTTGGTAAGCTGTGGTATGACCTACCAGAATAAGAAACTACAGCCCACCATGTTTTTCTGTGAGCCTGTACAGTGGGTAACAGTATTTTCAGTTAAATCCCGAAACACAGGAAGGCTAAAATGCTTCCACTAACAGTAAGATGCTAATGTACTGCAGGCAATGCTCATTAACTTAGTTTAGCATGCTAGCATAGTTTACAAATAACCACACGAGAAGTAATTTAAGAGGGTAATCTTCCCACAATAAAATATTTTAAGTGCACATGGATATTATTCATGACGATCTTAAAATGTATCTGCTGTGCAAGAAAGAAATCCAGCGTCTGCCAGATTTTTAAAAAGCCGAAACACTGCAAAGTGGCAACCAGTATGCAAGTGTTAAAGCATGTGCTTTTTTACCCCCTCTGCAGATACAACAAACGGCTTGCTGCAATAATGGTCAGCTCACATCTGTGCCTGAAGGACTTCCAGAAAACATCGAAGAGCTTCAGCTCAACTACAACCTCTTTGAAACACTACAGAATGGCTCTCTTCTCCGTTACCCTTCACTAACCGCCCTGAGCTTAGCTTGCAACAATTTGAGTAAAATAGAATTGAACACTTTTCAAGACTCAAAACTTTTAAAAAGCCTCAATCTAGCAAACAACAGTCTTTATAACAGCTACGAAGAAACCAGCCTTGCATTAAGAAAGCTATCAGGTCTTATAGCGCTAGATCTTTCTGAGAATAAGCTTACAGATGAAATGGCTGCCTTGCTTCTTCAAAATCTCACGTCACTAGAGTACCTCAATCTTTCTGGGAATCTTTTGTTGAGAGTGGATGAGGCCTCATTCAGGGATCTGCACCAGCTTAAAGAACTTGACCTACAAAGGAATTTGATTTTTGAGATTGATAATGCTTTTGACAGCAGTCCAAAGCTACAGCGACTCAACTTGGCCTTTAACTATCTGCCCTGTCTCACTGACTTCCACATGATTCAGCTGGAGGTCCTCAATGTCAGCCACAACTTCATTGAGTGGTTCATCTCAAGGCAAGACCTCAACGACACTTTCCAGCTAGAGACTCTCGACTTATCAGACAACAAACTCCTTTTCTTTCCTTTCCTGCCCAGCCAGAGTAATTTAAGGTACCTTTACTTGTCTCACAACGCCATTAAATTCTACGAACACTTAGCAGACAACGATATGTTCCCAAACTCAACAAAAACTGTGGAATTCTACAACTTTAACAAGGACATCAATAATGTGACCGCTCAGTTGTGGGACGAAAACCTTCACGGTGATATATCCTCTCTAGAGACTTTAGATCTGATAGGGAACTCTGTGGAGTATTTCCCTAAAGGATTCATCCAGAAAATGCCCACCCTGTCTAGACTTCAAATGCACACAAACTGCCTGAGAACCTTAAATCTAACATCTGAGCAGTTCTCTCATAGCTTGTATGAGCTGGATGTTAGCAACAATGAACTAAGCCAGATCTCAGCGGATAAAGCTACTCTGACCACTCTTGGCAATTTGACATACTTTAACCTGAGCCTGAATGGTCTTAAGTGGGTACCCATGGGATTATTTTCCTCACTGCAAAGCATCCGGTCGGTGGATCTCAGCTACAACAACATTGACATTTGCCTTTCTGAGGAAGCTGAGATCAGTATGCACACTAATTCAACTTGCATGAATTGGAAGAATGTTATGTCCCTGAGACAGCTTTACCTTAAGGGATGCAACCTTAAAATAATTCCAAACACTGCATTTGCGGGGTTGTCGCTAACGCACTTGGAGCTATCCGATAACCCCGGAGTAACCATCCATCAATCAATACAAAGTCTTAGCACAACATTACAGCATCTAGGTTTAGGGAACACTCACATACAAGACATTGACTTCTCCCATTTCCAGAGTCTGAAGTCTTTAAACATTTCAAAGAACTTTCTGCTACATCTTCCCCATTCACTTCAAAACCTCAACCTGAAAGTGCTTGATCTGAGGGACAACAGACTTTCTACCATCCCCTCTGGTCAGGCTAATGCATTAGCCCCAAAGCTGCAGACTATTTTCCTCACAGGAAATCAATTCAACTGTTGCCAGACCGAATGGTTCAGGACATTTGAAGCAACAAACACCATCCACATGGTCGAACAGTCAGCCATCACATGCAAGGATCTCTTCCTAAGGACACACAGAGTGGAGAATCCACAGTCGTTTTTGTGCTTTGATGACGGGGAGTCGATCTTTTGGTACATTCTGCTGTTGGTCCCGGTCTTTCTTTTTTTCACAGGAGTCTCTATCATTGTTCTCCTCACCTTTAAGCCCACACTGCTACAAAAGTCCATCAAAAAGAAGTGTTTGAAGCCAACGTCTTACTGATGTCACCATAACTGTATTTTGTCCAGTACATTATTTAGAAATGTAGCCGAATACATATCTGAAATAAATACATTTACCGAAAAGGTGTGTGAGTATATGATAATGAAGTATCTAAAAAAGAAAAAGGTCAATTGTTTTTTTTTTTTAGATTGCTCGGTTCAGTGAAGTGTGGTTTAAAACAAGGCCCTCATCCTGATAACCCAATGTAAAAAATGTGGCTGCGCTCTGGGACTTGACTTGGTGAGTGTGTGAGCGTGTGTGGGCGTATATGTGTATGTGTGTTTGTATGTGAAGATATGCAGAAGTACTGTGATGCAAGCTGTTGCTATAAGCAGCAGAGGAAACATGAAATTTCCTGTTTTGCTAAGATGTGCAGCAACTGCCCAGTTTTGTATCTCAAAGAGGAGGGGTTTGAGGTTTCCTTCCTATCAGTGAGACCAAGAAGCATCATCAGTGTGAAATTCCAGTAAGTCAGGAAATGATTTGGACCCCCCCCAAAAATGATTGATTCACACGACTGATTCAGTTTACTGTGCTGGGAGCACGTACACACACGAACAAACACACACATGTACAAATGGGTGCACACAAACACACAAACATGCATACGCCTTCACAGACACACGCACATTCACACATATTTATATATATATGTGCAATGCATTTAACGCATTTTCTTCGAGTTTTATGTAAGTACTCAGGGGCGTAGGAGTGGGAAGGCTGGTAGATTACTGTGTAGCTGTACAGCGTGCTGGAGGCCTAACCAGAAAGTAACCAAAATACCGCTGTGGTGATGCTCAGGGTCATGGTGGTTGGAACGTAAGAAGAGAAACCAGAGTAAAGCCTTGTCAAAGCCTCGAAATGTTATTAATATTGACATATCTTCTATGATATGAAGTTGCCAGTAAATCAGTTGCAGAGAAACTGAATGAAGTTTTTATTTCCTTTGTTGTTCATTTGAATTGATGAAAACTGGTTTAAGATATGCAAAGCTTTAAGAACTGAAGTCGTTGATGAGAGATTCATTACTCGAAGGCTTTTCATTTGAATGTCATTAAGTCACAGATAATGGTTGGGAACAACGACTTCTCTTGGATTTCCAAACTAATTTCCACAGGTATCTGGAACTCAAAACTGACAGACACTTTAGGAATGCCAATTAAACCTATATATTTCCTGTATAGCAGTGATGTATCATCTCCATGGAAGCAGGAAGTAGACCTTCCTGCTTCCATGATGAAGTGGTTAAACTGGGCTGACAAAATGGCTTAAGGGCTGGATTACACTGAAAAATACATTTGAGGAAGGCACTTTGGCACTGGTTGCAGATTGCTGACCAAGAGGAACTTTATTTGATTACTCAGCTATAACAGTTTAAAAGTTAAAGGACAGGGAAAAAAAGGGGGTTAAAGGGGGCATTCACAAACGCAGCTAGACTCAGTTTTCTAAGACATGTTCAGACCACATATACAGTATATGAAATCAGGTTAGCCACAGGCATGTACCATACTACAAAGCTGCCAAACACGCATTCATGCAGCTGCGTTTTCTTTGCAAAACAGCTCAGCTGTGGTTACGGGGTCCATAGTTGAGGTAAGTTGCCAAATGTACGTCACACGGGCAAGCAAGTGTGAATTAGTGAAAGTGCCGTGTGTTTATTTCTTCTCTCATAGTCATAGTTTCTTGCAGATTAATCAATGGAAATGTGAAAAGAGAAGTGACACGTGACTGGATTGGGCTAATGCAGGTGTGCACACTGTCACATATAGGTATAGCATTTTCAGTTAAAGGCTTCACATCTTTAGCCTGTTTAGCATGCTAAACAAATAGCAAGCTGACTTTAGCATGTTTGGCGCGCTTTTAGCAAGCATGCTAAACATAGAGTATGCATATAGATTTGGGGGGTTTGTTTTTTAGATTTTGCAGGCCAACAGAAGCAGAGAAACTATTATAAGAGAGGGACTATCAAATAATCCTTTGATATTCTTCGTTGTTGTTGAGTTGTTGCAGAAATAACACTGCAAAAAAAGTTTTAAAAAAACCCAAGTAGTTCTTTCCAGTTGTTAACTGCCACACAAATCATGAAACAATTCAAATGTCACAGATAAGTTGAGCAAGTAAACAGTACAAACAGAATTTAAGCCAAAGTCATATAGATCAGTCTTCCCAGATGAATAATTCAATGTGCCCCATCAAAATTTCCTTTCCTATAACTGCTGCTTTAATTGCCTTTTACCACTTTTTGCACTCTTAATCTGAACTTGATACAGCTTGATACAATAGTTGATACAAAACTCTAATATTTAATACTTTTAACACTTATTGGTGTTTGGCAAAGGTAATGTAAAACGTCCTATAATTGCATCCTCAATAGGAATCGATAGGCACCAAGGTGGGATTTGTCTGTCTCTCTCTCCAAAGGCTGAACCAGCAATCAACATTCAAATAGAAAATTATCTGCCTCTTTATTAGGTACGCCTTGGCAGTACGGGGTTGCACCTCCTTTTGCCTCAAGGCTTTATTGCACAGATTCAACAAAGTGCAGGAAACATTCCTGAAAAAGTGATACCAGGCAAGATGATGATCTATGCTTACATGTTGTTTACAGCAATTCCAAACCTACTATCTGTACGTCTCAACAGACCAGGCAACATTTTTCCAGTCTTTTGTTTTCTAATTTTGCGAGAATTGTAGCCTCTGTTTTCTGTTCTCAGCAGAGCAGCACCAGCTGGGGTCATCTGCTTGTGTAACCCATCTGCTTCGAGGTTCACTGTGTTGTGCTTTCAGATAAGTTCTTCTTCATACAAGTAAGGAGTGAATAGTTGAGTTACTGTTGCAGTTTATCAATTCTACAACCCCTGATGTATCCATTAGAGGACGGATGTGTGTTAGAAGCTTTCTTTTAGCTAGTTTACCATTTGTATACCATTTTATTAACTCGTGACCAATTACAGTTATGTCTCTATCACATTTCATTTATATACAGGTTTCAAAGGTAATGCCCAGAGAAATTACCAGGATGCCCCGAGTGGCAAGACTTCCTTGGCAACTGACAGTAAGGTTGTTTTCAGGTCTTTGGTTAATTAAAACAATGAGCATTTGACCTGGTGTGGCACCAGAAGAAACCTTTAAGAATCACCACAGACATTTCCATTTTATCCAGAAAACAAAAATTTGCGTCACATTTGACTAATCTATTCAGTATCTGCAGCTATTGTCACTCAAAGTCATAAACGTCAGCAGCGAAAGTAGATAAGATATAACCTTTGTACATATTTTTGCTCTGACACATCCAGGAGAGATCTCATGAAGGTTCGTGCACTTGACTTGCCCTTCCAATCTGTATGATTTAGCTGCTGCGTGGCAAAAACATGTGGCCAAGATGTTGCCATATCTGAACTGGCTTATTCAGCAGATGTACCAGATGAGCATCGGTGCATTTCAGGTTATCACACTTCACATTTTCACCCTGATTTTTCCTGCGCCAACCTTTGCCAATAAAAACAGACAAATACGTGACTTTTTGCACTTCGAAAAACATTGTTGCCCCTATACAGGATATTGTCGAGGCATCTGTCAAAAAGATGAAACCGTCTGATGTCAAGCTGAGATCCACTGCTGAAATGGCAGATGTTAACAAGTGCTTTTAGTGCAGCATCTGAAAGTCAATAAGGACGGATGAAAGAGGAAATGCCTCTTCTCTGGCAGGCTATCACTCATCTGATCATCTGCATGAAGTGTGTGGGTTATTTTTAGAAAGGCAACAATATGAATTGTGAAAGATCTGGAAAAACATAAATGCAGAGTTAGGGAGCACTGAGCGCTGCGCAACCGACGAGTTAATGTAACTGCTGTGGTTTTACTGGGGCCAGTGAGTCACTGTCAGGCTGCTGCTTCAGTTCAGAGTTCACATGATTCAACGGATCTTATTCTTACTGTCAGAAGATTTTCTCCTTCACCGTTTAAGTAATTCGTGTTAACAATACACTCAAAAAACCCTTTCGGTAAGTGCTACTGAAGGCTGCTGAGGCCAAAGGGAAGCAGTTAATGTCTGAAGTTTCGCTGATGAGTGCATGCTGGAAAATGAAAATATTGCCCTGTGTATATTAATGTTGAGGCAACTTCTTAGTCAACAGGCAGTTTGCAAAATTCCACTTCCTCTTAACCCTTCCTGCTCCTCTGAAAGGCCAGGATGAGGCCCCTTTGTGCTGGACTTACTGTTGAGCTAGAAAAGAGCTTTCTTGATTATCTGGCTAACAGAAGCTAGAGACAACTTTACAGGCTCATTTAATGAAATTACTGTGACATGTTAAGGTCAAAAAGGCAAAAACTACAACACAGATTAATGTACACAGACCAAGAGGATTTAGCTAACCTGTTAAATCATCTTCAGATAAAGAGATTATGTCCAGCTGGGTCAGTTATTATCTGGGGATTTGTAGGTAGGTTTGTGGTCCACAGCTGCTAGCGCTGCAGCATGAGGCTCTTCTGGGAGATGTGGAAGTCACCGGAGAATAGGTCAGGAGAGAGCCCAAACACCGGGGTAAAGATAGGCTACTTTAATTTGAAAATATAGCATACTGAGAATCAGTGGGGTCAGTTTTACATTAACAAAATCTCTGCAGTGATCGAAACAGCTGGCTCTAAAGTATAGTGGACATTATGAATTTATTTTAGTCCTCGGGTTCAACCTCTCCTCCCAGTTGTGGCCCAGTAACTGCCTTGTAAATACTGTTGCGGTAGCACGTGTTCAAACCAAAGAACGCTTTTGAAATAAGTCTTCCGATGTCTGAATTTTTACTTCAACAAAAATCTGTTTAGTATGTTCTTCTGCACATAAAAGAAGGAAGCAGTTGCTACAAATGTATCATCCAGCTGATTCGAGACTGTGTGTGTTCCCTGCTCGTCCTGCCCTCTGGTGGTTCCATCAGTAAACATGAACACTCGAGAGTGAGGGGAGCAAATTTACACGCATCCAGTCTCTAAACACTTTATTTTATGCATCTTATTGGGGTTTTTTTTCCTTTTTTACAACTGTGTCATCTTATCAGTTACACGCACAAAACAAAAAAAGCAGCCGAGGGATAGCATACTGAAATCTCCCAGAATGTAACAAAATATTTTGGAGAAATTGTCTACATAATAGTTTGAAATGCATGTTTATGGGAAACTGATGAGGGATGTTAGTAATGGAAAAAAGGTAGATTAAATGTTAAATTAAATGTTTTCTTTCAGGCCTTTAAATAAAAATAAAAAAATCAAACACCAAGCTGACCAAAATCACCAATGTGTCAAACGCAGTCGCTGTTTGTGGATGATAAATATTCGACCTAAATTGTGCATGAGCCGAGTACAAATATCAGGATTGAACACTTGTAGAGGAGGCTTATCTGACAGCCTCAATACTGCTGGTTTAGCTGCAAAAAGGCACTGACTGTGAGAGGGCACATGTTGTCTCGAGGCTCCGTGTGAGTAAAGCTGACTGACAACACTGTTAAAAACAATTCATATTCAGGCTAAACCACAACAGCTGCTACTGCATCACAAGATCATTTATAAAATAAGACTTTAAGAAGATCAGCATCACTTCAAACTGAAGTGCTTTTTTTTTTTTTTTACTTTACCAAATTAAAGTCTTCTCTGTATCACTACTTACACACAAGAACAAAAATGCAAGGGAAAAACATGACGGTCACCATCTGAGATATATATATGCTGTAAACAAAGTTTGTTTTTCCAAAGTTACAGTTTGGGAGATGTTCTGGCACATGTTTCAGGTCGTATGGCATCAAAGAGAAAAAAAAGGCAAGGAAGCAGGTTTTACAAATGTATGGCATACACATGAGAGGATGGGTCAGTTTGCTTTCCCTTCTCTCCATTTTATTCATCCCAATTCATGTCTGCAACAAGTGGCACGCCTCCTTCCTGCAAATAAAACTCATTCTAAACGGCTGAATGGAGGAGAAAATGACGCCTGCCCCTGCATATAAATATGAGATCACAGCTGATTACTGAGGGCTGGACAGATAGAGGGGCAGAGAGAGAGAGAGAGAGAGAGAGAGAAGGGACTGTGGGTCTCAGTTAAGCAGCTCCAGGTAGGTGATTGGCACTTTGCCTTTCTGGCTGCCTCGCTCGCCCATGAGCCAGTCTGAATCCATGCCTGGGACGCTGCTGACTACAATCACCTGGAAGCACAAATGCAAAACTGCATTAAATGATCACATCTGATGCACATTTGTTATAGATAGTGTTATTTTCAGGCGGCTCAGGCTGCAACGTTAGCTCACAATTGCAGCGTCAGACTGGGGTTTTTTCTGAATGTAAAATAAGGTAATCTTGCTTCATGGTTACTCAACCGCAAGGAAGAGGAGTGGCCTATGTTCTGCTGAATAGAGGTTATGATAGAGGAACTGCTCCAGGACCATGTGGTTAAAGACACGTGAAGAAAATGACTATAAAATAGGCTTCTCAATCTTCTGGATTCTTGCATGAAGTTAAACTGAGAAGGAACAGTGAATATTTCATCCTCACCTCATCAGCCAGCAGGGAAAGCTCACTGCTGTTGCCAGCATCGTAGTCATAAAGGACCCGGGCTTTCCGGCTGCCGTTGGAGCTGCGCAATTCACTGAATCCACCTGAAGCCGAGGAGCTGCTGCGGCCTGCAGACACACTGGGCAGGGAGGCGGACATTGGTATGGTGGGCACTGAGATGCTGGCCCCGCCCGACACTGACGATTGGTTGTTGTTAGAGAATGATGTGGGGAAACTGGAGGGAGGAGGAGACGATAAGCAACTGTGGACTGCTGGGGAACCCCAGAACCACAATGAGTGTTTGAGTTCAAGTTCAGTGTTATCTCTCTCAATTAAATTTGTCAGCATTACTCTTTCATTTTTTTACAGTTCAAAGGGAGGAAATTTTTTGCAACCCTCCTCAGACTTGCTAACTTAGATATTAACAAACACAAATGACAAAAACATCGTTAAAACACTTTTGTTTGATGAGTCAGGCTCTAAAAGTGAATAACATCAAAATGACTCCTCTTCTTTACAGTCAGAGTACATTAAAACTATTATGAGTAATAACAAAACACAGGTTCCGTTTGAAAAATACTGATGAGGATTGCTTGTGCACTTTTCACAGATGCTCCAGTCGTGTGGTTCAGAACAGCTACGTATCATCGCTGATATCAAAAACCTCATGTTTTCTAACAGCAGAGTAAGATATATTCTTGACATAAGGAATGAAACGTAGCAGTAGTATTTCACCTGCCAAGCTGCTTTTGGAGATCCACCATGTAATGGTAACACTGTGCGTAGTAAGTAGTCTCGGCCTCCACAAAGTCATTCAAGCAGCGTAGGTGGTGTGCCTAGAAACGCACGAGGTGAGACGGCATTAGTGAAACATCAATAAGAGGAAAAGAAGAGTGCAGTCCTCCCAGTGTTAAACAATGTTTTATTTACTTGGTTTCATTTTTCAGACAGGCAGCAGCACAGAAAGCAGCACTATAACACAGTAACAGTGTTAGCTGGGCTACATATTAGGGCCGTACGCCACACGTCGACTAATCGTTGCCATTCTTACTAGTAGGTACCACATGTACTAGTCGTGTAATCTAATTGTTAACATTTTAACTGAAGCCCAATGCTGGTAAATTGTTGTGTCCTAAAAGTTATGGCTCCATCTTCCACAAGATGGAGCTGCAGCCTCCACATGTTGTAGGAAAAAAAAAAACACCATAAATATTTGTTAAGCCTATTATTGTTAGTTATTTTGAACGCAAATAAATGAGATCATGATACAAGCGGTGGAAACGAGCTTCCTCCGAAAGGTGGCTGGCTTCTGCCTTAGAGATAAGCTGAGGAGCTCAGTCATTCGGGAGGGGCTCAGAGTAGAGTTGCTGCTCCTCTACATTGAAAGGAGCCAGTTGAGGTGGTTTCCTCCTGGGGTAGAACCAGGACACGCTGCAGAAAACACATCTCTCAGCTGGCCTGGGAACGCCTCTGTGTTCCCCCCAGATAAGCTGGAGGAGATGGCTGTAGAGAGCGAGGTCTGGGCTTCATATCAAGTTTAACATCAGTTTTTTTCCAAGGTTTTTTTTTCTTCTTCATCGTCTATGTGAAATGTTCACAATGTGCAACGTTCCTTATGCACAGTGTGAGGTGCCACACAGTGTACCAGCACTGAAACTAGGATTCATTACTGAAGAATGTGGTTAATGGTTTCAAATGGATTTGTTTAGACAGACATTGTACATGAAAGGATCCTTCAATCCTGAAACCTAACTTGATATCTGAGTGTTTGTAGACTAACTAGTCAGTCAGTTTAATTAAGAACTAAGAAATCAGTCACCAGGAACATCCTTACTACATACATGGGTGCTGCTGACGCCTTCTAACAGCAGTCTGGTGATTTCTGCCTGCCGGTCGAACTCGCTCTGGGTCATCTTGAGTTCCTGCTCTGCCTGTGAATGAAGAAAGGAAACTATAATATACAGAAAAACCTCATTTCAAAACTTTCAAGGCTATGGATGACAAAGATGACACAGATAAGGAAAAGCGTAGGCGAGGCTAAAGGAAATATGATTTAAAGATGAAAAAAAAAAAAAGATGGGTTTAGTTGGCAGAGTGTGGATCTGTGCTTTTCACAATATACGACTTTTATGGAATGAGTCAGATGTCTTTAAAAAAAGGAAAAATAACACGATTTGCAGTATGGATAAACAGGGACAAAGACACAGCTGAACATGACGTTTCCTTTTCCGTATACTGAGCAAGCCAATTCAATATGAGGTCTGCTGGGATGGCTAAGAGGTCCGATAAACATGTGGACAATGGCCTCGCTGTCCTGCGCGCGCCACAGCCTACTTCACAGGCTGAGGGAGAGCTGTGGAGGATGGAAGCTTCTGCAGTGTTTGGTCCCTGTCAGGTTTGTCTGCAAGGATTTCATTTCCATGAGGTATCACAGCATGTGTGATGGAGGAGATGGAGAAATCGACAGCAGCTGTTGACACTACTACCAGGAGGCTTGGTCTGTGCGTGTGTGTTCAATTCAAAGATGGCTCCAACATTCCACTCACCTCTGTCACTTCCTCTGCTCACATCTGCTGCTTTGCGTTTTAAAAACAGTGACACAGTAGTTAGAGCTCCAGCTGCTGCACAGCCACAGCCAACACAAAACAAGCGTACACACTGCGTTTGTGCGAAAGTGCAACAGTGGCATGCTCTGACAAAACCGCACCGTGATCATGTAGCACATCAACTGTTTCTCCTCAGACGCCCGCTGATCTGTGTGCTACCCTCCTTATGTCACACCATGATTCAGCTGAAGATTAGAGAAACGACTATTTACGTCTCACATGTTTAGTTTACAGTGTTCTCACTCATGAGTGAACATGTTTACTCAGATGATGTGGATACAAAAAGCTGTTTTTAGAGATTTAACACACAATTAAAGCAACAGTACTCACTAGACTGTGCTGTTTGAAAATGCTACATTAAAACACTTTAAATATCCTACAAGAGATAATAGAACAGACGATCATAAGGAGGAGGAAGTTATGCTCACTCTGTTTCAGTGAGATTGTTTCTTCCCAAGGGAAACTGTGAGCAAAAGATACGAATGTTTTCTGGAAACACTGAAGACTGGGACTGCTGGGATACTGTCATCTACGGCTCTTACATGATACTGTACTGCTTCTGTTCAGTATTTGTACAGCAACACCGGCTCAGACACATCTAACCTATTTCCTTACTGACAACCTGAATGCTTTAGATGCAAGCTGAAAATAATTCAAGCCTAAGTCAAGCCTTAGATGATAAAAAAAACTGAGGTCATTAGTGAGACCATCTTCAGACAGTCTCAGCTGTGAGAGTCATATCCCCTTAAACAAAATCAAAGCATATAAATACCCATTAACATTACAGAAAACTCTTTTTGCTTGTAGACAAAAACAGTTGAGCACTACACATTATGCACGTAGATTAAAAATGAATACATACCATTATATTTAGCACTTAATAACTTAAATGTTTAAACAACTTTCTGAGCTCAGTTTGAGTGGGAGAGCAGAGAACAATAGGGGCAGCTTTGAATTTGTAGTAATACACACATTACAGGACATTACAGCCAAATATGCACTCCTCATATACGGTTTAATGTTATATTGTTAATTCGCAATTATGTGACAACAGTGGAGAAGAACACAACAGTTTCTACTAAGAGCGAATATGTAAAAAAATATTTTTAAACACATCACCACTCATATTTCATTCATTGGACAGTTTATTAGGTTCAACCACTCATTAACACAAACCTAAATCAGCCAATCACATAGCTGATGGCTTATAGCCTCGCTGAAGTTCAAACAGAGCATTAAAATGAGCATTAAAACTATTCAGTGACCTTTTTTAACATGGCTCAGGATAACGTACCATATCTCACACAGAGTTATCAGATGTCAATCCAAACTAGCATCCTTGGGATGTTGTGGATTTGCATTATAGACCAAAATCTCTGAAGATTGTTTCCAGCTCCTTGTTTTATGCTTGCCAGGAAGAATTAAGGAGGTTATGATGGCAGAAGAAGGTCCAACCTAATACTAACAATGTGTACCTAATCAATTGGCCAGTGAGCTTATATATTAAACAAGGCTTTTACGCGCAAACTGTGGCACACCATGTGGTACAAGGACAAATACATGCTCCTCACACCCACACACACCTACACCCACACACACCTGGCCACCTCACAACCAGAATAAGGACATGCTTTGTTGCCACACTTGGTTTAATCAAGAGTTTCAACAGTCTGTCTGAAGAACATGAACACAAAGCATGAGATTAAATTAAGAAAAGGGAACTCTAAAACTTCCCATGGTGGCTCATGTGACTCTTTGCATGTCACAAGAAATAAAATGGTCAGCCTTGTGTTGTGTAACATAGTGTGTCAGGCAGTACTTGTGTGACTTCAGACAGAGTGACAGTGGGACACGCCCGATAGATTTTCTTCCCCAGCGAAGACGTTAGCCAGTGAATGTACTAAAAGCAGAATTCACTAAGCTGTTCTATCAGCGTGTGTGTGTGTGTGTGTGTGTCCTTACCGCAGCTCTTGCATCAGCCATCCTGGCTTTCTTTAGTCTGGTTTTGGCTGCATCCAGATCCAGGCGTTTAACCTGCAGCAGCTTCCTCTCTTTCTGGACACAAATCACAACACAAAGGTCTCACAGATAAACGACACATGGACACAGCACAGTGTAAACAAGGCTTCTACTTCATTCATCAGGTGTTTACTTTAGATTATAACACGATTATAAGGGCTTGTTTTCTATAATCACAGTGTGAGTTTGCCCACACCTGACAGTCTGAACACTAGACTCTAAACTAAAGTGAGCATAAAGTACAGACTTCAACAGGATCTTTCAGTACTTTGTAAAATAATGGCTATAATCATTAAAGCTATACTCGTTGACCCTCTGCAGCCGTCACTGTTGTGAATGAGATCCAGATTTAAAGGTCAAAGTCCGGGAAAAAGCGAAAGTGATTCAGGACAGGTAGCCTGCGGGTCCAACTCACCAGAATAGTTTTGAAGTCGCCCTCTAAAAAGTTTCTGAACGGTGTCAGGAAGTTGATGGCGGCACTCTGGATGAACTCCCGTTCTGCCCCACCAATCTGCTTCTCCGTCTCTCCACATTTTATCAGAGCGTTTCCTACAATGGTCAGCAGCAAAAGGAAAGTTTAGTGCCAGCAGAAAACCTGGGAGGGAGAATGGTGATATTGTTTCAGCTTGACACTGATAAAGGGCCTGGCTGGGACTGAAAATAGCAGAAGATGGTTCTCAAATCATCAAAATGTTCTTTAAAGCAAACAAACCAGAGTTTAACTCTGTTTTACACGTCTTCATGAGACAGAATACTGGAATACCAAACAAGCTGATGATGTTTTGAGAAATATTTAGAGATTTTTAAGATTAGGCTTAAAAATCTTTCCTTCTGATAAAGCTTATAGTTAGGGCTGGACCAGGTGACTGGATCCTTAGTGATGCTGCAACAGACCTAGGCTACTGGGAGCGACCCATGATGCACTGCATTTCCTCTTTGTTCACACCACCCTGCATGTAACCAGTAGTTATTATTAATCTCTGGCTCTCTTCCACAGTGTGTCTTTTGTCCTGTTTCCCTCCCCTCCCTGCTAACCAAGTAACTGCCTCCCCCGAGCCTGGTTCTGTGGGATGTTTCTTCCTGTTAAAAGGGTGTTTTTCCTTCCCACTGTCAATCGTGCATTTATATTCTATTAACAACTGAACATCTAGAGCGACCGTAATTTCTTTTAGTCTTTTGTCCATTGTGTAATGTCAGGAGGCTTGCTAATGATCAAACAGCTACTCTGACCTGAGTTGCTATAAGGCCTCTTTTAGTTGCCTTTGTAGGGTTTAAACTAATTTTTTGTTAAAGATTCAAATCAGCAAAATAAAGACCACAAAGTTTCAGCTCAGCTGGTGTTCCCAGTAGGACTGGGGTTATCTCAGGTTGATTGCTCCGACTGTGCAAATTCTCATTAAACTCACAACAACATTACTTTAAGAAGGACAAAAAAAAATCTCAATCAATAGTAGCTAATTATTTCTGGAAAAGGAACAGACTACCTGGGAAAACTGGGGCATGATTTAGGTTTTTCTGCCAGATTTGCTGTTTAATGTATGAAGCTTTGTGAGTGAACAAATCAAAGCCAGAGTAGCTTTGGTCTATCGGCTTTCTAACGGCAGATGCATCCAGCCACAGCTGAGACAGGCCTATTAGCATTATTATTAGCATTATTCAGATATCATGAGACTATGTGCAAGTGCAGAGTACCTGGCTCAAAGTCTTTTCCCATTTTAATACAAAAAAACAAAGTGAAAATCATTAAATATGGTGCAAATATTAGGTTTTTATGCGTATTTATAATTCATGCAGTCTAACTGGGCTAGCCGCTCTGTAGCTGATTTATTTAATCTGGAGGTAATGTGCAGACTTTCTTTCCCTGAGCAAAGACAGACTTCTTGAACGACTACAGCCCCAGTACTTGTTAGTGTTTCACCGTGGCACTCACCATAGGCAGTTCCAGGACCAAATTCATTCCCTGATTCAATCATGGACTGTCCCAGCAGCTCATGATTGTTCATACGTGTGGGGACCTTCTTCTCCAGTTTCTCATAAACAAATTCTTCTAGCCGGACATCTGCAGAGCGCAAGGGGAAAACTCAATTACAAAGTCACAGGACTACAGTGAGCGAGCCAAATGCAGGGAGTGACTTTAGTATGCTTCAGACAGCCCGACTTAAAGACCCACACTGAAAGCTTTCATTGTGACAGCTATGACAAACTACAAGCCAGCGTCTCTCGGAAACCGCTGTAATTTGTTTCATGTTACTACATCACGTGAAAGATTATCTGTGCTGTGTTTAACGTGAACACAGTAAAATCCCGTTTACCATGTCTATGACGGTTGCACAAGACTGCAACCGCCAGATGGTCGGTCTGTGTTTGTTGTGCCTATGCTGGTGTTCGGCTGCAGAGATGCGACATCATGGTGTGAAGTGAGGAGGATGCACAGCTGAGTTTACAGACTTCACAGGCACCCTACATACCCGTGGAAGTCAAACACCCTCTCTGAGAAGTAAAGCTTTTAATGTGAGCCTTAGTGGCAGCGACAAATCTTTCATCTTTATTGAGCTGCTCTTCAGGGAATTCCTGATTCCTGAATATCAGGTTGCAGGTCTATAAGAACATTGTGTGGGTGGGTGCCCTGTGCTGCTTAGAGATGTCAGTGTCAGTCCTTCGAAAGTCAAAAAGAGTGATCTTACTGGGGTTGGGCTGTAGTAAGACTTCTGTCTGCTTCATAATCTTTTCTGTCCATTGCTTGGTGCTCTCAGCTCTGATCAAAAGTTTCTCCAAATGGGCATCCAATTCTGTCTTTTCAGCCTGACCAAGCTTCTCTTCTGTAAACTGAAAAATTAAAAAATATGCGTTTACATTGCGCATGTGAGTTGTAGCTTTCACAGATGTATTCAAAGATACACACAAGATGACTGAGAGTAAAGAGCTAAGCAACGTTATTAAGCTCGGAAAATAAAGGTTAGCGCTATCTGCCAGCTGCTGTTGATAGCTTCATGTGACGGTGTTGAGGCCTTCAATGATAGTTAAGTTGAACAAATAGCTTAGTGTTAACACAACCTGGGTGACGCACGTGCTTTTTAAATACATCCTACAATGCAAATTATAGAAATTAAGTTACAATTAGGTGTAACTGCTAAGCTACAAAGTAACAATCACGGTAACGTTAGCTCTTTAGCAAGGAAGCTAAGGTTACCTCACAGTGGCTAACGTTGGCTAGCAACAATTCCTATGAACTAAATGAGACTTACTTGTACCGCTCGGCTCAGAAAAGTACCGGCGTCTGCGGCTAGCCGTTTTACATTAAAATCCATGGCACAGCAGCGAAAATAAACACTTAATGTTAACAACTGGCTTGTCTCGCCCTCAAAGAGCCATCACTATACAAAATGTCATTGAAGCAACTTTTTTTTTGTCCAAGTTCCACCCAGCTGTTGAGCCAGGCAAAGATAGTATAGTGACAAGATGCTCCCTTCCATCCATCCATCCATCCATTCGCTTCTGCTTATCCTTTTCAGGGTCGCGGGGGGCGCTGGAGCCTATCCCAGCTGTCATAGGGCGAGAGGCGGGGTACACCCTGGACAGGTCGCCAGTCTGTCGCAGGGCCCTTCTCTAACTTGTCAGTGGATATTGCCAATGCGCATAATAATATACGACGATGGGTGGGGACGTTGAAAATGCAGTTTAGATGTTATGAAAAGAAACGAAAGTGTTATCGTGATACGATGCGAGGGACAGCACTTGCCTGAAATTATATGCAACTGCTGAAGCAAGTGATTTTTGTTCTAACAGCCAAACAGTACCCTGAATATTCAAAGGTCGCCGTATGACCAAAGGAATACAGTAGCGAGTAAGAGATTTCTCTCTTGCTTTACAAGTAATCTTTGGATGCATTCACGTCACACGGAAACATTAGCCGCCATTGTATTTATTTTGATTTCGTACTCCTTAAAAAAAAGCGAATTTTTAATTTTTTGTCTTTTTTTTTAAATTCTGCTTTTTAATTTAACTGAGCCCGATTTCCTTTTATTTTATTTACTTATTCTAATTTTCTCCTGCAACACAGGAATGTCCCAGCCTTTGGGAAAAATAAACTATTTTTTATCTTCTAAACTATAACAACTTTTTCATTTTATACTTCTCACTCATTCTGTAAACATTTCAATATAAGCTAGACATGTGGGAAAAAAAATCCAGTTTTAACGCGGGCAAGTTTTTATCAGGGTGCTAACAGTAAGGAAAAAAAACCTTATTTCTTTTTTAAGGCCTTTGCCATTTACTTTCTCATGTGCCTTTGGTAACTGTGTGAAACTATTCTGTGAATCTTTCGTTATTATACCATAAATACAAATACAAAAGATTGTTGTTAATAATAATAATAATAATAATAATAATAATAATAATGATTATTATTATTATTATTATTATTATTTAAGGATACATTATTTCTATGTTTGACATCAACAGGAGGAGGTGGTGTTGTTTGGGTTTGTGGAGGCTCATTTGCCTCCTATAAATTAATTTGCAATTCCACTGAAAGTAAAGTGCACATTAGTGCACACACAGAACTGTTAAGTACACTTTTTCCATAAAATCTGCTGACACATGTGCTGTACCCCATCAGTAACACAATATCTTTTGCAAACATCAGCCCTTTCTCCAAAAACATCTTAACAAAAGCAGAATTTGGAATAACAAAAACACTCTTCAGGTCTGGATGTGATTATGCCAAAGTGAGCCTGTTACCTGCTGTGTGGGAGGAAGTCAGGCAGAGGGAGACATCAAATGACTTCCCCTTGCAGGCTACCAACGCACAGTCAGCCTCAACCTTTCCACTCACCAAAGCCTTGGCTCTGAGATTTCTTCATCCAAACATTAGTGCAGTCAGTGTTTAGGAAACATAGCTTAAATTCACACATAGCTCCCTTTATTTCTTTGCTAAGATAACAAACAGTACCAGTTTAAATACACTGACTGACTGCGTTAACCAGTCAATCTCTGAATGTAAAACTTTGACTGGAAAAGCAACCCAGAGTCTCCAACGGCAGCCTACACTCAGATTTCTTTCTTAACTAAACCCACCCCATGTCAAAGATATCAAGGATTTGGCACTGCCTTATGTTTGGCTAACTTTCAGAAGTGTTGGGGCGGGTGCATTAAACATGTGAATATTAATGTCAGCACTTTCAAGAAGGCAGAACAGCTCCTGTGAGAGAGAAATAAGTGGCAGTCTCTGCGTGTTCCAGTAGTAAGTAAAGTGTATCTGCTCTTTCACTTCACAATAACAGAAAGTTCTCAAAGGAGTAAGAAGACAGAAACTTCTGTCTTAACTCTGATGGTTCAGCAAAACTACTCTCTCTCATCAGACATGCTTCCTGAGATTAGGAAATCCCTACTTTCCACTCCGCAGGAAAGCAAACAGCAGACAAATACAAACGTCTCAGTAACACAAGTTTTTATTTGAGAATAGGTTACACAAGCTTTTATTTATTTATTTATTTTTTACATGATGCAGCTTCGACCAAGCCAATAGATTCGAGTTTCATTCAGCGCAAGACTTTAGAATGCAACTGTCATGGATGGCTGTGCCAAAGTACATCTGCAACTTGAGAAAGTCTCTTAAAATGCAATTATCCACAAATTCTACATAGATGATGAATTTATGGGGGCAAAAAAATTAAAACTGAACTATGATTACTGAATCTTTTTGAGCACTTTGTCAGCTAGCTCCAACAGCAGAGGGTATCTGAGCGTCCTCTTCCTCCAAGACTCTGGGATTCCCCGGAGGCCGGTCTGAAAGCACATCGAGATGACAGCTGAAAGTATCAAGCAAGCACAAAGCTCTCCGAATATCTGAGCTCACTGTGAAACTCATCAAAGGAGCTCCAGGAGTGCACAGAACAACATGCAACAAAGGATGGATTTTCACGTCTCTTGCAGAGTAGATACATTTGGACTGGATTGTGCTTGATGGCAATAAACAAGTAGAATATTTTCTCCCATTAGTGCTGTATACCTCACATCTGTGCTGGAAGCTTGTGGCTATTCTGACGCTGGTGATATCCCACCTACAGCTGTGCAAATATTGGTATTGGTTCAATGTCGTCTGGCTGACGAGCTCGCAGTTGAATGTCTTCACATTCTGGTGGTGTCACAGCTGTATGAGGTGCCGTTAATGTCTTTTCCCGATTCTGACTTTGCTGATTTTGTTTGTACAAAAGTAGCAACAGTATCCACTTACTCCATGTTGCCTTATCTTTTCAATGAGCAACATGTAAAAAGTGTCGGTGTTGAATGTAAACACTTTTTTTCTAGTCATACACTAATTTGGATAAGTGACCCATGGCTCTTTTTACGTATCCAACAACCATGTTCCTACAGTACCTGTGCCCCAAAACAGGCTCCAATGAAGGAGGCTCGACTGGCGGTGCATCCCCCGCAGCGCATGGTGTCTCTGACTGCTTCGTCCAGCTGGTTGAGTGTCAGGACTCTATGAAGCGCTCCCTGGAACGCACCGGGCAAAGCTGGAAACAGATCCAGTATGAATGGCACATGGTTGTAATATCCACGTTACTGGGCTCTTTAATGTTTTTACTCTTCCTTATGACGCCACACTATGCTGTAATTCAGTTCAAATTAGTTTCATTTATATAGTGCCAATTCCCATCAGCCAGTCAACACAAGATGCTTTATATTGTAAAGTAAAGACAATATAACAATGCAATATTAGATAGAACCCCATTGGACGACCCCCTGTGCGCAAGCACTTGGCAACAGTGGGAAGGAAAAACTATGTTTTAACAGGATGAAACCTCTGGTAGAACCAGAAGGGAGGGAAAAGAGAGCAGAGAGAGAGACAGGACAAAAGGCACACTATGGAAGAAAGAGACAGAGTTTGATAATAGTTAAGTACAGCAGTGGTATAAAAGCACACAGGAAGTGAAGAAGAAAAGCTCGGTGCATCGTGGGAAGCCTCCAGCAGCGTAACTAAGGGAGGGTTTAACTGTAAAAGCTCTATCACAATAGAGACAGAGTTTGTTTCCTGACTCTAAACTGGGAGCTGGTTCCAAAGAGAAAGGCTCTGAAAGCTGAAGGTTCTCCCTCCCAGTCTACTTTTAAATACCCTAGGAACCACAAGTTAGCCTGCAGTCTGAGAGTGAAGTGCCCTGTTAGCATATTAAGATACTATGAGGTCTTTAGCGGCTTTACAGTATACTTAAAATGTGCATTATATTAATGGTGTGAACTGGCAAGCAGAACTTTCCACGTGTGCATTAAGTATCTGAACCCTTTTAGCCCTGTAAAACCTGAGACACTCAACTCAGCGGGAACGGGAGAATGAAAAGCCAGGAGGAGGGAGACCATTAGTCAGGAGATCAAAGACTGGAGCGCTACACTGACAGGAAGGGTCCTGCTGCTGCCTGCTAGCTTACCTCATGTGTTTGTGAACACGGCAGGTATGAGCTGTTGGGATGTCTTGGTGAGGTTGTCCTTCACCTGGCTGATATGAGCTTGAGTGGAGACACGGGAACAGAGATGAGATTTTTGTTTGTTATTGTTTTTCTTGTAACAAATTACTTTTGACTCTGAAATACAAACTGACAATTTTAAATGTAACCGTGTCCTGGTATGCAATATCTTCAAGTCTTAAAGGAAAAGTTGATTTCTGTCGCCATGCTTATTTAAAGGACATAATGGAGAAGTAATGCAAAGAGAACCACCAATATGCAGCTTTTTTGTAACAAAACCTACGATAGTGCCTTACATGGACTGTATGTACAGGTATGCAATGTACAGGCTTCAGTCAGCTGTGACCTTGGACTTGTTCATGGCTACAGATCACACCACATAACAGTGTGCTGCCTCCTTCCTGACCATGTCTATACTGTCCTACCAAATCATATCTATAAAAGATAAATGCAGCTTATGTCAAGATAGTGGTGGACTGTGACTAATGCTACAATTAATCACTGCACTTAAGTGCAAACTTAAGGTTTGATTTAATGCAGTTTTATCACTCTTTTCATGCCATTTCTGCCCAGTGCAAGCTGGATATCTCCAAATGCGGTGATTATGAATGTTTGTGATAAACTGAATCATTTGGTGCTTTTTCATGGGTTTGGAAACTTAAGTTAAACAAAATATTTCATAACCCTCTTGGATTAGCTGCAAAATGCGATAAAGCTGAAGCAAGACTTTTTATTTTTTGAGCTCATGGAAGCTGACTTTATAGGAATGTGGTTCTCACAGTTAAAGCAGTTAAAACATCTGTAAACATAAATAAAGCAGTCAAATACAACAAAACCATGAATGCAGCATACTTTAAATTCACATGCTAATAATGTTTTCTACTTTTTCCTGTTAAGTTTGTGAATGCAATTATTGTAAAGTATGATTAAAGTGAGGCATAAGCACTTTTGCTGTAGTAAAGGATTTAAAGACAGTCCATCCTGTGTGTTAATATTAGTAGTTAAGACAGATGCACCAGTTAGCATAAACTAACAGATGCACCAGTAAGCTTAAGCTAACTGGTACATATGGACAAAAAGCTTAATATCTTTATCCTTTTTCTAGCTTCTGAGTCAAAGCTAGCTTGACATTTTGTGATTTTCTATGAGTAAATATGCTACTACCTTTTCATTTTATTGTGAAATGTTAACTGTCAAATAGAAAAGTGATGCCACTCAAACATTTGTTGATTGAATCTAAAGCTATGAAGCTAGAAACTGCTAACCTTGGTTTAACATAAAGGCTTAAAGGGAAACTTTAGACAGTATCAAAGATGGACTTAGCTTTCTAGTCAGAAAAATGAAGCCAATGCATTCTATGTAAAGGCCACCAGATGGCGATATGCTTTGGTGGCAAAAACGTCCTATAGAAATCTATGGGAAATTTATTTGTGTCTCGCTCTCTGTGAACACTTTTTGGATGATTTCCCTGGCTCAGTCACTCAATTTAAGCTATGCTAAGTAAAAATTGAACAAATCTAAGTTATACTTTGTTTTGAAATATGGTATGAAACTACACACTAGTTGGCTAAGAATTTAGTCATTAGCCAATGTTTACAGTCAAAATTTATAGCCAGATCCTCCTCTCACTGTTACATTCATTTTTTTCCCTTTTGTGCAACAAAGATGAAACACTTATCTCGAGGCTTCAAAGCAGGACTTGGAAACTAATGGCTGATTTTGCTGTAGCTCTTTTATACTGTCTCTGTCCAAGGGTTAAAAACATCGGCTAATCAGCAGCTCTATAGCTCATTAGTTGTTTGTTTAAACTGCTCACTCTTGGGCCATTTATAAGATTTAGTGAGAGTTGAGCTAGCCATTTCCCTCATATGCCAAACCAAAGCAGGCTAATCAAACTTTGGTTCTAGCTTTATATTTACATCCGTCTGTTTTCACGGCTGCTTCTCCTGTTCAAGAGTAACCTGCAGCCTATCACAGCTGTCACTGGACAAGAGCCTATCACATGGTTAACAAGGACAGTCATTCAGAGCTAAGGCCATTTAGACTCACGAGTCAACCAGAAACACTCATACAGGTACTGGGAGAACATGCTAAAATCCACCCAGAAAGGTTCACCCAGAACATTCTTGTTTTTTATAGTGATCCTTCTATTTAAGAGTAGCATCAATCTTCTCCTGTATTCTTCTTGCATTATTCCTTTAAATTCCATATTGAATGAGTCTTCAAACCCTTACCAATGACAGCCTTGTCCAGCTCTTGAGGAGTCGGTCTATCGGGGTCATTCAGCTGAGCCAGAACTGCATCCAGAGCGTTGGGATCTGGACCATTCACAATGAAATGCTCCAAAAACCTAATGTTGCACAAACAAAGTCAGACAGATGGATAGAGGCTTGCAATTCCCTAGCCTGCCATGACGTATCCACTTACCTCGCTGCAGCCAGTGTGACAGCCACACACATGTCATTATTCTGGGTCACGCGAATGGCTTTTTCCACTTTCTCCAGCATCTCAGGTCGCCCGGCGTACATAGCCACCACAGGAGCGATTTTAGTGACACCGTCTATCTGACAGTCCACGTCACAGCCTCAAAGACGAAACACATGACGATTACAACCTTGTAAATCAGGGCATGGAAAAGTCTTTGCGCAGTTGTGATATTTACCAGTTTCTTCTTTGCCAGCATCGACATTTCTGATGAAAGCCTTCAGGCTCGCATTCCTCCATGGGCCATCGATGGGGAGAATTGCCTTAGGGCCTATCAAATGCAACAAACAGCTGCTTTATGAGGGAGGGAAGAATTGGTAGATATACAGCAGGAAGAAGAGGAAAAGAAACATTCCCTTGGATGTCCTGATGGAGCTGTTTAAGTTTCTGCAGGTGGAGCTCTGTTCTCTGTTCAGTCATGATGACTATCGCTGGCCATGATGACACAGCTCTTCTTATACTATTCCAAGAAGACATAAAACCATCTGCAGTTCATTGTACCCAAAGTGCCCCGTGGTGCTGTGGCAATTTACTGCACAACAATATTTATACGACACCCTGACAGCAGAAAAAACAGCCAATATTCAAAGTGCTGGACAAAAACCAACTAAAGAAGAAAAAAGGAAGTCTGACTGTGGAACATTTTCATGGAAAGGGAATGCCCCCATCAGCAGGAGGAAAAACAGCACGCACAGAGTTATCATCCAGAAACACAGGCTCCCACAAAGTTAATCACCACCTGTTAAGCTGGTGATTAACTCATGGAAATTGCAAAATTGATAGATGGCAGCCACACAAGCACAGTACCTCCTTTCTTTCTGTATGGATCATTCAGGGGCAGATCGTAGACCGTTCCCGGTCCAAAGAACTCATGAAAGCGCTTGGTCAAGTCTTCCACATTAACGCCTGTCGAAACAGGGCAACACTCTGCGTCAGTGTAAGTAGTTGTCACAGGCTGCACGTTAAAAGGTCATGGTTTAACAATGTTATAATCTAATAATATAAATGTTGGGTAACACTTTATAACACAGCTGATGACTGAGGGCACAATTCCCCAATAATTAAAAGGAATTTAAATGTATTTGCAATTATGTTACCTATAAATACTTAAAGGTAGGCACACTAGACAAGGAGGGTAACAAAGACATAATTACACTGTGAGGAAAATCTAAGTAGTATGTAAGTCATTTTTGTTTAAGTAGTAGTACATGACTTTTGGGTTTTTACAAGAAAGGGGGCAGAAATATATTATTTAAGTAATCTTAAATGTTGCATAATTTCCTCGTAATATTTCCCCATATGACATCATAAGTATGCTAAATTTTCATATTATGGTTTACCTCGTCTAAATTGCAGGTGTTTTACAGGAAAGGAGACTTTCAAGTTATGCAGAACTTAAAATTACCCATACACTATATAAAATTATTAATGATCACTTAAAAGTATTTGCACACTACCTACATTTACTTACAGTAAAAACGTGATTTGTTACCATCTTATTCTAAATTCTAAATTAAACACGCTGGCAGGTGTATGACACACAGTTGCCGCCTGTCTGAGCGACTTTCACTACCTCCACACCGACTCAGCGACTCCAGCAGGACGTATGCCTGGTCTCCATAGCAGGTCTGCTCGCCCGTCGTCCTGCGGTAGAACGGATTCGCTGACTGAGGCCGAAACTCTGGACAGGGCTCCAGATCACGGAGCACTTCTTTCAGTTTGTCCAGGTCGTAGATCCAGTGCATGGGCTGGGCTGTATGTGTGTGGAACATTCAGTAATGGATATATTATTTCCCAGAGTTATTGAAAATACAGACATCCTAATGCATTACAATAACAAGCATGTTTTAACAATGGCAAACGGCAGCATGTGGTGTTTGGTTGCTATGCAGAAACTCTGGTTCCATAACATCATGGGTGAAGATGACATCCAGGCACCACCCCTGTGCTTTATCAGTCAATACAGATGTTGCTTAATTGTACTGATATGAAATGTCATAACACCAAACAAGGGAGAAAATGTGACGTATAAAGGCTTCTCAGTTTTACTCTAAGAAATAAACATGAATTCAACATGAACCCTGTGAAAGTATCAGGCCTATGAATTATTAGGATTCGGGGGACTAAAAGAGAAAGATCTGCAATATGTAAAACTCTGTTGCTAATTAACTCACTCCCGGTATCTGCACTCGGTTTATCTTACCTGCTGCATCTGCCACTGCTGCCCCGATAATGGCCCCAATGGCTCTGTCTGCAACACTCGAGGACATCTGCTTTCATTACAGCCAAACAGCAGTATAAACAGGAAATGCTGCATTCTTATATAAAATGGTTATTCTTATGATAATAAAGCATAAGCCATAAAAAGCGACTCTTGTCTGAAATGTCTGTAATTTTCATTAAAGAAACAGGAATGTTTCTCCGTGACGTTGGAAATGCTTTTATGTTGCCAGCAACTAAAATGCTTTGACATGTTTAATTTTAATTCCCTGCTTTCGGTGGGTAATGCTGCTATTGAAAATCCAGATGCACAAATAGATCTTTTATAATGGGATCAAACTTGCCTTCATGGACTTAAATGCCACCTATTTTGACAAGAACAAGACGTTACCATGTAAACTTACACAACACAGCATTGACTATATGTGATTATGTAACGTCTGGTGAAAAGATTAGAGGTATTCATGTCTATTCCAGACTTTATATCTATAGGGAGAGCATGCATTTACTGTATATGCTGCATCATAAAGTATAACTTCTGTTAATAACAAGAAAATGTTTTATTGGTTCCTACCTTACGTCCAGTCTTCTCCCTTTGCCATACCGCTTTAAGTGCTCTTGTGTCACTGACAGTTTAGGATAAGGGGAGGGCAATGATAAGCACATGGCAACTCAAGAAAACTGGAGGCCAACTGGACGTTGAAATGCAAAGAAAAGTATAAACGGAATACACGGGGAGGCTGATGATAATGTCATCAGTTCTAATGACATTATCAAATGAGATGAGAGTCTAAGATAGCCATTTAATAAGATTGCTGTAAAACATCCAGCCATTATAGATAGACAGACTGATTTCTTACAGAGCTGCACAAATGTCGAGTTTATGGTACATATAGTGAGAATCACTAAACTACAAATATCTCCAGCAAGCCATCCAGTTACTTCACACAATTAAAAACTAGACAACCTTGAATAATTTGGGTTCATCTCATGAGTCCATGGTCATTTTGTATTTAAGGAGAAGTGAGAGTACACTTTCAGAGGAAGGAAACACACATTTCACATTCTGCAGACCTAACACTGGGGGTCACACCCTTCATCGTCTCAGTCTGGCTCTTTTATCACGCATAGAGTTTCCTCATTTGACTGCATGTGTTTAAACTCAAAACTGTTTGAATAACCTCTTTTTTTTCTTTTTGGTTAACTTGCACTTAATAAACTCTACTCCAATACCGCCTGGCAAATTGCTCCCTGCAGAAAATAGCCCTCATAGACTCTCTTTGTCACTTTGATTTGGTATGCTCTTTTTCTATGTATCTTCCACTCCATTGCCTCCATTCTGACACTTTCCCAGCTGATCCTCTCCGCTGCACTGCTGCAGTAAAGCCTGGCCGGTCTCCATTTATCCCAGACCTCTCATGGGTATCCCAGGGCATTGATTTCTCTTCTGGCCTCCTAAAACAGCAAAATAGAGTGCTAAGGGTAAGGTCAGACAATCAATACCAGTTACAGTTGCCGCCGTTGTTACGGTCGCCTTCAGTGTTACCTCTGGGTTATACAACCCCAATTCCAAAAGAGCTGGGACGCTGTGTAAAATGTAATCGCAATAGAATAGAGAAACCATATGAAATGTCTCAGAGAACTTGGGATGGGGCCATGTTTACCACTGTGTAGCGTCCCCTCTTCTTTTTTTAAAAGCAGTCCGTGAGCATCTGGGAACTGAGGAGACCAGCTGCTGGATATTTTGGATATTAGTGTTCTTGTTCTTGCTGCTCCGTAGTCCTGGGTCTTCTTTGTTATAGTTTTTCATTTCATGATGTGCCAGATGTTTTTAGTTGCTCCGGACTGCAGACAGGCCAGTTCAGCACCGGGACTCTTCTACTACAAAGGTTTTCAATTCAACTCAGTTTTATTTATATATATTATATATCATCAAATATTTTCATGAAATTGTGAAATATCTCATTTTCACCATTACAACACAACATCTGTGTAATAGTGGGAGCTTATAAGATTTGGAAATCATTGAAGTAAGTTTAAATGTACCTTTTATACAGTGAATGAAATGAGGAATTGCATATAGTAAAACATTCACTCAGATAAGAGGCTTCAAACAAGGGCGGTTTAATGAACACATACAGCCCGTTTGAATTCATGTAAATATATTGAGCCACAGATAGATCAATCTTCAGAAGGCAAATGGAGAGCATTCGCTTTCTCTGTCAGGGAGCTAGCACACCTTTCACAGAGGGGATGCAAGAGCTGCACATAACAGATCACATGCTGTCACTAGATCAAGTGACACAGTGAGAGGGCTGAAGCGCCATAATTTACAGGCGGACAAGATGATATTGATAGAGTGTGAACAACGCTGCAACGCCCGCATGCTCGGGGTACTGCTAAAGCTTGGGTGCTCTGATCATCTGGCAAGACAGTGGGGAGTGGAGGAGATGCCACTCAGTTAGCAGATGTCAATATTAGCTAAGTGTCAATATGTAAGGGGTGTGAATGCTGACAGCACGGAGTAACACATACAGGATGGCTAAAACAGGAGTAGTTAATTTAGGTTTGGGTCTCTTTTCTGTGTCATAAAGTAGCATAAGACTGAATACAAATGTACCTCAGGCACCACTTCGAGTTAAACAGGTACAGGTGCTTAATGTGGTGACAGGGCCACTTCCATATCCACAGGTCAAAAGGAGAAATATTATGTAAACCATGCTGTGTGAAACATTAGATTCTTGTATGAGAGTTCATGACTGAATACGGTGACGTGAAAAAGAACGTTTTTACAGGATTCTGTGCAGTCCTGTAAAAAACTACCAGTACCTTTAGCCTCAATAACTGGTTTCTGTTTGACTTTATCAGTCTGTTGTGTCAGTGTGACCCAATCTTCTTTTTAACAGTGCTTCAGGTCTTTGTGGTTTGTAGGAATTCATTCATGCACAGCTCTCCTAAGGTCCTGCTACAGTCGGATTGAAGTCTGGACATTGACAGGACCATTGCAACTTCTTGATTCTTTTCTTGTTCTAGCGTTGATGCTGCACTTCAGATCTTTATCCTGTTGGATGACCCAATTTCAATATAACCAATATAAACATATTTTTCTTGTCATTTTTCTCTGGTTGACTGCATCTAAACAGCTGTATTACTTTAAATTATATAAGGGTCTTTGATAGTTTTACAGCAGTAAGATAATCCAAATCATCATGGTTATTTGTAGAAAAAGCTCAGCTAGTAAAACATTTTAAACACCCAATGAAGCAGGAGGAAAAACCAAGTTGATCTCTGGTGAAGAGGAGTCTTCTTATAATATCCTTTTTGTTCCTGAGATTTATTCAGCCCAGTCTTTTATCTTCTTTTTCTGCCATATTTTTGGTTTTGCTTCTCCTCAGTAGCTCAGTGAACCTTACAGCTCGTTGACTTGATTGTTGACTTTAATTATGTGCTGTGACAAGACAAGAAAATTAAAAAAAATCCTGGCACTGAGATCACATCTGCCATATGTGCCCAGACATTATCATGCTGTTTCTTGGACGCTCAAATGGTTAGTCATTACCTTTCAGTTCTAAGCAGCAAAATAACCCAGAAACACTCAGATCAGTTGTTTGTGCAATAAGGGAAAATCGAAGGCAGTAATACCACGGTTTGGTGCATTTACTTCAGATCACTGGGTTTTTGCATCTCTGTGTAGCTGCGATTTGAGCTGAATATAACATTTTTATGAAAAAGGCTGAAAATGCATGGCAGAAAATCCTCCATTACACTTTAAACTCTTGTGTGTTTACCCACAGTCCCCATGGACACTAATCAGAGGTATGCTGATAATTGTCATGGCTGTCCACTCTGGGAGAGGAAGCTGAAACAGGAGAAGGGTGCAGAGAGGTCCGCCAGCATCCGGCTGCTAGCCATCTCTCCGGTCATCTGTGCTATGCCAGCCATGGCATCCAGAGTGAAGCCTGTGGAAGACAAAGCTGGATGCTCACAACCAAACCGCACAACCTCCCTCCATATTTAATCACACTAAATCTAAATCCAATGTGGATAAACAAACAAGCAGGCATTCCTGTTCCAACCCTGACATTCATCCAAGTCCAAATCTGCACAAATAAGAGGAGAAGAAGCGGAGATGAGGAGATGAGGAGCTGAGATGCGGGGTGGGGATCACAGAAGTGTTTACAACCGCAAAATGCTGGAGACTAATCTTCACAGCATTGTTTGCACGGACCCCATGTGTTCAGTCATTTCATGGAAATAGACTCGGCAGTATTCATCTGCACGCATTCTTTGCATTGCATTTATATATATATATATACATATATATTTATGAGTGGTTATCTGCTTTAGTGCACTGAGAATCTTACTGAAAACGAAATTAAACTGGAAGATGTGCGTCTCATCTCTTCTCATCTTCTCTAATTTCTGGGCCCACTCTGAGAGCAGCCTCATGTAGCCCTGTTAATGAGATTACCAGCACTTTCTTCTTAGGGGATTGTATTAACTTTCACATGCTGGACTCTCACATTCTAGTCGCTGTTATGTAATTCATACAGTTTTTGCAATGGGCAGGTAGATCGCTCCACTTTTTAAATCTTTCTGTAGCAGTATATATTTCTGCTATTAACTTTTCAGGCTTTTTTTGTCTCCTCTGCAGACTTTCTGTCGTGTATTGCTTTTTATTGTGCTAGCACACCAACAGGAATCAATAAAAGTAGTCTAATTTCTCACACAGGTGCACTCTCCTGCTCCACATTCATGCCTGGAGCTTAATTGCATTGCTCAACAACATCATGCCAACCACATGGGATGGAGTCTAGGTGTGTGTTGGGCCAAATAACTGTGTAAGGCTACCCAATAATCTCACACGTGGTAAAAGATGAAAAGGCAGCTCGCACGTGCTGTACTACCCCACATCCTTTCCATTTCCATTACCAAGCAGTTCAGTACACTTGATCTGATGCATGTAAGTCTGAAGAGTCAGCGACTAGCGTTCTAGTCTAAATCTAGTCAATTTTTCTTTCTTTCCCCACACAGAACCAATAAAAAATGAATCCATCTTCAGATAGAAGCATGTGTTGGCTCAGTCATGCCACTCTTTTGGAAGAAATAGCAGACTGCAGCATACATTCGCGTTTTCCACTATTATATCAAAATGATCATTAAACATGAACTCTAAAAACAAGCCAATCTGTACTGTTTTATGGTAAAGATCACTGGGTTGTTCAGTTGTTTATGGTGTTTATTTAGTGACTGTTTGAAGCTTTATTAGGATGGAAGTAGATGCAAAAACAGAAGTATTTGTTTCATAATCAGGTAATGCAGGTTCCATAATAATTCATGTTCCTGGAATGGTTTCATCTGATAAGGAATAAATAACAAAAACATAAGAAAATACTTTCCAGGATGACAAAGTCGGACAAAAAGCGTGAGTTCTCCTTTCCTACAGCTGACAAATCAGCGGCAGCGCCGTTGAAATCTTCCTGGTTAAAAGTTGAGTGCGCAGCTTGTCTCCAGCATATTGAACATCAGCAAATAAGGCACATCTGCCTTCTTGTGCATTCACTCATGCAGGATTTCTTCTTCAAACGCCCTCGATGCATCACTGAACAGGAGCGTGTGGCCACCCTTGACTGCAGAAAATACAAAGCAGACACATGCAGACAAAATGCTTCAGTTCAATACTGTCCTGACGTGGAAGGTGATGGGAAAGGATCAGCAGGGGCGCACCACATAGTAGTACACCACATACTTAATGCAACAGATATAACTGCTGTAAAACACTCCACTGTGGCTTATCTCAAAAGAGGGTACAAATAGATATTAAGCAAAAAAAAAGTATTTAAATAATATCACATTTTATGGGAAGCAAAAATGCATGTGTGCTAAGTGGAATGAAAGTGGGTTCCGTGTCTCACGCAGATATTCATTTAGTGTGTGTAATCATTAAAGCATTTAAGCAGCACCTCCCATTACTCTGTCTGTGCAGCTGGAATATTTGCAGTTTGTAGTTCTGATACTTGACGGTGAACAGGAGTTTAAAATGCTTTAGCGCCTGTGTGTATTTAGTGTAAGTGTTACTGTATGCTTTATGTGGTTATTTCTTGCATTGCAATAGACGCATCTCCACGAGCCTATGGGTGGCAAGCGGAAGAGGTGAAGAGCTGGGTGAGGGGGAGGGAAGAGAGTCATAGAGAGATGGAGAGAGAGCGTGAGTGAGTGAGAGAGGGAGCGAGGGAGGGAGAGAGAGAGATAGGAAGGGTGCAGGGTGCGCTCCATCCACAGCCTCTCTCACTGTGTCGGACTGTCATCCCTGGAGCAGTCGCCTGAATCTCCGCCACCCTGTGCAGCGGTCCTCCTCAGCTTTCATCGGGTTTTTAGAGTTGTAGCATGGATACGATTTAGGCTAACGCGTAAGACACCACCTAACAGTCATTAGTTTCATTTAAAGAAACCTCCTGAAGCTCTCCCGGCCGAAGTCACAATAATGATGGAGTACTGGAGGCAATGCGCGCTGTGGCTGATAAACTGCAAGGTGCTCCCAGCTAACCACCGGGTTACGTGGGACTCTGCTCAGGTATTTGACTTGGCTCAAACCCTCCGGGATGGAGTCCTCCTGTGCCATCTGCTCAACAACCTCAGACCCCAGACCATCAACCTGAAGGAGATCAACCTCCGGCCGCAAATGTCACAGGTAAGAAGCGGACCGCAGACACCCCCTATTGTCCGTTCCTCCCTTTCGTCGCCGAAACTTGGTCCCGGTTGAGAGGGCCAGACTCCGTTAGAACTGAGCGTCTTTAAAGTTTCACTGCTTTTCGGTAAAAAATGGACTTCTGCTACAACACCATCAAATGTTAACTCGACTGCAGAGCCTTCATTTGTAATTCGGCACAACGTGGTTCACAAATAAAGGCACGGTTTCAACAAATGTCGAACTTTTCCAAAGATCTTGGTTGCCGCCGATCCCCAAACTGTGAGGTTCAGCGGCGGAAAGCGGCACAAAAGCGACGGTGTCAGCTCACGTTTGTTGCCGTGTCGTCAACTTGAGGGCCTTGTCCCTGTGCGAAACGTATGCCGAAGAAAAAAACGTGCTCCTTTCCATTTCAGAGAGCTCATATTCGCTGTTTTACGGAGTGAACAGGTTTGACAGACGGAGGGGAAATCGCTAAAATATAGGAAAAAATGGACGGACTTTGGTAGCCAACTTTGCGCTGCATGAAAGTTGTAGCGTGAGCGAAAACGACCACAAGCTGACTTTCTCAAATTCTGTCACTTCACTTAGTAGCTGGTGGTTGGTGGTTGCTCTACACGAGACAGGTCAGAAAATAAACATGGGCTCTTCAGCAGGCCTTTTGCGCATGATGTTTGTACACAGGGCATAAGATTAAGCCGTTCTTGTAAACGATGCTAATTAGAGAAATGTTTTTTGTTTTAAAGAAAAGATGATTCACGATGACAGATAGGAGTGCAGTGCTTTAAAAACGAAAAGAAAAGAGAAACCAAGCAAAAATGGCTTGTTTGGTTTGCCTAAGGAAGAGGAAGAGTTAACAAAGGCAACCATATAATCTCCTTTGTCTTTAGTTTATGGGATAGATAGATAGACAGATAGATGTGGCCATGTGGCTCTACTTTTATTTTGGTACCATCTGCTTCAATGACAGGACAGCTTGAACCAGGACCAGATTAATATTCACCTTCATAACAGTGAATCTGGGCGTCTGGCGTGGTGACAGCACACACAGTGACATAGCCACTCACCTACTGAGTCTGCAGGCCTGTTGTAGGAGTATTAAACTGCCTGAATAACACACACAGCCGTGCACACACATTACCGTGTGTTACCTGTAATCGATGCTCTAATGCTCTCATCCACTCCAAACAGGTGATTAAGGTATGATATCTGTACCGTGATGTACTGCACGTCTGATGGAGAGGAGGGGATTAGGCTTGTTTCCTGGAAAAAAGGCACAGTCGATATGATATGCAGTTACCGCTCGTTCACAATTGAATTGGGAATCCGCTGTTTGAGCTCTGCGTCCGGGTCAAGTGGCCGTTTTAAGAAAGCCTAGAAGATTTTAATGTTATCAGGGGCAGTGGAAATAATCCTTTTCAAGGATCTGCTTACACAGTCAGTTGTGTAAACCTGATCGGGGCTGTAAGAGAAGCCTATTAGTCCATTTACTGGCAGATGTTACGTTTGAATCAATGTCACTGCTCTAACACAGAGTTATCAGTAGTTGAGTGTTGTCTGTCAGCCGTGACATAATGACATGCTGTGTGTGGAAAGGTTATGAACTGCATTTACGCTCAGTGCCCGGCCTGGCCCGGCCTAGACTAGCTTATTTATAGACAGACTGTGTTTTATGCACGGTTGGATGGCTTACACAAACCGAGTCAGTGATGAAGCCACACTCAAAGGCAAATGAGCATTAGTAGTAGGCTTGAGCACGATCCCATACGTTTACAAAGTCCATTTGGTGATGTTGCCACTGTGTTTTTGTATTTCCCAAATTCAAGTTAAACAGTGTGAAATAGCTTTCTCTGTTAAGTCCGAGGTTTCTAGGTGGGCGTTATTCTGTTGTAATTGCTAACGCAACACACATATTGTAGTTCACCTTTTGTTTTTTGCAGTAGGATGTGAAGTGCATTACTTCCCATTGGCTGAACAGAATATCTACGAGATCATAGCAGCAGTTATACACCTTTATGACCTCTTTATAGGTTCAGGTACTCGAAGCTTTGGTTCTGCTTACAAGGTATTACCATGAGCAGCGAGTATTTGTTCTCAGGCTGGCATGTCAGTAAAACCATAACTCATAGCTTTTCCTTTCAAGCACATTCACACCACATGAGGCTGGATATAAGCACCCCCAACTCCTCCTACATGCACATAATCGTAAAAAAAAAGGGTGACAGAAGCCCCCCTACAACTTTCCTCCCTCTGTCTCCTCTAAGTTAAATTTATGAAACTGAGGGTGGAGCTGCTTCCCTCTTTCACCCTGCATAATTCATGAGGACCGTGGCAGCTACTTTATCATTGGCCAATAATAACACATGGGACGCCACTGTGGCCTCACCCATGGGACCTACGAGAGGGAAAGACAAAGGCAGTGGTAGGACAGGGCTACAAAGGGCCTGTCTAGCCTCCACAGAGGCATCTCAGAGGACATAATGGGACCTGCAGGGCTAGCCTGCTGCGTTGAGGTTGGCTGCTTTAATTAATGTATGATGCTTCAGAATCTCTGGAGAGCTCATGTGCGTGATGTCGAAATCAGGGCTGCTTCTCTCTCTGCACCATTAATTGTGTTTAGGTTATTGGTAAGGTCTATATTGTGTTTCATTCCTGTTAGGAAATGGACCATGTCAGGCCATCAGAGACCCAGTAGGTCACTCGGATGTTGGATGAAAAAGCTGTGAAATGATCAAATAAAGTACCTGATGTCTGTATATTTTTAATTTATATAGCACCAAATAACAACAATAGTTGACCAAGATCTTACAATAATGCAGAGAAAACAGCAGCAATCAGACGACTATGATCAAGCATTTGGCGACAGTGGGAAGGAAAAACGTCCTTTTAATAGGAAGAAATTTCTGGCAGACTTAGGGAGGGGCAACAATCTATTGGGGATTCTCAGCTCATACTAATGAAATGAGTTGATGTGTACTGTAGCTTTTTTTCTGGTGAAGGCTACTTTTTTAAAGCCTTGAGTTTAGCATTTTTTTTGTTGCTCTTGGTTCTTGGAGCCTGAAGTGGCCATATTTGGCTAAGAAGTTGGAGGGCTAAGTTAACGCTAATGCTTACTTGGTTAGCAAAGTGCATCCATCAGTTATAGGGAACACAGTCATATATGCATGTTATCAACCTCTTAGGTGGTCTATTGCTACCAACTGGACAGCAAAGAATACTTTTTTATCAGGTAAAGATTCCCGACACAGTGAAAACACCACAAACACGATTACGAGGTCTAGTTCACTGACTCCAGTTAGCTACGGTGAAGCTTTGAAGACAACTGTTGTCTTTGTGGCTGATGTCTCATGTATTTAGGCTTCAATACAATATAATTAAATGAGGTATGTAAAAATGCACCTCTGCTGCAGTTGTCATTAAAGGGAAGTTGTCCAAAAAGAGAGTAAACATGCTTATTTCTTAAGCGACGTTGGGCAATGGAAGAGTCTGTGGGGGATGACTTGTTTTTAAGCCTTCTAGAAAACTGCAGTTTATGTTTTGGCACTGGTGTGTAGGCATCATTTTTCAAACTAAGAGGTTGCCCTTTGGTGAAAGGGAAAAAAAAGATGTCAGTACAATGAACAAAGATTGGTTAAGTAGACATTCGTCTGTTTGTGTGTCTGGAATTGTGCAAACGGCACAGCATTTGCTTTTACCTAGCATCAGTATATCAGTATCAGGACCTAGTGTCAATATAAAGCAAGTTTTTGACCCATTTTGATCAGAGCTTTTACATTGCAGGGACGACCATAATTGTAGTCTAGACACAGCTCAACCACAGCCCAAGCAGCATTCTGGTTTTCTACCCAACAAAGACCACATAATCAGTAGTTGTTTTTGACTCAGTGGAATTCAGGCTTTAGCTTTAAGAGGAACCGTGGATTGCTTGTCATGGTGCAACCAGCAAACCCTCCCTGTGTGAGCTGGTTGCATTTGTCTGAGTGTCTGTCACAGAATGTACTAAAACACAATAGTGAAAGGATAGGGTAAAGGACAACCAGTGACTGGCTGTGAATTTGCAAAGAACGCCATGAAATTGTTACTGCGTTGGGTTTAAAAGCATATAATTATATCATTTGATTGAAGTTGAAATCTGTCCTTGTGCCCCAAACTTGTCTAGCCTGCTGTTGCGTTCCATGACACAGGATTTTAAACTGCAGCTTCAGAGTGAGAACGCTGCCGCAAAACCAACCAGCTGCTAAAAGTCTGTCAGTCAGACCGGCCGTGAGCCTCAACGTGCACAGGAAATCAGGAAATGGAATAGAGGAAGGAAGTGAAACTAAACATGCCCTCGATCAAGCTCAGACCAAAGAACGCAATTAAGAGAAAAGAAACTTCTCTCTTCACGGTGCACGAAAGAAGAAGAAGAAGAAAAAAAGAATTGTTCTTTATAGAATTGTCTTCAAAGATGTCAAGGCCGAGTCTTCATTTTTGGAAAGCGAAAGTGAGAGAATGACGGCGTGTGAATGACAGTCTGGTCTAATTTTAACACGCCTCAAACAGCAGAGAGGTTTTCAGAGAGCACTGAAGCTGATTAACAGTCAAAAAAAGCAACAGAGGATGCTTTCTTAATTTTTGCGCAGATACCAGCGAAGACCCGATTAACACATTTATGAATTCTATTAATGCGATGCAGAGTAGTGTGATGTAATCTATCCATTATACTCTTTAAAACAACTAACAAACAGCAAATGTATTTATTTTTGATCATTTTCCATAATACATTTTGACAGGTGTGTGGTTTCACCTGACCTGGATCTGACTCTTTAAAGGTCTTGTACACATGGTACGCTTAGAGAATGGTATTATACGCTATACATGGCACATATGTATATTTTATTGGACTCAGACCAAAGTTCTGTGATGCAAAGCAAAGAAGCCACTTTCCCACTGTGAGCTCTGTGTACAGCAGGCTTCGAAGACTCAGAGGCTCGCGCTTCAGTTGCAGAACAAAAGTCAGATACAGAGATTTGAGTGGGAGAATGAGAAAGACAGAGAGAGGATGTCTTCATTTTCTTTTCAGTGCCTGTGCAATGAGGCAAGTCATATAAGCTGAGCAAAAGGGGCCTGCAGTCACACGAGTAAAAATTGAACAAAAAAACTCACTGACAATAGTGTGACATCGGACTGATATCAGACCAATAGATTATTGATATCAGATCGACAGCAGACTAACTCTGCCTTATGACAACATTTATGGCAGGTTTTAGTGACAGTGTTGTGTATGTGTGCTTGACAATTTTATCTTTTTTGACACTGATATTGTACATCAGACAGATATTGACAAAACTGAACTCTGAGGACATAATTTCCAGTAAAGAAAAGGTTATAAATTACAACATGTGCTGTTGCAATACTCAGCGTATCACAAAATGTTAAAAAGTAGCTGTTAGATTCAATGTAAATGCTTTATTTGTGCGTCACAGACTCGCATCTCACAAAGACCTGCTCTGTGGGTTATATGGACACTACGAAGTGTGCTTTTCTTGTTATAACAAGTCTGAAAAGAACTTCTAATGTTTTTGTGGGAGTAAGAAGCTGAAGTTGAGTCTTCTTGCTTTTCAAGCACAATGAGGTTTGTGGAGTTTTATACATAGAATCAGAAAGTGTGAGTTTTATATCTGAAAGGATTTAACCTTCTCAGCCAGCTTCCAGTGACGTCACTTTGCTTCTCTGGTATCATATCTCATTAAGGTTTTGCACTGAAGCGTACTTTTTCAGCTTTTCTGCTTCTTTCTGTTGTTATGCAGAAAATTAGCACCAGTGACCGTCCTTAATACTTAATATTCTCATCCTTATTGTATGCGCACTCACACCTGTGAGTCCACGTTGCATGCTAATTTTGCACACGCGACTAAGCGCATGCTATTAGTATGCAGTATGCAAGGGTTCAGAGACAGCTCATGAGTCCCATGATGACTCCATCTGAGCTGCTGGAGCTCGGCTGCCCTCGTTGGTTCATTTTGAAGCAAAGATTGCACCTGTCAGAGTGTAAACACCACATTACTGCACTCATGCACGCCACGTTGTTGCAAGGCTCCACGGCCTTCAATTTACAATTCCGGTGCAGTCGCCCTAGTTTGTTCCAGCGTGTCACCCCGATGACGTGCACGTACATGTGCGGCTTTATGTACAGTGACATGGATGTAGACATTTGCAAAGACGCCATTGCGTTGCATCGCACTTGTGCACAGAGCAAACTGACCTTTCTTCCTGTCACCAAGGTAACAAGCCGAACCACAGCCAACCGGTAAAGGCTACGCTCCAGTGCACGTTAAAACTATATGTAATGTATATGCTGATTTAATTAGGAGCTATTCGCTGGTGGAGAATGTACTTGCAATCAATATTTATTATGTTACTCAGTTGTGGTGCTTTGGATTCAGTTAATCACTGTTGAGTGCTCTGAGAGCTTTAAGAAAGTCAATACTGTCTGTTGTCTTTACTGGCAAACAATCATCATCACAAGTGGCATTCAGTTTTCAAGGAGACCCTCAGCGTACACTATGATTATGAACATTTAAAGAGGCGCATTAGCAAACAACAACTGCAGTTTTACCTTTTTTCCAAGCTCGGAAATGTCAGGATACTATCTGGAAGATAGTCGGGAGCTGCAGATGTACACATTGATGATACCAGCGTACAACCACCAACCACGCTCATAACCTTTTACTGACAGGTTTACTGTTGTAGGAAGCCTGGAGCTGGGAGAGATGGGTGGAAATGAATGGAGCTGCATATATCTGTTGTGCACATGAGGGAGATACATTTTCGTACAAGTGTATGTACCCGGAATAGAAAAGCCGTCTGCAGTTCACGAGATTATTGTCTTTTCCTGCAGGGACAGTAATATGTAAGGTGCCCTGTGCTGACAGTGCGGAGGTGATGGATGGCCGTTGTCTGTCGGAAATGGGAATGTCTGCATTTGTGTAATGGAGACAGAGAGGGGGTGAGTCCCTGAAATAGATTAGGAGCTGTTGTGACTCAATACATGTATAACACAGCACATGCAGGTGATGAGGACAAGGGACAAGGTCAATTAAAGGCCTGAAAGGTCGAATTAAAGGCTCTAATTTGCCAGAAACAAACCTTTGTGGAAGGTGGAAACGGAAAACGTTCAGTTTATCCTTCTAAATGTGCGTCTTTTCGTAGCGTGGTTCCAAAAATAGGCCCTGCACAAACCCATATCAGTCAAAGCCCACTCGCCTGAATGGGCAGCGGCACACACGCATGCACACGCACGGGTCAGATAGCCATTGACCTGGCTCTGTCAAATAACACGGCAGAGTTGTTCACATTTTTGAACACAATCTTCCAAGAGGCAGAAAATAAGGGAGAGGAGGAAAGAGGAGGAGAAGGAGGAGGGATGCTGTCTGCTCACCATTCACGCTTCAGTGTTTGCTCATTCAGTGTGTACGTTTTATTTAGCGCTTGACACAGTTTATATGACATTCAACTCTCCACTTTCCACAACCCTGACTCCTTTTAATCCTGCCGAGCCGGTCACAGTTGAGTTGAAACTGCTTGACCTGCGTTGCCGCAGCCACGAGGGTTCATATCTCACACAGTAACACTAATTCACTCGGCTTATCGTCAGGGGTGGGGGCAGGGGTAAGCTTTGTGTACATGTGGGGGTCATCTGGGTTCAAACCAGGATTTAATGGAAAATGGCTTCCGAGTCACGTACTGGTGTTGTGGGGGAGGTAGCAGGGTTTTTCCCCTTTTGCCTCTTTGTTGCCACAGAGAGGCTCGGGGAGCTGTACTGTAAGCCTGCGCCTGGCTCTTTTGTGTGGATGTCAGAAATGTCACGAGAAAGACTTCCTGTCATCTTCACTTCTTCCTGTGATTTCTCACTTTAAGTATCGGGGGAGCTGAGCATGCAGTTTAGAGCGCCATTCACCTTCATGTATGTAAATGTCATCAGGTGACGCTGATGACATTTACATACATGAATTTCAAAACTCTGCCTGGGCAACATGATGGTATTTGAATTACTGATCGTTCTGGCCTTTATTTTTAGGAAACTTTTATGCAATTGTGTGGTTTGGAGCACCTCTTATAAAAATTAAAGACTTGTGGACTTAAGCTTGAATCATTTGTTGTTTAGTTACACAAAATCCAAAGAGGGCATCAACCATTTGTTTCATAATCTTGGTTGACTGTTTAGTACCAACTCAAAAAGTCTTGAAGTTCTTTAATGCTACAATAACACTACAGCAAAGAGTGGAGTTACAGTTACGGACCGTCTGTGGCACAAACTCGGTTATTGCGATCAAATACAATGAATTTTCGATCTCACTGTCTTTGAATCAAAGACAGGATCAAGGTCTGCAACCACTTGGAGACCACTTGCAGTCTGCAGAATGACTTTAGTGGTAAAAGGGCAATAAGATGGAGTCAGTCTGATACGAGTTTGTTATTGAATGGGTTGACAACTGCATAAAGCAGCAATTAACAGTGAATAATCCAAAAATTAAAGCCTGTATGTATAAATTCGATGGTTTGCAGTTGCTTGCAAACCTTTGCCAGTCCCTCTGAGAGTCTTTACAGTATGTCAAAATTGGACCGTGATTGTTTGGAAATAGATTACCTCCCACAAAGCGACCTGTGCAATCACCTTGCAGTTGAAACTGGTCATCCAGACGAATGTGTTGCACGCTCCACCTCTGTTTGCTGCAACTACTTGTAATCAGGTGCTGAAATGTGAAGAAAAGTAAATCATCAGCCAACCACTGATTTCTTTTGTAGTTTCTTGGGTGGTTGTGGACCTATTTTTACTCTAGTGTGACTGAGGTTTGACTCAGTGATGCTTACTATTCTGTATATTTACAATGAAACATTAACGTTAACATGGCAACTTTTTCTCATAAACAGCTCTTTGGCCGTTTATGAGACATGTACCTAATTTTTCTGTATTTTTTTTGCTGTTAGGAAGGTTGTATATGGTGCAGAACATCTGCATTGAAAATAACTGGCTGCTTCATCTGTGATTCAGGCTGATCAGATCAATGATCCTAAACAATCAGCTGAAAGAACCTGTAGAGTGACGGGGGTGTCAATAAAGTGATGTGGTGATCAGAGACCATAGAAAACCAACGACATTCACGAACTTTTAACAGTTTATTTTACCAGATAAACTTTTTTCAATTTTGAGGGAAGGGAGTGAAGTGACTACCAATGAGAGCGAAGGATGTAGTTGATTAGATATGACAGGGTGGTAAAAACATTAGCGGGTTACCTAGGCGACGGGAACATGGACCATCTGCTCGTGACCGACCATCATCGACAGAGTGATGAATAATGACAAAGGTTCATGTTTCTGCCATCATAAATTACCCTTTTTAAATTACACACTTTTCCATTCTTAATTCAAAATGAGCGTTTAGCTTGAGTCATTCAGCTGGGAAAAACCTGCACATTCTCATTTTCTCTCACTCTCGTTGATACCATAATGCTTGTCCGTCACAATTACTCCGCATACTGAATGGAAGGATTAGCTGGAGCACCACATAGAGCTCCTGGACACACAGATGACTTTTAAAGCTCGCCACGTCCAAAGCGAGTGGGAACCAATGAGCCTAGTCACATATGAAAAAAAAAAGAAAAAAAGCTGTTGATGAAGAGGTGGTAAAGAAGTTGTCGTTAACTAGCAGGGAATATTCAGAGTCACGAGTGAATGGGAGAATAATGGGGACTGAGACACTGCGTTGAATTTTATTGTAAAGCAAAAGCTGTGCAGTTTTAGCGCACTTTAAAAAACGGGGTTATTGCTTTACAACAGAAAGAAAAGCTGCTGAATGCTCGCTGATAATATTCTGTGAGGCTGAGTAAGATGATGAGCGTCTGGCTGGCTAGGCTGCCTGTTGTGATGATCCCAAGCCCAGGCGGAGAGAGAAAGGAGTGTTTTTGACAGTGTCAGCAGACCTCTGCCTGCCTCCCACCTCCCGTTTCCTGGTTACACAGCTGACAAAAGCTCCTACATGACATGGATGTGACCCGAGCGCTTGGATAGTGATATCTCATCCACCGGTTATGACTTAAGAGTCTTGGCAAAAGAGCTCCACAGATCAGGCCTGTGCACATGATGTAATTCACACCGGATACAATATCTGAGTGATGGAAAGTGGCAAGACAGTCAAACACAATACACCTAATGTATATATCTCCTCTACATTTCATGGTTTCCTCTTTGTTGTCCCATTTTGCTGTCAGCAAGCAGATGACATTTGGGGAGCTCTTACCTGACAATTTGAATTCTTTGCACAAAGCTTTGGGTCCCTCTGCAAAATATGCTTTGTAATTAATTGATCATAAACAAGGTTCATGTGGGGCGACGGCCAAACGTCTGGCTGTATTTCATTGTGTATATCTATGAGAGAATGAGACCAGGATTTCATTAAGCAACACAATCCACACAGGGCCCATAAAAGGCTCCGGCTTGTTGCTATGGAGCTTAGGCTTGTATCAAGGAATACATGAGCAGAAACTGGAGACTTACTGTGGATACAGGGACAGGGGACAAAAACACTACATTGATATACAGGATTTTTTCTCTTTGACTTCCACATGGTTGGTCTCAGAAATGAAATGCACTTGTAAGATTTTAAGCCCTCCATACATCAGTCTTGTACTGTATAAACTATGCATTTTATCCAAACCTAACTGGCGTGTGTTTGGAGCGCCCTGCTGAGACTTCACAGCCTAATCTGTCTTTAAATCCTTGTTCTCCACAATGAAGCTGTTTGCTGTTTTCACTGAAGTACAGAAATAGTTGCGTGAACATCGTTGGATGCATCTGCCTTGGATGCTGTGCAGTTTCAGTAGGAACATATTTGAATTGAAGGCTTTTAAATAAAGCTACTGCTCGTCCTATTTCGTAAATACACGACAAAAACAAGCGTGTTTGATAAGGGTCGCTGCAGGGGACACCGTGTCACAACGTCACGTCATAACTTTTTCTTGCAAAATAGAGTAAAATCTGTTTTTGGGACTGGATGTGAGAGACATAAAACCCCAAAGATACTGCAAATGTTAACCCTGTTTTAACAGCATTTTAAAGACGTTTTCAGTTCAACCAGGCTTAGTTGGGGTCTGAAAAGGAAAAGACATAAAAGGAAAGCATCAAATAAATAAGACAAAGTACAAACTTCGAACGAGCCCTTATTTAGACTTATTTAGCAGGAAATCTTTGTAGAGCCTAGAACGTAATCTACACAAGTGGTCGACATTGTTGCTTTAATCTTTTGGCGGTGCGTTATGTGTTAATTACCTTGTACTCCTGTCCTGGTGTTTTATATGCAGTACCAGCCAAAAGTAACAATCAACCTGCTGGGATTTTTAAAAAGCCTTTGTTGTAGTCAGTTTTTTTAGAGGCTAACATATTTCTCCCTCAAGGTTTTTCACTTTGTACATTACCTCAATTGATACAAGACAGACTAGTGACAATTGTGAAGTCACAATCGAACAGGACATTGACGATAGTTGCGGACTGTATCGTCCTGATGTGTAGTTACATTGCACATAGTTTACGCTGTAGGTTGCGGTAAAGGTTTTCAGAGTTTTACGGTCTAGATATAGCTAGCAAAGATCTAGCTTTCCAGCCAGAGGATCGATCCCCAGTGAGTGTAGTAGTAAAGGAAGTCTGTAATCTCAGGGGACTCTGTTTACTTAAACTATTTAATTCTTGGATCTTTCTGAAACATCTTTTTAGTTCATCTTCTCTACGCACTTAGCTTCCACCTGCAAGCTAATGTTAGCTTGCGTGTGGGTTAGCCACAGATGCTAAAACCACTTTAAACTGGGATATTCTGAAGCTAAGTTTTTTTGGACTTCATGGGTTGAGCTGCTGATTTGTGAATCTTTTCTCACATTAGGGATTTTGGCCATGCAATTGTCTCCAGCTCTCAAGTCTGTTTTTTGAGCTGTTTTGACGTTATGGCAAGGCACAATCTCTCCTTGTGCTTGCTGGATGAAGCTGCTGCCACTGGGAAATGCAGTTTGGTTGATGTTCTTGGTGTCTAAGGTTTAAGTGGGTCGCCTCGTCATGTTAACATCCGCGTGAATGCGGAAGATTGCACTGAAACATGACTGATGTTATTCACCCCACCTGTCAGTGGTCTTAATGTTATGGCTGACTGGTGAATATCAGACTTTCTCTTAATGGCAAATTCAGATTTTTTGAAATTTTCTTTTAGAACTCACTCTCTCATTGGCCTGGACATGGAGTCTGGATTCATATGTACGCACACACATGCATGCACACACTTACACATAAGGCCCTTCGATTCTTGCGCCCCAGAGAGTCACTATTGCAGAACAAAAGCTGCCAGTGGAACAGTTAGCGGTTGCCTCATCCTGCTCCACTCTTGTTAATACAATTCCCTCTTTGCTGTCTTCGGCTCAGTGCAGTAGAGAAGCTGTCTTTCATATAGCATGTCCTCTGTGAAGCTGCTTCCCTTAGATAATATAGTGAGGTCCTTTGGGACTCTCCAGAGACTCCAGGCAGACAAGATGTGCTTGTCTGATAAAAGAAAGTGATGTGTACAAGTGTAAACATTCAATATTATTCACTCAGTGCTTGCTTGCTGCTCTACTCTTATCTGGAGCTCGCTGGCTGGGGGCTTTTCTTTCTCCTGTGAAGCCATCTGTAAAGTGTAATTCAATTGCGGCAGAGAAGCATTTTATATTTGATGCGTGGACATGCTCCGCACAGACAAATCTGATTCTGCGTCGTACCATGAGAGGGAAGGTGTGTCACGCATAACAGAGTAACTCTGGGCTGCTTTGCATCCTTTCCCGTGCTCCTAGTTTTCTGAGGCGACACTGACTCAATTAGTTTACCAAAAGTTGCCATACATGATTGCAGTCAGGCCTAAAGGTATGGACTCATATATGTGGTCTGTTTAGCAAACAGGAAACAGCGAATGAAATCTGTTTCCTGCGAACTTGTTACCCAAGAAGAAAAAGAAGAAGACAGTCTCCTTTAAGATACTCAAATAAAAAACTAAAAAAAAAGGACCTATAGAAAGTTCGTGGCCTTTAAAAAAAAAAGCTGTATTTCTCCTAAAATGCTTCCACGCAATTAAACATGGCTGTCACCTAAAGTAACCGAGTGTTTTTGCCCCTAATTCAGATGCTCCTGAGATTTTTCAGACATTTTACAAAGCTGACGGTGCTGCTGGGCAATGAAGTTAGTCTATCTTACTTCACAGCTGCTGATATATACACAGCAGTGCAGTGCTTTCAGTTGTCTACATCCATTGTAGACTCTGATCCCTTTGTCCTGGTTTGACCATAAGTCGTCACTGCTCAAATGCACAAGCTGAAACCACACAGCTGTTCCTGTTGTGACTCTGTGTTGGCTGTGATATTGTGTTGTCTTTGTACCTGACGTGTAAGTATTGATATACTGATAGTTCCATCACGTAAGTGTCATTTTGTCATGTAACACGTCTAATAATGCTCGGATGTAAAACAAACAAACAACCAAAAAAGTGTTCCCAGCAATTTGGTGCATAGTGGTGTGGCCAAAACCAGTACAAAATCAGAACTTTCGGAAACATCTCTTACATCAGCATCCTTTTTTTGTCTTCCATCCTGTATTAACTATGGGAAGGCTAAGTCGCGGATGCTGCATGCTGGTTAAGCCCTGTGTGTTGACATCACCCCCCTTCACTCACTTAGTGCCAGCAGTTCTACGAAAACAGTGTTAAACGTCTTTTACTTAATACTTTAGACCTTATCCCCCCACCCGTGTTTTTCAGTGGTTCCACATAATATGGATAAACAGTTTCTGGGCTGAACTCCATTAAGATCATTAGCAAAAGTTTCAAGCTGCAGATGAAGCAAAACACTTGCACGCTCAGTAAATGACCTTGTTTATTAGTAGAGTTACTTATTGATCATTTGATTCAATTTTCACGTGTCAACGTGCACCCTCAGTTGTAATTAAGCTCTAAGGCTCAGAAAGAGTTTCTTTTCATCTTCATTAGTGTATTTGCATTGTGCTGCTTGCCTGCTAATAACCTTGTTGCCTAGTATGGAAAATAGACGTCTGTGCTCAGCAGAAAAATTACTATAGTGGCAGATTTTGAGGTGAAATCCTCAGATCCTCAGTTTGGTCCTCAGAAGAGACAAATCTCCGTTAGGCTGCATCAGGAAGAGCCAAATCAAACACGCTATGGTTACACCTTGTGAATAAAAGAGCAGCTGAAAGTAGCTTTAGAGTATTCACATTCAGTCTGTGGTCAGACCAAATCAGCTGTTTGCTAATCTGTCATTATCAGACTGTAATATTCAATAAACAAAATGATAAAAAAGAGACGGAAGAAACACCCTTCATCCATCTAACTAGTGTTGATTTTGCATAATTTGTCCACAAGAGGGCACTCTACAGTCTCCCTGTTGGCAACACAACCATGAAACAATGGCGTCAGATGTTACAGATGTCTGTTACGCGTACCGGTGGTGAGGTTTAAAACAACACTTTGTCCATACCTAGTAGATATTTGGTCATTTTACAATGTGATATTTCGATATATGAGCCAATAATTCTTTTCCATACACATGATACATAAACAGATTTCCCTAACATTTACTATGTACGATTATTTACTTGTTCACACTCTATCTGACTCTGTTAGAATCAGCTGGTTGTTGTATTTGTGGCGTTCCAAACACGTGTTGCCAACTGGGAAATTGCCCTCTAGTGGACAATATATATATATATATATATATATATATTAGGGGTGCAACAATACACAAAATTCACGGTTCGATACTTTGGAGTCACGGTTCGATATTTTTTCGATACAAAAAAAAATGTTCATGCCTTTTTAATTTGTCATTTATTAAAATTATAAATATATATTTTAACTCAAAAGTACAGTTTTTAAATTTAATGTTGCTGAAACAACAAAGTAATAAAAAAATAAATCTATCTGATCGAGAAATCGCTCATCTTTGGAAAAGAGAGTTTATTACAGAGAAATGGCTCTTTCCAAAATAAAAGCTATACTATACGCTTCTTCTGGGCTATATTCTCAGCAGCATATTAAACATATCAGGTCCCCATAAGGAGAATCATGTGCTAACGGCTGTCTAAATGACTCGGGTAAAGTTTGTAGCATGCGTGCTTGTTGTTTTTGTCTGCTTCCACTTGTCTTTGCACTAGGATGATGTCGGAGTAAATGTGCAGTCATATTCATTGTGTTCCCACTAGTGCTGTCAGCGTTAATCTCGTTGAAATGACGTTAACGCCACAACACGGCAAATCTCCGTTAACGAGCTACCGCGGATCGCCCCGTGCGTGGGGCTGGACGGCCAACACGTTAACGAGCTAACTGCGCTAACACACTAGTTCCCACCCATGTAATTGAGCATTGCGTGGCACATCCAACATACTGTTTTACTTTAGTCCATGACGCGCTTACCTTCAGGGTCATACGTCACATGAAAACCAAAATACTTCCAAACGCCAGATCTGAATGAGGGTGGGGGAGGTCCATGTTGCCATGTTGCAAAGAGAGCTTAACTTCTGTCTCGCTAGCTTGCCCTGCGCTCAGTGAATCTGCGTTCGACTACTCCGCCTAGGCTGCACTGTCGAGCGCAGATCCACTGAGCGCTCAACATAGACAGCATCGTCAGAAGGAAAGTTGATAAAATAAATTAAAAATGTTGTATTGTTCGATACATATGCGTACCGAACCGAAAGCACTGTATTGAACGGTTCAATATCGATACGAGTATCGTTGCACCCCTAATATATATATATATATGTATAGGGTTGTCAGTGTTAATGCAGCGCTAACGGGATGTTAATGTGGCTTAAATGCGGCTTAAATGCATTAACGCCACCATCACGATTAACGCGATTAAAATTTTTAAAGCACTGAACTCAAACTTTGGACAAACTACCCGAAATAGGTTGACAGAGACATTTCAGGGATTTTGAATCAGTCTGAGCTCCAGATGGGTTAATTGTTAATCACGTTAGCTATGATGATGGTGTTAACGCGTTTAAGCCACATTAACGTGTTATCGCCGAGTAACCCCTTACACGGATTGATCTGCTCGTTAACGCGGATTAGCCCGTTTTAATGCGTTAACGCGGATCAATGTTAATTGACTGATTAATTGATTAATGCTGAATAATATATATAAAGAGATAAATTTATATAGATAAATCTATTGGACAATATAAATGCTGATACTGATAGATTGGCAAATAGCGAATATTAGCTGATAATATTTAAATATTGTCTGGCTCCAATAGCTAGTGCCAATACCAATAAATGCTTCTGTTTCCTTCAGTTTTTGTACTTATTTACTTCCAACTTTATACCAGGGAAACAATAAACCTTCAGTTTAAAAATAAATAACGCTAGTGTAACGTCTTTCAGTTCTTTCTCAAACTATCTTTCAACATTTAACCACTTTGAAACTGATTTAACGCAGCACATTGTCCAAAGCTGAAATGGAGGCTGAACATAAACACACCACAACAGTATATACAGATGTACTTGCCTGTGCGCCCAATATTATCAAATGTACAAGAGTTATGTAGCTATGCATTAATGTTAGTAATGTACTTTTGAATTTGGAAATGCAGCAACTATAACCAGCCAGCTTGTATGTTTGGTGATTGTTAATGAGCTGTGTTTGAAGCATTGCTTTTTAAATTGTATTTGAAATAACCAATTTCTCTTGGCATTTTAGCTTTTAACTTGTGCTTGTGCAGCAATTTGCTGAAGATAAACATCACAATCATAACTTTATGGAGGTTTTGACTCAGTTTAGACTGTGAGATCCAGATAATGCAATGACATAATTAGTGTATACACGTGGCATGTGCAGTTAGCTAACTATTCAACTGATAAGTCAATAATAAGGACGTTTCTTAAAATTTCTGTTTCGTTTACATGACGATAGCAGAGACGATGTACTGTATGGGGAGGAGTAACCAAGATCTCGGCCTTTCTCTCCCTTCTCTGTTGAATTATCTTTTCCTTTATTATGCAGCACCTCACTGCCTTATTTCAACAGCAGATACATCATATTAGTGAAACACGACGCCTTTAAGCACAGCTTCCCCCCTCTCTCAGAGCTGCGGCCCTCCATTGTCCTAAACTGCGTGGCCTGATTTGACAGCGAGAGTGAAAGCTGTCAAGCACTATCCAAAAAGCAGAAACTGTACGGTGATGTCATAAAGACACGCGCACAGACACGCAGCCATTTGGAAAGAAAAGTGAAACATCACGATACTGCCTGTAAATTTACCGTCCTGCCACTGACACATGAACCCTTTCTGTCTCCCCGACACAGTTCCTGTGCCTGAAGAACATCAGGACTTTCCTGGCAGCGTGCAGCGACGTCTTTGGCATGAAGAAAAGCGAGCTCTTTGAGGCCTTTGACCTCTTTGATGTCAGGGACTTTGGAAAGGTAAGGCACGACTGCTACAGGCCCGATAAAGAACGAGAGGGAGGCTTTGGCATCGGCAGCCTGCATCCACCCTCGCTGTGTGCGCCAGCTGTCCCCAAAGACTGTTCTGAATTAGTCAAATGTGCTGTTACACCCACTTTTGCCTTTGTCACGCAACTTGGAGCTACATTTTTATTAGTCTTTCGGTGATTTCTTTCTTAAAAGGCAGACTTGGTCTTTGTGAGAGCATCTGAAGTGTAATTAGAAGACACCGGTTTTCCCATCACAGGTGCTAATAAATGCAGTCTGAGGCCACAGTTTGGCTTTCTTCACACTCCCAAATCACGAGTAAAGCTGAAGTCAGCAACATGACCCAGCACTTTAATCGCTTCCTCTCATTAAAGTAAAAAAGTCAGCGTGCAGACGTTAAACGGGGGGGTTAAACGTCTGGCCTCCGGTTCGTTACTTTGATAGGGCTCTTCACTCGCAGGGCTGTGGAAGCGTCTGCGGCTCTCCGGCAGCCCTCGGGAGGTCCCCAGGAGGTTAATTTAGAAATACCAGGCTTGAGCAGAAAGAGGGTGCTGCTGCATTTTGGTGCACACGATGTGTTTACAAGATGACAGGGTCATGAATCCAGAGCTTAAAATGTGTGTATGTGAGAGCGAAAGACTGAAAAGCATCGATAGGAATGAAAAGTTACTCTGAAACACTAACTACTGGAGCACTGCAAGCTCACCGGTCAGGTGGCAACACTTGAGAGGTACAAGTTAAAATGGGGTACTTCAGAAGAGCACAGCAACAACACTCAGTGCTCACCTTGTGTTAGAGTTCAACTCTGTGTTTCAGCTACACTTTCACAGCTCGCTTTGAATTATTGGAACATAATGAAGATCTTCTCCATCTTCTCTCTAGCTTTTGTTTTTAAACTGGTGTACTAAACTGAATTAAATAGCTGAGAAAATTAAGCCAACCATTCATTAAGTCAGTTATAATTAAAAGATATTTGGACTGAGGCATGTTCCTTTCTTTATTTCCTGGTAGAGCGAAATACAAATACAAATCTGTATCCTTGCTTCTCAGAAACAAACAAATGTTAAGGTTGATTTATGCTTGTAATTGTACATTCTCATATTTTACTATTCAAATGTTAACTCCTGTCCTTCCAATAGGATAAACACAGATTTGTACAGGGCTTCAGTTCTATGTTAACCAGATATGATTTGGTGGCAGGTCCATGCTAGCTGTTTTGTTTCTAGTCTTTATCCTGGGTTAGCTAGCTACAGCAATGTGAAAGAGAACAGTTTCACAGGATTGTATAAGGTCCTGTGTACCCTTACTGACTCCATAGGAATTAAGAGGTTAAGTAGCAGTCGGGGGCTTCTAATGGACTCGATTAACTGATCATCAGTGAGTGTGAGCACCTCTATAAAGCGGTCTTGGCAATTTGTTGGTCTGAAGCATTCATACCAAATCATCACCCCTCATTGTGTGTGTTAACACAGTGTCACAATCTTTACAGGAATGGACGTCCCAGTAGAGTCGCCATAAGGTCAGAGCCTCACGTTCGTGACAGTACAGTTAGAAAAAGACCGAACAGGGATGGCTTGCTTTGAAAGATGACCAAGAAAAAGCCTCTTCGCTCTATAAAGAACGTGGCAGCGCAGCTTATGTTTGCAAATCAAAATCTGAACAAGCCTCATGACTTCTGTAACAACATCCTTTGTACGGATGAGACTGAAGTGGCGATATCTGGCCATGATGATGTACAAGCACCACATTTGGTAAATGAATGGCCTCAAACCTCAATGAGCCGAGGCGATGCTGTAACGAGTGGGTTGTGTTCCCTCCAGGATGATGTACAAACTCATGTAGAAAACTTCTTGCTACTAAAGGTGGTTCTACCAGCTATTGAATCATGGGATGTTGTTTTTTACAGTACTGTAGAGAGTCCTGTGACTATATTTCACATGACTATATTTGGTTCGAAGCTTTCAAACAGGAAATTAAAATGTTCTCACATAGAAGGATTTACATAGAATTTGCTTTTTTGATATTGGCCACATTAACCCGCTGCTACTATTTATTTGGAAGTAGTACATGAGGTAGAGCTTTTTTTGGTGCATGGTTACAGTTTCAATGGCTTACAGAACCTGTCAGTGAGAGACTGATAGAGTCAGACAGAAAACAATAAGTTCAGGGTGTTGCTGCTGGAGAATCATTCTGGTGTCTGATTTTGGCCGGATTTTTCTCCACTGGTTTCAGTTGGTGGAGGGAGAACTTCGATGATTCTTGAGTGAATCCCACTTTGCCCTGAGTGACTCTACCATCTCTGAAATTAGACTGGAAGCTGGTTGGTAATCCTCGCTCGGCTGGCTCCACAGAGGCTAATGGAGCGAGGCGGGCAGGGGATGAGCGAAGCTGCCATTTACGTGACTTTTTCAGTTTTTTTTATTTTATTTTATTTTTTTGTTGTTTTAAAAATAGCTGCCGGCTTGCTTCTGAATAAAACATCAGCTGGCTTGTTTATTTGAGAGTTTATAGACTTAGATATAGAGTCTGTGCTGGGAATATCTCTGTCTGCTTCAGCAGTCGCACTGTGTAATCTGAAAGGTATTAAAGTCCTTGACTCTGCTACTTTAGAAGCTGGGAAGGAGCATTAAAGGGAGAAATCCTTAGAAAACATGACCAGACTAGGAAAATCAAGGGTGCGTTTAATTTGTAAAACTGCATCTGCCTGACTGCTTTTGAAATTTGAACTCGCCTCGGCACAGCGCCGTGATATCAGCCAGTCACAGAGACAAAAGCAGCAGGTCTGTCTGCAGACCTTTCTGTTCGGTGCAAGAACATCTGGTTTGAACATCTGTCTTGTAGACACATGAGGGCTTGTGGGTTCTGCAGGGAGAACAGAAACTTGGATGTGCAGGCCGTGCACACACTGACACACACCTGGCTGACAGAGAGGAAGAGCGAGAGGGCTCCAGAGTTGATCTGTGTGCGATATTTAGGGCAATAGAGCTGCGATATATCCCCTCACTGTTATATCTGTGGAAGTGTTTGGCAGCGTGGGCGAAGAATCCACAACGTGTGTTTCACTGTAAGGGTTACAGTCATTTTACCATTCTTTGTGTCCACTGAATGTATAATAATACAATGTGTAGCTATTACATGGGTGTAATCAGTGTACTGTCTACATCCTGAAGCTTATGTGCCCCAGATGACATCACTAGCCTGATTGTGTTGCACACACACTGAAACAATATTGTTTTGTCTCCAAGCTCTTTTGTGTGCTAAGATGTGCACAAAATGCATGAGCTTTTAAAAAGACCTTTTCCTTACATATCATAGGAAAAATGTGCCATCTTGTGCTTAGTGTGAAAGTTTTACATGTTAGGAAAGTTTTAATGAATGAAAACACATACTGCCATCATCATCTCTGTCAGTGACTAATTGTCTCATTTCTATTTTATTGCTAATTCCAACTTGTTTTTTTTTTAAATAGAATCAAAGTGCTGACGGGATCTTTCCATGCTCACACAGTCACATGGTGGGCAGTTTATCCTGGAAACAATGACTCGCTTTTTTTTTTCTCAGCTTCAGTTTTTACACTTCAAGGAAACAAGATCGTGCAACAACCGGTAGCTTAAGAAGTGCTGGCTAGTTGATTTTTGTTTCCAGTCTTTAAAGAGTATTGCGCTGACCAAGCTTTTTTGGTTCTGTGGTCATCTGGATGACTTGTGGATGCTCAGGCCTCCACCCCTGTGTAGTAACCCTCCATTATGTACTGTATCCCATTTTCTACAGCTTTGCATGTGCCAGAAGATGCTACACCTGCATATTGTTAGCTGTGTGTCATGTAAATCATCTGGTAATGAGTGACTACTCTTGCATGCTGTTGTTTTCGCAGCTGCGCCCGACTCATTCATCTGCTTCCAGATCCCTGCGTTTTCATTACGCGTTCTAGTTTCATTAATCAGGCAAGGGTTTCCAGGTTTCCACAGTCCTACGGTTACGGTTTGATTTCGTCTTCATATAATATCAGCAAGACGTTACAACGGAGCAGGTATCCAATCAGGAATCAACCTCTAACACAGCGATCCCCAACCCCCGGGCCACGGACCCGTTTGGTACCAGGCGGTGAGAGTTGAGGCTCGGGTGTGAAATTTATGGTTTTCAGGGTTTTTATTAGTTTTTATTGTCATTTTTTATTGCTAACTCGGTTTCCCTTTTCCCGTTTGTTATGAATAAATCATTTTTTTTGGTACGGGTTTTATTTTGTTGTATTTATCCACGACACCTTAAAGGCCGGTCTGTGAAAATATTGTCAGGCATAAACCGGTCCGTGGCGCAGAAAAGGTTGAGGTCCGCTGCTCTAACAGTGGCTTTCTAGCTTTTCTTTCTTGTTTAAATATAATATGATGCAGGTTGTTTTGAGTTATTTCTTTTTTTTGTTCTTTTTGTTTTGGATGGGGTGTCTAAAAGAGGTCTGGACCCTTGAAAGCAACTGTCCTTCTTGGAGGACAGCAGGGAGATAGGGGTTATTGATTGCTGTCTTCCTCCTCAGTTGACTGTGATAAATTTAACTGTGGAAATCCACTAAAGCCCGATGCATCTCCTGACCAGCCTCCCCCCCATCATTTCTCCCTCTCTGTCTATTTCCTTTGTCCTTCAGCTGTACTGCTGATCACTGTGGTCAGATATCATATGTCTAATGGATCCTCGGGTTGTATCTCTGCACCACAGGGCTGAGCTGCAGGAACAGTGAGTCGCAACTGCTTCGGAGGCACATTTTAAAGGCTACAATTAGGTTATGATCAGAGTAATTGCTGGTCATTATTTTGTTCTCCGCCCCAGATATGGTAGAGATACCTCACGGGTTGTTGCTAACATCTTTCCAGCATGGCGTTGGAGGTTGGTGGTGTCGTAGGTGTCAGTCGATTAAACCTGCAATTAAACTCTCAGCCTCGCGGAGCAGTGAACCCACCTACAACAGACTAATTAGTCTGGCTTTGAAAGTGTAGCCTTCTCTCCCATCATGGTGTAATGACTTTTCTGCTTTGTGACAACACAACAAAAGGTTACAAAGATGTCAGTAACACAGAAAGGAGCTCGGTTTATGGCTGTTTTGTGTGTTTTTTTAATGCTAAATGAGGCCTTCAGAGAGAGAAGCCGGTCCAAACCTCTGCAAAAGCAATTAATCAGATTTTATTGGCAGGCGGCTCGAGACCACAGCTTTCTCTGGTGGACATTTCAACGTACAGAATGCATGTGCAAGCCTTAACTTTAAAAATCACTGCATTCCAGTTGCATTGTGCATGTTGGCTGACTGGCACATCTACTTTTAATGGAGCCGCAAAATTTATACTCCTTCCGCTCTTGGTGTGCTGCAGTGACTTTGTGCATGAAGAGAATCTGTTCTTCATCCTCAATCCATAGATCTGTGTACGTGGCTCGCTGTAATTAGCTCAGAGATGCAAAGGTGTCATCCACAAATATCTGAAACTTCACACAGGTGAATGGCTCAAGGACTCTAACATTTTAACCACGAAGGATAAAGTGTTCTTGTTATAAATGCTGTTTGCTATCATATCCTACATCCCTTTGAGTTCAGTAGGTGTTCCAGAGAATTCTCCACAGTCTTGTTACCAGAGAAATGTTGGCCATTCAGTGCTTTTTGTAGACCTTGAGTTCCAGCGTGTGTGAAAAAGCTTCCTTGGTTCACTTGCTGTGCACTTGGGTTTAAAGTCAATCCCAAAACAATTTGACAGAACCTGCTGAAAGCTCTGTGGATAATTCATGGACTCCTGGTGACTGACTGCACGGCAGCTGATTTCACTGGAAACACACTTCTCATAACAACTGGCTTCTTCAAGCATGAGCGCGTGCACTCGTGCAAAAAACAGAAAACCCATCACGCACACACACACACCAACTGCCCGAGCCCAGTTGTGTCTTTCTGAAGACCCTCCAACCCCCCCCCCCCCGCAGCTCTGCTTGCCGGCTGCAGGAATGGATTGTGTCTTTGATTGTTTCAGAGTGTGAAAGAAAAAAACTTGATGATTGTGGACATCTGTTGGAGCTCTCCGTGTGAGCTGAGTTGAAGTCTTAGCTTGTGGCAACCATCACCTTACTCTGTGCACACACAAACGGAGCTGAAGAGTAGGCTGTCATGGGAACTCGGGATCTTTTGGTTATGGATGTGTGAGCTGAAGACAACATATGCTTAATTTCTTGCTCTGTCCAATTTCTGCATTGCAAATTTTTCCTTGGATTACATTTTTCATTTAGTCAACTCACAGGTGACAAAACATACACAGATTTCTCCAACAACCCTTTCTTTGCTTTTGGTTATACTCCATCCACTATGATCATATTTGACTTTCTTTTAAATATATCAGGGAGGCAACTGAATGTCTGCAATTAAGCTGATTAAGAGAAGAATGGAAGCACGAGGCTCACTGTAATAGCTTTTGTGGACAATTAGATGAAACCGGGGAAGGCCGGCACTCACATGGCCAGAGTGAGGCAGAAGCTAAGACTCATCACCACGGCTACCAGCGTCCTCAAAGAAAAGCTAAAACTTGCCCTCAAACAATAATTCTGTGACATTTGAAAAGCCTCACTGGCCTTCTAACGTTGAATTAGGGAAAAACTTGCCTGATAGTGTAGGTTGTAGTGTTTGCATACGAGTGTGTGAGAGTGCCTCTATATTTGCGTGCATGCTACAGTGACTCCTCCGAGGACTGATTCATCTCAAGTCTCAGTAAGCAGCAGGAAACAGGAAGAGGAAACGGTCACCACAGAACCCCTCTGGGGTTGTTTCTATATTCAAATTTGCCTTCAGGTGTAAGGGTGCATGTGCACTGCTATCTGTCTGCATGTGCTGCATTTTGACTCATGCCTTTAAAATCCAAACCACCCATGGTGGCCCCCTGGTGCCAACCAGCCTGTCGAGGCCTACAGTATATTTTGTGTAATTGTGCTCTGGTGAGCCAGGCCGAGACAATTGGACTCCTCCCCACCACCCCCACCACCACTCTCCACCTCCTCAGTCTTGTTCTGCCACAGGCTCTATCAAGCCCGCACTCTTCCTGTGACCGGGCTCTGGCCCCTGGAAGTGGAAGCGTGTGTGTGAATGTGGGAGAGTTTATGACACAGAGAGGAAAAAGAGTGTGCTCTGACTGGAAAACTGGGTGGAAGGGGAATTTATATTTATATTCTTGCCACTTTTGGTCAGTGGTGTGTGTGTATCTTTGTGTAAAGACATTGTGTTGTATGTCCCTGCCCCATACCAGTTCAAAAGGGAGCCTCCCGTTGAGCATGAAACACATTAACCCTTCAGGTAGTGCTACTGTAAAAAGATCTCACTAGTTTAAAAAAACTAAACCGATCCTTCAGTGAAGTTTTTTTTTACTTATAAAAGCAACACCGTCATTCTAATTCTTTGTGTTTGCATCTCAAATGAGAGTTGTGGCCTTCTTGTCATGTCGATTGACATCAGGAAACAGTAAGAGGCCAACGGCGGTTGTGCTTGCAGCGTTCTTATGGTAAAGGCTTTGTGTGTTAGGCTGCTGTTCGGTATTGAGGTTACCTGGGCGTTTAAACATGGCAGGTATTTTTAGGCCACTGCCGACACCGGGCCAGCCAGAGACCATGTGAAGCTAAGCCACCGCGTTCAGGAAAGACGACAGAGACTGAAGCGAAGGACTGAAAACCTCCCTCCTCCCCTCTCTGCCCTACATTCTGACAGATTTTCTTCTTACCCCGGCTTCAATATGGACTGTTTCGCTACCTGGAATTACTGACCTACATCGCAGTGTGGCTAAATGCTACAGATGCATTTGAGGGCATTTTTGTTATTTTCTTTTTTCCATTCTTAAGACAATAAAGTAAATGCTTGGTTTAACTGTTATTTTGAGCAGTAATGGACTACATTTCATCGGCGGGGATTGCTTCAGTTTTTGACATTAGTTTAGTGTCTTTTCCAACCTTACAAGCAACTTCCATTATCTCTTGTTTTGCGTGAATACCTGTTGGGACCTGGAAATTGTAGCTGGAGATCTGTTCTTAAAATTTGTAGTGGGACGATTGTTGCTTGTACAAACTGGATAATGAGGAGTCTTTTCATCCGGCTGTGAAGGCAACAAAAAACTCAATCTTTCTCTGTTACGTAAAAGTTCATACAATTCATGCAAAATCAAAGATGCTCACATTTTTAAAACAACACATTTTGCTGTTAGATGTCTTAAGCGTGTGGCTCGAGTTCCTGAAGTCTTGTTGCAATACGATTTGTAAGCAACCCCTGGAGACTCAAGAACAGTCAAATTTTGAACAGGGCGTCTTATTTTTGCAGTTTGCTAAAAAAAAGAAGACAAAATCCAGATTTCTTCTAATGTTACTGTTCCATCTCTTTTGATCTCATCACTCCGTAGATACAGTTACATTTGTGCAAACTGCCATATCAGACCTTACTGTACCCACATACAGTAAGGTCTGATAGTGGGTCTCAGGATTTCATTCAGCAGTTGGGGTGATGTCGGCCACCACACTGAGGTCAGTGAGACCCTCCAAACCAGTCATTGTGAATGATGCTTCAGGTAGACGTCTCCAGACTCTTTCACTCCTGTCACATTTCCTCAGTGTGAATCTGCTGCCATCAGTGAAAACAACAAGGTGGTGGATCTCCCAGTTCTGGTGTTCCCCGAAAAATGCCAGTTGAGCCATGCAATGCTGGACTGTAAGCACCGATCGCACTTAAACTTACAGTTTGGTGAAAACAAGCATATGAGTGGCCCTGAAGGTCATTTTGTAGGTTTCCTGGCGGACTTCTCCCATTCCAAATACCAGATATACCAGTTCCACTTCTAAGTTAATGCTTCTATCCAGCTCTCCTCATGTAGTGGGTGATCTGGGTATCTCCACGTATGTGCCATCCTGAAGAAGTTGGACTGTCTGTGCCACATGAATGGGCTGCAGGTGTCATCTTAAGCTACCAGCAGTATCAAGGACATTAGTAACAATACAAAAAAGTACTAGGAGGTATCAGTCAGGAGGGAGAAAGAGAGAGCAGCAGTCCTTGGCCACCATATGCAAATCTGTTTCCTTTTTGGAGCTTGTCTAGTTTTTGCCTCTCAGGTGCACCTGTTGTCAGTTAAATGTGCGTCAAAGGAGTTAAAATTGATTCACAAAGGTTGATATTTCCTAACTGGGTAGATATCCTTGCAGTTTAGCTGACCTGGTGCCATACTGTGAGTTTCATGTGTTACTTGACACGAAACTCCACTTTTTTTCAAGTTTTCTGACACAATAAACTCAGTTTTCTCCATACTAGCCGTATTTATACACACTATTCATAGACGAAACACCCAAACTCCACTGTGCTGCTTACAGATTAGCGTTGGAGGTGAATTTATTCAGAACGTGAGTTGCCTGTGGTCAGTGTTCTCTTCCAGATGAGCAGCGATTCACCGAGAATGTTTAGATTCTGCATGTTTATTTCGCTCTCTTCAATCCACTTTCTCCCCGCTGTGCAGCCAGTTTCCCCTGGGCGCCCGCTAGCTTCATCTGAAAGGAGATGAATGAGGGAGATTTTGTTTTCAACAAGGGCAATCCCTCGCTGACACATCTTTAAAAACTTTCACCAAAAACCTGTCAAGAGGTGCCGGAGGCAGCATCTGTCATCTCTGCGTCGGAGCTAACGGCACTGAATCACAGGGACGTTTACGTCCTTCTGATTTCGCCGAGATGCTTTTCTGTAATGTAAAGATTGTGCAGAATCATTGCAGAGGACTGTGTGCGTGTCAACGAAGCTTTTTCCAGATGCAACTGTGGAGAAGGAAGGGGGGTTGGGGTCTTTTCCTCTTTGTGTTGCTTCGGAGTGATGGAGGTGGAGTGGGTGGATGCGCTGTCATTCAAAAGTGGGGGCGATTCTAAATAGCTAATCTCCATCCTCCACGCTCTTTGAATTCTATCCCATCGCAGCAACTGCTCCGAGTTATATAATATCCAAAAAAGAGGCAGTTTTGATGAGCTCACATGGGGAGAAGTTTGCGCAGTAAATGAAATAATGCATGAAGGCAGCCGTGTGATTCATCTTACATGAAAAGCTGCAGTTTGGGTTTCTGGGTGAACGTGGTCAAGATTCTGATGGGGATTATAGTAATATAATATTAATCACTGTGTGGTTATTTGATGAGATTTAATCCATAAATCCATCAAAACAATATCCACGAAACAAGAGAAGCAGCTAAAATTGCTTTGGTTGGACATAAGACAGTTTAAGAAACGATGATTTTGGCTTGACTTTAGCGGCAGACATGCAACAGAGGAGTATTCCTTTTGTTTAAACACAATGAAGCGCCCTCATTTAATTAGGAAACGTGTATTTACTTCAATTAAAATCCTAATAGGATTCAGTAAATTCAACAACAGCCTCCAAATGGACAGTTTTTCATTAGTTTCTAGGGACATGTCATCAGCATTATAAAAAGAAGCATGATGGAAGATGGCGTGCGTGATGCATTGCAGATCGTGTCTTCGGGGAGGTGTTAATCAATGTGTGTCTTCTAATGGAGTCTGATGTGTGCGATTTCTCAAACGGTGCAGCTGTTTTATGTGCACTCGCTTTCTTAGGTTTGACTGTTTAAGCTTCTACTTGTAACACGGAAGCAGCTCGAAAAATATCCAGTGAGCAGCAGTTCTCTGGGGGAAAATGCCATGTTGTTGCCAGAGGTTAGAGGAGAACGGACAGACTGGAAATGATGGGAAGGGAACAGTAACTTCAACCCAAGATATGCAGATGACCATCTCTGAACGCACACCATGTCAGACTTGAGGCGGATGGGCCAGAGCAGCAGAAGACCACAGCGAGTGTAACTCCTGTCAGCTAAGAACGGGAACACGAGGCTGTGATTGCTGAGTGAGTTCTCAAAAGGTTGCCTGGTCTGACGTTTGGAGGGTAGAGTCAGAATTTGGCATAAACAGATTACACCCTACTATCATTTACTTTCCATTTAAATTCTCAGCCTGGTTTTTGTTCTTGCTCTTTTTTCTATTTCTTTATTCATTTCTCATTTTTCTTCTGCTTTTTTCCACTCAAAACTATGTATAAAATTGAATGTTAACTGCAAATATATGATGAGACCCTAAAAATAACCCTCTACAAACAAGTTTATTAGAGTTGATGTACTCATCAGAAAGCTGCTTTTCTGTAGCTGAGTTCCTCTAAGCCTTCGTAATGGACAGATGAGTGATGTATTTTCCTTTATGGCGTTTAATTATTCAAGCAAAAGTAAAACACCATAACAAGATTGCACACAGCTGCATGACTAATGCGCAGAATCTGCACAGGCTGATTGAAACAGTGCCTTTTTAAGCACTCGTGATTATGATGGTAACTCCTCGGGGTATGCTAAATGATGCTAACCCACTTATGCCATATAGATCTGACAAGCTGGCTATTTGCGGCCAGCGCGTTAGCAACACAGATCCAGAAGTGCCGACACGTTTGTTGCATTATAGAGGATACGAATGTGTTTGGTTATTCAGTCTGGCCTTTTTTTGGCTGCAGTTTCAGAGTCAGTTTGGGATTTCATCAGTTGGTTTGATGTGTCATGTTATGTACATCAAGAAGAGCTTCCACATTACCATAACTTACATCAGAATTAGCTCGGGCTGCTTTTGCAGCTCTACTTTTTCATCTGCACCAGGTCTGTCGAACTCATTTTAGTCTGTGAACCACATATAGTTTTGATAACAAATGTGGGCTGAACCAATAATGCGATTACATAACTTCCCTTCTTTGCATACGGAAAAATTACCAATCATATTTTCACAACAATTTTCAAAACATATGGTGTAGGACAGTGGTGTCCAAATCCAGGCCTCAAAGGCTGCTGTCCTGCAAGTTTTAGATGTGTCCTTGATCCAACACAGCTGATTTAAATGGCTAAATTACCTCCTCAACATGTCTTGAAGTTCTCCAGAGGCCTGGTGATGAACTTATCATTTGATTCAGGTGTGTAGACTCAGAGTGAGACCTGAGGTTTGCCAAGCCTGGCCGAGGAGGCAGCATCGGCCCGCCAAAGGCTCCAATCTGGCCCCTTGGAAGGTTTTGGAGAATGTGAAGGAGGAAATAAACGGCCATTCATATCACACCTAAATAAAAAAGTAATGGATCAACAATTAAATAACAGAACTATCTAGTCTAGTGATTTATGATTTTTACACTGGGTTTTCAGCGCAATGAGCTGTAATTTTACACATGTATTTTTTACAATTTAAGCCCAAAGCAGCATTTCTTTATTATGTGGAAAAACTATAGCACGCCTTAAATGTGTAGTAAAACGTCTTTACACTCTCAGAAAGGGAAGTTTCACTTTACAGGCCTCCTTCATTGCACAGTTTAATTTGACAATCCTGGATGAGATGATTAGCTTTAATCCAGCTTGTTGAATCTTGTATACACTACCCTTGATAATAAGATGACCAATAAAAGGTGGTATATTAATATACGCTTCTGGCCTGACATGAGGAAAGTCTGCATTTACTTTGCTTTTATTGTCTGGAGCCAATATGAAAGGCGTTATTACTTTATACCACCGAGATTTGGATTTATGGTAACATCTCATTGAGGATTTAGCTCATGCCGCTCGACAGTCGACAGTATAATCCGGCGATGACGAAAAGAGGTCGTAAAATACCTGACATGTAAACTAGCACGATGAATAGCTCTGCGAAGTGCAACAAGATTGATAACCCTGATTCAGTCTTTGTTTACCTACATTCAGAGCGGCTGTAAATCAAGAAAAAAGCAGAGCGAAGGATGTGTCTTCTGAAGCTCCCGGCTCAATGTTTCTTCTCTGAACTGGGCGACAGTTTCCTCTTCTGAGTGGCTCCTAAGACTCGGCTCTCTGGTGCACCACAGATCTGTCGACTTTTCTGACCTTCCAGCTCTTAATTACATTCTCCTGGTGTCCCCGGTGGATTCAGCCCCCAATTAAACGACTGAAGTAAAAGCGAATAAAAGTTTGAGTTTTAAATTCAAGTCAATTTGGCCAATGCTGTTAAAAAACAACCCAAAAAACTATTTTATATAAAGCGGTTTACATGTTTCTTTGTTAGTCTGCCAGCTGTGGAGAATCTTTAGCGAGTAACGATCGTTGCTGTTGTCATTCATCAGCGCTCCCGTCGTGCTTCTGCAGTTTGTCAGCCTACATAAAAGCAGCAGACATTCGAGGACGTGTTTGTGTCCCAGTCCTGACCCAAACAGATCTCAAACTTGTTTTCTAATTAATTTGCCTGTGATTCCATTTTCACAGCACTCACTCACATCCCCCGTTTGGGTTCATAATATCCTGTGGGGTGAGACGGGGCAGACTAAAACTGAGGCGCATGCTGAAGCTCTTTGAAGGACGCTGCAGGATCAAAGGCTCTCAAAAAAAAAAAAAAAATTGCAGAGGAATGTCCATATGGATTTTCATTGACCGCCTTAGGACGTCGTTTTCAGCACAGACATCCCACTCGAGCTTGCTCTTACACTTTGTTAAGGTTTCTGGCAGTCTTTCAAGTCTCTGCTCGCCAAATGATCCCCACTAGGAGCTGAAATGTGCAGCCTTTAAACACTGTCCTTGTAGCTTCACTTAAAGAAAAGCACTACTAAAACCAGTTTGTATTTTCCCCTCAAAGAGGCTTTGGGGAGATTGTTTTCCCATCGTTTGCTTCATTTCATCCCCAGTTAACTGCGAGATAGTATTTCGGCAGCGAGGGACTGATATTGTCATGTCAACGTGATGAAACAATGGAGATTGTGCTGCAGATTGGCTCAGGAGTGGGTGGAAGAGATGAGGTTATGTCTTTAGCACGGCTGCTGCAATGAAGTCAATGATAATACCAGCAGTGAACACAATAGCAAGAAGCTCTGGCTTGTGTCGTACTAACTTCGAGTGGGGGGTCCTCCATGAAGGATTCATCTCTGTATGTAGGATCTTAGCCTGCAAGGACTGCTGAGAATCTTTTGTGTAAACACTTTTGTTGAGCATAAAAGTGGATAAAAAAAATAGAGTGGAAATGTAGCCATAAAATATCCAAATATACCACAGTTTCGCTGCTGAAGGACAGCAAGGACAACCTTAAGACCTCGACACAGTTGACCTGTAAAATCTGCACGAATTATCTGAATGTTAAAAGCATTTTTTAGACTCGCCTGTTCTTTTTTGGCCTTTTTCAACTTCATTCAATAGACACAATGAAGAGAGGACAGGAAAGCAGGGGCAAAGACAGAAGACATGCGGCGAAGGACGCAGGTTGGACTCGAACCCGGCCCGGCTGCTCTCAGCCCTTTGGGATGTGATCACCCGCTCAACGCATTGAGCTAAGCTGGCACCCAGGTTTGCTGCTTTTTAATGCAGCTGTTCACACTTTTTTTTTTTTTTTAACTTTTTGGAACTTTTTGGTGCTTTTTCCGAACATCCAATCTGACCAATCAAATGCTGCATTTGGCAATAAGTTTGCTGTGTCTCAAAACACAGAGCAGTACTGAATATCTAATGATGTGGAAATAGTAAAATAAAACTATTTTACCTCAGGCGCACAGCTAGACGCCGCTCCTGGTCAATCAGATCTTTGAAATGATTCCTCTGCCCGCGCAGATGTGGTCCCAGCTCTGCAGCAAGAACTCAAGCTGCCCCGCTGACATCCTGAAATATGTATGAAAGTTTTCAGTTTTTTGTGGTCAGTTTGTAGTCAGGTTCGTATTCACCGAACACCTTTGAACAGGCTTTGGATGCATGCAGGTAAAGTGTCTTTAGAGCTAAAGGGAAACGGGATGTGAACATATCTGACAAACATTTAGCTTTTAAAATAATTTGCACGAATAAACAATGACAGATGCAAAGATTTCTGCTTGCTCTACTAGAAGCCTGAAAAAACTGGTGCTTGCTCTCAAGACATCAGACTGGATAAAATGCTAAAGACTGTCCAAAGAAACGACATTGAACTAGCATTCATATACAGAGATGTGAATCCTTAACAAGATGAAAGACATGAGCCGTTTTTTGGCAATATTGATTCTAAATGAGCAAAAACCTTTATTAGTTATATTTATGTACAAAAACATAAAATTTATGACAGAGCCCAGGTTTTAGATGTGCACAGGGGTTTCACTGCATGGCAGGTATTCCCTAAAGAAGAAAGCCAAGGTGTTTCAGTCTTCCACCACGTCATGTTCACTTATGAGGTCTTCCTTGATTTCACGGCGCTCTCTATGTGCATGTATGTGCTGGCGCGTCTGCTTACTGCTGGCCAGTTGTGAGCAGCCTGCTGATTCAGGCACTGTGAAGCTCAGCTGGAGTTAAATAATCTGCCAGAAAAGTGAGGATTTGGCAGATCAGATGTGTGTATTTGGGAACATCACTTGTTTCGTGTTTTTTCACGTTGTGTGAAAACCATGCAAATGTGTGATCACATGTGAAAAACGCTCCCCCACTGATGTGAATGTCAACCATTCAGAGAGGCTGAAGACAAGCATGTGCGTGAGTGAAGGATCTGCTTGTGAGGCTGGGACTACATGTGTGAGCGACTGTGTGTGTGTGTCCTGAGGGGCTGCGGTCCGTGGAGGTTGATGTGATTTACCTGGACAGTGAGGATGACCTTACTTCTAACCTTACTCTGCTGAGAGAAAGAAATGAAGGCAAAACTCAGACGCTTGTTGTTTGTTGTGAATATTTGCTCTAGGATTACACAGAGACTGATGAGCTCAAATTAAGACATGGAGTGAAGCTGCGATGTTAAATTAGCTGTCAGCTATCAGACTAATTTCATGCTGGAATACAAGTTCTTGAGCACCAAACAGCCCTCAAACTTACAGATAATTAGTTAATTAGTTATTAATGGCACTTTCAAAATCTTGTTTTGGTAAGGAAAATCCCTGCTTGTTTCCAGTTATCAGCACATCTGTTATTAATTGGAATAGATAGAAACAGAAACCAAAGCTGTTTTTACTTTGCTAGGCTGTGGGACATTTTCAGGATAGATGGAAATAACTAATATGTGAGCATAGGGAGAAACGAGAGAGAAATGCAAGCAAGCTGGTTTAAAAGCTACCACATAGGTACATTACACACACGCACAGAGATACACGCTAAGTGCTAAGTAACTTGATCGACCTCTGTCAGTCAAAGTGGCCATGTCCTCGAGTCCAGTATGAAGGTGGATGAGATTTTTAAAAAAAAGCTCTGTTGAGTTGAGCCTAGTCTATAGTGCTCCTCTTGGAAAAACAAATGTGTTTGGCACAATAAAACACCGGGAGAGGTTTAGTAAAGATAAAAAGATTTTTAAAAAGTTACTTTATACCTATTCTGTAAATGTGTTTTGTGATCATCGATGGTATAAAATGTGGATGTAGCATCTGAAGGCCACCAGGTGGCGATAGCCGTGTTTGCAAAAACGCTTCCAGTCCTGTGGACGTCAGTGAGAAAACCGCTTCCTGTCTCGACCTAATGAGTTTATGGGCTCAGTCACTCATGTCGGGTCACACTGAGTAACGTCCATGCTGTGTTTCAAATTGGAAGATGCTCTAATAATGTGCTCGGCGGCTAACAACTTGTCAACCACAAGTCTTTTAATAGTGAGCTCGCTGTTTCACGCCCCCTTCTGGCCACACCCACTGCTCATCAAAATAGCACCTTAGAAACCTGTTAGTGACATCACGGCAGCTATGTCCATGTTTTTAATGTTATGAAGTCAGGAGTGTGCGGGGACTGACTTGCTTTTGGAGCCAGTCTCTAGTGACCACTGTCAAAGCTGCAGTTTTTTAAGAGATCTGATTTTTTAAATTTTTGAGCTAAACTGGTTCCCTGGTTCATTTTTAAGTCCTTGAGTCTGACACTTGATTAAACCTGAAAGTCCCTGCGGTTTGACTCAGAAGCCGTCTCAAAGAGCTGAAGAGGAGGAACTCTGCAGTCTCTGAGGTTTCTGAGACTGCCTCTTGTTGTCATTTAAAATAAGTTGTTTTTGCCATAGAAATAATGGAAAGCAGTGTTAGCTTGATGCAGAGAATGGCTGTCTAAATGACGCAGGCAGCAAAACACAGGGAAATGGCCGACGTGTGCTGCATTCCAATCAGCTATACATCTGTATATCCAAACACACTAATGATGTATTATGGGCCTTAATGAGCCGTGGCACTGATTGTCAAACACGCTCTCGCTCTCTCTTTCTGTGCCAATCAGGTTTTTATTCTCCCCTTTATATCTGGATTAGATTTTATGCACCAGCTGCATCCGTCAACTGGATGTACTCCCAAACAAGCATACACCCACATCCACGTGTGTGTGTGTGTGTGTGTGTGTAGACACAAATAACAATAATAAATCTCATGCCCAACAGCACAGTCACAAAACACAAGAAGCAAACTGAGATCAATTAGTCTAAGTAACACGTGTACTCCACCCCCCATCTCTCACTTACACCTACACCCGATATAAACCAGAGTGCATCGTGTTCACTCTCTCTGTGGTGCCGTTTGATGGCTTTTTCTTCTACATTGTTCCACTTTAACAGTAAATGTTTGATGGGAAAAGCAGTTGAACTGGAAGAGCTTTTTGGTTTTTCTTGCTGAAAATACAAACACGATTTTTTTTGGACGTACTGAAAGCTTCTTGCTTTCATTAAAGTTTCATCAAGCGCGGCCTCTGACAGAGGCAGTGGAGAAAAAGCAAACAAAACGACCGATTGATATGAAAAAAAGACATTTGTGGATGAGACTAACAGAACTTTATAATATTGTTTTGCATGTTTTAGCAGAGCTAGTTAGTTTTTTTTGTTTGGGCCAAAAGATAAATCGGAGCTTTAAGTTTCTCCTCTGCTGCAGCGACTCACACACAGAGCATCCTTCACTTTAACACCCTCAAACTCATCCTCTTAGACACAGTCTTTGTGCAGAGAGCAAACCCAAGCTGTTCCAAACACAGGCGGCTTCAAGACAGCGAGTGCTGCAATCGTTAAAATAACTGCTACAGCAGCGAGAGAAGAATGCAGCCGACACCAACACGCTGCAAGATGCTTTCACACCTGTTTGTTTGGTGTGGTTTAAACTGGCCCCTCAAGTGTTACACCTCTGGTTTGTTTTACACAAGAAAAATCTTAAATGTGGAGTTTGCCAGACAGCTGATCGTGTAGATGGAAGTCTATATGCAAAGCATGTAATATGATGAGCTTCATGTGTTCCACAGTGGTGCCTATTTTTAGCTGGCAATCGGTGATTTAGAAATAAAGAAAAGGAGAAACAGAAAGGAGGAGTAAAAGCAGAGAGCAGGAAACTGGGACAGCGTGCTGGGCTGTGTGTGAAACCAATAAAGCTGTTGACATGTTATACGTTCACAATGCATCAACCATTTGCTTGATCTTCTCTCCGCCACGAGAGGAAGGGAAGGATGAGCGAGGATAAACAAAGAAGAGGCCGTCGATGGAGATCAGAAATAGGCTCCGATTGATCTCCAGGACAGATATATGGGTTACTATTGATCTTCCTCTAAATAGAGCAAACATGGCACTCGTGTCATTACAATCCAACCAGTGGCGTCGCTGTGTGACAGTGATCCAATTTTGAGATTAAATATTAATGCACAAGTCATATCTATCTATCTATCTATCTATATATATATATATATATATATATATATATATATATATATATATATATATATATATATATATAGATAGATAGATAAGATATGTGTATGTGTGATTTCTGTGTCAGCCTACCCATGCAGGCTCTGTGTGCTTGTCTTCCATTCTTGTGGGCAGACACATCCTTCATCCTGCTTTAATTGGCCTGATGTGAATCACTTGATCCAGGGGTGCAGCCACAGTCAGACAGGGCAGGCTTATTAGCCTCCATCAAAGGACCTGTGAACCTTCATCATCTGCTGCTGCAGTACTGTACGTGTCTGCTGCTGAGCCCGTGACCTCTGGACACCAAATCTAACGCTTGATCTTCTGTGTGTGTGTGTTTTTAACTTTGAGTTCTTACAGTAGATGCTGCTTTCACGTAGGATTTCGATGTGTGTCACAGTCTTACATAACATCTTTACTTTGCTGACCAATTAAGTTTTGCACCAAAATCATGCCGTCTTGTAAAAAGTCCCATTTCATTTATGGACATTTTCCTGACATTTCTATTATTAGCGGCGCGACTGCAGATGGATGTAATGCTGGCGAGCCTTCCAAAAGTCTTGTGCAGATGGTCAGTTTAGTTGCGTGTGACTCATGTAGTCAGCGGAGCCAAAACAGCACAGCGCTTCGCAGAACTCGTCCCCTAAAATCGCCTGCCAGCTACAGCTGGAGGGCCTCCAGAAGCTCGCGGCCGAGTCGCAGCATTTGAACATGTTGTACCTGCCAACACGCTCTCCGGATGTCAAGCCCTTCATTCATTATTAGAGAGAAAGAGAGAGCGCTACATCAGCTTTGTCTAATAACTGTACGCATGTCGCCAGCTCTTTATTATCTCATTCGCGGCTCTGTTTAGATCTCAATACCAACATGCATGCCCATTTCTGTATTCATAAAACAAGCAAGAGCACTGCCTAGACTGCATTAAAGCATTAGTGCTGTCTAAAGTCTGAATCCTTATTATCATCCTTCTTTGCTTGATAAAGGGCTAATTATTGTCTAACCTTCACGTACCTGCTTCAGGACTTGCGTCTTCTGTGTGACAACTCTACATCCAGTGTGTGTGTGTGTTTGGATTTTGCCACTAAATTAGTTTTATTAGTGTTCTACCTGTCCAAACCAAATAAAAGAGCGTCTGACAAAAAACATGTGTCAGTGCCCTCAGAGCAGTGATCTTAAATAGCTGCGCAGTGCTTGACATACTCTGTTTTTCTTGTTGTTTTTTGCCTGGATTTTGTCTGTCAAGCTGTCATAGCTTATTTGTGAAGGTTGAGGTGGCTTGCAGGTGTACTTGTAAACAACAACAATAGCACATTCTACACGCATGTTTAGGGTGTGAGGGATTTAGAAGCACCAAGTAGCCCAACAAGCCATTTAATCCCCCCTGACACACACATAAAGACCCCAGTCCTTCACTGGGCAGCTACTTCAGTACTGCTGGTTTGATTTGAAATGCCTCCTTTGCATCCTCCCACTCTTTATTTTGCGCATTCTCAATGTGTTGCTGCTCGTGACGCATCAGGATTTCACAAGATTTCCATCATCACGTGAAAATGATAAGCAGCAGACGACTCATCTATCAGACATCCTTTCCAGCTGATACTGGTATTAAAAACAACCCACAGTTCTGCACATATGTCACACTCTCTGTCTGTCCTCTCTGTGTGCCTCTTAGAGGTGGGCCGATCGATCCAGATATCGATAGTATTGATACTGACGCTGGTATCGGTCTCAGATCGATACTAGCGTGATGAGATGGATTCTTTGTTTCTGTCCTCCAAGTTCACTCTGTAGCCTGCTGATTTATGTTAAACTAATTTTTGGGAAATCAAAAAATATACCTCAAACATGCACTATGAAAAATGTGTTGACTGTCACATTTATTTTATTTATAGCCTATAGCACATTTAAACAACAGAAGTTGAGCCAAAGTGCCGTAGAGACGCCCACATTTATATTCCAGGTCCCCAAAACCCCAGACACGAAAAGCTGATGTAGCTGAAAGATGTGTTTTTTTTGTGTAAAGTAATTGTGGAAAAAAAATCACAGTGATTCAGTGTCCATTAAAATTAGATCAAATTTTGAAAATCAGTGATGATTCATCACATGAGTCATACCACACTGCTCTACCCTACATGAACTCCCTTGATAGAGTAAAAGTACCGGTATTGTATCGGCAGTACTGGCCCTATGTTTACTTGGTATCGGACTGATACCGAAATCTGCAGTATCGCACAGCACCAGTGCCTCTGTTTTCAGGAGGGGGGGAAGGGAGCCGTGCGATCAGTATTGATCTCAGAAAGCTCCCAGGCAAATTTATCTGTATTACATCTGTGATGTGTTAGCGTGAGTGCAGGCTTGGCCTCAAAAAGGAGGTTTGTGGGCCGTTTGGCAGGTTTCAAAAACGGAGAATAAACAGAGTTCCCCTGTTGAGTTTTGACTCACATAACATATCTACATTCAGCCAGCTGAGTTCAGTGGTAATTAGTCAATCCGGTCTCACACACGCACACGCACACACACGCACACAGGTAGAGATGTTTAAACACACTGGAAGCAGCTTTAAATGACATATCACACTAACAGCATCAGCTGACACACAGTTTACATCACACCCACTGACAGTAGGTCATGTGACACTGCTTTGTTGTTGGTGTACTGCTGCAGCTGTTGACTGGGAGCCAAAGCAATATTTTTTTGTGTGTATTACACTTCTCTTCTCTCTTTCTGTTCCTTGTTTCTTTTCTATTTGATTTAAATATAAAGTGAGTATTTTAGGAGGCAACGCAGTACAAAAATAATTCCACATGAAGATGCAAAAACAACACAGCATATGAACGTGTTCCTGTAAAATATGCCCCAGTTTGTTTGTTGAGCAACACAGAAGTGTTTGAAAATGCTGCCCTCGTGTGTCTGTTATCAGAAATGCACCTTTGTGATGTCCTGAAACGTGTTTTATGTTTCAGGTTATGGACACACTTTCTAAACTCTCCCACACTGTGATTGTACAACAGACTGGAATCAGGTATGTGGAAGTGAAATGTTTTAATACAAAACAATGCATTTCTTTCATTGCATCTTGTGATCTTAGTAGTGAACAATAAAATCTAATGTAATGGATGCATTATACTGCCACTGGAAGCTTGTGAGGCATTTTAATCCTAAAACATGGACTGCTTTCTCCTCTCAGGCCCTTTCCAACAGAGGACAGTGTTGAAGATGAGGACATCTACAACCACCTGGAGGACCTCATAGAGTATGCTCTCCACCCTTTTGTTTCCAGCCATATCCTTAAGAACATTTTAAGATGGATTTCTAATACACATGTTACATTTTAAAAAGTCAGCAACCTTGTGAGTCTTTATGTGCACATGTGTGTGTCATTATGGCACGCTGAGTAAATGTAAAATGAGCATTCTCCAACAAAAAGGGGTTTCTGAGCTCTTTTGCAGATGTTTACACGTCTTTCCGGATGTGTGCAGACAGCTTTTGTCAGCATAGCTGCACAAGATGCAGTCATTAAACCTTTCACATGTCAAGATGCAGTCTGGGGTCTGACAGCTCACCGCTGTGATCCCATTGCACCGCAGTCTCTCTACTTTAGTGTTCGGCTTCCTCGACTCTTAAAACTCTCCACGCCTGTGAGGATAAAGCTGCCATTTGTTCCCTGGGTGTTGTCTGGAAGGCAGCCGTTTTCAGCATCAACTCGCCCCGCTCTTTTCCTTAGTTAGCCACAAGTGGGGTGTGTGGGACTGTGAATTAATCATTTGTTGTTCAAGCCCTGCTCTGCAGACACCTGTTAGCTTAGCAGATTTAAATGACAGATTTTTCTGTCTAAAAATACCCTTTAAAGTTCATAGAGAGGGTGTTAGCTATACTGCGTGCAACCAATGTAGGTCGGTCGGTGTTCGATACCAACTAAAACCAACCTTTTTTTCACCTTTGGAAATAAAGCAGGGACAAAATAATAACATGACATAATCCTCCTCCGTTGCAGACAGAATGTCTGGCACAGTCTCATTCATAGGCCTTCATCTAAATGCAGCTGTAGGACTATTGACTCTGGTCTATCTGATATGGATTTTTGAATGCATTTTTGTTTAGACTGAATGCGTCAGATGCCAATTCATGGACAGATTTTTTTGTCCCTTCTCTGTTTTTCCAGTTCATAGCTCATAACACTGCAGTTTGCTGTCTGTTTCTGATCAGAAATACTGGCACTTGCATGGTAATTGAAGTCAGCAGAGAGACATAATCCTACAGCAGAAATGCTGTTGGAAACCTTTACAGTAACACAGTGGTTTGGCCCGTGTTTAACGCTGACAGCTCCTACAGAAGGAAGCGGCACACTAAGAGTAGTGACAGCAAAACAGTGGCTTGATAGCAGCCAGCACGGGAGGTTTGATGTGTCAGCCTGGATCTCACTGAACTGAGCCACATTCTCCCATCTGCTCAGCGTTTAGCAGCCATATAACGGACACAACAGAAACACGCGCACGCCGTTCCACACAACAAGAGGTTTCATTTCATTTGGGTTTTTTTTAGCCAAGCATACAATGTTGTTGCCCATCTAGAACCAAAATAAAGCTTTATATGTGCAAAGCATTTAGGATTAAGAGCAAATTCTTCTCTCTCATCACTGGAGATTTCATCTGTTCTAATCTGTTTTAATGTGCAAGGCTAACAAAGTGTTTAAATTCACTGCACTAATTTTTGAAGAGATAGTATAAGTTACAAGTAATAGCATTATTTCTCTGTATTCTAGATATCTAGTAATGCCCACTAAAACACTAAAATTGAAATAGACTAGCTTGGCTATTAGCTATGAAGCTTTATGCTAGGCTGTTAGCTATCAGTCTTTGTACTAGACTATTAACCAAAACCTAGCATGAAAAAATTAGTTGGTTTTTTTACTACTACTTACTACTGTTTCTTAACAAAAGTAACAAAATCCCTCACACAAAAGCTGCTAATAAAACAGGAAGTGCAGCTTAGCATTTACATATTTTGTTTATGGTAAAGATGAATTAAAGTAGATTAGATTATTTCGACCTATATCTTCTTTTTACGATAACGTCAAGCTAAGCTGTCTTTCTCTATCATATTGAGACTGAGAAATAGTCTCTCACTCAGAGAAACAAGGTTACAACGTAACCTTATGTTCTGTAGCTCCTTTGTTAGCTTACAGAGGCCCACTTTACCCTCAAGTCCTAAATGAATTTTGACACATTGTCTCGTCTCTGTTTGAGTTATTGCCCTTTTCTATAAGACATGACAATAATACATTAGGTGAAGCAGAGCAGCAAACCACAGAGAGAAATATTTTTTTTCCTTTATGGTCCACCACCTATGCTGTAGATCTCTTATCCTTGACCTCACCTCCTGCTCCTTACCCTAATAAAACATGCTAATTGTTTACGTCCAATTATCCCCTTAGGTTTCTTTGAACTTGGGAACATTTGGTTCTAAAATAAATGTATGAAAAGTAAAGAAGACGCACACAAACACTGAGTCACATCATGTTAGCCCACCTGCTAAGGCTGCAGTAATTGGCTCCGATGTGAGCAGTCAGAACAGGCTGGTGGCGTCACACATAAAAGTCTTTTCTTGTCTGCGTGTTCCTCAGCCACTTTCACAGCAAGGGATTAAGTTTTGTCCCCTTCTAACAAGATTTGTAGTGTGGTATTAAAATCCACATCTGTAAAACCAGAACCGTGTGTGCTTGTCAAGAGAAGTGAAAACCATTTCATCCCACTCACTCAGGATCAAACAGCAGCGTGATGTAATGCAGTGTCACTGCCTTATTCTTTCATTTGTCCTGCAGTGAGAATGGAGTGGAGGATGAGGAGGACCTTTATGACTGTGTGTACGATGACGAAGAAGGCGGCGAGATCTACGAGGACCTGATGAAGACAGAAGCTGTCCCTCCTCCGGTTTGTCCACCTCTGTAACTTCACTTGAAAATGTGTTTTTTTGTTCTTGTTGTCAAAGACTGGAAAGAAAGACTGGTGAAAGAAGTGATGCTACCATCATATCTGACGTCTTAGGCCAGGGGTGGGGAACTCCAGGGCTCAAGGGCAGGTTTTAGATATCACCCTGGGTCAACACACCCTAATCAAATGACTAGTTCATTACCAGGCCTCTGGAAAACTTCAAGACATGTTGAGGACGTAATGTAGCAATTTAAATCAGCTGTGTTGGATCAAGGACTCATCTAAAACCTGCAGGAGACCAGCCCTTGAGGCCTGGAGTTCCCCCACCCCTGTCTTAGGTGATGGGATCAGACATGGATGGCACTTCCCTACTTGCGTCTCCAAGTGTTCAGCTGACCACTTGTGATCTTATTTTAAGCTCAAGGAATGTTTTGTGGGCAGTTTCAGGCAAAATGTAATGCAATGTGTGGTTTGTAAAAGCATTGGGGACAGTATGGAAAAATAACACCACATCCTGCACCGATGGCATATTTTTTTTGTTGGTTCTTGTTTGGAAACCATTTAAAACATTAGTCATTGCAATAAAAATGAAATGCTCAGAATGTGGTATCTGTTTGAGAAAATATAGTTTGAGAAATTGAACTGTTTTGAATTCTGAATGGACGTTTGATTATGTGGAGCTGGTCTTCATTGCTTTGTGGTTTCCATGAAACTTGGAATTGAAAATTTACAAAATAAAAATTGGCCTTCTTTTATCTTTCCATCTGAAATATCCTTCAAAAGAGTTCTTCTGAAACTTGGCAAACTTGAACAAAAGCACTGAAAGAAAGTCAGATGAACCTTGGTGCCAAAGCAGATTCTGAATGCCTTTAAAATGCTGTTTAAATTTCAAATATACATTTTTTAAATTTAAGTGATTATTTATCAATGTATCTATTCAAGTGCATAATGTGTGCGTGTGTGCGTAGGCGTTCCAGAAGCAAGCAGAGACTGACATCAGGAGTTGCTGCTTGACAGAGATCAAGCAGACAGAGGAGAAATACACTGAGACCCTGGAGTCTATAGAGAAGGTACACACTGGCTGACTGGTGGTTGTCATTGTGCAGCCCAGGCTTCCTCACATTGCTACGTGCTGACTGAAATTTTAAGCAGGTAATCTCATCTGCATCCCATGCTGAGTTTGTACGCTGGCGATACTTGGAAACATCGTCTCGTTGAAGTAATCAGAATTATAACTGCCAGTTATTGTGATTTGGTTACATCTCAGAAGTAAAAAAGCGGCCCCCGATCACAGGTTTAGTGTGACATGACTGAATTAGTTTGAAGCTGCGGGCCCTCCAGAGTTCTCTATTAAACCTGCTGAGCGAGTGTGTCTCAGTTAGCTTGAGTGACGAGTACTTACCCACAAAGCTGTTGTGAAAGAACATAGGATGAAGCGCTTTTGGACATCTTTCACTAATATCCAGGTTGCCAGCACTGTTTCATAAATTGGTGTCAGGCTAACTAACTTTATTTCATTAGGTGGAAGTATTATCGCTCTGTTTCACTTTACGAAGGATGACTGGAAATCAATTTGGCCTCTTTATCACCTTCAATATGAGAAACTGTGAAACTGTAATGACCTCTTTTCGGGTGTAATGGAAACAAAAAAAAGCGGTGTAACACTCCGCACACCCAGAGAAAGAAGCGAGGTGAAGGATATATTTATATTTTTGAAATTAGCCGTGAGTAAAATGTAATCCCAGCACTCCTTCCAACAAACGCCCTAACAGAGAGCTCTGAGAGCAGCCGCTCGCCTGTGGATGTGTTCCACCTTACCCGGCACTTTTTACAGGACTGTCTTGGACTACTTGTCTTCTACCTCTTGTGTACGTTCACGTCTGCTAAAAGACCTCGCCTGATTTCCCAGAGGAGCGCCTCAGTAGATGACTTTCGATATGAAGTGGATGGTGGAATTTAGTTTGTGCTCGCCCGCTCCTTTGAAATGTAGAGGTGACTACACTGTGGGAGTTTTCTGAGAGGAAATCATTAAATTGCAAACTCTGAAAATGAGATTATTGTCGTGACCCAGACGCTCCTGCTTGTTTTCGCTGACTGCAGCTCTTTGCAACTTAGCCCTATAATATAATAGCGTCTCACGCAAAATGACTTTCCCACTCTTACTCTAGAGGAACGAGGCTCTTTCTCTTCATTCATTCCCTCTCTGTGTTTCTCTCCTGCAGCACTTTATGATTCCCCTCAACACGTTCTTGTCCCCAGCTGAGATGGAGAAGGTGTTTGTGAATATTCCGGTAAGTCAACGCCTTTGGAAGCGGTCTTTTTCCCCACCGACTGTCACAATAGGAGGAATGTAGAAGTGTAAAGAATGGAAGGAATGATGGCTTAGCTTCACACCTACATGGCAAAATTCAATAAAAAAAAGATTTTAAACCTTTTTTAAATGTGCATTAAATTAACATTACAAAGAGACTACTACTACTATTTAAGAGCCTTAACTGTCCAAAAACAGGTCACTGCTTTGTGTTGCATGCTAACATGCTAACATACTGACATCAAATATGCTGACTGATTGATTTACGTTCACTGTTTGACTGTGAAATGCTAACAGTGACCAGAAAGTAGCAAGAACACCTCAAGATAATAGCAGTGTCTTTAGTTTTTAGGTAGGTTTGCAAAGGGAACATGATATCAGTTTTGCTGCAGGCCTATACAATCAAAAAAAACAAAACGTTTTTTTTTTTAACCTCAATAAACATGAAGCATGAAAATTAAATGAAATTAGTTAAAGTCAGAATTTTGGTCAAAGATTCTTATTGTGTGTTGACATATTTGAGGGCGGTACCTCAACATTTAGTGAGCTGTGATGAGCATTTCTAATGATTTTCTTAGTCATAGATCATTAATGGAGTTCTTGGAATGATCTGTAGCTTAGGGGAAAGAAATTGTTAGATGCAGGAGTTTAATGATCAGCACTGAAGATTTGCTCTTGTTGTTGTTCAGGACCTGGTTAAAGTCCACAAGTGTTTACTGCTGGAAATCCAAGATTCAGTCCACCACAGAAGTGCCCAGAACCTTTACCAGATCTTCATCACTTTCAAAGAGAGGTGCACACGGGGAACTTTATCTAAAAACATTGTAGTTTATTGTGTTTAGTGTTTTATGTAATCCTTTAACAGTTCTGTAAAGCTCTTATAATTCTTTCTGTACATCCAAGAAGCTGCAAACTTTTATGTATATGCTGTGTTATGACAGGTTTCTGTGTGTTGTGTGTAAACAGTGTGTAGGTGTGAACCTATGTATCGCACCTAAGATCATCACTGTGAAGACTGAGAAAACATTTAAAGTCCTACATGTTGTGTTTAGACTTCTTTCCAGTCCTGCTGTAGTTTCTTCACTTGTCAAATCTACCCCAGGTTGTTGATCTATGGGAAATACTGCAGCCATGTGGAGACAGCCATCGCCACCCTCGATGACATCAGCAAAAACAGAGAAGACGTACGCATGAAGCTAGAGGTAAATAGTTTTGTGCTCTTCTTAAAGAAGGATGAGTGAGTGGTTATTGTGCACTGCAGTGGAAGCTGTTTGCTTCCACAGCTTCTCAGGATGGTCAGACTACGCCCTCAAGTGTCTACCTGAGACATTGCCGGTGATGACACTGCAGCTGGAAGCAGAAATTACTCTAAAAAGCTGTGATGCTCGAGTTTGCTTGCATTTGCTTCTAGAAAGTAAAATAAAACCATTTTTTCAAAGTGATTTTAGTATTTTATTGATCCTTGTCTTTGTGCAGGAATGCTCAAAAAGAGCCAACTATGGCAAGTTCACGCTGAGAGATCTGCTAGTGGTTCCTATGCAGCGAGTCTTGAAGTATCACCTCCTCCTGCAGGTACTGTACTCCGTCCTAGTGCGTCCTCGCTTGTAAATCTCAGCCCAAGTTTTCTTGAACAAACCTTTGAACCCTTTGCAGTAAACATTTATAGTGTTTAAAATATGTTTTATTTTTGTATCACGTAGATGACATCAGGCCCTCACACAGCATCTTGCTGTCTGTAGACCATCAGAGTTAATATTTTTTTAAACCTGGACTGGCCTATAAATACATTTTAAATGTGTATCCCTGGAGATTAAGATACTTTTCTATGTCTGTGTCATCTTTGCTTTGTGTCACTCACTTTGTTAAATAGGCAGAATGATAAGGCGAGGATGCAGTTTGTGGTATAATGTATGGGATAAAAGAGACATGAAAAGATGCTATAACTCACAAATGATTGCGGATTGTCTAATTGAGCGTCCTCTTATTTCTACCTAAGCTCCTGCTTCACAGCTGCACAGTTACTGTTCTCATGGATGACTTTGTAAGCGACAGGGAGTTCACCGAGTTTACAGCTGCATCCCTGTGACCGAGAGAGAGAGAAGTTTGTTTCCTTCTCGATTATAAAATCAGTTTATAAGCAAGTGGACTCCCTGACACTACTCCTTGCAACCACCAGAGGCAGTGTTGACCACATTTTCTCTTTTGCTCCCCTCCTCTTTGCCTTCACTGCTCAGGCTCCGGGGCTCTTCTCTGCTCCTGTAGCTCCTTGATGACTGCGAGTCTCAAACGACCCGCACGTAATTGTCATCTGATGGAGACAATCAAGGAGGCGGTGAGAGAAAATAGATAAAGTGAAGTAGGGACTGAAAGGGAGAGCGGCAGACAGAACAAGATAAATAAGCAGCGAGACGAACAAACAGAAAGGGGAAGTATTATTTTGAACCGCTGGAAGCTCGGCCAGAGTCAGCGACAAGTTACTAATGTGTCACCGAAAACATTCCCCATTTGGGCCTTTTTAATCATCCAAAACCTTGCCATCCTTGTCTTTTATAATACATTTTGAATGGACCACATATAATGGCCTGTTGAGTTTTTCAATTATTTTCATTTGGACATATTTGACACATTTTACACAATCCCAGAGACAAACCAGTTGTGTTGCAGGGAAGAGTATGCATAAATGTGTGACAGTTAACAATGTCTCCATCATGCTTTCTCCTCTCTTCATGATAGCTGTGTGTGTGCACGTGTTGAATCTATGAGGAGGGTTTATATAGAAAAGCAATTAATATTATAGTCATCTGTGCGTCTGCAGCTGGATGACAGCAAAGTCGACGCGTGCGCTGCTTCTTTCACTTCGAAGCGCTCATTTACTCCTTTTCTTCAGGCAGAAATGTGCTTATTCCAACAGGGTTCCATAAAAAGCAACAAGAAAGTAGCGCCAAAAATAAAAAATATATATCTGTAGGAACAAAGTGATTCTGTTTGTGTCAACATGGGCTGAGATCCCCTCGGAACAGCCGGGTAATAGCTAGCTGCAGCGAATAAAGCATCCGCTGAGTTACTTTCCCACACGGTGACAGCCAGAATCTGTACAACTAATGTCTTGTCACTTCCTCTCGCTCCCCGAGTACCTCTCTTAGCTGGTTTCTTTCTCTCTTTTTTTCTCATCAATCTCTTGCTCTTTCATCTTCGCTGCCTCCGCTCATCACGGGCCCCCTCCCGCTGTACCTGCAGCGACACGATTCCCTGAATGAGTCCATCGTGCACGGGCCCCCGATATCAGTGTGACCACACCCTTACTGTGTATCTCGGGGGCTGCGTGGAGGTGGGAGCAAGCCTTGATAAATAGGCCTCTGTCGTCTTGCTAGTGATAATAATGCCCAGGTCGAGCTTGACTGACACCGGGGATTTCAGCAGCGCCGAGCGGACACATATATCTCCCTTAGCGGCTCAGTGTGTGTGGACACAGTGGGTGTGCGCCCGTGTGAAGGACATGCATGGCATCCTTCCTTATCCTCTGCCGCCGAGGTCTAGATGTCTTGTTTACGCTGCGGCGAGGCACCGCCAAGCAATTTCAGATACTTACTTGCGCACACACTCCTGCAATAGATGAGTGCACACATACGCAGTATCTGATTCACTTCCACAGCGGCCGTTTTCCTGTCATATCTGGAAAGCTAAAGCCTCCAGTCCACGTGTGGCGTGCGGCATGTGTATATCTCATGTAACCCTTGTTTTATGATTCACTGCCTTTCCCTCCTTTTCACATTTTATCTACTTTGTGTTTGTGGTTTGTTTTTTTTGTCCAACAGGAGCTTGTGAAACACACCCACGATGGCACTGAGAAGACGAATTTGCGGACCGCCTTAGATGCAATGAAGGTACGTTTTCTTTTCATATGCTCTTATCCTTGGGTGCACTGAAGGTCCAGAACAGGGCCATTCACCCAAAACGTACAAAAACGAATCCTGAAAATGAAAGAGAAATAAGAGTTTTAAAAAGGTAAGTGCAGACAAAGCTACATGGGCTCTTTTGATGAGAAATGATGAGGCTTCAGTATAAGCCTGAACAGTAGGCGGATGAAATGAAGGACCAGATATCTGGTCCTTCAGTTCATCTGCTGTTTCCACTTTCAAAGTAAATGACAATCGGAAGCAGATTGGCTCAAGACTCAAGCCCAGTACTGAATGCAGATGAAGAAATACATACCCCCAACACTAGTTTCACAGAACAACCCATCAAGAGCTAATAAAATGTACAAAAAAACAGCTCATATCAGAAAATGTTATTTTGATTTTACTTCACATTGTACTCAAAATTCCTTCTGGTAAGAAACACAGTGCGTCCATGTTTGTTTAGGGTACCTGACATGATAATTGTGTTTTGAGAGCTGAAGGTGGTCGTTAGAAACACGAAGAAAAACACTTCAGAATATAATTGCCTAGTTTGTTCATGTGTTTTGGGGACTCTGGTTCCATTGTAAACAATAAACGCAGCTTTGTTTTGTGTGTTTTGTACCTCAGGGGTCACCATATAATATCTAATAAAGTTACCATAAAAAGTTCCACTTCATTTCACTTGCTCAACTTTTTATAACTGCAGATAAATAAAGAAGCCTTCAGTGAATGCAGTGTTTAGTCCTAATTTTGTAACCCTGAAAATCTGTTCAGTAAAGCTGAACGCTCAGCTTAATTAAAGTCAAGTTTATTTCATTGCACAAGATCTTTTTGGAACAGAGAGATATAAAACTGCACATAAAAGAAACAAACTCCTCGGCACAGCTGGATACTCTGTACCGTATGTAAGTAAGTTAAAAGATGCTTCTTTGTTTTCCTTTGTGTGTGCATGTGTGTGTGTGCATGTGTGTGTGTGTGTGTGTAGGATTTGGCGCAGTATGTTAACGAAGTCAAGAGGGACAACGAGACATTGCGAGAAATAGATCAGTACCAGAAATCCATTGAAAATCTGGTAGGGTACAGCTTTCTTTGAGATAATGACTGACAGCTTTTCAGAATGTCTTTCCTCCAGATAACCTTCATTTTTCTCGCCTGCAGAATCAGCGTCTGAGTAACTACGGGAGACCCAAAGTTGACGGGGAAGTACGGGTGGCCTCGGTGGACAAACGAGCCAAGCAGGACAGGTGAGATGCCGCGAATGGCTGGATGACTGCAGTCGAAATGGAATCAGGTGTTACGCTTGTTGTTTCAGACTAAACCTGTGAGATTTGTGCAAACTGAAGCCAGTGAAGTATTATTACTCAGTTAATACAAAGCACATGCTATGAGCATTTAGCTTATGCTGTTGTTCTTTAGGAGCTTAACAATAACATTGAACCAGTCATATAGATGAAACTGGGCTGGGCGTCTTTTTCCATTAGAGAGATTTTGTATTGTTAGCTACGCCTTGAAACTTAAATTTGCCTGTTAAAATAACAGCCAGCCTGAGAGTCTCTGCAAAGCCATTACAGGAACTGCAGAAGCCGACTGCTTCCAAATGCACTACTTTACAAAAGTCTCGTGTCACCCCTCATTTCTTTATATTTTGCTTCCAAGGAGCCAGACTTTCTTTTGTCTTGAGTAATAGTTCTCCAGGCCTTGTCACTCAGTCCAGTCCTTGTACCTGAACATTTTCACAGGAATGTTTTTTTGCTTTATTTGTTAAACCACTTAACACTGACCTGCGAACAATTCAAGCATAAAAAGGGCACTTCACCCAAGAGATGAACCAGCGTTGTGTCAACACAAAGCAGACACCCTAGCAAAGAACCAGTTTTAAAAACATGGATTTTTTTCTGATTCCTTTAGTTGATACTGTGAATCAGTTGAGTCGGTCTGACAGACATGAAATAGTATTTCAGTGACAACAAACTGACTCCCAAAGAGTTGTTAGCTAAAAAGGTGGCATACCTCAGCATGATGTGCAGCATGTCTTTAAAAATAGAGTGGTACCTGCACAAACTACTACCTACAGCACATGAACGGTATCTGAAAATCTTGCAAAAATCTAGAAAGTAAAGGCCTGACACTAGACCTGAAGGATATATCCGGTCCTTTGTCTCATCAGAAATGGTCTCAGTGAAAGGGTGGCTGTCAAGAAGCCATTCTTAAGGAGGAGAAACAGGGAGAAGAGGCTGAGATATGCCAGAATACACATATGTCTGTGAAGGTTCTCAGTCATCCAGGTCATCGTAGTCTAAGGAGCTTGGAAAGAAAAGCGTCTGGACTTCTTTAAGTTGCTTGAAGACGTTTCACCTCTCATCCGAGAAGCTTCTTCAGTTCTAATTCACCCGTTTTCACACCTTGGCTCATGTGATTAGGTAGAAGATCATCAAAGAGAGTTCAGTCTGTGTTGAAGAATAAAGGTGGTCATACCAAATATTGACCTTCAAGCTTGTTAGAATCATAAAAATCACTTTTTGCCTTAAATACTGAATTTGACATAACTCCTCGGTGTGAATAACATGAACTATTAAGTGAGATGTGCTTGAATTTACTGGAACATTTTTGGATTGCAGGCACATCTTCCTGTTTGACGCTGCGGTCATTGTTTGTAAGCGGCGAGGAGACAACTACGAGATGAAAGAAGTGATCGACTTGCACCTCTTCAAAGTCACCAACAATCCCACGTCGGACAAAGAGAACCGAAAGGTCTGTGCACACACAGACACGAACAGTCAATAAATATGTCTAAGATGCATTTACTGAATTTGTATCATTATTAAATAGTAAACAATCGTGCTTTAGCTTTAGCTTCTTACTTTAGCTTTGCTGTTGGTGTGAGTGTGTTCACACACACACACTGGCATGTCACGTGTAGCTGACAGCAGACAGGTGTAGTGAATCGATATTAATCGAGTTGATGACAAACGTTATGTTACTGCAGGTGTAATAAAAGCTTCCCATGTGTTACACCAAACAAAACAAGAGAGAGAGAGGCCAATAGGGAAATCATTAGAGCTTTCAAATCTTGTCAACTTGCTTGACCACAGCGTGCGCTTAAATGAAAAACTACCGCAAACATATGAAGGAGAACCATTGGTATCGTAGGTGTGAAAATGCCTCCAAACCACAAACCTCTTAATGTTACCTCGCTATGTGAGCTCTCCCACTAACACGTGGTGCATTGCTGCTTAGCAAACACAGAATACAGAACTGACGAATAGATCGGCCCCCTTTTGTCAGAGACTGTATCAAGCTTTGTGAGTCTGGACTGAACCAGTATCTGATCCAAATATTGAATTGGTAAATCACTAGCAATGAGCTGAACCTGGATCTATATGGGCATCTGCTGCAGGCGCAACACAGTCACAAAGTGCAGAAATTACAGCTTGTAAAGCAGTGTGGCTCTAATGATTTCAAGAAATCTGAATAAGAAAAGCTTTCACAGAGTGGAAAGCTGAAGGGCCCATAAAGAGCTGATGTGGGATCCTAGTCTAGCTGTCACAGGGCAAGAGGCAGGGTGCACACTGGACAGGTCACCACTCTGTCACAGGGCTAACGCAGAGAGCGAGGCAGCTGCATGCTCACATGCACAACCTTGCACTGTTTCCTGTTAAAAGGGTGTTTTTCCTTCCCACTGTCACCAAGTACCTGCTCACAGGGGGTCATCTGATTATTGTAGGTTCTTTACCTTACAAAATAAAGTGTCTTGAGGCAACTGTTGAACTAAATTGAATGAATAGTGTTGGATGAAGGCACAGAGCGAACGTGCAAACTTCACACAGAAAGGCTCCAGCCAGTGGATTCAAACCCAGGCCCTTCTTTGGCATCAGCCATACTTTTCTAAAATCTTTGAACAATAATAATAAAAGTATGTGGTTATAAATAGGGACAAGAGGTAAACGTGATTTTAAATGAGGTTTTTGCAGAGCCAAAATAACACCGGGCTGTTTTGTTGCAGACATTCGGATTTGTCATGTCTCAATAAAACACAGGTAACTGAGAATCTTTGTACGCATGACTCTATACTACATAATGTTAATTAATACTATTAGATGTTAGGTGTACTTATGCTTGACAGGCGTTCAGTGTAAGAAAGAGCTGGCTGTTGAATGACCTCCAGTAGTGTTTAATGGTATTTGAGAAGCAGTTAAATATCAGGTCAGGGAACTGGGAAAGTGAACAAATACATAGAAGAACTGTGCATCACATCACATATACCAATCACTCAGGAGTAATACAGTAAACACAATGGTGCATCAATATTGAGAAGATGTGTTCAGATTTTATTATGTAAAGACATGAGGAATTTTATAATGTTGTAGAACATGGCCAGGCGCGGACCCCCCCACACTGCTCATGAATAAGTCTCTCAGGTGAATTCAGCTAGCATGTACCTGCCAAGGAACATGCTTTTCTACTTTCAGGAAAGATATTGGCATTTCTCAGTCCTTTTTTTTCTTTTTGTTTTATCTTTCTTTGGTTCCAAAAGAAGTAACTCTATTCCACTTTTGGCAAGGCCACAGTGGTGATGTTGTACCACAGACACGCGGAAACATTAGCCACAATTCAATCAAGCTGTCAAAAATGAACCAACGCTGGCATTTTCTGTCTCTACCAGCCGCACAGGGTTTATTCCTCACAGCTGCACAAAAACAAGCGTGTTAAGCGCTTTAAAAACTGGTTGATTAGGCTGGAGACTGACTTGTGGAAGAAAATGTCAGTCAACTTCTTTGACCTGACACATCACAGCTGACAGAGAAGTATGATTGTGACTAAGTCCCGTTGAAGCCGCACTGATCCGCTTCATTAACTGAATAAGAAAATATGCCCTGAACATTTAGCTTTTAATTTTATGGCGTGTTATCATCTTTCAGAAAGCAATAACCCACTTTAAGCTGTGAGTTACAGTGATTTTATAACAGCTAAAAAGAGCTTTAGATGACATTTAATTTCACCCAGGGCTCCGTGCCATCGAGTCTGTCCTAGCTCGACTTCATTCTACATTGTGGCTTTTCTGCTGCTGTAATAGACGACGTGAAAAAGTAATAAAATAATAACAAAACTTGCTTATTATTGTGCTGTAAAACAAAACAGAACAAAACAACAATCTGATATAACAACCAGTCAGCTATAATGGAGGCAAGTCTTGCACTGTTGAGCCCATTATCGCCTCTTTACGACTGAGTCAGCAAAGCTCCGAAACCGCGTTGGACTCCTGACAAACCAATTAACAGCGCTAGTTCTGCATAATGAGGCGCCATAACAATTTATCAGTTAAATGCGAGTTCACAAAATTGACTCAACTTGCTTCTTCACAGCTATTTTCTAACCACCTGTAACAGCAACCTCTCCGCCCTGGTGCTGCCGTCTGTGCCGCGAGTCCCTGAATGTGCTGCTTAAATAGGTTCTGTGCAAAAAATCTTTCCAGCTCGCGACATAAACAATGAAATAATCAGCTGCAAAGAATCTTTCTTAAATAATTTGGTGCACGCTTATTCCAGCACATGTTTTACATTGTCTTGTTCATTTGCAAGGATCACACTGACACAGTGTCAGACTACAGCAGTCTGCCTCCTCCCAGATGGTGTTATCATTAAACCTCGCTTTGGGCCTGACTACACACAAACACACGGTGAATACTAAATGCCAAGTGGGGGAAATATTGCCAATCATAATGAGGAATGATATCTAAGGCGTTCCAAGAAACAGTGATTTGGGTAATAATGATGCTGTAAATAGCAGACATTAGGAAGCTTAGACCCATATGGGTTTATATGGTTATATTTTATGAAACTTACAGCCAACTCTGCGTCATTCACCTCTGACTTGATGGATATAAAGCAGTTTGTTTGATTACATATTTATGTTTGAGATGATGGAGGTGACAGTGGTGTCTGAGGGAAGTGGCAATAAGAACCTCCATCAAACCAGCGGCATTTATGTGCAAGTCATCTGGAGGTAAAAGAGTCTTAAACTCCTTTAACTCATAAGCCAAATGCAAACAACAATAAGAAAACTTTTGCCAAATTACCGTCATTGTGCGGAAGCCAACTTCTCAATGCTATAGCCTACGGTTTTGTAGCAAATAATCAAAGCTCAAATAATTACATGCAGGGCGTCACAAACATTCAGAACAACTGCCGCCTCAAGGTGCTTTATATTGTAAGGTAAAGACCATCGATAATACAGAGAAAACCCCAACAACTTGACCACCCCCTGTGAGCAAGTGCTGGGTGACAGTGGGAAGGAAAAACTCCCTTTTAACAGGAAGAAACCTCAAGCTAAACCAGGATCAGGGAGTGACCTGTTGGGGGTGGGAAGGACAAAAGATGCTCAGGAGGGGGAGCTGGGGTTCAGGAGGCAGCACGGGTTGCCTCTTAACTAAAGGGTCGGTTATTTGATCCCTGGCTACGACTAACTGCATCGCTTCCAGTAGATCCAACACGTGTGAATCTTAGACAGAGCACATAAAAAGGCTCTGTGATTGGATTTGTAGCCACAATTTCTTGAGTGCTCAGCTAAAATCAAAAAGTGCTACATTAATACCAGACTAGTCTTTTAGGTCATTGTTTGAGGGCAAATTTGGCCCCAAATGCCATGTGTTTCAAATGAAAAATGTTAAAAAAAAAACATCCATATGATTACTGTCCCAAATGTTGACTTTATAAAGGTAGCAGCTAAAAAATTCCTTTACTTGTTATTGACAACTAGTACAGAGTTCAAATTAGGCTGGATTATGTCTCAAAAGGGTAAATGCTAATGCTAATGATGCTAATGACGCTAATGACGCTTAGCATCTTCTGAGTGTGTAAACAGCTAGTTGTAAGGAAAGATTACTGCTTTACTGTCAACATTACTGTTGGACAATATTCCCTCAATATTGTATCAAGATGTTTTTTAATGAAATTTGCAATAATGCAATTTTTGATAATACAGAAGGTTTTTGTAGTTGCTCCCTTTCTAGATGCTAAATTGTTGTGAGGCTGGGATGCAGCTCTCACTCTCAGACATGTTTGGGCTTGTCTCGTTGTATAAACATGTGAGTGGCTATATCATTAATATCACAGTGTTACATCTTTTTGTCACATAAAAATGCCCAAAACACTGTCAAATAATACAGTATATTGCTTTTCGCAAAAAAATTGCCTATTACATGTTTAATTATAAGTCAGTGTGTTGTAGCTGGCACTTTGCTAATTATCATAGGTGTTTCTGTCTTTAATGGAGTGTTTCCGGGAGTACGGGGGAAAAAATAAAGAGTGAATTTTGAATATGTTTCATGAGTATCGAGTAGATCTACTCATGTATTAATGTAGCAATGACTTTTGAGTACTCATGGGTCTGAACTCCACCACCAGTTAGTCTCTAGCATTTTATAATCTTTCTGAAATACCACAGTTCACTCTCGACATTGATTCACATGACAAAGATATAAGCATGGGTCAAAATAATTGATATTTTGGCAAGATCCACAAAGAAATATTTGACATTATAAGCCTTGGTGTGTAATCCCTTTGAATGCCAAGCAAAAGCATAGGAACTGACAGAAAGACAGACAAGCACCTCCTGCTTCTCTTTACAAATTGGTAGCTAGATGATATCTTTGCTGAGTGCAAGTGTTGGTGTCCACTGGGAATGCTTCTGTAGAGCGCTGCTTTCCTTTTCTCTTTTCATTCAATAGAGAAGATGAGCCGCTGTGCTTCGCTGACAGCGCTGTGAGTTTGGCTTGTTTTTAGCTTTCAGAGCTGAGTGCTACAAGTTCAAAACCACAACTGCGAGTCATAAAAAGTGCATCTCTCGAGCATCTGTCTTGTAATGTTGTCTAAAAAAACCCAGATGCCTGTGTTGACAGAGAGGCTAATGGACTAATATTTAGCCTTTGAAGTGGATAATGGTAACAGATTACAGGCCCGTTCACTACTTGGGTCTGTGCATGCAGTCTGATGCCTAGCAGTTATATGGCACAGCCACCTCGCACTCATTTTCTCCTTCACGCTCTGCCTCGATGTTTTGTCTCTTTCTGTCATTTCTTCTGCCCTCCAACCCTTCAGCCTTTGTGTTTGCTCTCCCTGAGGCATCCCTCTTTCATTTTGCATCTCTTTGTCTCCATCTGTCTCCCTGCATCCTGTCTCATTCGGCTCTCTCTCGCTCTGTTTGTCTTTCTCCGAAAGCCTCCGTTTTTTTATTTGGCATTGTTGCACCTTGTGAGTCAAGTGTTTTTCTTTTTCTCTGTTGCAGTGGTCCTACGGATTCTACCTCACTCATAACCAGGGCCAGAGCGGCTTTGAGTTCTTTTTCAAGACCAAAGACCTGAAAAAGAAGTGGTTGGAACAGTTCAGCATGGCTATGTGAGTGAGCAGCTGCGTCACAAGAATGTCAGGACATCAAAATGCCGAGCGCTTTTAGTCCTGTTATTCAAGTTAGGCCACTTGATTTATGAGGAACTTTGTCTCCATCTCCATTTATGAGGAACTTGACACCGTGACACAAAGATGAACAGACGATAGTGTGCGCTAACACGAAACTTTATACTCAGAAAGCTTAACTTGGATGCGTTTCATTAAAACATCAGGTGTCAACCGCATCAACCACCCTTCACCCTGAAATGCATTCATATTTACCCAAAGTGACAAACTGGTTCCAAGAAAGTCAAATTAGTGCTTCACTTGTAGAGCCAAGAAAAAAGACGCAACCAGCTGTATTCTCTGATTCACAATTAGATAATATACTAGGAAGGGCAGTATTACATTATTACATGAAGAAGCAGACTTTATTTTCATATGGAGTCTTATCCCATCACGCAGTACACACAGTTACTTTCATATTTCATTATAATCATTGAAATGCAGCCACACAAGCACACTAGCTGCTGCATACTTCAGTCTAAGTGAAGATGGTTTGGGAGGACTGTGAAGCCCACGTGAAACACGAGTTACAGTAATCTGTATGTAGACCTCTGCATCATTAGTGTAAAAAATGAACAATACATTTAAAATAATAAATTGCACAAAGTGTCAGATATAGCAAAAATTATTAAAACTTACAATTAAAACCCACATGTGCAAATTAATATTTAATTTAATTTAATTTTTTTAGTTTGTCAGAAGGTTAAATAAACAGTTGACATTTAAAAAACAAAGAATTTTATGACATTTACAGTATTTCGTGATTCAGACTTTAAAGTGGGTGTAATAAAATCTCCAATTGGCTGATTCAGATTTTTTGCAGCTTCTCAGATGTAAGATACAGGACTGGATGGATTCAGAGATGTTATGTTTAAAATTCAAATGCTGTTAAACAATAATACCAAGATTGTTAGTAGAAGATGTGATTCGGGGCCGACACAAGAATATCAGATGCAGAGGTGCCGAAAGTACAGATAGCTCTGTACTTAAGTAGAAGTACAGATGCTACTATTGGAAAATACTCCACTAAAATTTGAAGTACTGATTCAACTTCTTTACTCAAGTAAAAGTGAAAACTTTGAGTATTTTCTATGCAATCAAAGTAAGAAAGTAAAAAGTAGCTCTTTCGAGGACATTTATACCTGATGTTTTTGTGCAAAGCTAACTGAACCTTGTGGTATATTGATGTACCGTATTTACCGCACTATAAGGCTCACCAGATTATAAGGCGCACTGTTGAAGACTGGCTCTGTTTTCATACATAAGGCGCATCATATTATAAGACGCATTAAGACAAACAAAAAATAACGCGACCTTTATTAAGCTCATTCACAGTAACTCTTAACACTGTTAAGCTGTAACACATTAAATATTGAAAAATACACTTTTTCCAGTACGGTACATTCAACTTCCACAATTCCCTCAAACTCTTCACCTTCCGTGTCCGAGTTACGGTAAACAGCTGGGCAATTTCGGCATCAAGCATGCCCGGATCCCTCTCACACCGGATTAAAAGGCGTTTAAAGTGCATTCAGCAGAATAAAACAATCGGATGAGTTAAAATTTAACCAACTCATTCACAGTAACTATTAACATTGTTGAGCTGTTAAACATCAAATATTGAACAATACACTTACATTTCCAGTACATTCAACTTCCACAAATCCATCAAACTCTTCACCTTCAGTGTCTGAGTTAAACAGCTGGGCAATTTCGGCATCAAGCATGCCCGGATCCCTCTCATCATTATCCGAATCAGTCTCGTTGCTGTTACTTAGCTGTTCAGTGATTATTCCAGCCTTTGTGAAAGCTCGGACGACACTTGAGACTGATACCTTAGCCCAAGCAGCCACGATCCATTGGCAGATAGTGGCGTAACTCGCTCGGCGTTGCCTCCCTGTCTTGGTGAATGTGTGTTCGCCTTCTGTCATCCAATGCTCCCACGCAGCTCGTAATTTAACTTTGAACGACCTGTTGATACCAATATCTAGTGGTTGGAGTTCTTTGGTTAATCCACCCGGAATGACGGCAAGCTCCGAATTAGTTTGCTTCACTTGGGTTTTGACAGCCTCGGTGAGATGGGCGCGCATGGAGTCGTAGATCAAAAGAGACGGAGATTTGTGGAAAAAGCCATCCGGTCTCTTGACATAAACTTCCCTCAGCCACTCGCTCATTTTCTCTTCGTCCATCCAGCCCTTTGAGTTAGCCTTGATGATGACGCCAGCCGGAAACTTTTCTTTTGGCAAAGTCTTCCTCTTGAAAATGACCATGGGTGGTAGTTTCTGGCCATTAGCTTGGCAGCCCAGAACTACAGTGAAGGATGACTTCTCGTTCCCTGTGGTGCGTATAGATACCGTACTGGTCCCTGTTTTCTCGACAGTACGGTTCACGGGGATGTCAAAGGTGAGAGGGACCTCGTCCATGTTAGTGATGTGTTCTGGCCGGATCTTCTTTTCAGTGATCTTATTCTGGCAGTACGTGCGGAAAATGGCCAACTTTTCTTTGTAATCGTTTGGCAGTTTCTGTGAGACAGTAGTTCTTGTGCGGATTGAGAGATTATGCCTTTTCATAAAACGGAAGCACCAAGAATGTCCCCCTCGAAAGTCGTTGATCTGCATGTCACGTGCTACCGCTGTTGCCTTGAGTCGAATAGAGATTGTAGAGACACTTCTACCTGCTGTTCTCTGTTCAATAACCCACTGTTCAATTTTGTCCTCTAACTGCGGCCATCGCGCCTTGTTCCCTCGGAAACTCCTTTTGGTCTTCTTTACTTGTTTTAGGTCATCTTTTTGCTTCCTCCACTTGCGCACCATGGACTCATTAATGCTGAATTGTCTGGCAGCTGCTCTATTTCCATTCTCTTCTGCATAACTAATTGCTCGAAGTTTAAAATCAGCTTCGTAAGCGTGTCTCTTCGCGGGTGCCATTTTGGAGTCGTTATACACACACAACACGGTAATGTTGTGTTGAAGCACAGTACGTATTACTCCGCGAGGCTCCTGGCAACGGTAACCGTAATGCTCCAAAAAGTGGCACTAAAAATCTTTTTTTGACAGATTTTTGAGCATAGAGTGCCACATAAAACCTGTTCGAGGTCAGTAAGCACAAACCAAAATTCATACATAAGGCGCACCAGATTATAAGGCGCACTGTCGATTTTTGTGAAGATTTAAGGATTTTACGTGCGCCTTATAGTGCGGTAAATACGGTAATAATAAATAATATTAGTAGATACATTTCAATTCTAATAAATGTACTCGGCTTGAATCAGTTAAGTAGAAAATGAGCAGAGAAAAGGAAAGAAAGTCAAAAATAGCTCTATTTTCTGTTGTGTACTTGCATGTCTTTATCTGTAAACAGGAAAATGAGTAAATCTGGTGATTCATACACAAACAGGATCGCCTGTCATGTGTTACTGTTTAGGCTCAAATCCATTTAATAATGACTCCCCTCAATGTCAAAGCAAAAGTAACGAGCCCGTTTTGAAAATGTAAGGAGTAGAAGTACAGTTATTTGCTTCAAAATGTAGGGAGTGAAAGTAAAAGTACAGACACCTGATAATTCTCCTGAAGTACAATAATGAAGTATTTGTACTTTGTTACTTCCCACCTCTGCTGAGATGGAGTAAAAGTTGAAATCTGTAATTATTCCAATTATTATTCCAATCTGTTATAAAAACTTTTTTTTAAATCACTGACGTTGTTGTGATTGTTTTGATCGTCAGAACAGCAAAATTAGGCGGTGCCACTGCTGTTAGGTAGATGGGAGACTGCATATAGGAGAGGAGCTGGTGAAGACAGCTAGTTATTGTTATATATTATGACGTGTCTGTCACATAAGTATAAGTGACAATATACAGTGACAACTTCACACACTGACTCTTGGCCAAGAACCCCATCTCAGCATACTTAAACACAAGCAGAACCCCTGCACAGTGATGTGCCTTTTTAGGGCCGATTTTCATTGTGTGAAAGAATAAAATAGAAAAATCCTGCAGAAATCTTCTTGGTATCACTTGACCTTTACTGTTTTATCTGACTTTTCCTTTTTTGTTGCATTTGGGACTCCAGTTGAACTCTGTTGGAGTCACTGCACGCTGACAGATGATGCTAAAAGGGCCTACCCAGTGCCTTACAATGTGAAACCTGCAGGTCGTGACCAAGCATGAGTGATAGTCCTGCACAATGATGCGATAATGCACAGTGTAACAGCACGGGGCTCAAACATGAAATAAAGCTGTGATTCTGTTAATCAGGATTATTGTAATTTTATTTGTCGAGACCAAGAGGTGCACCAGAATCCCTCTTTCAAAACGGAGAAAGAAAAACACTGAGGGCAGAGGCTTAGACAGGGAAGTATTACAGTGCAGGACAGTGTTATATTTAGTGAAGTTTTGGGCACCAACACTGATGAAATGAATATGACATCTACAGAGCCACAGAGGAGATTATACAGATGTTTTCACACACTAACTGGTTTTCCTCCAGCTGAGTAAACATGTGTAAATATATTACATAAATATACGAAGTATTTGATCAGTGTTAGTGGTGCTGACTTTATGTGAGTATTTATCTGCCAAATCAGACATGCGGCGCTACCTGCTGTGGTGACCCCTTGTGAATAAGTGAGCAGCTGAAAGTGGCTTTAAAGTGTAAAAGACCAACACCCCCTCAGAAGTGTGGAGGGCCACGAGTGCCAAAATGAATTAACTAAATACATAATTAAATATAATTAAATGTGTAATTAATTAATTAATTAATTAATTAATTAATTAATTAATATAGTAATTAATAGTAGCAGAGATGACAAAAGTACAGACATTTTCCTCTGTAGGACAGATGCCAACAACTTATGGACACCTCAGTCCTGTTGTTGTGCCAATAAAACAAACAAAGAAAAAATCCTGCCCATGTTAACTCCTGACTATGGCGCATGGTTTTGCCTCTTTTATCTCTTTTTATGCGACATGCTCTGGTGATTAATACACGAACAGGATTTCCTTTCATGTGTTACTAAATGCTCATAGTGACGTGAAATAATAACTCCCCTCAAACACGCCATGACCATTGATCAAAGACCACTGATCAATGGCCATGAGTACCATTCACAGAGAGTTGGGGAATGGCTGCAGTCACAGCATTGTAAGATGGTGAAAGACGTACCCTTAGGCCCCCTCCTCGATTCAGAGATGGTCTTTCCCTTTTCACATTCATCCTTATCACTGAAAGAGTGTCCACTGGTCTATAGGTGTAAATCACCTTTTGGGAATTACTTACCTGGATGACTGAGCATGCATCAAGATATTTAAATAATAATATATGTATTTATCTCTAATTAATTATTGACAGATTTAAATATTAAAAATTTTTTTTTTTTAAATTTACTTCATTTTGGCACTCTTGGCCTTTCATACAGAAGCAGTATCAGTTTTATTATCATTAAATAAACATTAGTGTCATTAAATCTGTGGATTACTACATTTTCCTATAGATCGATGGCATAGGGCAGCTGTTATTGTATTAGTTTGTTGTTACACTTCTCACTGTAGTGAGTTGACAACAGTCTGCTTCTCCTGCAGGCTCTGCCTCAATTAAAACATAAAAATTAAAAAAAAAAAGACAACAATAGGACAAAATCTGTGAAATAACATCTTCAAGAAGGCATCAGGAAGTGAGGATCAAAAACATGAAGTGTTGTGTGATGTGAAACTGAGAAAACTGGAGCTTTGGTTGATTAATATTTGGGGCTCAGCTAACGAGCTATGAGACTTGAGAGGCGTTGCCAAACAGCGACGCGCTCCCACGGCGATGCTTAATAGATGATCTGTGAACAGTTGTTTTCTTACTCGCTGCCTTTGTGTCCAAACCACCCAGAATTTACTGCTTGACTAAGATTTAGCAGCCACGAGAGGTGGTCACACCGTGTATGTACCGAAGCAGGGAAATGAAAATTCAACATAAACCTTTGCTTGAACAGCACACAGTAAGGGCTCTATCCTTGAAGATAAATTCAAATGAAGTCACACTGTGAGTTTATAAGTCTTTAAAATCGAGGCTCCCTTTCAAGGCAGGTTTACGCTGCACAATGTTGCACTGGATAGCTTTACAAGCTTCGAATCGAAGAAAAAATGAAGCTGTGCAAATGTTTTTACAATGACACAGTTACAAATTTCATCTATTTTAAATTCTGTATTTTTCAAGCAGACCTCCTTCTTCTGGTACACAATTTCTAGCCAGTGACAGTGTTGATCTCAGAGCTGATGTCTTGGTTGACCCGGGTACAGAAGAGAAGACAGCACTGAAATTCCCCTTTCTGCTATTTTATTCTGTCTCAGCCCTGTTTGTCCTGTTTTCCACTGAGCATGTTGTAGCCCATTACCTTAGTCTGAGATTAAGCACTTGTACATAACAACCTAAATTCTCATGTAAACACTTATGCCGAAAACAAAGAGATGACCTCTGGAAGATAAATATATGGACAAAGCTGAGACATGTCTTTCTTTTCTTGTTTCCTTTTTGCTTTCCTCCGTACTCCCACCCATGCAACCATGTCCCAAGGGGCCGAGAACACCTCCCGTGTTCATTCCTAGTAGACCTTGGCTGTGTGCTTGCAATTCTCTCCTTCCCACTTCAAAGAAGCGTGTCAGGGAAATGTTGCTGTAGCCATGGAGGAGTTTGTTGGCTGCAATTATAAGTGGGGGAAAAAAATGTACTTTTTTGTTCTTTGAAATTGACATTTTCATCAAAGAGCGCAGCTGATTGGAAAGTGTAACAAATAGGGGAGCAAGCAAGAATTAATTTTCATTCACTAATTGACTGAAGAGTGGTCATTGTATATTATAGTTTGATTTTTGCTAATCAGGTACATCCATAACTTGTAGGCTTAGAGTTAAACAAAAGTTTGTTGTTCAGTACTGTGCAAAAGTCTTGAGCTACCCCTCTTTTTTTAATTCCATGGAGTCGCACTTCCTTATTATTATTTTTTTTAAAATTGTGATTCCAGACACCTCAGCAAATAATCAATTTTAATGGTATCTTTAGCACTTTGTAACTAGCATCCTACACGTAACTTGTTCCCATTTTTTTGTTGAATCTATGAAAAATGCCAAAGATTACACAGTTTGACAGGAATAAAACGGTAATTTTGTAACAACAAGCTAATTCCCAAAGAGCTATTAGCCAAAGACTTGCATCTCTGCATGGTGTGCAGTCTACCCTCAAAAAAGTTGAGGAAATTAGACAAGTGGAGAACAAAAAATTAGAGATAGAGGTCTTCCACTTCAGTAGCAAACAGTATCTAAAGAAACAGATAAATAATGTTTAGAAATGTGGAAAAAAACTGAAGTAGGCTGCGCTATGCCAAATTTGATAAGAACATGACTGAAAATCTTTTGCAAAAGCTCTTAATTTGAAACTTTTGGTTCAAACTATTGAATGTATGGAGGAGGTCAGTAGTGAGGTACAATAGTTAGTATCTAGAACAATCTGTAGCAATCTGGTGGACGCTCTGTCATGGGTTGAGGCTGTATTCAGGCAGTGGCGCTGGAGGTCTTTCAAAATTGATAGAATTTTGAACTCAGTGTTTTCAGATTTTGATCCACCAATACAATACAATGACATCTGGAGAGCCTCTGATTGGCAGTGGCTCAGTTTTTCAGCATAGCAATGATCCCAAACACACTGCCAATACAGTAAAAACATACCAAGATAGAAAAAACCCACATAATTGGACACTATCAGCCTTTATACATGTTAGTCCTGACCCAGGATAACATTTATAAAGAAAACAGAATGGGTTTAGGATTGAGCCCTGGGGGACTCCACGTATGAAGGGGTGCAGATGAGGTTGTTAATATGAATTCTAAGTAAGTGCAATGTATGATGAAAACCAGTGATGCCATCTCATTTCTGTAATCTGTTAGTAAGAATGGAATGATCAGTGGTGTCAAAAGCTGCAGTTTAGCATTACATTAGTGCCCGATGTGCCTGGTTTATACGGAGTAAATTGAGATGTCTGTGAATCTAGTGTTTATCGTGCATCGTATCTCTTTTAGATCCAACATTCGGCCAGAGAATGCGACCAACAACCACCATGAATTTCGTATGCACACCTTTGAAAGAATCACCTCCTGCAATTCTTGCCACATGCTGCTTAGGTAAGAGATTGCTATCCCACACACACACACACACACACACACACACACACACACACACACACACACACACACACACACACACACACACACACACACACACACACACACTGTACAAGCAGAACAAAATCTGCTTTGAGGCTATTGGCAGACATAAAGACTGAGGCGCTGTGGACCCTTTCCCTTCAGACAACTGTCAGGATTCCTTTGAAAGACCTCGGCTCTTCCTGTTCCTCTCCAGTGTACCCTAACAATCTATTCGTCACTTTGCCTTTGCCCCTCTTCTTCTCTGCACATGTGCCTTGGCTACACAAAGTTCCTTTTGAATTCACTGAATGGTATCGGCACCCAAAGGACCGCGGCTCATGGTCTCTCTCACAGTGGGAACGACTGAGTGGTCTCACCTTCCACAGACGGTGAAGAAAAATGTCTGTCACACTTCAGCACTTCTTCAAGGCAATGGATGGGGAACGGGGACAAGATTATTGCACTGTGAATATACAGAGCCATGCAGCAGATTCACCAACAGAATAATAAAAATGTCTGAAGTGTATCTTTTCTTTTTTAGGACGCTGGACTGCATCTTTTATCATACCTCAAGTTTTTCCTCTAATAGTTATTCTTCCTTTAGAGTATTGTGTTACGGCTATTGTTCCAGAGCTCTTCATTTATCTCTAGCTGTGTGTATGCATTTGAATGGAGTCACTGAGAAGTCACGTTTATCCTGTGACTGTAAGATTATTTTCTAAAACTTTAAAGTATTTCTTGAACAAGACTGGGATCTACTTTACCTTGTGTAGGGGAGAGTGTGGGTAATTGTAACACACCAAATTCCTCAAAGCAGAAAGAAGCCAGAGTGATTACACTTACTCTGCACATGCTCATTTGCATTCTGTGTCTGCCTGTGGAAGATACAGAGATTACTTTGGCAGAAATTCTCAGGGCCGAAACAAAATTTTGATGTAAGAAAGTCCATTTTTGGATCGACAGCATTTCTCTTCTGCTGCCTAATGTTTAGATGATTGTGAATTTAACCTTGCATCAATTTTATCTGTAGGTTAACGTGAGAGCAGGGGAGCTATTGTAACACTCTGGCTTCTTTCTGCGACAGACAAAGCGTGATCTCCTCGTGTTTTAGTGCTTTACATCTCAGATGTCCCTGGACTGGGACCATGGTGTACCTGTTATTATTGTAGCCGCCACCATTTGTCAAAGGCTGTCACCTTTAGTGAAAAGGCCACCAAACACTAGTTTGATTCAAGTGGGTTTGGTGTTAAAAGAGTTGAAATAATGTTGGTGTTTGCTGAGTTGCTCTTATTTGCTCTCCAAATACAAAGTTGCTTTTAAATTTCTCTTTGGTCCAGTGATTAGGATAAGAAGGCTTATTGTATTTCAGAATTTAATTTAAATGTTACTCGCAGAGCTCAAGGTTGTTTATTTGTGTCTTACACTTGTCGCTGATGTTTCTTCAGGTAGAAGGAGGGCTTAAGAGGTTACATTCGCTTTCCTGCTTCGCTCTCCAAATAAGAAAATAAGTCTTTGCTTTCATCTCGTTATGTTTTTTTAGAGTTGTCCTTCCATCCCATTCCCATTAACAGTGTGCAGCAGAAACACAGTGAAAAACGTTAGCTTGGACTCAAGCTTAAGGATAAGCACACTTGATTTTAATGATTAAAGGTCAAAGGTCAGGGTGGCCATGAAAAATTCTACACCGTGTTTTAGGAACTTGTAAAAAGATAAAATGATATTTTACATCTAAAATGGTCACGAGGAGACCGTGATCATGGTTGGTTGAATGCTGAAGTATCATAGCTTCTTTGTAGCAACATTTACATTCAAGGCCTTGTCTACTGTTAATGCTTCGTGTCAGATCAACCATGTGACCACACACATAAGATCAGCGACTGTTTTATCTGTATATCTCGATGTCCCTCTGGTGGCTTAGCCATCTGCTGAGCAATTGGCATCCTCAATCCATAGACGCTTAAAATAGGTGAGGAAGAAGTTAGTAATTGTAACAAATTTGAAACAATCTGCCCTTCAACTAAACTGGCAACTCCCCCCCAATTGTTTATGAGGCATTTCACTCAACACCCCAAATGTCACAAGTCATGTCGGTGCAAATGGAAGTAAGGTGATCGCCACAGTCCTCAGGGTTACACTATCAAGCTGCCATAAATGTCAAACTTCGCAGCACCCCTAAATGAAATGGAAAGGCAGCGCTGCAGCGTCAGTCAGTATAAATTATTTGCACAGGTCGCTTTGCAAACTATACAAACTGACAGAAAAAAAGGCAGCGAACTTTTCCACATGACACTGAATCCTTTGACCGCCTGCAAACACGCAGCTCCGATTATTTTGTTCCTCCACAAGCATTACTGCCCCTGTTTGTGACTGCCATGTATTCTTATGATGAACTTTCCTGTGTCTGCAGGGGCGTCTTTTACCAGGGCTACTGGTGCTCCAAGTGTGGTCTAGGTGCCCATAAAGAATGCCTGGGCCGTTTCGGCTGCTGTGGAAAAACAGGTAAGTTTATTGCACGACCCCAGATCGAGTCTGCAAAACTTCTGCACCACGCGACTCACAGCTGCACGTCACCGAGTGAAATGTTTTTAAGAGGAGACAGTAAATCTAATTGCACGAATAGCACTGCACCTTTATGGCCGCATTAACACGATGACAGATGACGCAAAGTGGCGCATAAAACCTGATGTACGAGTGTCTTGTGACAACTTATGGGCATGGGTGGGATTTGTTGCGGTGCGATTTGAAAAAAGAAAGCGCTGCACTGTGGCATTCTAAACAGGACGAGGGGTTGTTACTTTGCACGTGTCCTTGCGCCTCTGCACCAAGGTCATCCACGTATTCGATCGCTACTGCAGTCGCTCATTCTGAAGCTCCCTCGCTTCCCTGGCTGGTTTTGACACTTCAGAGCACCTTAAAGGCAATGTCACTGTGTGTCATTGCACATATTCCCCAAACCTAATAGTAGTTTTACTGAGGAGTTTAAGAAACTCCTGACTTTGTTATTATGCCCCTGTTGTGTATCTGTCACTCAGCTCCCTGTGCAGAAGCGCTGACAGCTCTGAGAGACATGGAGGGAAAACTTCAGACATGTGGAATCAAACAAAGGCCTTCAGAAACCCAACATGTTGTCCTTTGCGTGCGTGAGTGAGTGCGTGCGTGTCTATGCGTGTGTGTTTGTCTCAAAGTGAGCGCGAAGGGGCGAAAAACTAAATTCACTTTGTTTAAGTTTCTTTTTTAGGTTTTGAGAGTGCACGAAAAAAACTCTGCACAATATTTTTACAAGCAACTTTTACAGCCTGCACACGCTGTACCGCTGAAACAGCCTGTTGCAATTGCATGAGGGTGTGTTTGTATTCCCCGTGGCAAGCTGCCAGCTCCTGTTGGACCTGGCATCTGTCACGGTGCTATCAGGTCGCAGAGGCAATAACGCCACTGCCAGGCCCACCTGGGCACACTGTGTACCTGAGTAGATTGGGGCGACACCAGTGGCTGGGATGTTGGCTTGAATTCGCCCTCTCATTACTCCACACAGTATTCAACCTCTGCCGGTGCAGGGAATATATGCAGGGCTGTGGACCAGCATTTCATAGCACACTTATATCAAAATATTGTAAGAGATGTGGAACTTTCCTTGCAGAGGATAACTATAAGAAGAAGTGGTCCACTTCTTCTTGTAGTTATCCTATATATTATCTAGCTCTTTATTCTATTTATTTATTTATATCAATACACCAGAGGTTTTGCTACGTGTGCAAACACGCAATCACAGTGAACGAACGTTTTTGTGCTGCCTGAGTGTATCTGTCTGTGCGTGCAAGAGGGAGAGAGATAAGCCATTGTTTACTTGCATTTGTCCCTGTTATCAGCTCACTCGCTGTGATTTTGCATAACAGGTCATAGTTCACTTTAGGAACTGAGGGAGGCGTGCGTATGTGTAAACCCTGCTTGCCTGTGCACAGGTGCTTTAGGTACAGAGCGTATATTTGTGGCTTTCTGCCAGTTAGCCCGCGTGCCTGTGGAGGTATGCAATAGTTCTGTTTGCACAGGTACCAAAGTGTGTTTGCGTGTGTGCACAGGCATGCGGTTGTGTTCATGCACAGAGGGGTGTAACCCATCCCAGAGGGAGCCAATGAAAGAAACTGGTGGAGCAAAACCCACAGGTCTACCCCCCCACCCACCACACCCCACCTCCTTGCTCGCTCGCTCCTTCCCTCCCCACCCCCTGCTTCGTTACCTCCTTTATTCTGGCTGTCAGGTAGTGGCAGCGCAGCAAAACAAAGTGAGCCGCGGTCAGACATGAGCGTCCGCCTTCTCCACTAATGAGGGAGTGTTGCCTTGTACCGATGAGTGTGTGCAAGTGTTTGCGTGCACCCGCTAACCCGTCATTCACTATGCCTGTTCTCAAACTTCTTTCAGATTCCGGCTCCGTCAGAACTCAGGTGAGCTTCTGCTATGTGTGTGTGTGTGTGTGTGTGTGTATACGTGTGTGCGTCTGTCTGTGTCTGCTGTTTGTCTCCTCTCCAAAGCTTTGCTGCACTTTGAAAACTGCTCTCTCCTGCAGCTATTTGCCAAGGAGACTCCAATTGACTTTAGTTGTTGCAGCCCTGCCTGATGCCAAACTAGAATGTTTGGGGAGATTTTTTTTCGAGTTGTGTGTGCTGCTTCTGAAACTGTTTTGCACTTTACTGCTACAATGCTTACAAGTAACCCCAAGCAGGAAATTAAACTGCTTGCAGCACTTTATTTTAGTAGCATGACAGCAACTGTGGCTGTGGCTGAAACTGTACTTTGTGGCTAAGAGTTTTGTGCACTTTTGAAGTTTGTTTATTTCTGGTTCTGATTCAGAAATGCTCTTAAGCACAGGTTTAATTATTTCTGCAACTTTAAAACTTGCTCCTGGAGTCATGAGACATGAGCCTATGCCAGTCTAACCATATAAGGTCTGTATGTGGGGGTTAGCAGGCCAGATTCAATTCAACTTCACACTTAATGTGTAAAGTAGTAAGTTTCATAACTGATTTATTTTTGAAGCGTGTACAAAATGATGCAGGTTGCTTGTTTAGGTGCTTGAGATGGAGAAACTGGTGAACTTTGACCCAAAATGCATTTAATGAATACAAAAAAAATGTTGTTAGTCCGTCCCTGTAAGTCTATGTCTAACGATGTTTCTGTATGTTTACAGGGCAAAGATCGAGATCCAGGTAAGAAAATTTCACATCTCCCAACATCCCACTACCTCGCATATGCCATCTGTCCTTACTCAGGAGGGAAATTGTTCATCTTAGACAGCTATTGAGATGCACTAATACTGTCTGTCAGCCTGCTGTATACTGTAGGCTGTATAGGCTGAACAAGCTTTGTTTACTAATGTTTCACTTGATGGGTGTCACAACAGTCAAGCTATTGTTGTCGATCCATGTCAACAGTATGATGAACATAAAAACACCCTTTAAACGCAGACTTTTAGGACTTCACATAACAATCTTTTAAACTTTTGTACTGATGTGAAGATATTTTTCCAACAAACCTATTAATGGATTAGGTAAAAAAGTACAAGAGAAAACAAAAACAAGGAAAAACAAAAAATGCCTGAAAGACAAACACTAAAAATGACTTTGGCATTGTGAAAACAAAACCAAGAACAAAAACAAATGTGTTGCATTTTCATGTATTTGAAGGTACATGTGATAGTGACAAAACCAATGTCAGATACATTTTTGGCGAAAAGACACCAGATTGAAGAGAGGATAAAAGGAGAACAGACAACATAAACAGCTTCAGTTGAAATTAAAAAAATGCTAGTCCACAGAATATCCAGATAATACTGTTTAATAGCATTTTCCCAATATTATTTTTAGCACCGCACAAGTTATCGGCTCTTACTAAGATCAACCATGTCACTTCAGTTCCTGTGAGTCCGGACACAACAACTTGTTTTCTCAATAAGGTGACACAGAGTCATCTGAGCACCAGAAATAACATATTCATCCCAGTCCACCACGTAACTGTGCAGAACGTAGCGGGAAAAGAGATGTTATTGACTCGTAAATGTTCTCTAACCAATCAGAGGAGGGATCATTTTACAAAGTAGCTATGTATCAAAACAAGAGCTGAATAAGATACTTTGTAACCGTGCAATCATCACACCACACTAAAAATAAAAGATAACCCGTCGGGCTTCAAATAAAACGTCGTAAATGTGAACTATTAGACTACATGCTGGATTAAGATGAGTAAAGGCAGAAAGTGTTCTTGCATCTTCACCAATGTTTCCATCAACGTTTAAACCCAGCATCGTTTGTAGTTCCAGTGTAATTGTATTTCTGACTGTCATTCACGTCTTGTTCCTTTAGCGTCCCGACCGAGTTGCCATATAAACAAAGACAAAAACAAAAACAACCACGTCGTGTCCTCGTGAGGTTATTTTTAGTCCGTGCTGGGCTTCCTCGTGATTGCGTTCTCCCCCGACTTTACATAACGAGATCACCCAGAAAATATTTCTTAATAATTAAGTGGTTCATCAGGATTGGCAGTAGGTTTGCGTCAAATGCCGCTGGCGTGGTGTCAGCTTGTGTTTTTCCTCGAAGTAGAGGCAACCTTGCTTAGTGAAAGAAGAAGGTGCGCCAGGCAGCTGTTAAGTGGTTTTGCCATTGCAGCTCAGTCTTAATCTATAACTAAAAGAGCCTTGTTAAACTGAAGAAGACCAAACCCAGAATGCATAACTTAGCTAGCAAAGTTACTCCTGCATCTACAGTAAATGTAGCCATTGCACATATGCCTGTCTCCCTCTTTTTGATTTCTGTCTCTCAATCTTTCTGCAAAAGAACATGACTAACAACTGCACCAAGGGGCTCTAATCTCTTATAAACCTGGCTTCAACACTCATTTTTCCACCCCTCCATCCATTATGCTGCAGAAAATCATTTCTGACTGAAGACGCATTAAAATCAATAGGCGTTTGATTGCCCCAGCCCTCGGCGTTTCATAATATTTCAATGCTCCTCTCTTTGTCTATTTTCAAAGGTGCACTAACACGCTGTCCTTGTGTGGATAGGAATGCAATTCATGCCCCCGAGACTCAATTCTCCATGGCCCTGTGTCTTTAGAAGTCCTATTCAGGCAAGATCGCACATGTCAGGCTGCCAGCCACAGTGCTACAGCACTGGAACAGATCCTGAAAGAGAAGCACAACAGATAGAGATGTACAGTATTAGCTTTCAATACAATGTTGTTGACTTCTCTGTTGTTTGCCTGTAGCCCTACCTCTTTCTTCATGCTATCGCTTTATTATTAATTTATTTTGCTTTATCATAATACTCCAGAACATTATCACCTGATAAGGCAAAGAAAGATATGCACAGTTCATTTGACTGTGTTGGAAATGATACGAACCTGGGATTTGTTTGCTTGGCATGGGCGGATGCTTCATAATGACAAATTATTCAGTCTCAGTGGATAATAGGATTAATAAGGTATTGAAATCAAATAGTGCCTGCTGACAGCAAATCCAGCTTGATTGTGATGTACTCCACTTTTTAGTGCACGAGTAAACCTTACTGCTGTATATTGGAGTAAATATCTCGCCCTGGACTGGTGCAGTTTAATTGAAGAAAAATGTGCGCTCTACATGATTGAATATAGTCGGGAAAATAAGGAAGTGGGTTTTTTTTTTTTTTTTTGAGGGGTGTTACTGTATTAGTCACATCAAATTACTTTTCATCACATCTCATTAATGCGACAAGATATGTCTGACTGGAATTCAGTGAAAACTACCAGAAAACATCATTAAGCAGTAAACAGGGCTCATTGCTGCTTATCTTTTATCTGAGGGCTCGATAGCCTGCCATGCTCCATGGTGTACTGTTGCTTATCTGGAATATGATAATGAATAATGGATCGAAATGATTTGCAAGGGCAGTGCACTGCTGACAAGAGCTGCATCTGTGTGTGTGTGTGTGTGTGTGTGTGTGTGTGTGTGTGTGTGTGTGTGTGTGTGTGTGTGTGTGTGTGTGTGTACAAATGTATACTCCTCTCATTACCACCTGTAATGGGGCCATGAATAGTTTAGTAGAACAAAGACTCACTCAGACTCTCAGACTTGAGGTCACGGCATTACTTTTGATCAATTAATTTGTTTGTGTTACATAAAAGTTTCATAAAAATGATCTCACTTTAAAACAGTTGTACCTTGGTCTACAGGATTAATTATAGATCAGTCAGTATAATCAGTATTTTGTTTCCATGACGGCTAATATTTAGGTTTCCAGACTAATTTACCAGACATAGAAATGACCGTCGCTCCCTCTCAGGTTCCAACCACTAATCTGTAGACCTGTTTCTAATTCCTATAATATATCGAAAGACACGTTTGTTCACATTTTTTAGACAGTAGTTTCACTCATGCTGTCCATCTTGCAGGTCTGCCCAAGATGCTGGTAATCAGGAACTACTTTGGATCGCCAAGCCCCGCTTCAGGTCCAGCGCTCCACATCCAGACGGGTGACATCATTGAATTAATCTGCGCCGACATTCACAGCCCCTGGTGGCAGGTCAGAGGTCACGCTATCTCTTAATCACTCATTTTGCAGAACTGTAAAATGGACGCACTGTGTTTAAATCTTCAATTCCCCCCCCCTACTGTCGCTCCATCTAACCTTTATCCCCGCCTAATATTTCATAATGGTTTTAGAATAATATATGATAAGTCAGAGTTTGTAGCTACGTCCTGTTCATCTACTTCCTCATCGGTCAAATATATGTTTGTGGACATTTCATGAGTTATACCTGCGCTTTGCAAATTCCATTTCTTGCTCAGGCAAGCTGTTTGTGTGCGGAGAATTCTTGCTAACAAGCTTCATGGAAAAGTGAAATTCTAAGAAAGACGAAAACACCCACAAGCAATTATTCACACAACGCGGAACTTCTCATAAGGAAGCGACACTCCCACACAGTTGTTTTAAGCAAGCAATTATTATTATGCGAAAGCAGCACATGCGATTTAAGCCTCGCAAGAGGAGGGAAGATAAACAGTTTCTTGAAAAGTCGCAGCAGCGCCGTGTAGCAGTCACTTACTCTGTCCACGTGAAGCTGAATAAAAGTCATCATAATATTATACAAGATGTAAGATTTTTACCTGAGGCGCTCAAAAGGGCATCTTATTGATGCAAACTATTATTGTATTATAATCAGTTTGCAATCCAACAACTCTTACTGCGGTTCATACAAAACAGACAAAATAGATAAAGAATTCAATTAACTGTGTGTAAAAAGCTTTACTGGAGGCAGCTACGGCCTGGGAGCCAGTATGCATTCAATATCCATCACCTTTGTGGCAAACAGACCGTAATCATTTCTGTTCTGGGCTTGTGTGACAAATAGAATCGATCCCTGTAATTTCATTTCATTCAATAGCAACCATCTGTTTACTCTGTCAATGTTACCGGCTCTAAACATTATCAAACTCTTAGCAGCCATGCAGCAGAAAGCACTGCTTTATGCAAGAGCTGATACAACGTCCTGAGGTGGCAGCAGTGTGACAGGCGATGATCAGAGCATTGAAAAAAATAGACTTCGCTGCTAGTCTGCCTCCAAGGTGGGCCGCCTCAGACACCTAATTAACACCTAGGACACCCCTAAAACATCAAACTCTGATTGGTGGGTGTGACAGTCAGGAGGCAGCTGATATACAGCTTAGTGGTGCTAAAGCTGTTGGCTTGGTTATTCTTCTGCATCTATATAAATATAATGCGTTCTTCTCCGTAAGAGAGCCGAATTCGTGCATTTATGCTTTACATATGCAGGTGGATATGCAAAATATCGACTAATGCTTCAGGTACTATAATTATTATAAGCCTCTGTGTCGCACACAGTAAAGTGACAACGCCGCGTGCACTTTTTTTTGTTTTCTGCACGCCTGCCTTTTTAGCACCGCCTCAGGAGAATGCCACCCTGCATTTCGCTGCACACACTGACTGAGCATGTGACAAATAAAACCTTTGACTCCTTCACGCTACAGTTAACCACATATTCACTGGGTTTATTGAAGAGACACATTAAAAAATCCCCGCACGATCATTTTACATACTTAGCGCCAAAAATAATAATTTTTCATGAATGAACCAACTCGCCGTCGGGACAAAAACACGGCGTCACGACTGCGCTGTGTGAGGGAGACAGATGCACTCTGGCTTCCACAAAACTCGTGTTTATTTGGACTGCATCTCCCCACTGTTAGTAAATCAAGGCGCTGAGCTTTAAGAGTCTTCGCCATGGGAGGAATAAGGAAGTCATCCTGTTTTATTCCTCATGCCAGGAATTATTTAAACAATAGATAACTGCTGGTGTAAATTTGCACCGCTGCGTTGCAAGGCTAATTGTTCCTGAATTATAGAGATGCAGTCAGCCAGATGTATGTAACGCAATTATCTCTGTGTGGTTTCAGGGCAAAATCCTGTCAACGAAAGAGGTTGGCTTCTTTCCAAGCGATGCTGTGAAGCCTTGCCCCTGCGTAAGTAGCATTTCCTTCCAGTCCTCTTGTAGTTCTAACTCACATTTGGCTACATTTATTCACCAGGCGTGTGGAGATAATTGGGAATTACGCTTATTTTACCTGGCAAAAGTAGAAAAACAACCCACAAGCTTCTATATTTAAAGCACGAGGAGTCCGGGTTGTTTTATGAGACACGAGCAGTTCACCACTTAATTTAAGCAAAGTACAAAATGATCTTTTAAGGAACAAGCAATGCTTCATGTTGTTCAGACTAATCCGGAGAAGGAAGGAAGGAAAAATTCCATGCAAATTCACAGACACGAGGGAACTATGAATTGTTTTGCTGGACTGTCATGTTCTGTTTGATAAAATGAAAATCAGACTCTGTCCCAGCTGCCTTAGGAACATGAGGCCTCCAGTAAATAACAAACTGTTATCACCTTATCTCAATGTTGTAAAGATAAGAAGTGCATTAAGCTGTGTTATTGAGGTTGCACAGTGGAAAAGCTTGTGTTTTATAGAGGAGCGATGCACTCGCTTTTAAACAGGCACCAAGATTTTATTGGAGTGGTTTGTCTGCGTTGTGTCTGATAAGTGTCAGCATCGTGAGAATAACAAAAACACGTGTTCGTGTTTTTTTTCAGGTCCCGAAGCCCGTCGATTATTCCTCTCAACCTTGGTAGGTTCACCAAACAGCCCTCCCACTTTGTGCTGTTTTCACCTTCTTTTATCCACATGTAGTCGGAGTTTTAGTCTTTTTTACAACTGGACCTGTTTGGCTGCTGTGCTGTAGGTTTGCAGGCCCTATGGAGAGGCTGCAGGCAGAGGCGGAGCTTATCAACAGAGTCAACAGCACCTACCTGGTGCGCCATCGCAGCAGAGAGTACACAGAGTACGCCATCAGCATTAAGTAAGTCTGCTACTTTGTGCCACTAATAAAAGTTGCTACCTCGGATGCAGATTCGTGACAGAGGACAGTCAAGACTTGATTCTTGGCCCTCAAATATCAAATATCAGATCAAAGCTTTAATTAATTTTATTTCCATTAATTTTAATACATTTTAATGTTGAGCTTGTGCAACAAATTACGTGTAATCAGAGTATGTAAAGTCAGCTGGGTATAAAACATTATTTGACTGTAGTGCCGAAACCTTGATTAATTGCTTGAATTTTACATCTTTGTATTAAATGTTATCGCTTATGAAAGCAGCTTCTAAAAAAAGTATCCACAAAAGTAAAAAACAAATAATTCCTTCATATTTTTCTGTAATTTTTGAGTGGGGAGCTTTGTAGTATATAGATTTTATTGTCTCTGTTTTACATGGCAGTGTTTCTTGCCCCACTGTTGTTAGATTCCTCTGATGATGCCTTAAGCCAAACCACAGTATTGACCAATTGAACTCCCAGCTTTGCTCCATAAGTTGACAGATCGATTTATAGTCCTTTGTAAGGATGATGGGCTTTTCCTCTGAGGTTGAGTCTGTGGTTAACCACAGTGATATGTGTGAGATTTACCAAACCAGATGCCTATCATGGAGCAGCTTCTGGCTTAAGGCACATGTAATAGTATTCATTATGGTTTGACCTAAAACCCACAAAACAGCCTCAGTGGTTTATAATTAGAAGCATACAGCCATTTTAATCTTGGTAATGAGGAATTAACAAAGCCTTAGGGTACTGGTGACCGTACTGATCTCTGTAACGTATCTCCGTGCTGTGAAAAGAGTCCCGTCATGTCCTCCTGTGGAGCCTCTGAGCTGGAATGCTTTCCTTAACAAGGAGTAAGCATGCTTCTCAGCAAGCAGTGGACACTACTTTGGACTTAATTTGAGTTTTTTTCCCCTCAAAGAAAGGAGCGCTTTCATGTTCCTTTTACGCTGAAGTCTTAATTGCATGTATGCACACAGACACTGAGCTCTGAGTAGCACAGAAAATGAATAAGACTGTTCAAGGTCATTAAAACCTCCCCATGGAGAGAGGCAGGGTATAAAGAGACACGTGTGGCTATGTGGCAATGACCACTGGAAATTATTACTCTCAAATGAAAATGCCCTCTGCTGCATTTCCTGTTTGTCATAGCAGAGCTGGCACAGGATTGTTTTTGATGATTTTGTCCAAATCGCCATGAGGCCTCGGTTACGTTTGAATTAGGCTGTAGCATTGTACCCTCTTATATTCTCCAGAAATAACACACAGTTCTGCCTGCGGAGAAGAGGGTTGGGTTTTTATTTAGCTCTGTATATAAATGATAAACAAGTATTATATTGCTAAAATCTTAAAATCCATAACCACATAATTTCCTCAGGGATTAATAAAGTTTCCTGTTTCTGATTCTAAAATTTCTGAGCGCATTTTCAAACTGTTACAGGGTTATTTTTTTAACACTAACAGCTAGTACGATTGAAAATGTTTAGCTCTAGTGTGTCACTGTTTGATTTCATTGGATTTCAATTGGATTTTCATGGTTTGACAAAGACATTGAATTGTTATGTTGCTGAGACTAAGATGAAAAGCCCAATATTGTTGACGACTGCGCGCTACACATGTAGCTAAAGCTGAGCACGTTAGCCTAGCTTAGCGCAGGCTAGCATAGGATGTGTACCAGTGCGGTTTCACACTTCAGTAAGTGCGCTAAATACAGTAAATCCACCATAAATAGTTACTACACAACTTCAAGTCTTTGGTGTTAGCGTAGCTTTAATAAAAGATGATACAGCAGGTTAATTATTAAGATTTGCTCTCTCTACGGTTTCATCAGTTTATAGAATAAAATCACTCTGTAAGTTCTCAAGTTTTGCTGTTTCATCTGTGTTTGCACCAAAAAAGACAATTCTAAAAATACTGAAAGAATCGCATAACCTGAAACAACCGTCATCTGATTTCATGCATTTATGCACAAAAATGTTAAATGGAGTAAAAAATCCCTGATATTGTTGTCAAAGCACCTCTAAAAATGTTTTTTTTATTCCTGCAGCCTTAGACCCCTATCAGCCACCCTGTTAATGCAAACACAAGCATGCAGCTTTCAGTTACACACATGCGCACACTCGCTCCTGACCACCCATCATTCACATGTCACAAACCTTTGGGATCCTATGCATTACTGCGACGGCCCGGCTCTCCACGGGGGCTAGATGCCGGCCACCGATCGATGGCGGTGATCAGAGAGGGAAATTACACTCATAACTTATTCAATGGCCCACAGGTACAACAACGATGTGAAGCACATAAAGATCCTGACCAAGGAGGGCTCCTTCTACATTGCAGAGAACAAAAAGTTCAGGAGCATAGTAGTGAGTATTTTTCAGTCTTTTATTTTTTTTAAACTTCCACCACTGCAGTTCATAAATAAATAATCCTGTTCACTTAATGAAGTGTCAAAAACCTGAATTTTATTTCAGCAATGTGCACAAAAATAGCTATGATTAGAGCCGTGTTTATACTGACCCGAGGGCTTCAGCCTTATAGAGTCCAGAGCATATTGGAAAGGTTTACCATTTATGTGCCAGTTACTGAGGTTTTCAATATAATATTAAGATACTGGTTGCAAAACCAAATTTAAAAGGATATGGTTAAAGTCAACTTTTATTTGCTATAACTGGGGGAAAATAAGAATCCTCTTAAGGACATAAATGTGTTGATATGATTTCAAACTAGTTGGATGTGTGTTTGAATGTGTTCAGGAGCTGATTGAGTACTACAAACATCACTCCCTGAGAGAAGGCTTTAGGAGTCTAGACACCACGCTGCAGTTTCCTTACCGAGAAACGGAGAATGCTGCTATGCACCGCTTCAACCGATCCGGTGGCAACAGTGAGTATACCGAGAATTACCTAGAATGGAAATAATGCAATAAACTAAAACACCACATTTTTTCAAATGAAAGCAGTGCGACTGGACCCCAATACATCCTTCATGTTAAAGGCCATCGCAGTCAGAGAGGAGCCAAAGTAAAAATATGATAGTTGTTTGCTTTTGTTTGTCCAGTGGAGACTCCCTCTCAATCGGAGCCTAGTGGCTCTCAGTGTTTTCATTAGCAGATTGTCTATGGATCTTTAATTTCCTTGCATTTGAGGGACGACAGCAATCATCATACTAAACACAGCAAATATGGCCATGAATGGTAAATACACTGATTCTTATAGAGCGCTTTTCTACTCTCCCGGAGTACTCAAAGCATTCTATACAACATGCCTCATTCAGCCGTTCACACCCACTCATACAAGCACTTCTAAACTCAAGTGCAACCTAAACTACATTCACACACATTCATACTCCGATGAACGCATCGGAGGGCAACTCGGGGTTAGTATCTTGCCTAAGGATATTTGGCATGCAGACTGGGGAAGCCAAGGATCGAACCACCAACCTTCCGATCAGTAGCTGATCTGCTCCACCACCTGAGCCACAGCCACCCAGAAGCAATGGTTGCCTAGTTTTTGCGTCAAAGCAGACTTTAACAGTTGGTTAACCAAAATAGTTAGCAATTAAGTAATTTCATGTGCAGCCATGACTTTTTAAGCCTGAGACATCTGACGGCAGTACATGCCGTCAGCTCACCAGCATCAGTGGACTCACACTGAAGCCAGTCATTCTTTTGATTGTTAAGTTTTTGTTTTATCCGGCAACACGCTGCTATTGCTGTTTCTGCCGATTTCCCGCCATCTCTGCTCTTGTTTTCTCTTCTATTTTCTCATCTGTCATCCTTCACAGCTCTGTTACACACTGCTTCAATTCACACAGGAGGATCTTTTAAGCCCTGAAAGAACTGGATGGCTCTTTAACAACTGTTATAAACAGCCCAGCCTCCTGACTTTAATTGTTTTTGACTCGGCTGTCAAACGGTGGTTGGCGAGTCTACTAAGCATGTCATTAGATTTGATAACAGTCTCTGGCCGATTGCTGAAGATCAAATCAATTTGAATGCCAGGGGAAAAGGGGGGAAACCAGTTAGAACTCTAAACAAGTTTGCACATTTAATCTGACTTAAGTTTAAATGGAATCTATTTCTCGTCACTTTTTAAATCTGTGTTATTTTGGATGATCTATTTAAGAAAAAATGTATGTTTCACAATTTAAATTCAGTACAATTCAGTTTTGATTATCTAGCACCAAATCACAGGTGTAAGGTAAAGACTCAAATATAACCTCAATATAAGAAAGCACTTGGCAATGGCGGGAAGGAAAAACTCCCTTTTAGCAGGAAGAAACGTGCAGCACAACAAGGCTCATGGAGGGGCAGCCATCAGAGGGGAAAGATGAGAGAAAAAGGAGAGCACAGGGAAACAGGACAAAACAAAAACTACAGGAGAAAATTTTATCACATGCTGCGGTGATGAATAAACACTAGGGGAGTGAACAGAGGCGAGTGGAAAGGAGAGACTCGGTTAATCAAAGGAAGTCCTGCAGCAGTCTGAGCATCATAACTAAGAGAGGGTTCAGGGTCACCTGAGCCAGCCTTAACTATAAGCTTTATCAAAAAGGAAACTTTTAAGTCTAATCATAAAAGTAGAGAGTGTCTGTCTCCTGAATCCAAACTAGGAAGCTGAAGTCTCTGCCTCTACCTTTACTTTAAGAACTCTGGAAACTCTACAAACTACAAGTTAAGCCTGTAGTCTGAGAGCAAAGTGGTACTATGAGGTCATCAAGACATAAAATGTTGCAGAAGTTAAAACAGTGTCAGTATAGTTGCTAATTTTAGTCCACGAAGGACTTCTGTAGCTGATTCTGTATATTTTTTTAAACAATTTGAACATGTAACGTGCGTTATATAATATGATATAATATTAGGACTTTTATTTTTATTAATTTTTACCCTAATCTATTCGTTATTTTAAGAGTAAAAAAGATTTTTAAAAAATGCTGATAATAAGATAGCATTTCACATGGGAGTAATTGTATCGAACGTGGGATATTTCACATCATTTCACATGCCAGACAGCCGGAAACCTTTAAGCATCCTCACCGGTGACGATTTAAGCAGCAGGATTTCTTTTTCTACCCGTGTCATAATGAAAAAACGTGTGACATCTCAAGACAAAGCAGCTGTTGACAGCAACACTTCTGATAGGTTTGGGTCTGTACAAGAACACAATGATGATTAAGATTATTTATGTATGCAGCCGCTGCTTTGATTTATAATGAATGAATAAAGGAGAATGCAGTATCTGATAACACGGTTTCTTCTTTGTAATTTAACAATTCGGTTCGACTCAGTTTTATTTATATAGAGCCAATTCACAGCAACAGCGCATTTATATTGTAAGGTAAAGGTCACACAACATTAGAAAGAAACCCCATCATATGGCCTCCTATGAGCAAGCACTTGGCAACAGTGGTAAGGAAAAACTCCCTTTAAACAGGAAGAAACGTCAAGCAGGCGTGGGGTTTGTAACTGTGAAGAAATGTGTTTTTAGACAAAGACAAACAAAAACAAACAAGCTTTTGTTGTGGGAAAAGCTGGCATGCATAAATCCCTTTATCTTTGACTAGAAATGGGAAAAATTCATTATCTGGGGTTTAAATCCACTCAGTTAACTGTTTGCAATCTTCAAACTGAAGTAGAGAGTGATCCTTGCCTTAAAAACCATAAATGTTTACCCCACGCAAGAAGAAACATAAATATTAAGCTCAGCCCGCCAGGCAAAGCACCACTGCCCATTGACTGCTAAATGGAAAATCAACCAAGTGATCACAGTCAGTGGTAAAATGATGATTTCATTTGATGCCTGCATGCCGCTGCGTGCTTTGGAGAAGTCCCTGGCTTGCAGACGATCACGTTTCAAGCGGCAGAAATGTGAACAGATTGTACTGAGCTGTTTGCTTGTTCTAAAGCGGGGCCTGTTGTTCAAACTCAGCATCAAGACACAAGTTGAGACAGCTCCAATCCAAATTTGTTTTGGAGGGTTGTTGTGGTGTGCCCCTCTGTCTTGTAGGCAGCCTGCTCCCGGTGTGCAGACTTCATTTTTCTCGCTTTCACTTTTAAACGACTCGTGTTTTGATTTCTACTTTCCCAAAGCACTGCTGGAAATCTCCCAATTAACGTTTGTGCTTTGTTTTTGTCGACTGCTTCGTAGTTAGAGAAACTGATTGATTGATATTTCCTTTTTTGCCCATCGTTACAAAGGAAGAAATACTGGCGTTTAGTTAGCTGAAATGTATCCGTGGTGTGCAGGTTTCTAACTCTCATCCTCATCTTGTGGGAAGCCGCAGCGTGTGTGTGTGTGTGTGTGTGTGTGTGTGTGTGTGTGTGTGTGTGTGTGTGTGTGTGTGTGTGTGTGTGTGTGTGTGTGTGTGTGTGTGAGTGCGCTGTCGGTCTTTCTCCCCTCTATTATTCACCCGGCTCACATTGTGCATTCCGGTGTGGTCCACAAATCAGATTGTGCAAAAATGAAGCATGTAAGATGCAGCTGGTGTTTCGGTGGCTGTTTGAAGTGGAGCGCGATCCCTCTTCATATTGCTCGTACCTAGACACCATTAGGGGTTGCTGAGCTGTCTCTCAGTGCGCTGATTAGTATTCATTTTAAAAACCACTAGAGCCCTGCTCCTCTTACAGCATATCAATAACCCAGGCCAGTTAACTTGCCAGCAGTATTGTTGGGAGCGGCACATTTTTCATAAAGTTTGGGCATTTATCAGTCATTGCGGGGATTAGATTTTCTATTCCCACTGGCTGAAATGTAGGCTCCTGTGCAGAGGTGGCTTTAGAAACCCGAATGAGGGGTAGACTGGGGGCACGCTTTTAAAAGAACGGCAGCGGATTTGAAAAATGAGCAGAAGACTTGAATTTAAAGTGCTCGTTCTGTTCTCGGAAATAATGAACTGTGCATTGGTCATAATTACTTACTGTATGACATACACTATATTGCCAAAAGCATTCACTCCCCCAACCAAATCACTGAATTCAGGTATTCCAGTCACCTCCATGGACACAGATGTATAAATTCAGGCATGCAGACTGCTTCTACAAACATTTGTGAAAGAGTGGGTCTCTCTCAGGAGCTCAGAGAATTCCAGGATGGCCAGTCGTAATATTTCATCACTACTAAATATTCCACAGTCAGCTGTTAGTGGTATTATAACAACTCAGCCGTGAAAGTGGTAGGCCATGTAACATCACAGAGCAGGGTGAGTGGATGCTGAGGCGTGTAGTGGACAGAGGTCACCAACGTTCTGCAGACCTCCAAACTTCATGAGGCCTTCAGATTAGCTCAAGAACAGTGCATAGAGAGCTTTAGTGCAGAAGTGCTTTCTGGATGCATCAGAGAGCAACTTGGGGTGGTTGGTCTCTTACCCAAGGATATTTGGCATGCAGAAAAGGCAGCCAGGAATTGAACCACCAACCTTCCGATCAGTACACCTGCTCTAAATCCTGAGCTACAGCCACCCCGCTCATAAGAGTATGACACAGCTCCATTTAGGCGAGGTTTGTGTCATTTCAGGATTCATGTATGATCATTTTGGTTGTTCTGGATGTTGTTGAATTGCAACACTGCACTCTGCATACTATATGTATGTGGAATACGTTTTCCATGATCCTTTCTTTTTTGGTTGTTTTGTTCACCACAGTTTAACTTTTCTGGACTAAAATAATCACTGGCATCTGTTTAAGTCGACTACATTTATTCTCTGCGGTCTGTTTCTGTACTTTAGCAACACAACTGAGCAAAAAAGAACCGTTTTCATTGTTAGCATTTTACCCTGACTGTTCTCATGCCAAACTTTCTCTGCTTCTTTAGTTACGTTCCAAAATAACCCACGAACACCAAGGTGCTAATACTGTCAGGGTTAGAGGTTCTATTTCCCACAGCAAGGCAGTGACACTGCCAACTCTCAGACGTTACTGGAACAGGATCAGTTTCTGTAGCTGCCTCCTCTGCCAATAGGAGACAGACTGGAAGACAGACGGAAATACAAATGCAGTGGTTCTCTGGTGGGTTGTTTTTCAAGCTGTACGCCGAGATAAAGGCACAGTTAGTCTTTGTAAAGAAGAATCTGCGACATTTTCAGGTTCAGAAACAGCCTGCACAAAAGCAATTAGAGCACCCTCGAAAAATCCTGTAATAGTGGAATGTGAAATAAAGAAACGGGGTACATTACCGTGTTTTTTGAGCATCTGCAAGTCGGGGAGAATATTACAGCTACGTCTCCAACTGTGCAAAAATCCCCCTTCGCGCTGTAATTGTGAGTAGACTGCATGTTCTTCTCAATTAAATGCAATAAAGCGAAGATGTCATCCCTCATTAGCGAGGCAGAAGTCCTTTTAGCAAAGTGGAACAAGATATGTCATCACTTCGTGTCTCAACAACATTTTAGGAGCAGTGCACATTTTTAGGACCTTCAGTGTTTCCTTTAATTCAGCGATGGCAATTAGATAAAGACCCTCTTCTCGCTTTTGCACATTCATAACGGCCGTTTGATAGTTTGTTACTGTGTTTTCTATTCCATATCAAGTGACTGTAGAAGATTTTTGAACGTGAGAGGCTTTTAGAATTCAAAATTGTCACCTTTAGTCATCGACAAATTGCTGCAAGTTTTGATAAATGTTATGGTTTGATCTCATATTTGAGTTTGGGAGAAAAAAGATTAGAATTATAATTATAGTTCCAAAAACACAGTAAATACTTTTAGGGGCACAAATTAATTAACCACCGAACATCAGTGAAAGAGCTGCTTCCAGTGGCTGTGTAGATAAGTCTCACTGGCTCTCCCCCTGTGCCTGTCATCATTTATTTTTCATCAAACTGCGACTGTGTGGGTTTTATTTTAAATACCTCTGAAAAAGAAAGATCAAATTTTTTTTACAAAACATGCTTTTTTTTCCTTCTCCTTTGCTTCTCTCTCCTTCCATCCCTACCCATTCCTGCCCTCCTCTACCCCGTCTTGCATCTCTCCACCCCCCTGCCTGGCCTGCACTGCCTCCGCCCTGCCATAGCCCCATTGCTCTGCGGCCTCTCTCTTCTAACTCCTGCCGGCTACAGCTTTGTACCTCCTTCCTCTGCTCCCTTCTGGTCAGGTACAGGTATTGGTTCTCTCTCTCTCTCCCTGTCTTTGCCTGTCACTTTAACACTGGGTCTCTTTCTCTCTTCACCTCGCCTGTTGATGGCTGCTCGGGAACGCTGGCTGTCCGTTTGCGTCACTGCATGAAAATCTGGGCCTTTTCCATCTTTCATGTAGCTTCTCATTGAACCGTCTCACCTCTTGTGTAGTTTTGCACACATACATGCCATTCTGTACAAATTGCATGTTTGTACGATGTGTGTCCACATTTTTGCATGTGCCTGCTTGTGTGTGTGTGTGTGAGGTGCACCTTTAAGAAAAAGAGTAGAGTGTGTGAGATGTTTTCCACAGTTGGTATGTGGCTGGGTTTTGTGTGTGCTTGTTCAGGTCTGTCTGTCAAAGTAAAGGTGGAAGTGTCCAAATACACAGAGCTCCTCTATATTAGATATTCTATCCCTACGGCCAGCTTGTAGAGGTCTGACATTCCATTTTCACATGTCAGCTTTGCCCAGTCGGACCACCGGTCAGCGTCTGAAAGGGAAGAGAGCCGGCAGGGTGGGATGGAGCTAGCTAGCCGGCTCCACATGTGTCTCTCACACCGCTGTCTGCTCAACAGGAGACATGTAGTCTAACACAGACTGCTGTCAGAACCCTGCTAAAGCTAAAGCTATGGCTCTAAAGCTATGCACAGCTCTTACACTCAGAGTAGTGAGTTTGTACAAAGTCGCCAGAAGTCAAATTACTTGGCTGAAATTCCAGCTTGATGTACAAAATTGGCAGTTTTTTACATAAAATAGTTCCTTTTGTTCATACTAGATTCTAGCTAGTTTTATGAAGAACAGCTGGCTGAATTTGGCTGCGTAATTAAAACTTTTCCTTCATTATATTTGCTCTGTGGTTTTATTTTCTTGAATACTTTAGATGAAAGGATCAGAGACGCTGGAATTTTATTGACGCTGTGGGGGAGGGGCGGTGAAGGTCCTTTCTATCTTTGTGTGAAAGGAAGAAAAATAAAATTGGTGACCAAAAAGAAACCTGTAGGTGTCAAAGTTAGACGTGTGTAACTCCAGGCCTCTCCACCTCTCTGTCCGTATGAGCGTCTACATGTTGCAACCGATGTGTTTGAACTCGTCGTCAGCATAAACCGTGGATGAGCACATTCTCTCTTTTTCGTCCTGTTTTGCATCCCCCTCATTTTCTTTTCTCTTCCTGCAGTGTTTACCCCCAAAGTGATTGGTGTGGCAATAGCGCGGTACGACTTCAGCTCACGCGACACCCGGGAGCTCTCTCTGCAGGAGGGAGACGTGGTTAAGATCTACACCAAGTCGGGAGCTAATGGCTGGTGGAGGGGCGAGGTCAACGGCAGGGTGAGTGGAAACCTTAAGGTGCTCGATGGCAAATTGTGGGAGGGGGGGCTTGGTTTTGCCTTCCAGGATATCATCTTTTTCTAAAATCCCCAAAAATCCCCATGTTGGTGGGCAGCATGCCATTATTCTCCTTTAAAAACAATCAACCTTGATATAAAGTACGTATCTGTCAGTATTGTTTAATCAAGGCACAGAAGTTTGTATTAGCAGTCTTCACTCTGAAATGATTCTAGCTGCTAAATTCTTAAATCCAATTTTGGGTAGCAGTAAAAGCGGGCGTTTTGCAGAAGAAAAATTTGGCAGATATTTTTGTCTGTGGATACCTGGAAGGGGCTGTTCAGACTCAGTCTATTTTTTCATTAGTCAGTTGTGTGCAGTATTTATGTTTCCACATATCCTGTTGGAAGGATTCATTTGCTGCTCTTACATCACTTAAATGCATACGTTTTTCCAATGCCAGGAGCGCTCTCTAATCAGGTGTTAAATTCTGAGCGAAAAGCCAGGAAATCTGTGCGTCGACTCCCACTCGTGGCTGGAGTTTAGCTCGGCGGCGAGCGGCGGACTGAGTGCGTGATTGTGTGTAAATAATGTGTTTGTGCTGCGAGTGTGAAGTGAACAGCTGCAGTAAATGGAGCTTTTCACTTTTATTAAGCCTGATGTGTGCACTGATGCCACTCTTAAAAAAAACTAAGGAGGGGGAGAAGAGTCTGTGAAGTGCTGCTAGTGTCTCTTTAGGGCAAACAGCCAGTAAAAACAGTTGGTATTACTTTTGTTGGCTCTTTCTATTTAAAATTCTAATATATCAGTACAATAATATCACATCATTAAACAGTTTTTTTTAATTTTACCAAGTTGCTATTGGCCAATCAGCATCTGCATGTATCTCGTCTGGTATGTGCTGATTTAAGCAATTTTTCTGAGCATAATGCAGATAAATATGCTATAAAGTTTCTTTAAAGTCAGTTACCCCATTATTTTTTCCCTTTGCCACTGACCTACTGTAGACAGATATGTAAAATGATCAGTTGATTATGTGTGGTTTTATGACATGTCATGGGTGTTGACTCACAGTTTAACTACACTTCTCAAAAAATGAAGGAAACCATCACAATAGCACTAAAACAGGAGGATGTAAACACAGACCAGACCTGTGGCGTTTAAAGACGAGGATGACCGTGACAGAAACACTTGATCAGCTCAGTATAACACAAGGCCAAGTGAACACAGCTGCACTGGAGAGGAAACGCCCAAAAACAGGAATGGTTTTGGAAGTGGTGACAACAAACCGGGGCTTTGTCCTTATCCCTTCTGACTGTTTTTCCCTAGTTTTGCTTTTTGTTAGATTCGTAGCCGCTGACGGCGTTTGATGGTACTTGCAAACCATTCAGGTTGTACTGGTAGTCCAGCTCCTCCAAGATGGCGCATCTATATGTGCTTTTGTTAAAAATGTTTGCTGTGCTTTCCAGCACACACTCATCAGCATGGAGGAGATACCAGGAGGTGAGCTTTAAATGAGGAGAGCTGGACAGGGCAGTAGAAAGGCATCAAAGCAGCAGCAACAGCTCTTTTCTGGGTCCTGGTTACATCTGCAAAGTGTCTGAAGTAGCAACAGCTGAAGCAGACTGAGAAAATGATGACTGATGGCGACATTCGACCCCTGTCTGGTTACTAATCTCAGTCTCTTTTCCCCCCTCAGGTGGGCTGGTTTCCATCCACATACGTTGAAGAGTGCGAGGAGTGAAAGGGCCCGCGTGAGGGAAAAAAGAGGAAGATAAAAGAAGAAGGGCAGCGGTGGAGTAAGCAAACCGATCTCATGACAGTGACTGAGTGAGCTTTTGCACCCCCGTCTGCTCCCGCGTTACTTTTCAGAGTGAAGCAGACGGCTTCGCTCACCTCCACGGTGCCCTGTTGCCTAAAACCATCCCGGAAGCCTTTGGGAGAGGAAAGGACTATAGTACGCTGCAGATGCAGAGATGCACAGTCATTTCTGCTTGACTCTGTGTGGCTAAGCGACTCCACCGACTAGCAGCTTGCCTGTCAGCGGGGCACAGGTCTTCGCCAGACACCCCCCACCCCACCCCCTCGCCCTCCTCCTCTCCCCCTCACTTCATCCGTCCATCCATAATTCATCCTCCACTTCCTTCCTCCCTGCCCTAGCCAGCCGCAGCGCCACAACTCCCACCTGTTTCCGCTTGCCAAGTCGGCCGTTGCCTGAACTGTCAGCAGCAGATACTCAAACGCCGCTCTTCCATTCATCCGCTCATCCATTCATCCATCTACACCCCCCCCCCTTATCGCTCCGTGTGGGAATAGAGTCATCTGAGAGTTGGGAGACACTTCAGTTTTTCTTTTTTTCCCCCTTTCATCCTCATGTCTGAAGGGATTTCAGTCAGTTTTGACCTTGCCTGCCTGTTTTTTTCCACTAATGCAGGTGGATATTGATGACTTGATGACCCAGATTCATACACACACACACGCACGCGCGCGCGCACCACCCACCTCTCCTCTCCCTTCAGATTATTATCGCCGCACACTTGCACACTCACTCTTCCAGGAGATGTAAGAGAGGGATGGTGTCGGATAGCATCGCTGCACAGTGCCAGCAATTGATCGCTGTTGTTCCTATTTTCCTTCCACCTCCTACATTCTTTATCTCCAGACCAGCCTCTCATGTTTTTTAGTTGTCTTGGCCGTTAGCGATCCCCACGCTCTTATCGGTGGCAGCTCTGTCAACAAGAGCCCATCCGCCAAGGGTTTATCTTATTGGAGGCATTAGCGGCTCGTCGGGGGTGGTGGTGGCGGTGGAAGGGGGAGGGGACAAACCACGCTACCTGGAAGCCACCTGCTACCTTAGCACTGAACGGCAGAAAAGAAAAGCACATACACAGCCCCAGCCTTGTTCTTCCCCAGTTTATCGTCTCATCGTTTCTTAGCATGTTTTGAGCTGTTGTTCCAGTTTCATCGTGTGCAGGTTTGATAAACACGGCTGATTACGTTCCAGAGGCTGCACTGGTCGACCAGGAGAGGCTATACTAACACCGACACCTGTCTCACAGAAATGGACTAGAAAAAAAATATAAAAAATATATATTTTAAGTAGTCTAGAAGGACTAACGTCACCTTTTAGAAACCTTTCTGTCACGCTTATATCTGCCTTCCCCCACCGCCCTCACCCCGGTTGTGCACAATGCTTCCTTAGTAAGAGTAAAAGCGGATTTTCCCACATTTGAAGGAATAAAAACCTTCACAGGGACGCAAGCTGTGCACGCTTTTAATGTTAACATCAACGGCAGAAAGGAGAAAGGTGCCAGAGGACACAGATCCAACATAGTGATCATGCACGCTGGACATGGAGGACTCCTCAGTAGCTGGCTTTGTGTAGCTTTGTTTAGCAATGAAATATTTGTTGGCTGTAACTTCAAATCATGTCTTTTTTCTATTTTTCAATGTGTACATACTGAAACTTTTATTTAATCGATGGTTGGTGATGTCTTTCCTCACAGTCGCCCTGTCATAGAGCAGTCCACATCGCATGTATTATGTAAGGATGGTCAAAACACTACTTTGAACTAGTCCTTTAATGTCTAGTAAGTTGTTGTTTGTCTGCATTTCTTCATTTTTCCTTCTTTTTTTTTTTAACCATGCAGTTCAGCTAAAATATGATCGCATTTGTCATTGGAGCACACTGCAGGGAAGCTTAAGGAGCAGCTTAAGTGGAAACTATGGTGAAATTCTCTTGTAGACGTTGAGTTTTCAGAGTTTGTATTGATTTGACGAGATGAAAGAAACCATCGCTCTTCAGCTAACTCGAGAATCAGCCCGCAGGGCAATCCTTCCAGTCAGAGCTAGCCCTTCCACTGTCACGTCTGCACTGCGGTGATGCCACTGAGCATCACATTTTCTGAATTTAAGTAACGATTTATTATGAAGCAAGGCATTTATATACGCTTAATGGAGCCATTATAGTTGAAAGTCATTAATAACTCCTTGTCAGCGCCGTCTCTCCACGCCTTTTATGATATGTAGGAGAAATGTGTTTTATATGTAGACGTTTTCTTAAAGAACTAGACCGAAGGATCGCGTTGTCATATGTTTGTGCCGTCTCCCTGCCTACCCGACACACTTTCCTCTGCTCATCAACAGTGTCATTAAGTGACCACTAGATGGAAGCATTTTAAACACAGCCTAGCAGCCACTTCTCACTCTGCAAAAGTTTGGGCATGACATCATCTGATTAGGAGGTGAACGATATTAAAGGAAACAGCTGGCAGCAGGCTCAGACGTGCTGCTGCAAGCGTGAGAAACTGAGGAAGCTCTGAAAGACAAGCCCAAAGTATCAAAGTACAAAAGGAGGGTTGTTTAAACTGCTCCTTGGGCAGATACCACCATGACTTTTATTTGTTTGACGTGTATTGATCATTTCTGATGTTCGAGAAACTTCTCGTCAAGTAAGAGCCTTCAGGACCTCCTGCTTTCCAGCACGACTGCCGTCTCCGAACAGTCAAACATGAGATTCGTAACATCTTTAAGAAATCGGAGAGTGAGAGAGAGTTGTGCTGCAGAAGGAGCACACCTCTCTCCCGTCTGGGGAGAACTGGAGAGCTGGAGTGGGCTCCTCTAATCGCAGACTCTGGTAATCCACTCCTGCTCTCCCTCCTCCACCCAGATGAACTCTGACAGCGGGGCCATTTACAGCTGCAGGCTTTCCTCTCCTCCAAGTGTGCCTCCAGATTTTTTCTTTTCTTTTTTTTGTGGGCAGGAGGGACGGGAGGAAGGCTCAAGGGTATCTGTGATCTAATCATTACACCATCTCCTCACCTCAGCGACCCTGCTGCATCCATCTCTCTGTCGGCTCCCCTCTCTCTTGCTCTATCTCACCGTGTCACTCCCCTCCTCTCTCTCCCACTCGCTCTTTACTGCTCTCTTTCCCCATCTATCTTTCATCCAATCTCCGTCTCCTCTGTTTCTCTCTGTATTCCGTCCCTCAACCGACGCTCTGTAGGCCGTGACCGCCGCTGTGTGTTGGTGGGAGGAGAATCGGAGATTCTGTGTTACCGGGCGAGGAGGCAGAGAGGCTCAATCGGAAAACAAGCCCAGCAAAATGAGGACTAGTTTAATTTTACCGCAAATTAATAGGCTGGGAGAAATGATGCCAGTTAGAGAATGAATTAGAATTTACTCTCGCTATTGTGATCCCCTTGGTGTATGCACAGATTATTTCCGTATGCACAGGCACATCCCATGTGGGAAAATCATTTTGACTGAATTCAGGGCTGTGTTGTTGTATTAACCTGAAACACAACTCAAATATGAAGAAAACATGGATTTTTTTTTCTTCCTTCTGTTTTTTTTTAGTCAGTACTTCCTGTGGACTAAAGTTTGCATTGTCTGTGTTCATGCTTTTGTTATTTCAATGAAGCCAAAGATGTATGCTGTACTTACTGTTATGTCTCATAACCACGGTACCCAACCGCTGTGGCCTAACTCTAAAACTGTGCAATCCTGAGTGTGTAGCATATCCCTGTATTGTTGCTGTACTATACTGTAAATGATGTACATAGCACATAATAAAGATATACAGTACACAGCTTCTTCTGATGCACTTGTATTTCATGTCTTTTTTTAATAGATTTTTCTTAATTTTGAGAGATTGTAGTTTGAGTGTCAAGCCCTGGAGCTGAAACAACACAAATGCCAAAAATGTCAGTTCCTCAAATGTCCACATGAGGCTGACTCCAAAAGTGAGTCAAATCCAATTGATCCCCACTGTTAAAATGCACATTTTTACAGCACAAATAAAGATGTTTAAAGTCTGATTAAAAATATATTTTTATATCTATTGCATATTTACACCATGACAGCTTTATAGGGGTTGAATTTTTATATATGTCACTATATATTTAATTTGAATTAAGCCTTAAAGTATGCATTATGTGAGGCGTGGTTTCTTTGTATGACAGGTGGATGTCTATGCTGCTACCTCTTGATCATGCTTTTTATTTTGTGCATTTTCCCAACTGTAGGACTGATAAACACTATTTTAGCTTAGCTTAGCTTAGCTAAACTTATGTATATTGACGTCAGTAAATTTGTGTTTACAGTACTTCAGGATATAGTTAGCTCTACAGACTGGGAGTGAGTATGAACATTGTAACCTGTTTTGAAGTGGTAGGTCGTTTAAAATGCAGTCTAACAAGTGCAACCAAACATCAGGTGTTTCTGTGCAGCTTTGATCGCAGTCAGTCTGCTAGCTACAAATGTCGTGTGTATTTTTTAGAGTGGGGAAAAGTGCATATGTGACAAGTTCAGAGATGAAAGACGTGAAAAATGGCAGGAGAGGTTATTATTGTTTTTAAAGGTTATTTTTAAAAGTAGGGACTGAATAGCAAGTGACATTTGATAAAATGGAAATCCAAAGCTACATGTACCATACTAATCCACGTTGGAATTTTTGTAATCAGATGGTTCTGTACATGAAGCATTGCTAAAATCATCTGCTAATGCATTTTGAAAAATCTTGAAAAACAAATTATGGTCATTTGTGTTTAAGTAGTATTAGAAGACTGGACAGTGTAGTGATGGTAGTACTGCCTACAGTAACAGGTGATGTTAGATAGGAGTAGAGCAGCCTGGTGTTCATGGGTAACTGTAAACTTAGGTATAATTAGGAAAAATACCTTTTTTCCCCCCGTTAGCCAAATCTCACCGTCATACTACTGTAGCCTTGCATTCACTAAAGGTTGGAAGCAGCCATGAAAGCTCATGCAACATGATATTTAGGAGCTATTACTACCTGTGTGATGCACTCATACAGTCTGGATGCACATATCTATTGACGCTTGCTAGCACTAGCTGATAACTTAGCACTCCACCTTTTTTTTGGCTCCAAAGAAACAACATGACGCTGGCAAAACTTAAGTCTTCAACACAGGAGTTCACAGAGCGACGGGTGACATCACACTAGCTTTGCCCATCCTTTGTACACAGTCTGCTTAGCAGTCTGCCTAATTTAGCAACATAAGTCACAGCCGTGTTGAAAAAGTGTTAAAAGTTGTAAGTTCCTACATGATTCTCAATCATACTGCTGCACTGGAACTGAAGTATTTTTACTGAAGTATTTTCATCGAAAATAATATACACAAATCAAACCTTCTGTATATTACCACTTCTACTAATGCAGGCTTTTTTGGCGGACTTTCTCTTGTATTTTTGCACTGTGATATTTGTACATTAACAGGCAACCTCATGGCCACATACAAGCAAATAAAAGCAAAGAAGGCTGTGCGAACATAAAACCTGCATGAGTTATATTTATTAAATGAAAAAAGTGAATCATGTTGCTTGAATATATTTTTATCATACCTAAGAAGCACAATTATAGACATAACTTTTAATGAAGACTTGGATGAATAATTTGGAGTTGGTGAATTTTCAGATAAATTGGACCCTGAAAAAAATATTCAAGGTTAAGGCGCACATTACAATTGTGAATATTGGTGTTATTAGTGGGAAACTGCTTAACTACGTGCTGGGTCACACTGTGCTCATTAGCTGACACGTTTAACTCTTTTAATCTTGCAAAATAATGAATAAACGAGGACATGAAACATCCTGTGAACTTCACTATGGTCAGTTTCATCTTTGTTAACTCAGTCGGCCTGGAAGTGACTTTTTTGTTGAAATTAGGAGCTTAAATTGCGCAGCTCCCATGCTGTCACTGACGCATTTTGTTGCTGTTTCCTCCACAGGACTTAAATAACCTGCAGCCAGTGGGGTGCTGTTTCTCACCAGCGTATTGGCTAATAAGTGTGAATGAATGTGGGGATAAACAGTGGGTCTTGTTGCTGTGATCATGCTGATAATTATGAACCACTTCTAAAGCCTCTACTTCTAAAAATAGTAAAAAAAGGAATACAAAAAAGGTAAACACTACCAGTACTGTGACTGTGCAAAAACACGCAGTGAATAGTTGTATTGGTGTCAAAAACAACAAAAAAATGTGTACAAAAGTTGTGCGTACAAGCCACAGACCATATGCTTGCTGTGGCTTCTATGTAAAAGTGATCTGAATCAGGTCTTGTTTATTTGGTTGTGCATATGTGGGTGCCCGTGTGTGGGCGGTGGTCTCTTTGGCCATCTGGTGCCTGGTTACCTGCCACTGCTGAAGTGAGACCGAGGCTCGGTCTCCAAAAGGATCAATAGTGGCGGGCTGTAACAGCCAGTGCCCTTGGCACTGCAGGGGTGGAGAGTGAAGCTGTACTAAATGCCCACCAGGTGGGCTTCGCCTTGGCTGGGCCAGTCTGGATCACGCCGGTCCACTTCCAGCTGAGGTTTGGACCACCAGTGTGACAGATGGCTGCATGACATCAGCCTTCTTCGCCACTCTGAAAGAATGTTAGGCCCAACTCTTGGACTGCTGTAGTCGTGCTTGATATGAGATTTTAAAGATGAGCAAATATTTGTTTTATGTGCTGCAGGAAACAGAGTGGACTCATTTCTGTCAAAGATAAGACCCAAAGATGCCTGCTCAGTGGAAGTCCATCTTATCCTTTAGAGAGAAATGTTACTTCTCATTTATAATATTAATCCTTTTTGCTGTGTTAGGTTAACACAATGAGGACCAGCCATTCAAAACTCTGCTCAACTACCTGAACTGGTTTCACTTTAGCACTGCAGCCATTTTTCTTTTCTTTTCTTTTTTCAAATCCTTCATAAGAGCTGCCATGTTTTGACTTCTTCGACTGCACTCCACATATCCCGCTCTATTTCTCACTCTGCCTCGCTCATGCTTTCTCTGGGTTTATTGCTGTCTTTTGGGGCCATGAGGGAGCCATCATCATTGCCAGACGGTATGGCTGCTGTGTATAAATATCAAGCAGCACTCTTTCCCCAATGTTTTCCTGGAGACTATCAGCACTGCATAAACATTGAGGTGCTGTCTACAGAACACACTCAGACAGCTCATCACCATAAAACCACGCATACACCTGTCCATTCAGAAAAAAACAGAGCCACACAAACACACGCACGCTTGCTTTCCGTACTGGTTGGAGCCAGTACATTATTGTAGACTCTAGCTTATTTTCTTACAAATGTTATGTATGCAGTGTTTTTTAAGGAAACATATGTCTGCTGTAGCCCCGCGTGCATGTTAACATGGCTCGGCATTGCTCAGAAACAAAAGCGATTGCATTTATTCCATCTGACACCTGCACGAAATACACTCATGCATACTGTAGTGCACTTTTCAGAGCCTCACTTCTCAGTCTTCGCTGTTATTCACACATGCAATCACAAACAATCTATAACGCATGTCCCCCAACGCACACGGCGGTGACAGATGGTAGCGAAAAACTGCCTTCAATAATAACCGCCGTTACAAAACGGTTAAAAATGTATCCTTTCGTCAGCTCAGAGACTCCCTCCAAAATGTATTCGCCACATTACATTTGCAGCATTTAACAGGTTCAGCTCTTTTCTTCTCCGAGCCTCCTTAGAGTCGTAGAGGTGTTTGTCCTTCCAGATGCACGTTCAAGGTCAACCTGAAAGCTTCCCGCGTAGCCGGGAGTGTGGATGTAAATGTACTGAAACACAAATACGAACCTGATAATATGAATTTTAAGAGGGGTCGCGTGGCAAGCTGATGCATAGCGTTATATTCTGATACACGCGTCATCAAACTGTAAATACTTGAGTGTGATGACGCCCTGTAGTTTGTCCTGTTTCTCCAACATTTCTTTTTCATTGCAAGAAAAACAAGATGAAAACAAGAAAAGCCTGGGATGATTGTGTGTTTGTGTCTGCATGTGCACATGCATCACACCTGTGACCTATTCATGCTGTCTGGAGGTTGCTGTAATACAGAGGCAGAAGGTTATATATGATTATATATAGTCGCCTTGAGGTGACTGCTGTCATTGTTGGTCTTGTGCTGTATAAACAAACCTGAACTCAGTTGAATATTGGCCTTCTGTATTATTACAGTTAAAGTTATACTAACTCATTCCAGTGTGTTACCATGGCTACATGACAGCAAATTACCACAGAAAAGCACAATGCTTTTAAAAATATATAAATGAAAAATAAATAATACATGCATGCACTATGCATTTGTGTAAAATGTACTCGTGCACAGTCTTGCAGAATATAATCGTTCTCGCCTCAGATCAGAGCAGATTCAGATACAGTCATGAAAAAGTTTGGAGACTCTCAGCAACAGTACCCTGACTATTGTCAGTGGTCAGAATGTGTAGACACTTCCTGCAAAAAGAAGACATTGATGCCATTGACCGGCCCTTACATTCTCAGACCTGAATCCAATTGCAAACCTCTGGGACATTGTATATAACTGCATTTGACATCCCCTAATAGCACCACAGACTGTCCAGCAGCTCACTAATGATCTGATCTAGATCTGAGAGGAGATTCCTTCATCTACTTCCCTACTGTTTCATGCTATTAGTAGTAATAAGGACACTAGCAAAAAAAAAAGCAAAACTCGAGAAAAATCGGTCTGGTGGGATAAGTAGGATTCAATTCAATTGTATTTATATAGCACCAAATCACGACAACAGTTGCCTCAAGGCACTTGCTACTGTACAGTAAAGACCCTACAATAATACAGAGAAAACCCCAACAATCAAATGACCTGCTGTGAGGAAGCACTTGGCAATAAAGGGAAGAAAAAACTTCTTTTTAACAGGAAGAAACGTCCAGCAGAATCAGGCTCAGGGAGGGGCGGCAATCTGTCGCAACTGGCTGGGGCTGAGGGCAAGAAGAGGGGATGGTCTGTGGTCACCACCTGCAAAACCATTCAGTTATGAGGCTTTATGTGGCCTGCTGAAGCCGCTGAAGCCGATAATATAATTTCATGACTGACTCATTTTTATTTGTACGTGATTTTAGAATTTTCTCATGCGATCATCTTTTGACCTTAGCACTTTCACTTACAACAATATAAGATCCCCTAAAACCGAAAACTTTCCTATAATTTAGATAAGTAAGAACTTTATTTAAACTTTTATTAGGCTTTCAAAAGTTTTCAAAAATATCAAATAATGGATTAAAGGGCAAATATAATTCAGTGCCTCATGCAGTGGCACTGACATAAAAAAAAAACACATGGGTATCTTAGATTGGAATATTTACCTCACTACAAATGTGCTATTGCTTCAAGGCACCGCTGGGACACGCAGATACAGAATATATATGTGATGTTAGTTAACAGGCTAGAAAGGGTTGAAGCCGCCTCAGGGCGAATATAAGAGAAATATTAGGAACATTAATTTTAAAGTGTGTAAATGAACTCCAAGTAGCCTTTTATTTTCACTCCAGCGGATTTAAATTTTAAATCAGTGTTTTGACTCATGCACAAGTGCAAGTTCATCACAGCAGAGGTCTCCGGGAGATCCTGGAATTCTTCCGTCCCCTGTGATTTGTACCGGGAGGCTGGAGCTCACAATGATCCACTCCAATTTGGCAGAGGAGATGAGGGAAGGTCTCACTCTGCGTGGTAAGCTACTGTCTCGGTTACATTTCATTTGCCCCTGTCTTCCAACTGCATTAGCCCATCACGCCTTGTAATATTGAAGTGGGACTGGAAGGATTTTCCGGCAGCGTATAACTTGAGTTACAGGATCCTCACCGCTGTAATGAACGCTGCAGACGGGCAGTATGACATGCCGTTTGCCTGACATCAATTATCTACATGACTATCACATTTCTAATTTGACATGTTAACCACTTGATTGCATTTACTCCACCGAGATGTTTGGTTCTGAGCAAGTGTGCTGTTTTAATGTGGGGACATTATGGCAGTATCATGAATAAATGTTCAGTTTTTTCCCCCTCCCTATGATTTAGATGCTGCAGAGACACAATTTACTGCTACACTTAGCTAATACCTTAATTCTGTAATGTACTTCTTCAATTACAGGGAAGAAGAAAGAGAATGAATTCAGCTATTTATAGTTGTTTTTTTTTTTTTTTTAATATGAAAAGCACAGAGCCCTGGAGGCCAAAACACTGTTAAAAACATGCTGGTTAACACTTGACACACAAACGCAGCACAAAGCCATCTGTTTCAAGTCACAGATATTTCAATCAATGCTTAACAATAAGACGATGGGGGAAAAAAGTGATATGGGAGCAAAAAAGAAGTTTTCTGTACTTGAGATCCTCATACTGCAGCCGGTGCACCCAGTTCGATCTCTGATAACAAGAAGTCCCTGTTAGGGCTTTACTTTAGCAACGTTTCACATCTGTGCTGCTGCAAATAATGAAAGGACTCAAAAGCCAGGGAAGAAGGAGAAAAATCGTTTATTGAAAACAAATGTGGCTAATCAGCTAACATTAGAGAGCCGCTTTACATCAATCCATCAGATCATCTTATAACATCATACCAATCAAAACCTACTTCTAGTGTCAGTTTAAACAGGAGTTGCTGTTGAGAAGAAGGGATTGGCTGCTGGGCTTGCACATGCAGCTCTTTGCTTTGCTAGAGGTTCATGAATGCAGCGTCAATACTGCTAATAAAATATTAAGAAGACATATAAGCCCTTATTAAAGTTTTTAATTTGGTAAAACAGAAAAAAAAAACCCTTTAAATATGCATCTTAGTTTTGTTTACGTGTATTTTGGCTTATGTGACACAGCAGATAGTGAATATATTATAGCATATCTCTCTCAGATTGACTTCTCTTTTTATTGGCTCACTGTTAAATCCAGAATTGAATTTAAAATTTCTTCTTCTCACATACCAGGGCTTGAGTAATCTGACCACATTTCTTCTTAAACACCTCATAGTCACAGTTCCTATGGTTTAAAAGTAGAATTGGAGGCCGAGTCTTCAGCTTTTAGGCCCCTTTTCTGAGAAACAAGCTCCCAGTTTAGATTCAGGAGACAGACTACTTTTCTACTCATAAGATTAGCTCTAAAACTTTCCTTTTTGATAAAGTCTGTCGCTGGGGCTGGATCAGGTGACTCTGAATCCTCCCTCAGTTATGCTGCAATAGCTTTCTGGGAGGTGCTGCCGCCCCCGCTACCCGGCCCTGGATAAGCGGAAGAAGATGGATGTATGGTGTTTATACACCACTCTGCATTTCATCATTAGTTATTATTAATCTCTGGCTCTCTCTCCCACAGTGTATTTTGTCTTGTCTCCCTCCCTTCACCCCCAGCTGGTTGTGACAGATGGCCGCCCTGGAACAGGAAAAAGAAAAACTCCCTCTTCCTGTCAAAAGGGAGTTTTTCCTTCACATTGTCGCCAAGGGCTTGCTCAAAAGGAATGTTGAATTGAACTATAGCATAAAGAAACATGAAAGTCTGAGGATCCTTGATGTTAGATGTAACTTTTAAATGCTCTTTGAGAATCAGTGAGGATGCGTCTTGTCTGACACGCGACTGTGGTTCAGGGTTGTTGATATGACGCACTTACACTTGGTAAGTATATATGTATGCAGACCCCTACCCCCACCTCCCCCACCCCCAAGCCCGTATGGCAGAGGGATGATGGAGATGTGAGAGGCAGCGCTTCTATTTTGGGGTCTTTGAGTCTAACTCACGCTTCGCTCTGCCTCTCTCCTTCCCCCCAAACCTCAACTGGCAATTGTGCCATTCACAGCGCACCCATTCCCCAGTGTCCCCTGAAGCACCTCCAGTTGTATTCAGCTCCCATTTGTCATTCCTGGGAATGTGGTGGCGTCAGCAGTTATGCCCCAACCTCAACTGACGGTACCACACCAACAGAACGGGAAAATTTCAGCCCCCGCCTAAGGTCACCCTACTCCCTTATTACAGTTTTATATCTTCAGAGTGATGGATAATGATGATGTTGTTGCCCTATTTCGTCTGCTGTGGTAACCAAGCTCACGCGTGAATTGCTCATTCAGTTGCATTTCATTTGTGCGCTGGCTCACTGCTCACAGATGTGTTAGCTCCAGCGGTGCATTTAAAAGCAGACCCAAACTCTGCTTCATACCAATGTGGTTCTGCTAATTGTATGCAAATGTCAGGGCTACCGTCCGTGCATAATTTAAGACGTTTTGTGCACTACAGAGTTTTTAGCAGAAGACTTCTGAGTTAAAAATAGTACAGGTGTAATTAATAACAAGCTGTTTTAGTGAGGCAGCTAAATGGACACCCTACTCATTCAGTTTCTTTCTTCTTGAACTGAGACATGCATTCATTTGTTACTATAAAAATAAAAATGTTGATTAGATTAGGGGTAGACACATTGTAGTATATAATGTGCTTTGATATTGTATGTGTTTATTGTACAAGCTCTGATTGTAACAGGGGAGCAAGAACAGGAGGAAAAGCCAGTTAAGAAAAAATAAAAACAACAACTGCAGCAAAAAATGAGTCCAGACTAGAACAAAGAAAACAAAGTGGCTCTAGTTTAAATTAGAAAAACTATCTTCCTAATTACAAATATATAATAAGCAAAGCACTTAAAGAAAACACAGTTTAAAAGATCTGACAGCAGGCACTGCTTTGTGTACCAACACGGAGCCTCATGCGGCAAACTAAAGAGCTGTGGAAAAAAAAAAAGCTTAATATCTCAACATTTAGATATTGTTGTTGTAAGCAGGGAGCAGAAAATGGAAAAGCGGCTCAGATGGTCTGTGATAGGCTGCGCGATCCCAGATTCACCTGCCAACTGCATGAGGTAGGAGGATGACCTATAACTAGTGCCCACAGAGCCTGAGCAAGCACAGAGGAACAGAGCAGGGCGATGAAGTCATTTTGGCCTGTTGTAGCCACACATGGTATACGCCGTTTGCTCACCATTTTCTTTCGTTTTTTTTCACCCCCTATTTTTTGCCAAGCATTTGCCTCACTACACTAAATCCTCTTAAGCACAACAGTGGGCGAGCGTGCCATCATTCATAACGCCCAACCCTGATTCAGAGCGTTTCGAGCCCAAGCTGCCACATTTAGTTGAACTGTACGAAAAACAGCCTATTAAAGAGCTGAAGCTCACAAGTTTGGCTGCAGATTTGGATGATAATTCTCTTGGTCCATCACAATGAGCGGCCCAAATTAGCATCTAATAAACAACAATCCTCCATCCATCTTTTCTGTTTATCCAGGTCAGGGTCACAGGCGGGCTGGAGCCTGTCATATGGTGGTATAACCTGGACAGGTCACCAGTCTGTTGCAGGCTAAGATGGAAATGCAGACAATCATGCCTTATGCATTATGATTAAAGGAGGAACCCAGAGTTCCTGGAGAGAATTCAGTTACATTTTATTGTCTCTATATTGTGCTAGATCACAGCAACAGTTGCCTCAATACTTTAAATATGGTAAGGTAAAGACTCTACAGCAATACAGAGAAAACACCAGCAATCAGACAGCACCCTATGAGCAAGCACTTGGCAACATGGAGGAAAAACTCCCTTTTAACAGGAAAAACCCTCCAGCATCACAGATAGGTGTCCATCTTCTGTGATGGGTTGGGGGTGAGGGGAGGGAAGTAAGACCAAAGACACGATGTGGAGAAGAGCGAGAGATTAATAACAACAAATAATTAAAATGCACACAAGATCTGCACAGGCTATTTAAACCCAGGTACTTCTTGCTGTGAGGCAGCGGCACTAATCGGCTCACCACCCTAAGCAACAACCAGATATGTTAAAAATTCACACACGAGAAGACTTTTTCCTTAACTGATTAGATTCTGCACACAAACAGTTAGACGTGAGGATCTCTGAATAATGGATCACGGTGGCTACAGAGACAAGATGTTGAGGCCTCCAGTAACTTGTTGAGCAGCTAACGGCGGCCCTCATTTAAAAGGTTGACAGCTCTGCTCTCATCCCTCGCAGCTACAGCGTTCACCTACAGAAACACAAAGGCCCAGCAGCAGCAGCACACACTGTCGACAATCTAATAAATTAAACTCAATTAATTACCGTATTTAGCATAACTCTGGAGTTTAACAAAGGTCTTTGTGGTAGATGTATACATTATAACAATTGTTCATTTTGATGAGCAGGGATTATAAATGAGGCAATTAACGTGCTGTCAGATCGGAGGGGAAAGGGCCTCGCTGCTCATTCTCTGAATCCTTCATTTTTTTTGCATGTAAACTTCAGCCTAGAGTGCAGCGGCGCCAGGCTGTCAGATGGGGGGGCAAGGTGGGGCGAGGGGTCAGCCGGGCGCTGGAGTGACTGGGACAGCAGTGGACGGTTGACCCCATCAGCTGAGATGCTTCGTCCTTCCATCTTCTCATGTTAACCTGATTTAACTGAACGACGCGCACACACTCGCGCACACACTCGCACACACACACACGCGCGCCCGCATGCAGGCTGCCAGCGAGTTAGGTCCCCAGGCGAGAACTGGGGCTGCAGAGAGGGGGAACACATTAGCCTAATAAGGGCCATCTGGTGGCCATTCATTAACTTGACCATCCTTGAAGTCCCCGACCCAAAATGTCATTTTTCACTTTGCAGAGAAATCCGTTAGGTGACAAGAAAGAACTTGGGCCAGATTACCGGAGATGGAAAACGGTAAGACAGAGAGCAGAAAAAGAGGTGGGACTGAGGAAGAGCGGCGGAGCCAGCCAGAGTTTGTGGGTAAAAAGAGAGTGACGGGGAGTGGGAGCTCAAGTGAGGCCAGAAAGGGAGGTTAATTAGCAGATACTGTGTACACTGTGGACTCATCCAAAGCATAGCATTAGTGGCACAGTGAAACACTTTCACACCATTAGCCGACTCTTTATTTTTATACATCCATTCAACCGTGCGGGTCTGAGCGGTCGACTTTTTTCTATACAAAAACACAGCGAAATGTACCAGTGAAAATAACACCATGTGAGATCCTGTGAAAAACAGCTTCTGGTGGAAATGTGTCTTTTTGTGGAAGGATTAATGTAAAGACACTGTGACAGATGACTTTGTAGTGTATCTCAGACCTTGACTGACACTCATTTGCTATGATAAGTGATTTTTAAATGAATGTACGCTCGCACTCGCGAGACGCAACGCCCTCGTGCAACGGGGGGTCTGCGCGGGTTTAATCAAGCTGTCTGAGTCGATGCCTGCGCGGAGAAGCGCCATTCATTCTCAAAGCAAAACATTCTGCAAGGTCATATGCAAATGCTCTTATTATTTCTCACGTCTTAAAATGTTTTCAAGTGGTAACGTGAGTCATCTGTATCTTTTTTTCTTTCCTTTTTAATCCACGGCGTTAGGCGGTCATTTCTTTTCTCTGCATTTCCCAGAGCAGATGCGTGTATTTATGTTCAAGGTTGTTGTTGGTCCTGCAGGTAATATTATGTTTGTAGTGGGACAGTTTCATTAGAGCACACCGAGAGCCTTATCGGAGTAAAGTGTTACACATCTCTTCTCTGAGACCTTCCCAGCATGCAAGGACACACAATCTGTCTGTTCAAAATGTCCTTACTGAATCATAATCTCAACACAACTGATGTTTACAGTAACAAATGGTGGGGAGGATAACATTACCCATCCCCGCTCAGCGCTGCTGTCAATACTCTATTATTACATTGTTGTGTACTTGAATGGTTGCTTGAGAGTCAGCTCTTTCTCTTGGCGATCATTATCTAACATTTCTTTAGTTCATGTTCTCAGTAACAGTCGAGCCTTCGCCCTTTTCCTCTGTGCATGTGTAGTGCACTTGTGGCTCCTGTATGCCACACATGTATGTATGAGTTTTGCTGAGGTCTGTATGGACTAGAGTTGCTACGGGCATCAATTAGCTTGTTAACAAGATCAGTACCACAACTTTCTTGACAATATAAAGGCAATCAAGAAAGTTATCACAATGTGTCAGTAAGGAGGCATCAGTGTGTGGTATTGCCAAATACAAAGACAGTGGGAAAGTATGTAAAATTAATTTAAAGGTCTGCGACAGCCTGGCAGCCCATCCAGCAGCCTCTCGCCCTGTGACAGCTGGGATACGCTGCAGCCCTCTGCACTGGATAAACAGAATAAAATGAATGCATAGTTTAAAGTTTTGGAAACTCCAGGACAGTGCGTTGTCAGAAACAAAGTAACACATTACTGTAATCACATTACATTTTCCAGTGATGTGGTAATGTAACACATTACTGTAATCACATTACATTTTCCAGTGATGTGGTAATGTAACACATTACTGTACTGAATTCAGTAACAGTGTCCAACAAACATGTTTTTCCACACACGTCACACACTGATAATCAGCTGATTTCAGTTCCAGTTTGGGAGGAGGAAAATGGTGGAGCCATACAGATTTAGAGGAGGGACATATGGACATTACTTTTATTTTATTTATTTATTTATTTTTACTGCACAAAAGGACAAGAGCACAATCAGGACAGAAACAGTTGCATTTCTCTGCTAACACAACTTCAGGTCTTTGAAAGCATCTGCACAGACAGCATGCTAACTAGGGCTGGGTATCGTCACTGATTTCTAGAATCAATTCAATTCTGATTCACAAGGTCCCGAATCGATTCGATCCACGATTCGATTTAATTCAATTCGATTTGAATCTGGGAAATTTTGACAGTCAGAAATATTATAATTCAGATCAGGACATTTACATATTTTTGTATCTATAAAAAGGAAGCTGACACACGCAAGACTTTATCAAAGGTGTGAGCATCACAGCAGATGCCTTTGTGTCAAAGTAGCTGAAGATAAAACACAGAAGAACATGAAGGTGATTTTCCTGGCCTGGGATTTTATAAAAATATTCTGCAGTACATAAAAACCAAAGAAAACCATTAATATGAACTTACCTCTGAAGTTACAGCGGTTTTATTAGAGACACAGCTGAGCGTTTTGCATTTTGCATAATTTTAAAAAGTTTAAATTTGTTCAGTATTGAACAGCAGAAATTAGGTTTTCTTTTCGGAAGTATATAAAACAAAAAAAAAAAACGTCGGCCGACAGCGCTGTAAACAACGGTAGACTTGTGCATAACAAGCAAGCGAATAATGAAGAAAACAGATTTTTAGACGGGAAACTGTTCTTGAAGTACAGAGAGAGAGAGAGAGAGAGAGAGCTGTGGATAGTGGTGGAAGCAAAACAGTAAAAGTCAGAGTGAATACATGACAATGTTTATGTGAAGCGTAGTTTGGATCTTCTTTTGCTGCTGGTTCGGTCAATATTGTTTGGAGAGAGATAAAACTAACAGCTTTATGATCAGCGCAAAAAGGGCGTAAACACACAGCGCGGACCCGCCGACAGATCAGAATCAGCGAGCCGTCGGCTTTCAGCCCCGACTGTGAGAAAGGCGACATCTAACTAATTCTGATCCGCGGGTTGCGCTATGTGTTTAAGTCTTTGTGCAGAATCCGTGTTCCTGCTCTCATTTACTGTCTTAGCTGTTTGGTGGTTGTTGAAATTTTGTGAGATTTCACCTGAGATTCTGGCATTTCGGGAAAAATAAATTTATATCAAAAAATCGATTCAGGATTTTAATGAATCGATTTTACGTTATCCAAGCCAGAATAGATTTTAATTGATAAATTGATTATAAAAACCCACCCCTAATGCTAACATAGTCAATTACTTTTAGGAAAAGTAATTTCTCTGTGAATTTCATATTCCCGTGGCAGCATGCTCTGGTGCTTGCTCAGATTTGAAGTTTAATTTTTGACTATAGAAACAAGTTTTCGTCCCACACAGAGTGTTCAGCGGATGCTAATGTTTTTGTCACTTTTTAGGGACTCAAACTCAAAGTAATGTCAGTACTTCCAAGCTTTAAACCAGGGGTGGGGAACTCCAGGCCTCAAGGGCCGGTGTCCTGCAAGGTTTTAGATCTCACTCTGGGTCAACACACCTGAATCAAATGCTTAGTTGGTTGCCAGGCCTCTGGAGAACTTCAAGACATTTTGAGACGGTAATTTAGGCATTTAAATCAGCTGTGTTGGATCAAGGACACATCTAAAACCTGCAGCACACCGGCCCTTGAGCCATGGAGTTCCCCCACCCCTGCTTTAAACGCTGCACGGTCGCACTCTCTCCCTCACTCCATATTATCCATTGTTGATCAACACACGTCTGTTGCTACCACGGACATCGCATGCTTGTACGTCATTGTCATGAGACACTCTCACAAACAAAATCGCATTTAGTAACGTAGCAACATAGCGTACTAACAGGAAAGGAAAAGTAATCTAATTACATTTTTTGCAACAGTAATCCCTTACTTTACTTGTTACCAGAGATGGGCAGTAACACGTGACTTGTAACGTGATACTGCCCATCTCTGGTAATGTCCCCAGCACTAAATATGATAAACACAGCTAGTATGTTAGCAGTTTAAAGGTCTAGCAACCCATCCAGGGTGCAGCCCGTCTTGTGCCATATGACGACATGACATTGGTACCTGATTGGTGAGTAGTCGGGGTTAGTTGATTATATAGTAATAAGTAGGGGTGCAACGATACACAAAATTCACGGTTCGGTTCGGTTCGATACTTTGGAGTCACGGTTCGATATTTTTTCGATACAAAAAAAAATGTTCATGCCTTTTTAATTTGTCATTTATTAAAATTATAAATATATATTTTAACTCAAAAGTACAGTTTTTAAATTTAATGTTGCTGAAACAACAAAGTAATAAAAAAAAATAAATCTATCTGATCGAGAAATCGCTCATCTTTGGAAAAGAGAGTTTATTACAGAGAAATGGCTCTTTCCAAAATAAAAGCTATACTATACGCTTCTTCTGAGCTATATTCTCAGCAGCATATTAAACATATCAGGTCCCCATAAGGAGAATCATGTGCTAACGGCTGTCTAAATGACTCGGGTAAAGTTTGTAGCATGCGTGCTTGTTGTTTTCGTCTGCTTCCACTTGTCTTTGCACTAGGATGATGTCGGAGTAAATGTGCAGTCATATTCGTTGTGTTCCCACTAGTGCTGTCAGCGTTAATGTCGTTGAAATGACGTTAACGCCACAACACGGCAAATCTCCGTTAACGAGCTACCGCGGATCGCCCCGTGCGTGGGGCTGGACGGCCAACACGTTAACGAGCTAACTGCGCTAACACACTAGTTCCCACTAATGTAATTGAGCATTGCGTGGCACATCCGACATACTGTTTTACTTTTGTCCATGACGCGCTTACCTTCAGGGTCATACGTCACATGAAAACCAAAATAGTTCCAAACGCCAGATCTGAATGAGGGTGGGGGAGGTTCAATTTGCCATGTTGCAAGGAGAGCTTAACTTCTGTCTCGCTAGCTTGCCCTGCGCTCAGTGAATCTGCGTTCGACTACTCCGCCTAGGCTGCACTGTCGAGCGCAGATCCACTGAGCGCTCAACACAGACAGCATCGTCAGAAGGAAAGTTGATAAAATAAATTAAAAATTTTGTATTGTTCGATTCATATGCGTACCAAACCGAAAGCACTGTATCGAACGGTTCAATATTGATACGAGTATCGTTGCACCCCTAGTAATAAGGTATAGAGTCAAACTATACCCATATATATATATATATGTATATATATATATATATATATATATATATATATATATATATATATATATATATATATATATAAACAATTTCCCCGCTCGCCCCTGTGGGCGGTCAATCCTCTACCAGAGGCCTGGGAGCTTGAGGGTCTTGCGCAGTATCTTAGCTGTTCCCAGGACTGCGCTCTTCTGGACAGAGATCTCCGATGTTGTTCCCGGGATCTGCTGGAGCCACTTGCCTAGCTTGGGAGTCACCGCACCTAGTGCTCCGATTACCACTGGGACCACCGTCACCTTCACCCTCCACATCTTCTCGAGCTCTTCTCTGAGCCCTTGGTATTTCTCGAGCTTCTTGTGTTCCTGATGTTGCTGTCATTCCTAACCGCTACATCGATCACTACGGCTGCCTTCCTCTGTTTGTCTACCACCAGTATGTCCGGTTGGTTAGCCACCACCATTTTGTCTTTATCTGGAAGTCCCCCAGGATCTTAGCACCACCACCCTTGGGGGCAGCTTTTGGGCATATTTTGTTTTGTTTTTCAGCAGGGCACTAATGTCATACCAAACAGGGAAGACTTCAGTGCAAACTTGCCATGTGTGCCATTATTTCACTCATATGTTTGTGTCCTTGGGGATAAAAAACAGGAAAAAGGTATGTTCTGTTGCTTGCTAATGAAGCTCTTCCTAGGCAACAATCTCAGTTACTGAGTGCATTTGCTCATCAGTGAAACTTGACAAAGGAAAGATTCTCAGCTGGCTGGACACAACTTTTAGGTAACTGCAAGAAAAGGAAGCAAGTAAGATGTTTTCCATGAACTTTAAATGAATTTTAAAGATCACAGTGTCCCTCTTATTCATGCTTCTCTGTCACCCGCCTAAACCTTTCAGTTTTCACCACCTACAACCTGCATTCATGGAAACATTTAACTCATATTTTTGCAGAAGTGTCCTGACTTTATTTTGAGCTGCACAGCCTAGTCCGTCATGTGAACACAGAGCAGATCCACTAAGGTTAGTGGGTTGCTCAAGGGCACTTTAATTCCAGTGGATGTGAAGCAGAGAGGGATGTTTTAATTTACTTTCCCTGGTTGTAGCAGCTGAGCTGCCAAATAACACACTGTGCTATCCAAACCCTGGAGGTTGCCCAGCAGTCCAGTTGCCAGGCCAAGGGACCTTTAGCTATGTTTGTGTCTTTACCATCCAATAACCTGATTTTGTTTGTTTCATTGCCAGAACCTTTGCACGGATACTCCCATCTGTATTGCTGGACCACAATACAGATGATTATGCCATCCTTATTAAAGCTGCAGGGATGCCGACGGTGGAGCAAACTGTATTTACAGCCTCAGAGATGCTATTTTGCTCTCCCAGTAAAAAGAGGATACAGAAATGTTGCCTAATGATGGCACAGATGACCATCTTGGCCCTTATTTATGGTTATCAAGCTCCATGAGGCAACAATCTCTCCCTCAGATCGTTACCTTTTTACTCCCATCTTCCACTACATGGTGTACCTGCAGGAACATCAAAGATAGCTGGAATTAGCCCGCCTCTTTGAAGGCGAACAATGCTACAGTCATGTTAATTCTCCTACCCCTGTCTCTTCTCTTTAAAGTGAAAGAAACTTCAGATAGAAATATCAGGATCTGTCAAGCATGGCCTCATTTTTCTCAGGTGCCAGAGAGGAGATAACTGAGCAAGCATGAACTTACATAAGGCATGAAAACATCAAGCCATGGCTGACAATTTCATTCACAAATTGAAACAAACTAAGAAGCAAACAAACAAACCCCCCCACAAAAACAAATAGCCGGTTCCGACACTTCTTTCTTTTTCCCAGCCAGTTTTCTCTTTCCCACTGTGGGATGTTAAAGCCAAAGCTGTGAGTCTCACATGTCTCAAAGTGTCTGCACATCAGGTGTCTTGCCATGAGCATGGCGCCGAATCAGTTCTATTTCTGATGAGACAGATGTCTCTGGTCTTATTAGTGTGACACAGACAACACAGAACTCTGACATAACTGGCTTTAAGAGAAGACATGTGAATAATGCCGGTTGCACTGACAAATTACTGTCAAAACAAACCCACACTGAGTGACAGTAATATGACAAATGGCTTTTCACTTACATCTCTGATTCATTTACTTAGTTAGCTATTACACCCAACGATTCTTCTTCATACGTATCGAGACAAAGATAAAAAAATACAAACAGGCATGTGGGCTTTGTGACTTTCTGTTTGACCCCGCATTTGTTCAGTCTATCAGTATACGTATATAGTGTTGATGCAGTGGTCGCACTTGCGACCACTTGTTTATCCACGGCACACACTACATCTGTGGAAAACAGCCAGTGTGTACTCAGGTTGATACTATACACACTGCAGGGAAGAGCATGACACAGAAAACAAACACAATCTGTTACGTCAAATCTCCGCACTTCTGTATTCAGTCATGTGCTTTATTTTTGACTTTGACACGAGGATACAGCTTAGTGAAGTGGGACGTGAGACTTTGCGCTCAAAAGACCTTATGTAAGTATTTGTAGGGGAGTTGTACGACTCCTAAAAACATACAGTGATAATGATGCGTGCTTCTCTCAGTATGGCTGAAGAAATGTAATGTTTTTCAAAAAACATTCACAGGACAAATGTCTGTTTTATTTTATTTTTTTCTTTTATTGCAGTGGGTTGGGACAGTATTCACAGTGGTCATAACTGAAGAAAGAGTCAAGCTAAGAATCTAGGTAAAAGTGAAAAATAAGAAAAATAACTGGGAATATCAAACTAACCTTCATATTTGCGGAAACATCGCTGCACTGGGCTATACCCTATTTTAGTTTGGCCCCTGGCAATACAGCTAGCTTAGCCTGCGTTTCATTGTGTTGCCCAAAACACAGTGAAACTTCAAAAGAGCTGCAGCTGCTGCCCAGAGTCAGTTGCTCCTTACACTACAGGAAACAACAATTAAGCACTAAAGGGATTTACAGCAATCCATAGTATTTTACTCCAAAGACAACGATAACAACAGAAAAGACAGTGAACTTGAGCTCAAACAGTTTACAATCAGCACACTCTCCAAACATCAGAAAAAAGTCCCCATCCTTCATACCACACTTGGTACATCCCCCCAGGAACTGAGCTATAAAAGGAGTCCAAAATGGCCTGGACTGGTCTGGCACTTCCTGTGTCCAAACCAAAAAAAGGCTGTGGGTCCAACTGAAAAGCCGCTGTTTCCCAAGCTTCCTTTAACTTGACATGAATGGAAAATGTATTTAATTTAAGGAAATTTGTGAAAGAGATTTTTATAAGGTGAATTGTGACTGTGGATTTTTGCTGTATCGAAAACTCCATACCCCTGGATGCAGAAACGATACCAATAAATACTAAAACTACCATGACAGACATAATGATTGCAAGCTGAATCATGGTCAACTTTGATCGTTAAATCTTTTTTTAAGTTTTTACAAAACCCAACACCTTAACAAGAAGCAGATTTTATCACAGCAGCCTAATCTTCACTGCTCAGCTGAGGATTTACTCTAACAAAGCCTGTTGTTGAAGATTCAAAGCATATCAGCAGGTTGTGTCATCAAATGAGACACTCATTAATGAATATTCACATGCGCTTTGTTGATTGTTTTCAATGACGCCTGGATATCATAGTTCCTTCCTCGTCTCTTCTCCTTTGATAAAGGATGGTCTTATTACAGCTGTCTCACTGATACACTATATGAAGAAAGATGCAAATATTCGTGACAGAATGGGTCGCTCTGAAGAGTTCCATGAGTTCCAGCACGAGGCTGTAAGCGACTGTAATTGTTGCTTCAAGTCATTTTACTGAAAAGTGGAAGTGATCATTTAAAGTTAGAAAGCAAATTCACAGAGTGCAAAAAAAGTCACCAGTGACTCAAAATGTGCAGAGCAAACCTCCTCTGGCATTAACATCAGCACAGCACTGTGTGCCAGGAGCGTCATGGCACTGTTAACAAGCACAGACAATGTATAGGTGTCTGCAGCACTGCCTACTCTACCTTTATTTCCATTCATGCCCAAGGTGCCGAAATGACATAAACAGCCTCAGTGTGCGTAAAATAAAGTCCTTCTTGTGTCTTTTTTAATGTACAACTAATATGCAGAAAAAATTACACATTACTGTGATTTGGATTTTTGTGTCTTCTCTCATCATAATGTGTATGTGTACTTTAGAATTATTGGTTTCTAGAAATTGAACCGCATTTACCATAATACTCCAGTCTTCATTAATATTTATTTAAAATGAGCCCCAGGCATTCTGTGTTGCCCTCTGATATTTGTATATGCACCCATAACATTAGCGAGGCATTTCCGGCAGATCCGGGTACATACAGACGATTATTCCTTAGGTGTATTGGAATTCCATTCATGGAATCCCAAGCTATATCTGGCTGTGGTTTCCATTTCCAGGTGCAACCATTCACAGTGCAGAAGAAGCCTGTCACTGCAACATCAAACCTGCTCTAACCATGTGATGGTGGCTTGTGTCACTTCCCCTTCACTCCAGACTCTCCCTGCCATTAGAGCCGTATTTGACATCCATCAACTGTGTTGAGCCACAATGGGAATTCACTCTTTACATTTCAAACACTTCCCCGCGAAAACACATCAGGGGTGTCAAGAATTTTAAAGTTGTGGGAAAAAGTATGAAAAAATAAAAAGTTCCAACCCCGATGGCTTTTCTCCATGCAAAATTCTCACTGCAAGTCGCAATCTCACTTCTCAGTGACTTTGTGTAACATGTGCTGTGTCCCTTTCACAATGAGGGGCCCAAACTAAATTAACTGAGTGGACTGACTGCATATAATTCACAAGACAATGAAGTGAATAACTTTCTTTTTAGAAGTGCAAAGTGACTTAGTTGTGTTCCTATTGTAGCAAGGGATAAAAATCAGTAAAGCACAATACCACAGATACTAAGACTATACTAATTCAAAACCAGGCTTTTGGTACCGCTGGTTGCACTGGTTCAAAAATATCACTGAATGTGTCGTTCCTCAATCTCTGGCACTCTTCCACAGTGTGTCTTTGACCTGTCTTCCCCCAACTGGTTGTGGCAGATGGCTTCCACTTCCCAAGCTTGGTTTGGTCAGAGGTTTCTTCCTGTTTAAAGGGAGTTTTTCCTTCACTGTCACCAAGGCGCTTGCTCAAAGGTGTAAGTTGACTGTTGGGGTTTTGCCTGTTTGTATCTGGGTCTTCAGCTTGCAATATAAAGCACATCGAGACAACTCTTGTTATGATTTGGTGATATATCAATAAAATTGAATTGAATGGAATTATGACAGTAAAACATTTCCCCGAAGAAAAAAATGGACACAACACTAATACACTGCAGCTATTAAAAATCCTAGATGTGTAACACTTAATCACCAGAAGGGAGACATATTGCTGTGGTAACATCACCGTGGAAACTCTCAGGTGCCCTGGCCTCCAAAGGCATCTGTAGCTTTGAAAAATGGAGCCTTGAAAGTATTCATTAGTCAGCCAAGCAGTGAGATTACCCTGCTAATGCCAGTGTGATTCAGAAATAAATAAAAAAAAAGATGTGGGACAAAGAAAAAAAAGTTTTCAGCTGTTCAAAAGAATTATTTCTAAAGGAAAATATGGGTATGGAAGACTTTCAGTCCCGTTCTGCAAAGGCCCCCAGCTGAGTAGCAGCTTAGTATCCATTAATGGTCTCACTGTGGAGAAAACCGGGCAATGGAAAAAAAGCAGCGGCCACTCAGCACCCACACTGTAGAAAAAAGAAACACTGATCAATAAGTGCTGCGTGCGGTTCGATAAGTGCATTGATCATCGCGCAAACAAACACATCACAACCATAGCGGGAATAATAGTGCTGGGGCAAAGTAAATTCTTTTCAGCCCGACCTAATGTGAGTGTACTTAGGCTTGTGTTCACCCGCCCTCCAAGCATCAGTCAATGAACATTTGAAGTACAGACACTGATGCTAAAATACACTGAAAAGAAACCAGTTTGACATGTGTGATGTTTCTGTTGATGCCTGCAGGTACTATTCTTTTATCTTAAACAATGTCACGATGCAGTGTTTTTTCTTTTACTGTTAGACGTCTGCTAGCTAGAGAAACATGCACAGTGCAGTAGTCTCTATGATTATTGTCTAAATATGAATGAATACAAGGTTTATTGCCCCACCCAAATGTTTCTCTCAGACCTGAGCAGCACTTTTTGCTCATTATCTTGGCTCGGCCTTCAGCTTTGGTTTTGTTCAGTCTTACTGCTCTGCAGTTTGCAGCTTTGCATTTCTAAAAACTGACTGTAGGCTGTACTGCTTATCCAACTCCAAACAGCAGAGAAGTTAACAACTAGCTTTAAAACATTGCAAAGCTTTTAGCATTTAATGCATCTTCTTGAGGAATTGGGCCAAAATCCAAAGGAAAACAGCATTTTTTTCTGGCCACATGCTACTTTATGAATGGAGGTTCAAAGCTACAAGCTATGGCTTGCTGCAGCTCGGGAGGACGAGCGGGTTATCTGCTAATTTGGAGGCTGGCAGTTTGATTCTTCGTTACTCCAGTTGCATGCCAAAGGAACCCCCAAGTTGCTCTCCGATGCATCCAATGGAGGGTGAATATGTGCAAATGCTAGATAAAAAAGAGCATGGGTGAATCAGACATGTTGTATAAAGTGCATTGAGTGCTCCAGTAGTGTAGAAAAGTGCTGTATAAGAACCAGTAAATTTATAATGTTTGCTGTATTGTTTTAAAAGGAGTAGTATGGTTGTACAGGAAATACAGTTAAATGCATAATTATCTGGACAATTTTCAGAGGTTTTAAAGAAAAGACAACATAGGATTTGATTTTCAAACTGATATATATTATGATGTAATTAATGCAACGGTGTGGTGTTTACTAAAACTCTCGGATGAGTTTGAAGCTTTGTGATTTACACCTCAAGATCAAGGTCAGAGGTCAGAAGTCAAGTTTTCTGAAAATCTTGTGAATGCAATAACTTGAGGACAAAGTCACCTAGGATTTTCAAGTTGATACCATAGGTGCATCTACTAAAAATCTCAGATTAGTTTAAAAGTCTGTGACATTGACTGCAAGGCCAGAAGTCAGAGTTCAAGTTTTCTGAAAATACAATTTTTTCAGAGGTTCAAAGGTACTTGGACACACTTTCTGTAATTTCAAATATATATATAAATCGTTTTTAATACATTAAAATCTTTTGTTAGTTAGCTATTGAGATGCTCGGCCTGGGCTTTACTTCTACCTTCAGGTGCTGCTTGTGTGGGGCTCTCTCTGCATTTGGTTTTACGTTACTGGGTTGAGATCAGAGACTACGGCACTGACGAATATCTGATTTCTTTGCCTTGAGAAACGTAAAATCTTAATTGTCTGTAGGTACATGACATCACCAAATACAGTCCATCTCAAAGAGTGATGCCGCCAGCTTCCTGATTTCTTTGAGTCTGCCTTGTTGCACCGAGACACCTTGCAAAGTCCTTGAAGTTTTGATTTGACACTCACCTTTTTATCTTCGAAAATGTGACAAAAAGGCTCGTCCCCTCTGAGCGTCGGTGGCCTGTGAGTGACACCAGTGGATGTTATATGACAGGAGAATTCTACCTAATTACAGCACTTTCAAAGACATCTATTGCCGTTGCAGCTGAAATGCCTTTGCTGAGTCACAGATTCCCCATAGATAAATTCCACGCTGTTTTTGCTACAGGGCAGAAATAAAAAAAATAACACACCCGTGGCCCCTTTAAACACTTTTTACCAGTCGTTTCCACAAAGCACGTTACAGGGGGAGATAATCCAGTGGCGGTAGATGGCTCGCTTCGAGGTATTTCGGCGATGCTTCATGGTTGGGTCAGGCAACAGCTGCTGGAGGTGAGATATCTAGGATGAAGTCCTCTCCCCAAACGACATCAACTCTATTTTAATTCTCCACGCAGCATGGTGCATTGACACCTGGGCTGAACACATGGTTAAAATTAGGGCCGCTGTAGGAGACCTTGACAAACAAGTGACTTTGACTGAATTCATCAGGGCATCCCTGGAGTCACAAAAGTGTTTTAGGAAAGTTGTATTAGTTTTAATTGTCCATATGGCCTTATTTCAGTTTTTCAGATTTCCCTAAAATGGTCTTCCTCATTGTCACATATTGTGCCATCTATAGCGTATTTTATGGTAACGTCATTGTCTCTAATGTGTTAAACTGAGCTAGATTTGTCTGTGTCTGGAAGGAGCTCAGTGTTTTTAAAAATTCATGCTTTGGAAAAGTAAAATATCACAGCTTAAATAGTGTCTTTTTTATTATATTTTCACAAAGAAATCCCAGCACCCGAACGTAAAAGTTAAAAAAGGCATAAAAGGCTTCACTTTTTCATTTCACTAGATAAAACCACGTTTCGCAGAATAAAAGGTTGTGAATGGAATTTATTCTTGGGATTTGGATGTGAGTTGGTGGCTGTGAGCAAAATCGGAATCAATTAATCGGGCATATACGAGCCAACTTGCCAGGAAGCAAGCATCTGTTGTTTTTGTTATTGATGCATTAGCAGAACAATCAGTGGCCCTAAGTTCTTTTCCTCCCTTTGAGTTAAACTTGGGAAAAAAAGGAAAGCAAAAAAAAAAAAAAAAAAAGCTGGAGCAATGGCTTGAATATTTTAGGTTATGGATGAACTGTCGAGTGTCTGACAAGACCCACTATATAAACTTTGAACACAGGCTCTCCGGGACACATCGATAGTTGTAAATATTTAATTTGGTGCCTCCGACAATGCATGCCCACTGAAACAAATCTTTACCAGATTGAATTCAAGATAAATAGCACGGAAATATCGCAAAAGCTGATACACAGACTTTTATGCTATCATTTTGTCAGGTTTGCCTCTTTGGGGCTTTCGCTTCACGTATCGCATATTAATTTATTTGAAGTGTCAGCAATTTTAAGAAGTAACAGAAGCTGCGTGCCCCTTTATACTGCGTGTGCAGTTCTAATTAAGATGGGAATGCATTCGTGGACATCATAAACACATATTTCTAGTGGTTAAGTTTGACTTTATTTGTATATTACAAAAAGGCAGATTAGCGCGAGACTGTGAATGCATGGATTATAAAAGCAGCCATTATAAAGTACATGAAAGCTTTAAGTGAAAGGCATGATCTATTGTCATGATATCTTTTTGGATTATAAGGCATTTGTGCATGAATAGGTTCTAATCGAACAGCTGCTTTTGTGAAAAAGCAGAACTACACAATATTACTATGTATGCTATATGTACACATCCACACAAACATGTCTCTGTGCAGATTATTATACAGTTATTCTATGCAGGCTGTGCTCTCTTGCAGTCTGGACTGAAATGACTTTATTGCATTTTATTGAAATGTTAATGTAGTCTCAGTATGATTTTTCCAGCTATAATAGAAATTGTGTTTTCTAAAGACCTTCTTTTTAATATATACAGACATCATTTATAGCAAAAAAATAAGAAAACTTGCATATTCCATTTGTCACTTTGATAAAGTCATTAAAGCTAAAATTGTTGTGTTTGTTTGCCGATATTTCTACAATGTGGTTAATTGTCATTATTTAAATTTCCAAACAGCTACTAAATTTGAATGGATGATTTCCGCAGCGATGCTCTTATGATGTGGAAAAAAACAGCGATCGCATCTTTTCTTTCTTAGCACGAACAAAAGATCAACACGGGCTTAATTTTTTAACCTTTTATTCATTTAAATTCTCAAGTGTTAAAGCAAGAACAAAACATTTATAATGTCCTTTGGTGGGATTTTATTACACTTTATTAATACTGTATATGTAAACTGATATTCTTTGATGCCAGCACGTTGCCAATACAAAGGAAAATCAACTGCACAACGAAAAGTAATAAACAGAAAAGGTGAAAAAGGAAGTGAAAATAAAAGAGAAAGAGAGAGAAAAAACAACCCAACTGCTTCTGCATTTGAATGACTTAAATAGATACAGGTTGCCTTTTTTTCAATCACAGTTCGGCAAAGATACAAAAGGACTACATGACTCTCTTTTTTTGTTGTTTTTTTGTTGTTTTGTTTGATCTGTCGAGAAAAGAACTTGCAAATACACTGATGGTTTTCTATGCACTTCTCGTCTGCTCAGGTGAATACTATCCCCTGACCATGACAGTAGGGAGAGTGGTGGCTCTAAGATAGAAAAAGAATCAGACAGCTTCACTGGAGTATCTTTTCGGAAGAGAGGAAAGGGGGACGAGGGATGGGACGGGGGATTCTTACATGTGCATCACTAACATTGGACAAAAGAATCTTTCAACCAACAAGGGTTTTACAGAGTAACGTTCACGAAAGCACAGGTCAGTGGCGGCGTCTGGGGGTGGAACTAGGATCGGAGGGAAGGGAGGGGGATGAACGAGAGGATGAGGCCGAGCTCGAAGGAGAGACAGAAAGATAGAGACAGAGAGGGATCAACGTGGGCAAGGTTTTGTGTCACAATGTGGCAGTCCGGACAGATTTCCTTCTATCCACAATGCACTGACAGCAAAGAATGCGTCCTGGGGTTTTTCACCTCTTTCTGTTTGTTATCACGCTGAAGTGTAACGGGTTTGTTTCTGAGGCCAGTCTTTGCCATTCAGCGGCGGGGACAGGTTTGCTTTTTTTTGTTTTTTTTTTTTTTTTTTGTTTTTCTTCGGCATCAGTCCAGCCAACATTAACAACGCACAGAAGCATCCCAAAGGGGTCGGCGGCCACCGTCGGCTTGTGCGAGAGCTGATTGGTCGCAGCTGTTGTTGCCGTGGCAATATGAGAAGAAGTGAACGAGTCTGTCATCTTTAGTTATCTCCTCTCAAAATCGAAGGGGGCTCGTGTACTGTACCTGGTATGGCTTTTGGGGGGAAGGAGAGAGGTAGGGTAGGGGTCGGGGTGGGACTCACCATTCTCTGCTCATTTTACTTTTGTTAGGCAAACCCTCAGTTACTCATATTTCTAATAATATCTGTATTTTTTTTAGAAGTATAGTTTTTCTTTTTAATTATTTCTATATATTCTTTGAAATTAAATGAAAAGCTTCTGCACTCATTTGACTGGCACATTCCCTTTATTGTCAGTGCGAGTGTCCATTGAGTCTGGAGGCGGAGAAGCTCAGAACATTACAGTCCAGAAAGCTCATGGTTGTTCTTTTTTAAATGGTTGTTGATTATCTGAAAGGGGAGGGGGATGAGCTTGGGTTAAGGTGGAGAAGGTGGGAAGTGTGCGACTCCCACCAGGTAATGGGTCACTTTAGAGCACAGCGGGCCGGCAGGAGACCCCTCTCAGCAGAGCCGAGCCTAGCAGCAGGAGCAGCAGCAGCCTGGAGGTGGATGGAGGTGTCAGGTGAGCCTGGCCTGAATCTGGGCCCCCACAGCCTCCCAGCTCTGACTCGCAGCGGCGCTTCTCACACAGCAAACCCGTATAGCCCGTTGGACAGCTGCAGCGGACGTTGCTGATACACGTCCCACCATTTTGGCAGCGCAGGAGTTCGTTGTCACACACCCGGGCTGCGGTGGAAGCAATGTAAAGACAGGAAAGACGTGTGAGAATTTAACACACAAACACGTGTTTGGGTGACACTTTACTTGAAGTGTGTTCTGGTGCATGAAGGAGATTCTCTTCTCATTAGCTCCCATTATCAAACATCACAGCAGAAGCTTTAAAGATGGCCAATTATGGAATCAAAGACTGACAAAAAGTGTTCTTCAAGTAAAGCGTTGCCACATTTTATTCCATTTTTGATGTCTATGAAATCTTAAATTTGAAAATATGCTTATTTATGGTCTTGATAGTTACAGTACAGTAAATATGGAGACAAGGCTTAGCCCAAAGACTGGAAATTGGGTTATACTGTCCTAATTGTGTAGTCTATAATTTCATGGGTGGTTATTTGCCCATAATCTATACACCAACACATGCTGCCATTAAATTACAGTAAAGTAAATGTAGTTAGATTCGGTAGCCTAAAACCATTAATCTTCCATGTAGCTAGCATGATCTACAACAGTGTACCTATATGAAACTGCATTCCTCATGAGGGGCTTGGTCTTTATAGCCTCACATATCTAACCCACATTTAAGTTCTTGTTTTATACGGGAACGCTGCCATATTAAGCATTTTGAGAACCATGCTAGCTGCTGTGCTGGTGGCTACTGCACGGCTAAAACTCATCACTGTTCTTGACAACAAAAACAAGTCTAAAAGCAACCTAACAGAATTTACAATCAGTACACTGCTGAATTAATCACTAACTCATCAACATCCCCTCAAGTCTTTGCATAAGAGAAACTACTGACAATCTGTGCAACCAAATAGTTTTTAAGCTAACTGCGTACTAAATGAAGTAGGGCAACATAACTTCCCTTAATGAATTGTGGGTCGACTCAAGCAAAAGAGTCAGATTTCTTCCACTATGGCCACTCAGACACTAAACATCTCTCACAATGGCCTCCATCTACATTTGCATGTACCAAATCCTGACACTACATGACCCCACACTGGCAAAGCGTGTAGTTTTAGGGAAATGGCTTCTATAACAACTGAAATGCATAATAATTTTAAGTTGTAACATCACCCCTTAATAAGTAAGTTTCATGGGTGCTGGTGGGCAATGCTCTTTGTCTTTGAAACCTTTGAGCACATTCAGATTAGCTGGCACAGCCTGGTTTTGATCTATTTAATGTGCAGAGGCTTAGATCTCTTAATAAACTCAAGAAATCAAATAAGCATATTTTCCAACATGTTCAAGTATTGCTTCAACATTTGGCACATTTTGGATTGTAAAATGTATGAAATATAGATTATATGTCATATCTAATAATTAAATCTAGTAAAATTATAAAATTAAAGTATTAAATGAAATTGACTATTTTATATAGGAAAATAATTAAATGTGATGTAAAATTTGAACAAAACACGTTTGTAAGACAGCGAAAATGTTGTGTAATGTTGTTGCTTCGAGCTGTGGTAAAGATGTACTGTACACAGAGGCTGAGATTAATCTTAGGCGCTATACAAGTGCTAATAAACTCTAATGAATATATACACATGTAATTAAAAGGTGGTGAACACTGGCTTTATCTTTTAATCACCTCTTAAAGAGTATAATGCCACTTGAAATTAATTTCACAGTCTTTTTTCATCATTATTACTTAAATGACTCTGAAACATTTCATATATTCCCCATCAGTTTAACTTTACAGCCTCTAATCTTTAAACAACACCAAATTTCAGGTTTCAGGATATTTTTTCAGCATCTAAAAAGACGCGTCTATTTGTTTAATACCAAAACCTTATTCAAGCCCCATCAAATCAGCTACGTTACAGCACAGAAATCCACACTTTCCTCAAAGCCTGCGAGGCTTTCCCCAAACACCACTGACTTTAGACAAACTGAACGTCAGGTGAAAATTGGTGTATATTTAGAGCTGGGACACCGAGGCCACTCTATTCCCAGCGGAGGCAAGCTGTCAAGCAAGCTGGAGGCAAACAAAGCTGCGCTGCACAAACTAATAAACCAACAGAGACAAATAAACACTGATAAACACAGGGGCCACTTCTGCCCATTTCAGTCCTTTATAGGAGTGGAAAACAATGCGGTGAGCAATCTATGAACTCTATGGGACATAAATATCACAAACAAATATAAGACCTCTCTCCTAATAATCAGGATTGGATGCATGCTGTCTCACAGGAATAGCCAAATAGAGCTTTGATGGGAGCCTTGTTAAGAAACATTGACTGTGCGAATCCTATTTGTGTTTCGTGGGAGAAAAGAGAGCTGCTGTTTGGCTCAGTAAGTTTCGCTCCAGGCCACAGCTCACCAATTACCATGCACAACTACATCCAAATAAGACATCTGAACTCTATCTTTGTTCCCCCTGTTTTGTTTTTTTCATCTGACACATCAATTGCATGACCACCTCAACCACTCAGGAGAAACTACAGTAATGAGTCAATATGAGACTGCAAAACAGACTCTTTCTATGGAAAGCCTTTGTTCACTTTGATTGCTCTCTGTGATGAGGCAGCGGCTAAACTTGGTAATTAGATTGTCTCCTCGAGATGACAAGGAAGAGCGATCAAATGTATTAATTAAAGAATCATGAGGCCTTGATATGATCAGTACACAGGAGAGACTCCTTTAATTAGACAATAACCTTTCGTCTCGTCTATCTTATCCTTCCTTGCTGTCACAATAGAATGATAACGCGAATTTCTAAGAATATTCAGACTGGCTTTTATTCAGAATGTGCTCTAAATTGATTAGAAAAATAATTGGAAAAAAGACGTTGGACACGGTTGTGAATGCCCACTTTTTTGGACTAAAAATCTCAAACTATCCTAGTCTGATAAGATATGATCACGTCTTTAAAAAGGCACGTCTTTAAGGCCAAATCAGACTTGCTGTTTGATATAAGCAACGTCGGATTTAGTCTATGTTCAGGAAAGTAATCCATACTTACAGACAACCACTTCCTAACTTGTTGATTAAAGCTTGGAACATTTTGAAGGTGAGATTCGATTAATTTGTCTAAATTTGAGGTAAAAACTACATTTTCAGCAATTTGATTGGTTGTTGATAGGTTAGGCTTCAGTCACACTGGACTTTAGACTAGTCAGTGACCCCCATTGGAAAAATGTGTATCCCTGCTCCAATCAACATGTTTGAAAACATACAGCGTTTACTTACTAAGACAAATAGTCTCTGATTTCACTGTTTCAATTCAGTGTAATTCAGTTGTATTTTTATAGCTTCAAATCACAACAGCAGTTACCTCAAGCTGCTTTATATTGTAAGGAAAAGACCCTATCACCATATAGAGAAAGCCCCCAAAATCAGATGATCGCCCATGAGCAAGGTGACAGCGGGAAGGAAACGTTCCCGGGCTCAAGGATGGGAAGTCATCTGCAGCTGCCAGCTGGGGGTGAATGGAAAGGAGGACAGCAGAAAGACTGCTTAGCAAGAAGCTGGCAAGTGTTTGCAGACCGGAGTGTGTGTTCCCAGTCACCTTTCTCACTCATGTGTTAATAGACCTCTCTGCATTGAATTGTACTTGTTATTAATCTCTGGCTCTCTTCCACAGCTTGTCTTTATCCTGTCTCATGTCTTCCTTCTCTCACCCCAACCGGTTGCGGCAGATGGCCCCGCCCCTTCCTGAGCCTGGTTCTTCTGGAGGTTTCTTCCTGTTAAAAGGGAGTTTTTCCTTCCCACTGTCGCCAAAGTGCTTGCTCATAGGGGGTCATATGATTGGATTGTTGTTTTTTTCTCTGTATGCATTATTGTAGATTCTACCTTACAATATAAAGCGCTTTGAGGCGACTGTTGTTGTGATTGAAAAATTGAATCCAAAACTGAAAAGATCATATAGAAGTTTTTAGTGCAGCACTGTATACCTCTTTGTGACTGATTTGCGATGGCCAGCAACCTCCCTCACCAACAGGCTGACAAATACATATTGTTGCCTAGCAACCAGCTGGGTACAGAGGGGGAGGCCTGCCTGAATGGGGTTTTTTACAGCAACTACCACCAACCTCCAGCAACCACAAATTTCTCCATAGCGACTGGTGGTTGCTAAGTGTTTTTTTTTCTTATTTTCAGAATAATCCCATTAAAATAATTTTAAGAATCTTTCTGTTCAAAGGAAATTTTAGTTCATTCTAAAGGAAATTTTAGGTCATGGCTATTCCCTGGAAGCAGAGTGATTCATCAGCTGAAGGGACTATAAAGACAAATAGATAGTGATGATTTAAAAAAAAAAAAAAAAAAAAAAAAGGAAAAAAGATCAATAAAATCATCAAGATATAAAAAAAATAATGACAAACAAGAATGATCACGTTCAGTGTTGTAAGATTGAAAACACAGCAGAAGTAGGAACTTCTTGTCCCGCACCTTTATCTGATTTCATTTTCTCACATTAACCATTTTGCATTACTGCACATAAACAGAGCCGGCACAGGCAGTAAAAGACAAGATTTGTTGTGTTTGCTTTTGATATGAGTGATAATATTTAGAGAAGGGGCCGATGAACTAGGTGCGCCTGTCTGGGAAAGTGATGTGTTTGACGAGAGATTTAAGTTTTAATTGCATTTTTCCCCGCTCTGCATGCAGACGGCGTCTCGTCAACGCACAGAACTCCTGCAGCAGCAGCGGGGATGCAGAAGAAGGTCGAGACTAAAAAGTTTTCCCACATCAGCCATAGAATCACTCAGTGGTTTTGGACTAACATTATTCTGGGGGTTTCTCGTTCTCTTTCCTACTTTAGAGGACATTTTGTGAAGTGAAAGCACTGCTATGGGTGCTTTTGTGGCTCATTTGTTGTTGGGGCGATGAATCAAACTCCAGTGAAAAACTTCACATTTGTGTTACTGCCAGAGCAGCAGAGCCTGGAATTTTTTCAGTGACCAAACAAACAAACAAACAAAAAAAAAAAACAACCCAAAAAAGAAGAAGAAGAAGAAGAAAAATCAATCTCTAGGGGAAAAAATCCAGTCAGGAATATAGCAATACTATGCTATTCTTTTTCTCGATATGAGCATACTAATACAGTCTCTATGACATTTACAGCTAAAAGATCCCCCTTCTTTGGATGTTGCACTCTTTGAAATGCCACCAATACTTTGATCAATGTAGAAAAGTCAGTGCACAAGCAGTAAATTACAACCTCAATACAAAGGAACCTCTTTGCCTTTTATTTGTAGGCAAAAGATATTAAAGCAATCAAAGTATGTTTGTGCTGAAAACATTGAGATATTTGACCTTTTCGGAGACTGTCTTCAAATTCATGTGATGAGAATGTCTCTGAGCTGTTGTTTGAGTGATGTAGGAGAAATTTTATACCAAGTAGTTAAATCTTAAAGACCAAAAAATATTTACATGTTAAGACATTCTGGATTTTTTTGTGTTACTATTTTAATCAGGGAGAAGGTGTAGATGTAATTGAACTTCTTTTCAGACCGACATTACTATGCAAATCCCAGTATTATACCTTTCATCGTGTCTGGAGCGGATCTTTAACTTTAGCAGCTTTTTAAGTGAAGTATTACTCAGACCTCTTGGATATAGAGTTTGAAGTTTTGAGAGCATACAAACACTTCAAACAGTAATGTTTGTGGATTTTCTGATCACTGCTTCATCTGACAAATACAAACTGATCTGCTCCGTGCTCACTCCCGCTGTGTGTGGCTTCCTATATGTTTACCTTGGCGCCGCCTCTCTACGAAAACATTCTTTCGCCGTTTTAAACATTTTTACGTTAAATGCTTTTTCCTGCTTTTGTACCACTCAGCGTTCTCGGTACATCATTAGGTTTGGGTTGTGCGCCTCACGTTGCAGGTCATGCTAGGACGCCTCTCTCTCACCTTTTGTTTGAAGCAGATTTTTCCATGCTGACAGTGTCTTTGCACTGTACACACAGAATATATTAGTACAGTCACAAAAAACAGCGAATTTTAATGAATGTCTTTCTGTGTCGAGAACCACTAAAAAAAGCAAGTGACTCATTTTACACTGAATTTAAATCACAATGCAGCAGACTTTAAAGCATTCGCTTTCTTAAGTTGGACGCTAACAAACACAGTATAAGCAGCGGGGGTAATTCGCTATATACTCAATGGGAAACGCTTCTATCTGCTCGTGTTGTATTGATACAGTTCGCATAATGAAATCGTGACACTTAGTGCATCTCAGAAAGTCGTGACAAGTGCTGTAAGTGGCTCCTTCGGTGAAGCCCTTTACTTTAACCAATCTCATCTCCGTCCACAGCACCACAGATAAAACAGAACATGCTGAGCGCACTTTGCCTGCCTTGCATGTTGAGTTTGCTGTTGTGAAAAAAGTGATACTTTGCCTTATATGGAATCGATTTTTCTCTGTGCTGTTTTAGTTACTCTAACATTATTGTAGGGTCTTTACTTTACAATATGAAGCACCTTGAGGTAACTGTTGTTGTGATGTGAATATTAAGCCATGTGTTTTAAACATGTTCACAATGATATACCTTCTTTTGTTTTTTCACAAATGTTCACACTGTTTATTTATTGGGTGTTTCCCAATAAATTCACTAATTGATAACACGAGATTACACTCTACTTATGCCGATGATCACTTAATATCCACATGAAGAAGCAAAGGAATCAGCTTCAGATCACAAACGTTTTTTTTTTCCTGCACTTTAATGTTTTAGATTGATATATATTCAGAGATTGACACTTAAACTTTCTAAAATAGTGATATTTTTCTCTCCAGTCAGTAAAACTCAGACATCAGCCAATTTTAGTCCAAATATTTCGGATACACGAGAATGATGTTGAAACCTGAAGCAAACAGTGGCAATGTAATTCACAGAATTAATATCTAGCGATCAAACTTCTCTAATGAAGAAAGCTAGAATAAATTACACTACCAAAAATTATTTCTTTAAATTAAAATTTTCCCTTTTTTTGGCTTTTCTGTAGGATGTAATAAAAGTGTGGAGTCGCTGTTTAATCTCAAAATCACGTCCTCGTACTCTATTGAAGTGCCTCGTTTAGGACGCCTTTGTTAGTCGGGACAGAGATTAATGTTGAGCTGCAGGAGGCGGGCAAATAGATGTCACTGTCGTGTTGAAAAGGCCTATTAATCTGAGCTAACTTGATACAAAGATGGGTCGCGGTGGGTGACCGCCAATTAGAAGCAATTATCACCTGTTCTGACAAAAAAAATTGACGCGAGCCTTTTTAAACCAGCGCTCGACTAGTCAGATAGATCCAAAGAGGCCTAGTAATGCGTGCCTGGAGCATAAACAGTGTTTGCAATGATGTTTTCAGTCTTTAAAGTTCTTTGTCAGAGAGTTAAAATCCATCATCCTGAAGTGTTTACTCTATTTTGTCTACCTCTTGCAGGTTTGTCACTGAGATTTGACTTGAAGGAAACAATGAAAAATTGGTGACATTTGAAAAAAAAAAAAATACATAGGGCATGCACTGCAAAACGAGCAGGGGAAATATAAAGTGTAGACAGTAATAAATGGGCTGGAACTCAAAACGACCTGCATTCCCCTTTAAAAGAAAATGTTGATGTTGGATGACATTGTCCTGTTGTGGACTGTGAAGGGGTGATGGCTACTCAAACAGATCACAGGCAGCCTGTCAAGCAGTCAATATTGACTCAGCTGTTGTGTTGCTGGTGTGCGACACGCCTGAATAACTGAGTTACCGAGCAGCATGCATCCCGTCATTCCACTGCTTTCTCTCTATTTGAGCCATAAACGGCGCCTGCTGATTCGACGCTGGTAATGCAGCCACAGCGAGTGTGAAATGCAGGTACAGGCTATGAAAGGAATGGCTTCGTATATATCGGGTTAGGTGGTGTTATGTGTTAGCTCTGTGTTTGTCAAGGCAGCTGGGCAGTCTTGCACGTGTGCAGTGTTTTTTTTTTTGTTTCTTTTTCTTCCAGCCAAAGCTTCAGGAATCACGCAGAGAGAAAAGACATCAGAGAGAGAATAGAAGAGAAAGACACAGCTGAGGGGGAGAACAGTCAGGAGCTGCACGGGGAGGGTTACGGTTCTACTTACATTTGCAGCCATTGTCCCACAAATAGCCGGGCAGACACTCCTGACACTTAGGCCCTGTAGTGCCCTCCTTACATATACAAAATCCTGTGCCATTACAGCGATCATTGACTGAGCCATAGGGATTACAATTACATTCTGGAAAAACAAAACACACACATACACACACAGGCTGGAGAAAAAAAGGGTAGTGCTTTGACTTCCCAGCACAAGTCTAGGATTTTCACAGCGTGGTCTGCGGTCCTCGAGCTCTAGCTTAAGAAGGTGCTTGATTATTATAACTGGTAAAAGAATGGGAATAGATTTAAAGACTCATACAGGGAAAAATGCTACCATTTCAACTGTAATGGAGACAGAATGAGTGAGAATGAAGCTGGCTCTAGATACATGAACATTTTCTATTCATTACAACATACTTGTAATTAATATAGCATTAATTTGGCTGTTTTAAAGAACACAGCGTGCAATGAGCAGATATGCAAAGCACTATCAGTAGCTTTGATTTTTTCTTTTTAGATGGACAAAGTGAGCCTATCTGAACATGCTCTTCCAAAATCTGAGTCATTCAAACAGGTAGAGGTAGCAAAAGATGGCAAGAGAAGACAGGAAATGTGATGAGAAGGTAGAGATGGATAATGATATGAGACAAAGATAAAGACTGAATGTTCCAGAGGAATGAGAGAGTACATTGAAATGGGCATTGTAGTAATATGTTCTTTAATTCCCTCTAATTTTTAAATGGCTCTGTAGACTTATTGTTATCCTTTGATATGAATTTGGCTTCATCTTTAATTGCCTATTACAAACAGAAGACAGCGGTGCTCTGGCTGCAATTTGAACATAAAGTGTTTCATGAAAGCAACACGCCCAGTCTCTAGTGCCTCACACTCAACTGACCTTCCCACTTTTCAGAGCACCTGGAACACTCTGCAGTCAAAGTGACACTTATTTTGACAGTCCCTGACCATCACATTGCACCTTCTGTGTCTGTGCTGGCTGCACGCGGCTGCGCCTGAGTGACATCCAGGGGTCAGGCAAGAGGAGAGAGGTGACGGCAAGTGACAAAGTGGGGGGTCAGCGAGAGAGAGGCAGGGTGACGGCGAGTTTGGCACGCAGTAACGCCTCGGCGACTTTTAATGCCTTGTGACAGGTTTCAGCTGCTGCTCCTGAGGCCATTTCATGTATATGACATATGCACTTGTGTGGCACCTCTGACTGGCGGTGTGACTTTGCTGCAACATTTCTCTCAGAACTCTTGTTGCTTGTCAGACTCCCCCCTCAGGACTCACAAATGCACCTGGCACTGAGCGCTGTGAATTCACACTACATGTGCTAGCTAAAAAATTCAACGGGGAACCGAGATACTGCCCTAGGAACCGTAGGAAATGCAAATTTTTACACATAGACAAAGTAGATAATGCATTTTATGAATGCCTGCGTAAAAGTCATGAACAAAATAACAGGAACACCAAGTGGAAATGGCCTTTTACCTCAGACATAACCATAAAGGTGGCATTTGCTTCACCAGCAAGTATTTTGACAATACTGAATACATTTGCTTGTAAGTTCCACCACCAATTTTATGTAGCCTACAGTACTGTGCGAAAGTCACAAGTCACCTCCAAATGTTTTTAATATTTTGCTAGGAAAATGGAGAATAGGTGCAGTGATTATTCAAACATGTAATCATACATGGGAATGAGTATATGGTATAACCATCTTTATTCTTCAACACAGCCTGAACTCTCTTCAGCAATAGTTTTCCAGACTTCCTGAAGGAAATTCAAAGCTCTTCTTTGGAAGTTTGCTAACTTCTATTTCCTTCTCTGTCAAGATGATCCCACGCTGCTTCAATAATGTTGACATCCGGGCTCTGGGGAGGCCAATCCATGACTGATAGCCTCCCACTGCGTGCTTTTTCTATCCAGGCATGCTGTCAGTGTGTTTGGGATCATTGTCATGCTGGAAATTCTTTCTTTCCAGATGCTATTGCATGATGGATCAAAATCTGCTGGAACTTTTCTGCAATTTTTTCAAGATCCCAAACACCACTGGCTGAAATGCAGCTCCAAACCACGACAGAGCTTCTACCGTGTTCACAGATGGCTGTAGACATTCCATTTTGTACCACACTCCTGGCCTCCTTCATACATATTGATGATGTCCAAAATTTTTAATTTGGATTCAAGACTCCATCCAACCTGTAGCCACTGATTTTCCGTCCAGTTCTTGTATAATTTGGCAGAACCTCAGCTCCCCCCTTATTATTTACCTTGCTTGTTGATAATGGCTTGTTGACAGCCACTTTTCCACTAAGACAAGTTGCGGGTTTGGTCATCAGCAGATCAACTAAAGAGCCAAATCTATCTCTCAGGTCCTGTGTCAGGTGTTTGCTGGAATTGTTTCTTATTTCCTAAGGACATGACTTTCAGATACTGTTCATCTGCTGCAAATAGTTTTTTTGTAAGTTCTGCCTGCTTCTTATATTGTCCTGCTTTCCTAAGATTTTATAAGGGTACACGTGATGCACAGACATGCCAAGCTTTTAGCTAATAGCTCTTTGAGAATCTACCTGTTGGTGCAAAAATACTATTTGATATCTGTTAAATTATGTTGTCCTTGGCATTTTATTTTATTTTTTTGTAGATTCCACAACTGGCATATACTAAGAAAGTGCCTAAAACACAATTTAAATTTGGTTCTTTCCCATTTGTCTGTAATGTTGGACACAACAGTGATTCATCCCGTAGGTTAGGTGCCTTTTTATGCTTGAGTGATTCACATGTGTTAAGTGGCTTAACAAAAAAACACTCCTGTGTTTTGCTCACTATTGCTCAAGACCACTTTAAACATAAGAAAATCTGACTCCTGGGAAGCAAAATATTAAAACATGAGGGGTCACTCAACACTTTGTGGTCTATATGTCATGTCATACAAGGTTTCGAAGGTTACCTTTGGACAAAGCAAGACTAAATGTTATCCTTAATCTATAATGTCCTAAGCTAAGGCAACATGCTTCTGTCTGTACCTTAATAATAAACATAGAGACATAACAGTGCTCTCAGTTTTCTTATCTAACTCAGCTATATCCTAACATTTGAACTGTTTCTCCTTAATGACAGAATTTGTACAGAAAATTGTGACAAGGCACAAACCTGCTAACGTTTCAGATGTAGCTGTTGTGACCATTTCACACTAACCAATTTCTAATCACCATGCAGCTATTCAGGAGGACATTTATTCCTCAAATTATAGTTTTCTCACCTCGCCCACATGCTAAACCTTGAAAATAGGATCATTTTGGCTTCAATATACACCTTTCAAATAAAACCTAGCTAGCAGCAAGAGATTACAATAAAACACAATATATGAGAGCTAGTAGGTAAAAATAAAGGTATATTTAATAAATGGTAAACTGCTAATTTTAATATGATGCTAAAGACTCCCTTAAGCATCACCTGCTAACACCCAGGCTAACAAGGAGATTTATGAGCAACAACCTTGTGTGAAAGCAGAAGAAGCAAAAGAGGAAGATGACTGGACATGGAAACAGGAGAGTGTATGAGTGATGACGTGTTGGGGATGAAACTGACAATTTCTCTAATGAGGAGTCAGAGACAGGAGGTGAGGTGAAGAGAGTGTGAAAGCGTGGTGGCGGTGAAGGGGCCCGGATGGGGGACTGACCTATGCACACATTTTCATCGTCCAGTTCTGCTGAGGCATTGCGGTAGTAGCCCAGCTTGCATAGCTGGCAGTGCTGGCCCCTAGTGTTGTGCTTACAGCTCACGCAAATGACGGTGTTTAGCAGCTCGATATAGCTGCATCGGTTGGAGTGGCCGAAGCATTCGCAGTCTTGCAAAGAGAGAGCAAGTGTGAAGTGAGGAGAGGGGAGGAGGAGAGAAAAGAAGGAGAAAGAGACGCGGGCGAGAGCGTTGGAATTGTTGCTTTTGCAGCGAGTGCTACGGCGGTGGGGTTAGCAAGTCTGATGGAGGCTCCGTGGCATGCGAGGTTAAAAATGGAGATGGTTTGAGGAGAAGATGTTGGGGGGAATGACAGGTAAGGTTGGTCGTGATTAGTCTCGCATGGGCATGGCCAGAGTTAGAAAAAAACAGAAGTTTCACATAAAACACCACGGCGTTAGTAGAGAGGTCACATCACTTCAAGCACACCACAGCACGAGGCGACAAAGGCTCTGAAATGACAGCACAGAGACACGATCACATCAGGAGCACCACGCAGCATGAGGCAGGTCAAACCATGAATGAAATGGATGTCTCAGCCGCTGAGAATGGCGTGTGAGGGAATTTAGAGGTTTTTGTGTAAGTCTTAATGTCAGCGGTTGTCTGGTCTGAAGAGAGGATGAGATGAAACCTTTGTGTTTTCTTTTAAAACCCTTTGCAATGACTGATGTATTACTTATCTTTAAAACCCTTAATTCATCCAACAAACATTTCTTTAGTTGTTTTTTAGTCCGACCCAACTGAGTTTTCAACAAGCAATCAGCGAGGCAAGTGAGTGTGTGGTGAATTGCAGCTGGGCGGGAAAGTGACATTGCCTACTATGCAGTCATGCTTAATTAGATAAAGCTATATTGAGTCGAAGCTGCTACAATCCATGATACTCACTGGCAGTCCTGCCCTAAGGCTTGCAGGATGGGGCGTGTCCGGCCCCAGCTCTGTTCCAGTGAGGATCAGCCCATCACTCTGAGTGACCACTGACACCATGTGTCACAGCACAGACAGATGTGACCCTTAAGCCACACTGGCAGCTGCTTGGACAGAATGCCCACTCACAGCTCCACGATAAAGTGGTTAGTGCAGGAGGCTTTCGTCCAAGGGATTGTGTTTATTAAGAATCTGTATTGAGGTCAGTTCTCTCTGTCCAGACACTAATAAACTCGGCACGTCTCGGAAACGAAGGTACAGCAAGTCCAGTCCACACTACCTTTCACCTAAATCAGCAAGTCTTATCCAAATGTAAGCTAAGGTCCTCTACATTAGATGCCTCCCTCTTGCAGGCATACTCTCAGAAGACAAATAATCTCTCCTTTCTAGAAATAGGCTAAGGTTATAAATCATGCACGCACAGGGAATAAAAAGTCTCAGGTACATGTTCCCCCCCAAAATAGTTGTAGCCTCAAACACCCACTTTATTTTCAGTGAAAAAAGAAATGATTCCAAGGGACTTTTATAGTGTTTAGAATACGATTCCATAGATGAATGAGTCGTCCAGTGAAAGCCATCAGTCTAGCTCTGAGCTGGAGATACGGATACAGAGTGCTCTAGCACTGGGGTAGTGTCACAAGGGTTGGGGAGGGTTGGCGGGGGGGTAGCTCACAGGTTAACAGAAACATCAGTTCATACAGGAAGAAGGCTTTGGGTGTCATCTGGGATTGGGGGGGGGACAATGTGGGAATTCCAGAGCTCCTACCTCGCTTGCTGTTTGCAACGTGGACAGAAGGGGCAGTGGACAATGCAACTTGAGGAGCTACTAGACAAATTAAAAGAAACAAACAAACAAACAAACAAAAAAACCCCATGATATTGCAATTCAACATAACACATGTAATGCCAGAGAATTAAGGATACCAAGCATCACGCCTAATAAAAATATAACAATAAAAAAGAAAAGAAAAGAAAGGAAACATACGCAATAAAGATGAATGATGGCATTGAGAAATAAGGAGTGACATTGCCAAGGGAAGCTGGCTGCGTGTAGCAGCATCTGTTACAAATGCCTTCGATTCAACAATTCAAATATTATGGACCCTCTTTTACGCTTCATTTCATTAACAAGTGCTTAGTATAATTCAAAACTGTCTGTGTATGTTTCCCCAGACAGAAACTATACCCTGACAAACTACTCTCCACCTCGGTGGAGGCCAGCCAAGAATTTTCACACTATAAATTTGTGCACAGCTGCGTGGGTAAGGAAACTGGCTAGCAGTGAACACATCAATCCCTCCATTCTTTTACGGCTATAAAGCAAACAGTGGGGAAAAGGAAATAATGGGCCCGGCCTCTGCCATTGTACCAGGTGACATAAGCCCTTGCCACATACATTGTGAGCGCTTGGCTGCAGTCATGGAAACACAGAGCTGAGCGGTTGTGCGCTAGTTGTGAGGTGGCTGAACACGGCATCTACATGATGGATTAAGCTAAGTTGAGCCCAACACTTTCAAAAAAAGACAAAAGTGAAACCTCTCCTGCTTTTCTATCTAATGAGCTAACACGGTGCTGAGAGCTGAGCACCTAACTGAAACAGTGTTAATGTATAAATCAGAGCTGCAGCAACCTCTTGAGCCTCCAGTGTGCGACAGGCTGACTTATAATGTTTTTGGGCTTTTCAAGAAGCCAGGAAAAAGGGAAGGATAGTTTGGGCTACCAAAGAGTCATTTTTGACAACTATACAAACACCTGAAGTAAATGAATCTGCAAAACAAAAACATAATTGTTGCATAATCTTAGATGCCTACCTTCTTTTCGGTTAGCGACACCTAGGGATGACACATTCGGCCGAACTGCGTGCAATTGAGAGAAATCAGGAGTTAATGATGTGTCCTCGTGTGATGCACTTTACAGATCATCTAAAGAGGGGAGACTATGTGGTAGTGGACACAGACAACTGGAGATATGAACATGTCCAGCATGACTCAGATCTGTAAATCAGGAAACAGCACGATGGGGCAGGGCTGACATGGACGGGCAGAGAATGCATCCAAAGAGCCATTAAAAGGACGTCGGAGAGACGTTGTATGTAATTTGTGTGACGTCCATGACCTTGCTGTGCAACTGTATGTTTATGGCAATGGCAATGATGAGTGGGAAAAAAAACTGAAGACAAAAGATCAAGAAAAAAACCCAAACTCAGTTAAACTTAGTATTTAGGTCATGATTTATGCAAGGGACTCTATGTATAGCAAATGAAGACGTTAGGGGGCATTTTGTTTAATTCATCACATTGACTGAGTAATCAATATCTAATTACAGTGTATTTCTGGTGGAGGAATAACAATGAATAAATAATGGCAGGTGTTGGGACTTGGAATGACGGACTGCTGTGGGTAGCATAACCTCATAATTACATACAAGTCAGTATTTCCGTGTCAGGGAAATACTTTGCGGTTGGAAATGGAGAGGACTCAAGCAAAGGGAGGAATACGGATAAGTTTCCTCATCGTGCCCCTTCATCTCTTCACTTGATCTTTCTGTCCTTTCGCTATTGACTCCATGAATCATGCAATCTTGGGTAATTAACATCCAGCGGTGTCTTGGCAAGAAGCCACTTACTCTAACTATGTGTGAATGGAGAATATGACTGCTGTTCACCAAGTGCAATCTTTTAAATAATGACTTTTTTCCCTTGTGAAATAATGGTTTCGACTCTTTTTTTATTTATTTTTGTAAGTGGGCTGGATTTCAATAAAACATTAGTTTTGAGGTTTTTATGTCTTTACAGAGTGACAGTCGCTTTAAATACCCTCAGTGCTGATTTCAAAACTGCTCGAACGAAAGAAGAATTTGATTCTTCGTGGGGATTCTGGCATCGGTGACGACTTTGACGTCTCCGCTGGGTCTGAGTCACACGAGTCACAGAATGAAATGCTGTTTGAAAATGAGATATTAACAAATAAAGAGCTTTTAAAAAAAAGCTCTTTTTTGAAATCTACTTTGAAATACTTTGTTCGTGTGATAATCACTTAGCAGTGAAACCGTTTGGTCAAAACAGCTGCAAAAAAAAGGCTCTGCCAGGAACATTTGGAGGGGAAAAAAGGTGAGAACGCTGCACAGTCTAGATCTGAAATGTCGAACAGCTGATCTAATTGCTAAAGTATGATGATATTTAATCACAACCTGTTTCCAAAAAAAGTTGTGGTGCTGTGTGAAATGTATTTCAACATAAAGCACAATCCTTGTCAAATCGTTTACCTGAAAACGGCACAAAGACATTGAAAAAAAAATCCAGGTTTGATCATTTTAAATTTGCTGCCAGCATCAAGTAAAGGAGGCTGAGTAAACAAAAGCCTGGAACCTGTGTAGCATCAAAAATAAAACAAAGTAAGACAAAAATATTAAACAACTGTTGAAACATCTCCTAACTAATTGGTTATATTAGCATAAGGTCAGTAACACGACCGATTATCAAAAAGAGCAAGAAAGCCTCTCAGAGGTAGCAATGGAGAGGCGTCTGCTCCTCTGTGTATTACTGGGTGTGCAAACAGTTCAACAACGATTCTCTGTGCTAAATTTGAAAGGGATTTAATAATACACGGTACATAATATCATCAGTAGATTCAGAGAATATTGAGACATCTCTTTACATAATGAACAAGGCTGCGATCTTCTTGGGCCTTTGAACAGCACATTTGGTTCTGGAAATCACTGCATGAGCTCAGGAACACTCAGCAAACACAGTTCAAAGCTGCAAATACAAAAGAGCCACGCTAAAGGAGAAGACAACAAGAAGTAAAGAAAACTGCCCTTTTCTGAACCTGAGCTCATTTAAGATGAGCTGAGGTCAGGCATTTAATGTTATCTGTGCACAGTCCAAAATCCAGCCTTCATGCTGGTAAATGGCTGCTTTGGTGTACACTGGGTACTTTGCAAATTTATAAAGTAATGCTATAAATGTTAAACAATACATATAGGTTCTTAAGCAACAATGCTGGCATTTTATTTTCTTTAGAGAAGGTTTTGCTCATTTCATGAAGGTAATACAGCTCCAGAAAGTCTCAATGTATTGTCTTTGTACCACTTTCAGTGAAATATAGTTTCAAATCATAACAATAATTTTATTTTCATTTTACACATTTCCAAAACTTGCATTCTTTTGGAAACAGGGTTTCTGTGTTGGCAACTGACGGGATGTAATGCACATCTAGGTTCCATTAATTATTTTGTTATGGGGAATATTCAGGAGTGAAATGAGTGGTGACGGATTTTAATCAATGCCATACTTATAATGAAATGCAATCTTGCAGAGCCAGAATTGTTTTTTAAAATATTAATTTCACTTTAATGGTCTGCATTAGGCAATTCTGCCTGGCTTAATAAACTTGAAATAGAATTGAGGAAAGTCAATAAGGAATTCAATTACCTTCAAAAAACAACATAAAAAGTGCAGGGCTTTGTTTTTTCTCCCCCAAACAGTAGCTTTGTTTCCAATCCTTAAAAAAACAAACCTCAAGGACATCATAACCTTTTCTCCCCCTTAGCCTGTTCTTACTTTATTAATAATGCGACTTAACGTTGGTTTGTGTTTGCGCTGAAAATGGCCTCATCCTCTTCAGTGTGCTTAAAAAATAAGACAGTCAGCATGTTTCATTTTTTTGTGTTTTGTTGGTTCTGTGGAAGGCTGCTGCAACAAGACAGCCACTCGTGAGAAATCTAAATCCCCGTGGGCCAATCTGGATGAGAAACGAAGACTTTGGTTTGTCAGAGTGTCCTTTCTACATCGCCCATCCTCCCTCCCCAAAACACACACACGTACACACACACGCACTTATCAGCATGCACACCCGCCCTGTAAAGGGTTTGAGGACAGCCGTTGGACATGGTCTGGCCTGGCATTTTGGAAGGGACGGAGAGGATGGATGTGCAGCAGTGAATATGTACATGTACACAGCATGTATGAAGAACATGCCCACACACACTAAGCACTAATAATGCCGTGCATGAAGACGAAGCACAATTCGGAGGCAAGCAGTGGAAGACTGTAGTTGGGTTAGGGTGGGGGGGGTGAAATTGGTCGTCTTGGCCACATGTCCATTTCTGACTCATGACGTCATAGCATCAGACTTTATAACAAGTGTTCACTTACTGAGTAAGCTACCACACTAAAGCCTGATTAATAACCACCCGGGAACAATCCCTACGTCGCTCGCAGCACGTTTTAGGAAACTTGCCCAGAAGTCGTCTTAGCCTTTAAATGATAAAAACAAGACAAGCACGCATGTGTCCTTTGGGGAACCTTGGGCTGGCTTGAGCACACAATTGGATATTAAATGAAAGCAATTTACTACTGAGCTTAAAAAGAGCTCACAAATAATTGGAAATATTGAAAAATGCTGTTGATCTTAATTTAACGGGTAACTTCATCATGGAGGAAGCAATTTATTAATCAATCCGCTGCCCCGGGAATAGAGGATACTCATGAAGAACAGGGCGATGGGAAAAAAAAAGAAAAAAGATTAAGGCGAACTGAGCCAGGCTGTGAATGCACTTTGACTTGTTCAATACAGTCCTATGTTTCCTGCATCACACAGCCTTCCAGGCAGCGGTAACTTGAGACATGGCACCTCTCTTCCTCCTCCTCCTCCTGAGGGGCTACTGTTTGACGAAGATAATACCAGCCGAGGCGCTTGCGGCTTATATTAAAATGACCTCCTGTGACATTACACTGTCAGAGAGGTCTTGGCACTTTAATAAAGTCTAGATGCCATTTATTTATAATGCATGGGAGAGAAGGAGGGGAAAAAAAAAAACAAATGACATTTGCCATGCAGAGCCAGGCAAGTATTATCTGGTCGAGTTGAATCAGGATAAAGTAAATTAATATGCCCACATTATGACAATATAGCCCCCAGCTATGGCTTATCCCTCCCCCTAACCAAAAAAAAAAAGGTTAGTCGACAATTGCTGAGTGATTTTTCATAAGATTGGAATCAGAAATGAACACCTGGCAATGGGTTTAGGGGTGTACGGTGAAGAGTGGGACAGTAGGCAAAGCAAAGCATCAAGCAGTCATATTGTTTACTTGTAACTGTTTACTTACTAACTGGACCAATGTTACTAGGAATACCTGCAAGAGAGGAAGAGAAAACAACAATTAATATTAAGGCACATAACACAGACATTAGAAAAAGTTACTTTTGCCATCCGTCCTCACGGGGGACTGACTTCCAGCAGCAACATCCGTGATTCATGCTGCTGAACTCTACCCCTGAAACCACGACATCTAAAGCAATGCCAGCAGTGTGCACCGTGATTTAACGGCGTTGCCCGTACCCGTTTATCCTTACGTCTGCTTGGTGTCTCGTGGTTTTCCTCTGTTATTTGTCTTTTGATGTGTCTGCTGTTGGCAGTGTCAGATAAGGTCACTGCTGCCCTCTCCCACAGCTAAAGGTGCACACCCCTAAATGTCACAAAAATCACTGGAAAACTCATGTCAGGCTCATGACAGTCATGGGATACTTTTGTGATTAGTGAACAGTGCCTGTTTTCATGAGAATTAAGTTGTCAGCACGTATTCCAACACACGCAAATATCAAATGGCATCAACTCAGTCTCTGACACCAAAGCAGGACATATCTTATCCTGTTGCCTAACCGCCCATCCCTCCACGGAGCAATCTCTTGAGCCAGGCGGCCGCTGAGCAGATAATACAGTCTGTCTCATGCCCACGGTGACCAGATCTCTCCCACACCAGGACACTGGCTGGCTGTGGATCTGAGCACGCTAAGACGTTCACAGGCTTCTTCCGCCGAATCAACCGCTACCATCTTGGTTTGGGTTTTAATTAGGACCTCAGGACCGAGTGACGCACATTTGTGGCCGCATCAGACAGCACGAAGCAAAGATGATGTCAGACAAAGTGCCGAGGACTCTGCCACGTTTCTGTTTGCATCGGTATTCCTCAAAGGCACGTGAATGCACCGGCTGTGTATTTTTGGTCAGCGTTTGTCTTCAGAGGAATTTGCTCTCAACTCTACTTTTTCTAATCATCCCTTTAAGGCGAGGCCCTCCCTCCCATTCGCTCTACCCCCTGCCCTCATTAAGGCAGTCTGCCCACCAAAACAAACAACCTGCTCGCCATGAAAAGAGAAGCATGCTGTGCAAGAGTACCCATACTTCTTCTAAACAGTAGAAACAGAAATGAAATAAGAAGAGATCTCACTCTCCCTCCAGCTCACATCTCCCCTATCATTCGCTCGCTATCACACCTGCTGCTGAAGAAGCTGAGAAGGCACATGTGCAGGATTTTTGGTGGGGTCTTTCATCTAATGGAGCCGTCACGAAATATCTCCAAGTACTCAGGGGAAACGAGGGTTTCCCGAGTGTGTGTGTTTGTGTTCGTGCACTTTGATCAAACTGCTGTCATTCAATCACTCTTCCTCTGATCTCTGCCTGCCGGTTGTATTTAGGAGCCAAAGCTATGACCTGCTTGATAACCGTGAAGTACAAAAGTCTATGCTGACACATGGAGACAGAGTGTAATGGGTGTCAGACCTCAAGGGGGTGGACAGATGCTAACCCTGAGACAGGAAGGATGAGGCAGAATCCATCAGGATCCCAGTCATTTTCATTGTCACACTCGGATTTGGGAAGTTGGGCTGGATACAATCATTTGCAAATGAAAGCTGCCACCTCACAAAACACAGTGCAACAGAAAAAAATAGTTTTTTTTGTTTTTGTTTTTGTTTTTCCTAAATAGAGGCCAACAAGTATGAAAAAATTGTTGGGAGACGGGCATGCCAGAGGCAGTGTTTCATTAGTCTTCTTTTCACACAGGTCCAGGTTGATCGCTAATTAAAGCCACAGAGAGCAACAGATATGCTGCACATATGTTCATGTTAAATACCTAATGTGCAGTGCATGAACAGAGAGCATCACAATGAAGTTATCATATTTTTTTGTACATAGAGATATCCATGAAAATCCACTGCCCCTGTGAAATAAATGTGCATGTAATGAAACCGGATATTCACGAAGAATTTTAGGTCCTTAACTGAACTGTAAAAAGAAAAAAAAGGGGGTGGGGTTGGGGGGGGGGGGGGCTTGCAGTGCTACAGAGGGGCTGGTTAAGTAGCTGACAGAGCAATAATACACAAACGTTATCTGCATCTAGTGTGAAAGATTAGCAGGGGGACCCACTATGTTTAATGGAAAAGGATATAAATAAAGAAGCAGAGCTGGTGTGTGTGTGTGTGTGTGTGTGTGTGTGTGTGAGAGAGAGAGATCACTAGGTCTTGTTATTACTGTACAGACTTTCATTAGAGTGCACCACAGAAAGTTTACAATTTAAGTAGAGATATTCTTCATAACAGAGAAAATATTCACTATGGGCTCCACTGTACCAGCTACACAAATGCCAAACAGATCACAGCGGTCTAAAAGCCATGTGTTCATTATGCAGCGCGGTCTGTCCTCCACCCATCCTCAGGTTAAATGTATCTATAAAAACTGTATAAATCATGTTTCGTACAAAGACGTGGTTCACAGTGATCACTCATTTGACAAATTACACTTTGCCACTTCACTGCGCTCAAGGCCATAGAACTTTTTCTCTCAGGTCATAATCTCAGACACCAGTGGCCCGTCATTACAATTATTCAGTGCTTTAGGCACAGCCTGTGGGGTCCTAGCAGATCCATGGATCTGAAGTCAGGTCACTGAAATGATTTTTAACCGCCATCGTTTCCAATTCCCCTTCACCTGCCCGGCCTCACCATTATGGGCCACTGGCTCCAATCTAATTTTGTCTTATCGCACAGGAAGAGCATTAGGAGCCGCATTTGTTGACTCCATTGATTTTTATGTGTTGCGCAGAGATCGCAGTTCTGAGCTGCTAGGCTGGTGAACACGATCTCCTCGGGCCGTGTGATTCACCGCACATTTGGGGTCAGCACATATGACACATGTGCAGATCGGTGCATTACAATACAGTGCAGGCCGACTCATGTGGGGCATCAACCGATTTGCAACAAATCTCACTTCACAGTGTGGTTAGAAGTCTCATTGCTTGATGTTTACTCTATATCGGATGCTTCCAGCTATGCTGTCAAGCATCCAAGATCTCACTAATGGATTATCAGAAACCCATAATAAAATGTTCTCCCATGGATATTCAGCCTTTAAATCTTTGGCATGCATTCTGTTGCATCACTGAACTGGCTCGTCTGTCATTTATTCAGTGTGTCTGCACATGTGCAGAAAGGGCACTCATCTTAGGAAAATTTCTGCATGCTTTCTAGATTTTACTGTCAAGAGCGTTCGTTAGCATGGGGCTCAGCTGGTGTGTGCTTGCGCGTGTATGACCGTGCGTGTCGCTGTGTTGTTTCTGTCTGTATCACTTCTGTTCTGACCTTCAATGTGTCTCACCTGTTTGCTTTGGCAATACCTGGACTTCCCTGGAAAGGCGCTTATCAGCTGAATTTCCACCGCAGGCAAAGTTGGTAATTACTTTCCGAGGCTGCCATCGTTTTATAGCAATCCATCATCATCTAGAGCTCTTTGGCTATATAGAGCTCAGTGATGGTGACAGGCATTGCTAACTGGTTAGCAGCGGAAAGACTGCCAAAACACAAGCATACAGCATGCAAGCTGATTGAATTCCTCAGGAGCAAAATTACGTCTTGCCCGGCTTCCCTGCTACGTCTTAAAGCCTTAAAGTCCCCAAGAGCCAAGATGGACAAAGCACAGTTAAGATTTCAGGGATGGAACGAGGTGTGCATCAGTGGCAGCACGAAAAGTGAGAAGGAGGGGGGGAAATCTGGAGATGGAAGAAACAAATATTTGAAAGAAAGATTACCGTCACAGCTGCACAGAGCCGAGATGTGGAAAAGACAGAGTAAACAAGCTTGGTCTCTGGGGTGGTTGGGGGTGTTGTGGGGGAGAAAAAGAAAGAGAGGGAGAAAGACAGAGTGAGCATGAAACAAAAGAAAGAGATGGAGCGAGCACAGGCAGAGGCAAGAAGAAGAAGGAGGAGAGAAAAAGGTAGCGGGGAAGATGGGCAGCAGGAGAAGCAGAATGACAGGATGCAAAACAACAGCCAATAAGTTTTATAGAGAACAAAGAAGGAGAATGGGGGGTAAAATGAAAATTCAAATGAGTGGGTGTTATACATGAGAGCAAAGCTCCTGAATGAATGTGTGTAGATGCATAAACATATGACACTAATTGAAATCACAGTAGAGCTCAGAGATGATGAAAAACCCACATTTAAAACAGTTATTGGACCTCACTTAAATTCAAAAGGAAATGACAGACCTTCCTTTTTATCGAGCCACGAAGCTAAACAAAAGAAGAAAACACTAAGCGCTAATTTTCTTTAAATGATATCTTTAACAAATGTACTGTGTGGATTGGTTAGTAAAGCAAAGTCTTACTACTGCAGTTGGTAAAACATCACACAGGATTCATTTTAATGCTTTTTGCAAAAGAACCATTTTTTTAAGACGGGTGTTTATATCTGCCCAAATCTGCCCAAGTACAGTAATTGTAAGGAAGAGTGAGCTTTATTCCACGGTGGCACCATCAGTTCCTGAGGGATTTGGTCTTGCTGCTGAAACACATAAATCTCACAAAAGGAGGAAGATCGATCAGGCAACCTAAATATGTGTGTGCGCGTGTGTGTGTTTGTTCACATTCCTATGATCAGCTCCCTCAAGTTGGCACTCATTATAGAAAAACCACACAAGGAAAAAATTAACATGCTATGTGTAAGTCCAATGAAATAATACTTGATATTGTCACTGCCGGCTCCAGATATCACAGCGCTTCTCATCATGCTAATGTGGAACGTGGGAGAGGCAAGGTGTTCTGCGTGAGTGGGATACTGAGGGTTGGGGGTGGATCTTCTCTTCCAGCTGGGGGTGGGGAATGAATCCTGCTGGAGAAATCCACTGCATGTTCGCGCCTTTCACTGCTTTGATCAAAGGGGATCCATAAACTCCGAGGCTGGCTTTAGCTAAATCTGAACAAGTGCCTCTTAATCCTTCTCTGATAAGCCAATCTATTCATTTTATCAAGATGCAGATGGAACAAATCGGGACTTAATTAATCTGAACGTTAGGCGTCGTTGGATGAAAATGACATTCTCTGAGTGGAAGGAAGTTGCAAAAGTTTAAAAGAAAAGAAGAAAAACTATCTATCATTTCCTCCTTACTACGGCCATTAAAATGTCTAGACACTCGCACCAAAGACTTTCAATTAGCAGTGTCAGTCAAACACATCACACGATGAAAAACCTGCATGCCGGCCCCTCGATAAACCAAAGCATACATGTGTGCCGTGCAACAGTGTGATCGTCATAAAAAGGTAATAGCTACAGGTGACTGGTAGGATATGTTATTATGGCTGCCATAACAGCTATCATCAAACTCAATGACTGAACTTTTACAAGGCTGTCACAGTGCAGCAGAGCCATGCTCCCCTCATAACTTCACTGCTTACATCCCCGTGCTGACACTGGTCACAACCTTCAAAAGCCTTTCTCTTTCCTGTCCCACCAGCTTGTCTTTCACTGGCGATGTTCATCGTTTCTTCCATCTGCATTCGATGAAGACAGAATACACCTATACATGCATGAGTGCATATACTGTAAGGAGATATGAAAGCAATTTGAAATGGATTTGAAGGCAGTGTGAGTAGTGACGCACAAGTACAAAGCTGGTCTTATTTTAAATCTTAAGGAAAATCATATGTGTTTGTGTGACTTCACAGACTACCCGCTTCCTATTGTTCTACTTCCCCATGCTGTCTGCAATTCACTGCTGAACATGTAGCAGCTAAGGATGTATGCTTTTATTTTTAAAAGTGGTTTAGTAATATCCTAAAACAGGTCAGCACTGCAGCCTATCCCAGCTCGTATGTTGTTTCTCTCCAAGTTAAAACTGAGATTAAAACATCTCTTTTTCCAAACGTGACCTGACCAAGAGAGCAGAAAATATTTTTTTACAGATACAGACACAAACAATATAAGGAGACAAATACAAAACTCACAGCTGCCAGAGCTTCCTTCCTGTTAAAAGGGAGTTTTTCCTTCCCACATTCACCATGTGCTTGCTCATAGAGGGTCGTGTTACTGTTGGGGCTTTAACTTAGAAAATAGAAAATTTGGTGCTATATAAATAAAAATGAGTTGAACTGATTTGGAGTATAAATGAGTGTTTAGGTGTTAGTTTAGCTACTGAGAAGAAAATATTGATCATCTAACTTTGAAACATATTAACTTTCTCTTAACTTTCTTTTCACACATACACAACTAACTATATATATGGATATGTGAGCTTCATTTTGGTTTCTTTCAAAAAGTCAGGTCAGCAGGCAATCTTACTAGGTTGGACCTACAGCATGCAGAGTGCACCCAGCCCCATTAGGGTAGACAGAAGGTGACTACTGCACATTTCTCTCATGTGTCTTTGTGAGTTGCTTAGCTCACCGAAAGGGACGGATGTACTGAAGAAATTGCTCAATTATGCATTTTTGCAAATGAGATCGCTCCTTCTCTCCCACTTTGTGCCTATGTGTGATGGGTGGGGGCAGCTGTCTTTCTCACCATGCAGCACACTTGCACACAGAGAAGCCGTGCTCTTAGCGACATCGGTAGAGTGAACTAAATGTTCAAAAGTGTGATTACACTTCGCTAAAGCTGACGTGCAAGAAGTGCTTTACACATATGGTAAAAGTCACATGTGCACCATGGATCTCTCCATCACTGCTGTGGGTGCGTCTGAATGAAGTGCTGAGGAGCATTAACTGAAAAGTGAGTTACATCAGAATAACAGACTGCTGCCACTTTAACAGACTGATGAAGTCAGGAATGTTACCTACAGATGACCCTGAAACCCTGAAAGCTGAAAGTGTTTTTGAAACAGAGCAAGGTATTGTCAACATAGAAGTTCTAAACATGCCAATTTTCTTTAGAGATCATAAATCATATCATAAAATTCGCACACAATAACAGAATAATAAAAAAATTGACCAGGTTCGATGTTATTAGCCTACTGAAAACAGATCTTTTTGTAGACCAATAGCACAAACCAGTGCTGTGAAAACATGTGTTTTAACTTTGTAATGCTTGAAGCTGGTAAAACTGAGGGTTATCTTCCCATTTACATACAGTACAAAAACTTAAGCAGGGGTTTGAGCTGACACTGTCACTGGGAAAGCATTATGCCAATAACTAAAGTTGGGAATTGTAGTCTCAAAGAAGACAGTCACTGGGACCCTGCACGGGAATGAACTGCGAGGTTGCAGACCAAGAAAAACTTCACCTCTGCAGAAAAGTTGCCTTCAAGCCAGACTCAAGCAAGCTAATGACAACCTGCAGACAGATTATGCATACTGAGATGAAACCGTTTGGAGAAAGAAGGGAGAGGCATACAACCCAAAGAACAACATACCCACAGTGAAGCATGGTGGTGGGAGTATTTTGCTGTGGGGATGCTTCAGTATATCTGGAACTGGGAATCATCAAGACCGAAGAAATTACAAAAAAGAATATGTGAAGATTTTGAAAGGAAACCTCAAGCACTCAACAGCAAAATGGTTCTGTCTCATCACTTCCAACGCGACAGCGACCCAAAACATAGATCGGTCCTGGCAAAGTACTACCTTCAGAAGACCAAAGCAAACATTATTGACTGGCCTCCCAAAACCCTGACTTGAATCACAATGAAAATCTTTGGGGTGAACTGTAGGCCAAGATCCAAGCCAGAAGACCATCAAATCTGAGGGAGATTAAGAGATTTGCCAGAGAAGAAAGGGCTGAGGTTGCTCAGGAGACGTGTGTGAGACTTACCGAAGTCTGCAACAATGACTGCAGGCTGCTATCCAGCAAACAGGATACACAGTTTACTATTAACATCAGGGAGGCTAATAATTCTATCCATCTGTATTCCATGTGTGAAAAGAAGTTATCAGGTTTATGTGTTTCTTTCAAAAAAAATTCGAAAAACTTGTATTTTTGACTTCTCAAGTTTATCTTAGATGCATGTACTCTCTCACTGTTTCCCAATATTGTACATACTCTGTATCATACGTTCTCTAAATCAAGAGATCCAGTCTGTAAAGTGACAACAAAATGTGAAGAGTTTTGAAGAAGATGATGCTTCATGAGCATAGTACCATATCACCCCATGAGAGCACTTCGCTCTCACATGCACTAAAGCATATAGTTAGGGCTGGATCAGGTGACCCTGAATCCTCCCTTAGTTATGCTGCAATAGGTGTAGGCTGCTGGGCGATTGCCATGATGCATTGAGTTTTTCCTTTTCAGTCACCTTTCTCACTCACTATGTGTTAATAGACCTCTGCACTGAATCACACGCTCTCTTCCACAGCATGTGTTTATCCTGTCTTCCTTCTCAAACCCCAGCCAGTCTTGGCAGATGGCCCCGTCCCTTCCTGATCCTGGTTCTGCCGGAGGTTTCTTCCTGTTTAAAGAGAGCTTTTCCTTCCCCCTGTTGCCAAAGTGCTTCCTCATAGGGGGGTCATGTGATTGTTGGGTTTTTCTCTGTATGTATTATTGTAGGCTCTACCTTACAATATAAAGCGCTCTGAGGCAACTGTTGTTGTGATTTGGCGCTGTATAAATTTTTTTTATTGAACCGAATTGAAATTGAATGAATGGATCTTTGCATACTGACATCATACACATGCAGTACTTGAACTAACTCATTTCTTTAGCACACAAACTGCACAGAGAAACATGGGTTCTCTAAATCAAGTCATCCATTTGAAGTGCATACATGGATTCTGGGTTTAATATAACACAGAGGATATATTTTTACAATCTGAATTCAACTTTTCAGAGGCCACCAGTTTTCTGCCCCCACCACCGACAACTTCTATTTCCCTCAGTGTCCTCAGCCCTACAGTGAAATGAACTGCCATGGTTAATTCTCCAACTGATCTCTCTCCTTCTGTCTCCACAGAGGAAGGAAGCAAGAATGAGTGAGGATGAGAGAAGCATGGGTGGGGTGGCTGGGTGTGTGTGTGTGTGTGAGGGGCTGAGGGGGTGAGAGACGCAGATGAAAAGAGCGAGAAAGACAGAGCCACCCCAGAAGGCTGAGTTAGCTGTGACAGAGAGCGATGCCCACTTCCCCTCCTTCTATCCTTGCCATTCCTTTTTTCATCACTTTCTAAATCCCGCTCTTCTTCTGCGCTCTCAACACAGAGCCATTGTAAGACGACATATCAACGACCCCCCCCAACCCCACCACCCACACACACACTGCACCCCTCCCCACACCCAGACTCCACACCCTCTCTGAATGATGATTCATCGAGCTCCTTATCGCATCAGACTACTTGATGGGCATAGTAAAAAGAAATTAAATCTTAATTAAATTTTCATCTTTGACAAATTTGTCTCTGCAGAGCTGCCATATGCTCGCTGGGTTTGGGGGAAAACATTGAGAGGGAAGGAGACTTTTGGAATTGGTGTTGAATGGGCTTGAAAATTACAAAACAGCACAAGGTGCATTTTTCTGTCAGCCTTGAGCATTTTCTTTTCTATTCAGGAGGGATAACCTTGCATTCCTATAGATTTTTCACAGCGTTATTACATTATGGATTTTTCTTCCTCCAAGACAAAGTATAATAACGCACTTTATACTCGGACTGTTTTTCATCACTTGCAGGGCAAAGGGAGCATGTGTGCGTGAGTGTGTCCTTGTGTAGTTATGAATGTGTGTATGTTTGTGTGCATGCAGGTCTGGATGATCACCTGTGTGTGTGTGAGTGTCACCTTTTTTAATAATGTGCTGTCAATCTGGGCTCTGGGAATGGGCATTTCACTAACCCTCCCTAAGTCTCATAACGTGGATCCTCTGGGAGGTAGAATAAGTCATCAGTGGCCGGCGGCCGGGAACCCTCGAGCGCCGCAGAGAAAGGCAGAAATCACAGCGGATGCAATAAGGAGACAGGGTGGAATAAAAGTTGGGCTTTCATATTAATGCCACGGCACTCAAAGTTATAGCCCTGCTGCTCATCACTCTTTCTGGAAATGATGTAAGGGAGGAGTAGTGGCTGCTCTGGAGCCTGTGTTCACGAGGGGCAGTTGATACTCACTGTTTTTGTGCTAATTGTTATGTTAAATACACTCACAGATCCATCGCCTATTTACTCACTGAAGTCTGCTAACAGCAGAAAGTCTAAAGGTGAGACGCAGTACCCGGATCATCTCCCAGCCCCTCATTTCAATGACACTAAACTGCTGTATGAACAGAGTACTTCCCATATTGTGTGTGTACCCCAGGAAGAACACACATTCCTGCCTTTCAGTTCAGGAACAAAATAAACAGCGAGCAGTAAAAGTCTGGGGGGAAAGAGGCCATGAAATGATAATATATTCCATATTTCTCAAGCTCATAGACTGCTGTATTTCTCCTTCTTGGCAAGGGAAGTTTTACTGTAAATTCCAATATTACAAACAGTTGCCTTCATGCAGTTGTATACTTCTTTCCCTGAGGTTTGCTCAGGGCTGCAAGTGAGATTCAACAAACTTTCTTAAACTCACATTTTTAAAATCAATTAATTATGATTAATGTGATGAAGGTGATGATGATTATTTGGCTGCTGGGGGGCAGTGGGAGCAAGCTGAGAACAAAGCATTTTCATTTCATCACCTTACACAGCAAGGAGAGCTTTCAAATGAAGTCATGACTCTGGCCACCTGGTGAACCCAGGACTAATTTTCACTCCTCGTTGTTATTTTGTTCTGCACTGTGGTTTGTTACCAACTGCCGAGGTTTGATGTCAGTTCACTAGTTGAACTCTCTCTGCTTGGCTCATCCACAAAACTGCATTTGAAAAGCAAAACAAAAAGTATTAAAAAGTGTAAAACAAAGAATTCCTTGTTGTCTTTGCATTGAGTCAGATATAAAACATGGGTCCACACCAGCAAATGTTCTTCAGGCTCTGTGAGAAGAAGATGTGATGTGACGTCATGCCAACGCATTAGACAAAAGGAGGTTGGCCCACTTACTTCAGCTCGAGCAGGAGTAATTGCCTCTGTTCTACATTAGCATCGCAGCTGCAGCTTAACAACATTATTTATTAACTGTAATCCGTGTTGTTTATTAGTGGAAAGCTCGAGCCCCCTTCAAAATATAACAATATGAGATTATGCAGTCTGGATGCACAATTTCCCCATTGGCGACATTTGTTAGCATTCTACTTTTTAATTGTGACATTCCTTTGTGTTTCCGAAAACACCTCGGGATCAAAAGTAGAGAAGCCTTCTGCTAAATGCGCATTTCAAAATCGCAGAGAGCCGCCCCAACCTTCGTCCCCCTGACCAACGCCTCCAGCGCTTCCGGTGGATAGCGAGGTTTTCCCAACCCGTTTGAGAGTCACAGTCTCTCCAGCGTATCCTCAGTCTGCTCAAAACATCTCACCTTTGAGACGCCCAGGAGGCGTCCCTAGCGAGACGCATTAAAAGTAGCCAGTGGCTACCCCATTGGCTACTTTTAATGCAGAGCAGCAGCGGCTTTACTCTGAGCTCCTCATGAATGACTAAGCTCCTCATCCAATCTCCAAAAATTCCTACCTTACAATGGTGAAGAGGTCTGTATGCCTGAGTGATCCCAGGAGCTGTGCTGTCAGGTCCAACTTGGCCCTACAGTCCTGGTTAAAGGGCCAAACTAATGCGGTCCTACTGACCACTATGAACTCCTTGCATCTTTTGAGCAGGACTGAACAACACGATGCAGCCAAGACGTAATTTTTCAAAAGCATGAAAAAGTAAAGGAGCACACGTGTGTGTTGGTTTGTATTTAGCCTAATGTTACATAACTTTGTAAGCAGCCTGTTCTATTGCAACTTCTCGAAATTCCTGTTTAGTAGAAATAAAAGTTTATAACTAATAAAGTTGTAATGCAGTTTAGAATTTAAAGCAAAATAATCATGTGGTTGCTGAACCTCCCACAGATTTATATAATCAAGAAAAATCTATTTTGCCTGAAGGATGGAAAGAAGTATGAAAAAGGGCACACACTGTTAACGGGAAAACTACAGGCCAGTAAGTCTGACATCTACAGAGGCGATGCAAAACCCCATCAGTACCTTTATTGTTGACAATGCGCCACGTAGAATTTCATCAGCGAGCAGGTGCATTTAGTTTCTTAGGTACACCTGTTTACCTTACAGGAAATCTCTAATTAGCCAATCACATTGTAGCGATTGAGTGCAAGCAGACATGGTCAAATATCAAACTGAGCGTTGGGAATATTGAAGAAAGGTGATTTAAGTGTCTCTGAAAGTGACAGGTTTTTTACTTACCGTCCTGGGCTGGTTGCTAGTTTAGTTTAGTTCTTAAATTAAAGCAAAAAAAAATGATAGAAAACGAGTTTACACAAGAGCTACTAAACTAATCCAAGTGTCAAAGGGCTGTCACCTGTGGACAGGTTAAAAAAGGTTCACAGATACCAGATGATACCACAGTTAAACCTGTGATCCTCTTTTGGAACAACATAGAAGATTTAACATCCTTTAAATAAATTCCACTAACATTGTCCAGTAGTACTTAATAATATGGCCCACGACTAAGAGTGCTGTAATTACATGAAATTTCAATGTATTTTATTGGAAATTACATTGTAATTAATTTACGCGTGGATAGTTAAAGGTAGGCACACTAGAATAAGGAGATAATAAGAAACAATTGCACTGTTAATATTTTATTAGTAATTTTAGGTAGTGCATGAGTAGTTTTAAGTACTGGAACTTCAAGTTTTTTGGGGGGGTTGGTTTTTTTTTTTTTTTTTTTTTTTTTTTTTACAAAAAAGGAGACACAAATTACTCTATAAGTAATTTTAAGTGCTGCATAATTTGTTTGGAGTGACTTAACTTTGCTTAAACTTCCAGGTATTTTACAGGAAAGCAGACAATACTTCCCTCAACACTGCTTTTCAAAGTTATGCTTGGACAGTGATGGTAAAAGACAACAAAGTTGACTCCATCATTTAAAGATCACACAGTCCTGCAAAGTCTGTTTGTTGTTGCTTTCTTTTTCTTGTAAGTTAGTAAGGGGAAACGGCCCTTATCACATTTATGTGGTAAAATACAAGTTAAATAATAGAGCACCATCATGCATAATGAATATTATATAAAGATGTATACATATTCAAAAAACATACTTGTTAAGTGTTGAGTGTGCTTGCAATATAAGCTGGAGAAATACTGTTTGTTTCTCTGCAAAATTACCAAGAAACTACACAGTACTTCAATTTACTTAAGCAGTAGTTAAACAGTATTATTTGTGTCTCCTTTCCTGTAAAATACCTAAAGTTACACACTACTTATATTTACCTACAGTATAATTATTTCTTTGTTTCCTGTAAAAACCTGACTTATTATTCCCTTGTTCTAATGTGCCTAGCTTTAAATATCTGTAGGTAACTAAAATTACATTGTAATTTCAAGTGTTAATTACAGGGGACTTACACTAGTTTGCTAAAGTGCTACCCATGTTTCTCTAAAAAAAGGGAGAAAAATGATTCTTTTTTTGCACAGGCTGCATCAGCGTATAACGAGCTTCCAGAGGACGTAGTGCAGGTTCTTTCACTTCACTCTAATTAGAGCGGTCGAGAAAAGGACATTTTCTAGAATACAGAGCTGTAGAAGAGAGAACAACATCCTATTTACACTGTGGTCTTTTAAATAGACTGCACTCTGGTCTGGAAACATTTGCTTCAACATAACATCACTAATCATACACACATCTTTTTTGCATGCTGTTAATTGCTTCACTTTGCTTTGAAACGCCACAGCTCAGCATCTCTGAATGCAACGACCGTCTGAACTCTCTAAAAGGACACACAGGATACTGATAATTAGGACTGGACTTTTATCACTTGTCTCTGTAGATGCATTTTTTTAAAAACAAATTCAACAAATTTTCCATTATTTTGTTGAGATCTATAAGACCTCCTGAAAGTCCTACACTGCCATGTCATCCATCTTTTTAATTAGCCAACACGTCAGAGGTGTGCTTGTGTTCGAGTGTGCGTGTACTCACAGATATTTGCGGTGCCCTTGGGTATGGGCAGGTATGAGCCAGCACTCCACGCTCGCCCCTGGTAGTTCCTCTTACAGCGGCCGCAGTCGGGCCCAGTGGTGTTGTGTTCACACTCACAGCTCAACTTCTCTTTGTCATACACGCAGCTGTTGGCGTGAAGATTGCACTTGCACCTGTCAAAGCAGAGGAGGGGCAGGGTTGAAAGAGGACAGGCACGTCAACATGAGTGAATTTTCCGGTGCTGAACAGAGAACAGACGGCTTTTATTTTGTTGGACAATGCTGCTGAAGGGCAGCGTGTCCTTGAATAGCAGTGGCACTGGAACACAGGCAGAGCTGCTAAAACAGTCGCCTTCTCAACTTCAAGAACTGCTAGTTCAAAGAAGGCAGGCGACTGCACGAATGAATCCGGCATCATTATTTCCTCCGCTTTTTTTCTCCCCCTCTCCACTCGGGAAGGTAGCTCGGTTTTAATTGTCCCACTGGAGGATGCGTAATTGTTGTAAGGTCACAGCTGATGGACACGAGAAGATCGGGAGGGAGAGGGGGACAAAGAGGTGCAGGGAGGGCCGAGGAAAACAAGCTAAGTTAAATTGCGAAACAAGCACTTGGAGATTGAAGACGTCGAAAGGCTCGCAGCTCCGAAAGATGACGAATACCTCGGAGTCAGCCAGAGGGCGGCGTGGAGCAACAGCATGACTACCTTCTCCATGACAAATTAATATGAGATGAGATCTCAGAAGCACATTTTCAGTTTGGAAAGAGGGACTCCCTCAAGGTGCACTAAATCCTCACTCACATCCTGCTCACTAGAACATCCATTTAACAATAAACTCAGCAGATTCATTTTCTGCTGTGGCTAGATGAGTATTGGGGGTGGGGGTGGGGGGGGGGGGGGGTGTATCTGTTAATTTAATTTATGAGCTTCAGTCAAGCACTTTGAATTTTTAGACCTTTGCTGCAGACAACAACATGACTGAATGTTTCCACATTTCTCAGAGATGAGCTGTGAAAATTTGGTGACAATGCATTCTAACATAGTCTGATTTAAACATGAAGTAGGAGTAGGAGAATATTCCCTGCCCACAAGTGGATTAAAGGATTAAAAAAAATCTTTTCTACTCAATGGCTGTCTACATTTCTACTTTCAGGTTCCGCCAGTGTTATGTCGGTGGTTTCGTTATTTCGTCCATTTTCTTTATAAAATCACTACTTTTATTTTGACAGCTAATGCTGAAAAAGGTGGCACGACACACTCCCCAAAATCATCACCGTCAAGCATAACCGTGTTGTTTTTAAAGAGTACCTGCCATGATCCCGAGCCACTGCCTGCACTGGCTGAAACAGGCATGACTCACCATAGATTAATGGTGCTGTATTTGTTTAGTTTGAGAGAGGAGGAAAAATGCTGAGAGTCAGGTAAAATGCCACTGTTCAAGCCTGTCTCAATCATTTTAAAGTGCAGTTTCATTCAGCATACTGGGAGTCCGTTACAAATGTCTTTTCTTTCTTCTCAAATCAAAAGAAATGTACACAAAAAGAAAGAAAATTTGTGTTTAGTCGATTATTCCTTTGTTGTAAGAACGCTTCTTGGTAATCAATCTTTTACTGTTGGAAAGCCTATTTATTGCTGTGAATGACCACAGCAGACCCGGTGACATCAACATGCTTTGCAGCATTCTTTATTAGCACACACGGTTGCTGTTCACAATGCACACAGAGCTGCAGCTCTCCCGCTGCTCAACATTACCACAACAACCCCAACCACAGGAGACAGTACAATATTTAAGTCGACGGGGCGTGATTGCAGATGCCGTACAGGTGCGTCCGCCTTCCCTGCACGGTACCGCAGGCCCCGCCCGACACAGTTGCCCTTTACATGTTATCACATTTGTAAGGAAAATGCATTTGTGGGTTGAGCAACAGAGTTGAGTCGATGAGTTGTACCCATGAAAAACTTGCTAAATCTTCTCTGTCAATGCCAAACAACTTATTCTGATGTAGATGCTTGTTTGGTGTCATTTATTGGATGTCTGGATGATTGAAAGCTGATGAAACAGAGTGGCAGTTTAACAGCTTACTCATTTAATAAAGAGGGGCCTCAGTAGCATGTGGAAGAACCACTAAATGCCCACAACAGCCTGGCGCCTCCTCCGCATGCTGGTCACACATTGGTGTGGGGTGGCATTACATTCTTCAACCAGCATTTGTTGCAAGTGATGTGGTTGTGTTGGTCACACAATAAGCTGTTTGGCATTGGCAGAGAAGATCTAGCATGTTTTTTAATGGGTACCACTCATCGACTCAACTCTGCTGCTCAACATACTAAAACATTTTCCTTACAAATGTGGCAAAATTTAAGGGGAAATAAACTGGCCTTTTATCTGTTAGTGAGAAACGTCAGTACCAGCTGGCCTCTCTCACCCTGCCCATCCTGCTTTGCCACATCATGACTCATAAATAAACACAATAACTTCTAAAAGTTTTAAATCACACACTGTCTCTGACCCTGGAAATACACCAACCTGCTGTTCGCACCCCTAAATGAAATGCTGCAGAGCTAATGAAGGTATTTAAGACAAACTGTCAAGAACCCCGCGTTTCACTTATAAATGTCACCAGCTGCAAATTATATCATTTACAGCTAATTACCATCAAGTCTGTAAATAATAAGCCAGCATTGTTATTTGGTTATTTTGTTTTTTTGGGGTTTTTTTGTGGCTAGCTCGCTTCACTTTTTAACACCATTCCAAGAACACGAGGAGCACACTGTGTGCTTTTGTAATTTAGCAAAACTAGCGTAGTCACATTCATTTCAAATATTCCATGCATATCATATCATTTTAAATCACACAAAAGTTCTGATGTGGGACATCTGTTGTTTTGAGCAAGTGGCACAGAAACTGAAAGGTGTGAAAAAGCTTTCTCGCTAAGTAATGCTACAGCTTTTATTTCTCGTGATGTCAGGTATATTTTTAATAAGCCGCTGCTACCTTATGCTGGTTGTCTCATTTTCAGGTTACACTGTAGCAAAAGGCTGCGCATAATAATTAGGCTGACACCTACAACTTTAGTGTTTCTAAGACAACAAAAGCTTATTTCATGGATCTCCCTATACTTTTTTTTAAACTACAAATGTGAAAGCTCATCCAAAATGGATATGATTAACTGGAAGCATTCAGATCTGACATGCATTACAACCACGTGAAATGAGTCTATTTATTTCCGCCTGATAAATGGGTGCACAATACTATTAATGCTATTAACCCAGGAGTCACTCCTACTGGTGTGCCTAATATAAACCTTCTCGACTTTACTTTCAATCCAGAGGAGTGGTGGCTTCATTCTGACCTTTTCTGGAAAAACTAAGCTCCTCGTCATGTCTCCAAAGTCATGACCACACAATGATGGAGGTGAAAGGACTATCGAGTCAGGAAAAAGTAAATAAGATATCCAGCTAACTCACCACGAGCAGTGATACCAAACTCCTCAATGCATTTAGAGCCCCAGTGGGGCATAAGCTGCATGAGGAACAGTGGGGGTCTATTGCTTTGTGGACTGGGAAACAATGGCTTGGTGTTGGCATGCTTTTCTTAGTTTTTGTGATATTTTCCTGAATTTTTACTCATGTAATGCATCTGTCAGAAAGCTTTCTGTTGTCTCGGTTCTGTGTTACAGATTAAAAAAGCGTTAAAAAAGAAATAAGAGCAGAAACTCTGTCATTTCACAGTCACCATGTGAGGCCCGTCTAAGAGTCCACTTTGAGCTTTGAGCTTGACTGGGAAATTCTTTTGTTACACTGGCTTAAACGTATCACAGCGTTACCCGGTCGACACTGAGACGTAGCAAAATTGATTGAGAAAAAGTGCCTCGAGTTGAGTTGACGTGCACGCGCAGCTAAAAATCAAGACAAGATCAGAATCGGGTCCCACGGAGTGCCGCTCAGCGCAGCTGCTCCCCACTCTGTTATAAAAATCTGATTTTTACAGTGCGTGTATGTGGAGTGGATAGGCAATGTGGTGTGAAATGACTTCACACAGAGCCCTTTGCGGTTTAACCTTCAGCTTCTTTTAACATCTGCAACATTTTAATCAGCGTCCAGAAGTGATAGTGCCGTCGGCATAATGATGGAGGCCGCCAGTGAGGCCCGCAGGGCCTCATACCCGCCAGTGCTGTTGTGCTTCCAATCAACATCGGCTCCTGAATGCGAACACCAGGGGACTCTCCCTCACTGCTGCACCAGCAACAACATCTTCAGAGAAAGAGCCAAGTAAAATTGTATTTAACAGCAATTTAATAGCAAATCTCCTCCAGGGTTTCCCACGAGTTCGATGTTGTGTCTTCGTTTCCTGTTGGCCCCGCTTTACTTTGAAAGCTCTGTGGCATGTTTTCTCCTACCTTATCATTCTCCTCATTTCTCTCTCCTCCCTCCACCTATTAGTCTGTCATTTTTTTACTTAGCTCCAGTCTCCCCCAATAATAAATATTCATGGACCTAAGGCATCTTTGTTTTTGTGTGGTGCTCTCAAAGTGATATTGCTCAAGGCATTATTGAGTGTGCCAGCCACCTGTGAGCTAAAGGTCCTGATATGTATTCACGAAATAACCCATGAGGCTGTGAGCTCAAATTGCTGGACTGGCAAAAAAGAAGAAGAAAAAAAAAAAACAGGATGGAAAAAAACTTTGAAGTTTTGATTCCATTTTGTCCAAGAGAAAGGAGCGAGCATATTCTATCTGAGCAGGGTTTAAAGTTTTCCTTGAAATGTTGGAAATAGAAGATACTGTTGGGCACAAATTTATTTTTTCCCCTTTATTCCGGTGCAGCAGAGCAGCCCGCTGAGACTTAACTTACCTGCAGCAGCTTGTCCATGACCTCTGCAGTAATGGGATTCTGATTGACACTGGGGGTGCCGACGACATATTGGAGCCTTTCCATTGATGACAGCAGCAACAACAAACATAAACAAGTCAACACAAAGCTGTTGTTTTCAGGAAAAACACCCTTATCCCTTCCATTGGTTCAGCCACTATCCGCGTAATTCCTTTTAGCCGAGTTCATTCCCAGCCATCGCTCCATTTTGCTCGTTGCGGCATCAAAGCCAAAAGTATCAGCCACTAATTAATAGTAATTATCCACAATCCAAGCAACAACATCCCTGATGCACAAAGCTGCTGATCCCAACAAATTGAGCAGACTAAACTCAACACGGTCCTTAAGTGGGTTAACTAAGTGAAGCAATTAAATTTCAATCAAACGGCCAGGTGTTTTCATACTCAAGCCAACTGGGTCAAATGCTCGGTTAATAAATGCTTCTTTTAGCGCGTCTGCATTCAGTGTCTGCTGTACATGAGCGACAACACACCAGGGGTCGTAGGGGGGCAGGCGATAGGGTGAGGGGCAGCTGGATCAGAGGACAGTACAGCTTAATGATGTGTGATCAGAATGGAATTGAAAAACAGGAATGGCTGGGAGAAAAGGTCTTGGGGTGTGTGCTTAAGTGTGATTGGTAAATTGTACAATATATTTGTCCCGCATGATCTCATCCCCCCCCCCCACACACACACACACACGCACACACACACACACACACACACACACACACACACACACACACACACGTGCATCTATCGTAATATCCTGCATTGACATGTAAGCTTGCAGCTGCTGTCTGTAGTAAGTTAAAATGGATCAGCCTGCCTGCTAACGTGTTACCTGCTAATTGCCTCTTCTACCTCTTGCCCCCCTGTTCCCGGCCTGCGGTGCATTGTGGGAAGTGGAAGAAGTGAGATTTCAGCAACAGCTCTCCTGGGATGGACCTCAGCCCCCAACCTCCCCCCTAATTATATCCGCCTTCCCCATCGCTCCCTCTCTTCTCACTAGAAAGCAGACGGTTAGAGAAAAGTGCAGGCTGTGAGAAAAATCACGGCAGATTCACCGAACTCCTCGCCTCTTTCGGGTTTAACTTGCATGAGAGAATACATTTACACAGCCGATGAACGAGCAGACCTTACAGATCTGTTAAGTGAATACGTTCGCAGTTTAACCTTACAGGAGCGATGCTGAACATAAAATGCCTTCACACGTCGATTTGAATTCCTCAACACAATACCCAGCTTTAAACAACCCGAGTGCTTGTGACCTCCACCTTTCAATTTGGTGGAAATCTTTTTATTCTTATTTTCTAACATATTAAACATTTATTTCTGTTACCTTCTAGTCTGCTTTTAATTTATTCGCACAGCTGGCAGCAGGAGAGAGCAGGAGACAAAATATCAGTTTCAGAAAATGATGTGAGGCCAGAACGGGCAGTGCAAGCTACAGTCATAACAGCGAGTTGCACTGGCTGGCTGCGCGCCTTACGATAATAAATACTGGACAAGTGATACGCTTAAGGAGGCAATTAAGTCTTGAAGTGGCACACACAGTGGGGAGCCTGTGAACTTAAAATTTGCAGGACTTTTAATTATTTCAGTGGTTGTTTTGGTGAGTGGATGAGCAACTCTTGCTTTCTGTTGCGTAATACTCTCAACATTATTCACTCTAAATATGAAAAAACAACAAGATCTTGCCAGACTAACATAACCTTGACAATAAATACTTCTTTAAACCACTCAATCTATTACAATCCATATGACGCCTAGAAAACTTTACAGTATATTTTACAATTGCTGTGCAAACGTGGTTCTCCTTTTGTCTCATCCACTGAAAATGCAGAAAAGTGTAAATGCGGAGCCTGCCTGCATCAATCAGCCCGAGTCATCCATCTATCGAATCCTCAGCATTACTAATGTATGGGGTTGGACATGCTATCCAAGCAGGAGTCAATCAAGAGGTCTTTACTGCCTGTGACACGCCAGGCCAGTTCAATAGAATCGACATGCTGGGCCTCAGTGATACTGCGCTCAGCTAAAGACTACTGGCTGTGGACCCAGCGACAGCAAATGCACCGCAGAGGCATGAGAAAGCTCCATCACAGGGAAGACACACAGTTTGAGGTGAGGCCAGGTGGAGAAGCGACATTAGCTGATCCTATCATTTCATAGGAGACATTGGAGCCCTGGATAGAAGTAACTCCCTAAAGACGCTGCAGCATTGATCAGTTTGGGTCCGCAGACTGCGAGGGGTGACTGCTTTTGTTTGTGTGTGTGTGTGTGTGTGTGTCAGAGAGAGAGAGAAAGAGAGAGACAGAGAGGAAGCAAGCATTTGTAACGATGATTTGTAGTGATATAGAGTCAATCTGCAACCATACAACTAAAAAAAAAGCATCAAAAAATAATAAAACACCCCACTTTTCCTTGTTTAGTCTTATCTCACTGCTTCCTACTAACATCACTATCCATTAAACTTTGGCAACACTCTTCTTTGTTATTTAATCCCGGTGTCTGGAGCAGACACTTCACACGGCTACACCCACTAGGGGCCATAATCTGAAACCAGGGTAAGACCCAAAGAGCAGGTGTAATTACAGAAAATGTTGACAGTTTTCCAGAGGGGTTAAGTCTTAGTACACTTTGCTCTTTATCCGGGGTGAGGGTCATTAGTAGCTCAGGTGGTTACTATGTTCGCTTCTTAAAAAAGAAAATCCCCTGAAAGACCTGTAGTGCAATCATCTGCAGTGAGCGAAATGAGGGATCGCAAGGCTTCCCGAATGAGCCAGAAGTAAAAGAACAAAGTGGGTGTGAGGAGGAGATAATTTGAGCCATACATCAAAATATAACTATCTGACTGACTCTGCTTTGTGATTGCAAATCTACACACAAGGACACTGTATTAGAAGGTATTTCTAGATAAAACTAAAAAAGAAATGAAAGTAAAAAGGGACATTTTTACAAACAACACCTGAACAACACAAGCAAAATGCTATTAGGATCACTTTATGGGAGCTGTCCGTTCAGCACCACAGACACACAACCAATGACAACATGAGCTGAAATCTGTAATCGCTCTTTAGTCAGTGGAAATCATGCCAAAGTCGGACTCGAAAAAAATACTCAGAATATTCACAAAAATCTTGCACAATATTATTGTTATAACTATTAGTATTTATTTATTTATTTAGGATTTTTTTTTCTGATAATAATTAATTTACGTGGAAAAAATGTGCAGAAATGTATAAAATTAGATCCAAAAGTAAAAAAACAACAACACTTTTTTTTTTTTGTCATTTTGCCTCTGTACATTACACTTGGAATTGTGAGCTGTTTCTCTCCTTCTCCATACTTTATTCTTTCCATCATTCCCATCAACCAGGTTCATCTAGGTTTCATATGTCCAAAGAATCTTTCTCAGAGCTGTGGAGGCTCTTTTAGGTGTCTAACCTTGAGTGTAACCACTGATCTCCACCTTGTTGTCAACCATCTGTACAATATTTACATTCATGAAGAAATCGCTTGATACACCTACCACATGAAGGACGTTGATTGCATTGGTGTGGTCTGACCTTCTTTTTTATTTGGGAGGCATGGTGTGGCTAGTACACCTTCCCACTGTGTGCTGTCCACACTTCCATGTGTGTGCGTGCAGAGTTGGAAGTGGGGAAAGCAGCCACAAAACCCCAGCACGGAACAGATTCGGCACCAGTGACAATAGATAGGGCATCTATTAAGCCAGACATGATTGAAAAAGCTAGAATGGAAGTGGGTTGCAAAGTGGCTTGTAGATGTGTTGACACTGTGGGCAGTCTAATGTAGCTTAAACAGCTATTGGTTTGCCAATGGTGTACTTGCTGGTGTGGGCTGGCACTGATATACAGTGGGGCAAAAAAGTATTTAGTCAGCCACCGATTGTGCAAGTTCCCCCACTTAAAATGATGGCAGAGGTCAGTAATTTGCACCAGAGGTACACTTCAACTGTGAGAGACAGAATGTGAAAAAAAAATCCATGAATCCACATGGTAGGATTTGTAAAGAATTTATTCGTAAATTAGGGTGGAAAATAAGTATTTGGTCACCTCAAACAAGGAAAATCTCTGGCTCTCACAGACCTGTAACGTCTTCTGTAAGAAGCTTTTCTGTCCCCCACTCGTTACCTGTATGAATGGCACCTGTTTGAACTCATCATCTGTATAAAAGACACCTGTCCACAGCCTCAAACAGTCAGACTCCAAACTCCGCCATGGCCAAGACCAAAGAGCTTTCGAAGGACACCAGGAAAAGTATTGTAGACCTGCACCAGACTGGGAAGAGTGAATCTACAATAGGCAAGCAGCTTGGTGTGAAAAAATCAACTGTGGGAGCAATCATCAGAAAATGGAAGACATACAAGACCACTGATAATCTCCCTCGATCTGGGGCTCCACGCAAGATCTCATCCCGTGGGGTCAAAATGATCATGAGAACGGTGAGCAAAGATCCCAGAACCACACGGGGGGACCTGGTGAATGACCTGCAGAGAGCTGGGACCAAAGTAACAAAGGTCACCATCAGTAACACACTACAACGGCAGGGAATCAAATCCCGCAGTGCCAGACGTGTTCCGCTGCTGAAGCCAGTGCATGTCCAGGCCCGTCTGAAGTTTGCCAGAGAGCACATGGATGATACAGCAGAGGATTGGGAGAATGTCATGTGGTCAGATGAAACCAAAGTAGAACTTTTTGGTATAAACTCAACTCGTCGTGTTTGGAGGAAGAAGAATACTGAGTTGCATCCCAAGAACACCATACCTACTGTGAAGCATGGGGGTGGAAACATCATGCTATGGGGCTGTTTTTCTGCCAAGGGGACAGGACGACTGATCCGTGTTAAGGACAGAATGAATGGGGCCATGTATCGTGAGATTTTGAGCCACAACCTCCTTCCATCAGTGAGAACTTTGAAGATGAAACGAGGCTGGGTCTTCCAACATGACAATGATCCAAAACACACCGCCCAGGCAACAAAGGAGTGGCTCCGTAAGAAGCATTTGAAAGTCCTGGAGTGGCCTAGCCAGTCTCCAGACCTCAACCCCATAGAAAATCTGTGGCGGGAGTTGAAAGTCCGTGTTGCTCGGCGACAGCCCCAAAACATCACTGCTCTCGAGAAGATCTGCATGGAGGAATGGGCCAAAATACCAGCTACTGTGTGTGAAAACCTGGTAAAGACCTATAGTAAACGTTTGACCTCTGTTATTGCCAACAAAGGTTATGTTACAAAGTATTGAGTTGTATTTTTGTTATTGACCAAATACTTATTTTCCACCCTGATTTACGAATAAATTCTTTACAAATCCTACCATGTGGATTCATGGATTTTTTTTTTCACATTCTGTCTCTCACAGTTGAAGTGTACCTCTGGTGCAAATTACTGACCTCTGTCATCATTTTAGGTGGGGGAACTTGCACAATCGGTGGCTGACTAAATACTTTTTTGCCCCACTGTAAGAGACCTGCTGGGACTGAACTTGACTTGGACTACTTGAACTATCTATTAACTACAGTAGCAATCTTGGTTTTCTTTAATTCTGTTATATTTGAAATCTATAAATGGTTTTCACATTCAGATATCCAATCAACCAGTTCTTAAACACACACAATAAATACAGTATATGTTTATAACTTTAAACAGCATATTGCAAAGTGTTAATTATTATTCATTTCCAAATTAACTCAACTGCTCTAAAAGTGAAATCATTTACCAGAGATAAAAGAATATTTATGCTGCCATGGTGGTAATCAGCTGAGAAATAAAATATCAAATATGCTTTGTCTCTAACCCCCATCACCTAACATCACAGTCACCTTCAATCACAGCTGTTAGCCCAAACCATCACTCAGTCATTACCTTGCAAAAAGTTACAGTACCTTCCTAAAGAACTGAAATCTGGAACTTTCCATATGGCACTTTTTCTTTGTTTGAATGCATTGTCCCCCTCCTTTGTTAGTTGCAGCTCTATTGTGCATTCCCATTCTGCTTGAAGGCTAAAGCACCATCAGATGGCAATACATAATGAGCACCTACATTCACTGGCCTCCGCAAAAGATAACTCGCTCAGAATGGCTTTTCATGTCTCAATGATCCCATTATCAGGCAGTTTTTATTCATCACTCCCTGTCGTCTTCAGATCAGAATCAAATATCTTGCTCGGGGAGGTTTTGGATCTTACCACAGAAATGCACACGCCGCTGTTGCTGTGTGTATTTATTTGCGATCGAGGTGATTTTGACAAACAGAAACAGTATGACGACGCTGTCAACAGTTCTCCCTCTGTTAGAAATGCTGTATCTGCTCCAGCTTGTGAGGGGGAAATACAGCCATATGGTGTTTTCTTCACTGACGAGGCTCTCTTCTCATGTCGCCTATGCCGATATGGCTAGCTCGGTGGGAGGTCTGACTGATAAAATGAAGCAAAACTCTTTTTGGTATTTCAGATTATGTACCACTGTAGAACTAATCATCACATTCTTTCAATGAGGTCATAATGAGCGTCTCAGTCGCCTTTAAGTTCTTAGTTTATTAGCATGTTTGTTGCAAAGTCTCACATTTGCTATTTTCACGTCAGAAAGTCATTATAACAATAACTCTGAGAGACTATTTGGGACTGTCATGTAGCTGTAAGTAGGCGCTGTCTTACAATGATGTGTGGATACTGTTTAAAAGTGCTGCTTTGTGAGCCAACCCTACCAGACAAAACAGTATCTTAGTCCATCCACTTACACCCTGAAAAAAATGTTTTTTGAAATACTTTACTCTATTATTTTAATGTCTTCTGGAAGGATTTTAAAATTCAATACATGCTGCCACTGCATGCATGCGGCATCCCTGCTGCTTGGCCAATCACGCACTAAACATTACTGTTGAGCAGCAACTCAGGTAACGCATCGAGTCGATATGAATGTATTTCCTAGAGATATGGGGATAAACTGAGATGGGGACGGGGATAAATGGAAACAGGGTGAATTTAATTCAGTGCCAATGAAATTAATTTTTGCAGAGTTGCTTGCAGATAGTGGGAGGAATGGCATAAAAAATAACCTCTAACACATTCACGTTAAAGCAACACAGTGAGTGTTATGAAGCACAAACGGTCAAGGGCTGTGGTTTTAAGTTTTAGACTTGATGGCCCAACACAGGCCTTTATAACACATAAAATCTGGTCACATCAAATCTAAATTAATTTTTTAAACCATCTAACACAACTACATTTTCTGCACATGCCTGCATGATGATTTACAGTTAAAGACAGAAGTGTATTTAAACTTGCCCTTTATTTTTTTTCCGAATGTTTTTCCTGATGCAAGTGTCAATAACTGCCCTATAGCTTCAAAGCGGTTACTGAATCATCAGTGTGGTGGAGGTGGCTGCGAGTGAACGAGAGGTCAATGAGCAGATTAGTCATGAAACCCCGACAGGAGGGCCGATTATGAGGACGACTGCAGCCGAAGAAGAAGGGGAGGAGACATGGTGAAAAAGGCTCTCTCCATTAATGAAATGGGTCACCGCATGAATGTTGAATGCGCTCGGTGGACGGTGAGGAAGAGAAAAATGTCTCTGATATGCCTGGTTTCTGCACTAAGATCCCTTTTCTAGGAAAAAAAAACCTGGCTTGAGGATAAGATGGTTTTATGAGAAATCAGATTGAAAAATGTCTGACTGCACACTCAATGACAGTGTCGAGATTTTAATGTAACGCCCGTAAACCCTTTGAGTTTATCATCTGTATGGGAGTATTTATATTTATTCATCAGGCTGGGATTAAAAAATGACTGCATTATCTCTCTTGATATGTGTGCGTGTGTGTATGTGTGTGAATTAGGTAAAATTCCCATTGAACTAGATTTGGATTTACGCAGAACAATAACGGAGAGCTATTGCCTGGCACATTTGCTCACACAAATGCACACGCATATATATATGAAAGACACACCTGGTCTTAATAGTAGAAATCCTGCAAGTGCTGCAATATGAAGAGTACACTATTTGTAAACACATATATTTTTCAGTCAAAAAAAATCAGTTTTATATATACGCACGGAAATTAACACACGATCCATTTTGTATGACGTGTTAATGTCATCTTTCAAAGTAAAAAAAATGAATGTTGCTGCATCCCTGAGAACGAGAAAAGGATTTGTCGAGGCGAGGTGCCTCCTGTCCTCTGTTCTGCTGATATAATCTTTCATGTCACTTGTCGCTTTGCTCCTCATATCTGTGGACTTGGTTGATTTCTCTGGCCTGTGATAAAAAGAACGGATTGGCTCGTGCACCTTCTGTGGGTTCAGTGTCAGTGAAACGGTGGCTTAGCTCTTGATTTTTTTGTGCAAGAAGCTTTGAGTGTACTTCATCCTGTAGTTGGACAGAACTGTCCTCTGCTATTAAATCCGTTGTTTCTACAATTTGTTTTGGTATGCATATAGTAAATATGAGCATCAGCTGTTTTTAGTAAGAAAGAGAATATGTTGATATACACTCACGGGACAATTCATTAAGTACACCATGCTAAAAGGGGATGGACCCCCTTTTGCTTCATGGCAAACAGGTTGAACAAAGTCCTGGAAACAATGAGAGATTTTGGTCCATACTGACTGAAATGAGCACAGAGGTTACACTGATCATGTCTACATGACTAAATGAACTGACTTGCTGCCATGTGATTGGCTGGTAAGAAATTCGTATTAATGAGTGGTCGGACACGTGTACCTAATGAAGTGGTCATTGTGCATATGTTCTAATTCTGACCACTGTGGAAGTTAAATAAGCTAAAAGCTGACTTGACTAAAATGAAATATAATTATCATAAGAAACTGTTTTGCAAAAGTAATGCTTGTGTATTTTATGTATGTCACTACCAGCTGACCCGGGAAAGATTTTTTCATTATAGCAATCCGCTTCAAACATCAGCAATAATTTGAAAGCACTATCTCAAAAGCAAAGATTACACTTTCACCTGACTTACTCTCCTCACACAAACTACGCCTACAGAGATTTCTATAGGCTGCCCTCTTTTTAAATTCTGCTTAAGCTGCAACAACTTCAGATGGGGAACAACAGAAGGCAAACACTTTGCTGTTTGTGTTATTAAAAAAAAAAAAAAAAAAAGGGGTCTTATGAAAGTCCAGTACAATAGGTTTAAGCTGGATTGTCTTTGGAAAGGGGCTATTCAGCAAACAGAGACTAAGCAGTCAAAATCCATCCTTCTTTCATCCAGTTATTTGTATGTGCAAGTGGTAGGCACTGAAGGGAGAAGACAGAGGAGGTTTGAAAGGGAGTGAAAAGAAGCTGTACTTGGTAAAAGACACTTTACACGTGGAAATGTTGTGGTCCCACCTGTGCTCCTGATGTCCCAGTGTTTCTGCGGTTTTACCTTTCACTGTGTTTCTTCTCGGTCGCCCGTTTGTCCGCTCTCTCACGGCTCCCCATTTCTCTCCTGCTCCTGACTCACCTGCACACCTGTGACTCATCTACCAGTCAGGCTCCTGCAGTACATATATCACAACTCCACACTCTATTTTCCGCCCCATTGTTCAATCGCCCACGTGTTCCTAATGGCCAAACTGTGACTTTCGTTCAGCCTCGCCTCAGATTGTTTAAGCTATGCTGTGCTTACCTGTGCTGTATGCCCAGTCTCCCAGTGTTCCCCGTGTCCTGTCTCAACCTGTGAGCTCTAGGCTTCCCCATACCACCCTCCTTTCATTCACAAACAAAACTGTATTAAAGTGTTTTCAAATTTTGCCCGAATGCTGCTTTTAACCCCAAAAGTGTACATATACACACAATAGATACAGTTTTTCCTTTTTTCACTTTTCAAGGTCTTTGTAACTGATGTGATTTTTCTGGACTAAGGGATCCAGCAAAAAAAAAAATATATAGAAAGAAAACCAGTAACTGCTTCAGTAAGGTGATATGGTGGTATTCAGGGTGGGGCATCTTACTAGCATGGTTTAAAGGAATGACAGCTGTAAATCATTAGAAAGATCCCCTTTTTGGAGGACGACAAAGCCCCTGTCCTCAGGGCACTGAATGGTTTGATGAGTATGAAAATTATATGGATATGGCCTTCATACTCACCATCGGTCCCTGGGTGGACAGCTCAAACACTTGGTGCCTGCATAATGTAAAACCTTACTGCTCGGTGTGTTTATCAGAGTGTGTGGAGCCTGTGCCAGTGTTGATCCTTTTTTAAATCTAGTGTTTCATTTGAGGACTGTATTCGTGATTTGATCTCTTTGTTACTCAAATAGTAAATCTGGTGATCTGTGTTGTTGTTGAGTTTTTCCTCCCTGTGTGCTTTGACATTGGTCTGCAGTCTAACCCTCAGTCTGTCCTCTCCTGAGGGGTGTAGCATGAGCTTTAGTGAGATATACTGAGTCTAAGAGTGTGCAGTGTTATAAAGGTGCCCCCTTATTTTTAATTTGTAATTTTTAAGTTGGATGGAAGAGTCATCTTTTCACTTCGCTGTCATCTTTATTTACAGACCACTTCAAGTTCACCATTTAGGAAATTTGTACTAAATCTATATAAACATATCTATGTTTATATAGGTAACTTATTAAGCTGTACCTCAGCTCTAAAATTACAACAGCATAAAATGCATGTAGTGCATTGTCACTGGAATTTGCATTCAGCTGATTGTGTAAGAAATGTAAAAATGTCATCTTGCTTATTTCTAATCTGCTTTAAATACTTTTTTTTCACACTGCTGGTATTGCAGCTACATGGACACAGATTAGAAAATTGATCAGCTACATTTCTCTGCTATTTATCACTGAGAATACCTCGTCAATCAATAAAATTAATTCCACTTTGATCTCGTGACAACCTGAAGCGATTCCCGCGCCTCCTTCGTTACTCTGTGGGACAGTGTCAGAGCTGAACATTGTGTCTAACCTTTAACATATCAGGACAAGGATACAGGGCTGTGTGCACCTGTCATGTTAGAAATGCACTGAAATAAATCTGTGAATATGAGTTAGGGTATTTATTTTTCTCCTTTTGAAGGCAGACTCTCAAGATTCGGTGGTCAGTTGAATAATTTTGTGCTGAAAGAAAAGACTCAAAAGATGTCAAATTCCCCCTTTTGTGAAAGTGTGCAGTGATCCTGCAGCAGAAAGCCTGAGTTCACAGGAAGTTAATAACCACTGTTTTGATACCTGTTATCTCAGAATTGGGGGTTTCGGTGGTTTTAGGTTACATCCTAAACGTCTTAAATAGGTGAATATGAATGGAATGAGCATGTAATGCTAAAGGTTTTATTCATGGGAAAAATGACTGCTTTGGTAGAGACAAGGTGTTTCATTAAATGCTGCGCTATAGTTCAGATAACATGACATTACTCTCATTAGAAAAATGTATTTTTTAATAATTACATTTACCTTGTAACTGTTACATTGCTACACTTGTTACATTGTAACTGATGTCTTTATTATAAAGGCAGCAGCTTTCTTTGTCGCCTCCAGAGTTCTGTGACATGCAGTAATCATCCATCCTTGCTCTCACTAACAGTAACTACAGGTGTCAACAAATCAACCAGGAATGAATTCCTTAAAAAAACTGAAAATAAGTTAAAATAAAAAAGAATAAAAATGTACCAAGTGCCTTTTATAGCAGTTAATTAAGGCAGCCTTGATTGACGGGGTACATTACTGCTCACAACACTTTGGTCTCACCATCCAAGAATAATCTCCATTTTTGTCCACTGTCACAGAGAACACAGATGTGGCGACACTTTGCCACTAGCTGTATACAGATGACTTCACACAGCTGTGGCCTCTAAATACGATGCACTATGCTCTGCTGTTGCTACCGCGATATGTTTTCTTCCTGTGGCCTGTGCACTGCCGAATCCTTCAAACTTGCTCTTTCCCTTCTCTGTTTTACCTTCACGGTTCATATGTGTAGTGTTTGGGCAAGTTTTTGCATTTGGGAATATCAGATTAATTGGATGGGAGGTAACTTTCTATATTAATAGGGCTCACAGGGGAACACACCCACGACAGCTGGCTTCAGACTGGTACATGTTAGGTACTGGACCGTCAATACTAAATGCTCCACTCAAGTAGTATTGCTTTCATTACTGACGTTAACAAGAGGTTTAAAAATGGAGATGTCACAGCATGAGTTGCAAGAGAATAAGACGAGGACTCTGTTGAGTTTTTAAATACTTTACAGGGACAGATGGCGCTAATAAATCATACCAGGATTTAGTTTGTGCAGGCGTATATCAGCGTTCGCCTGCTTGCCTCCACCTCTCTGCAGCTGCAGGTTGGTACCAAAGACTCAGATGCTCTTGTCCAAACAACCTTACATCTAGTATGCACAATTTTCAAAGCTCTTACAGCCTTCTGAAGCAGATTCTTCCAGCACAGTAAAGTTTCTGCTCCAACTGATAAAAATTTCTTTTGAGCTCCTCAACCTGGCAATCTCAAGCTGGGAGGGTGTCAGCTAGAGATGAACTAAAGGAGGAGGATCAAAGACACGGAGGTAAAGAAATGGCTAAGACATGAAGTCTGGAGCAACAGGTGATTTGGTGTTGATGGACGGAGGAAGCGAGAGACATAAAGAGGCAACGGCGGCTGTGTGGTAGCTAGCTGAGGGAACACAGATGCTAGATAATAATGTGAGCGAAAGAGGCTTTCTGAGATAAATGAAGGCCCATCAAAAGCATAGCATTTCCTCACGGCTGTCAACCAAGATGTCAATATCTATTTTCCTTTAAGCTATGAAGTGGATCTCAGTCCTCACACCAGAAGCAAACTCGTTGTACTGTAGAGCCATTTAAAGCAGGCTAAAGCTGGGCCAAATAGAAAAACAAAAACGTCTCCAGAGTGGTGACTATGAACTATTGAGAAGAGGTATGAGTTCATCTGAAAACTTGGGGTCAGTAGGTCAATATTTTACTAGTTACTTTTCAGATTATTTCGACCCCTTAACTCTGTTAAAATAAACCATCTCATAAGTCATTACTTTTTTGTGCTGTCTCCTCCCTTCACCCTCAGCCAGTTGCATCTGGTTTTGTCAGAGGTTTCTTCCTGGTAAAAGGGAGTTTTTTCCTTCCCACTGTCCCCAAATGCTTGCTCAAAGGTCATCTGATTGTTGGGGTTTTCTCCATATTATTGTACGGTCTCTAACTTACATATAAAGCACCTTGAGGTGATTGTTGTTGTGATAGGTTGCTTGATAAATCAAACCTAATTTAACTGAATTCTATTGAACTTTTCCTATAATGTGTTTATTCATCATATAAGGAATTCGCCAGTGTGTGGGATAAAAAAATCTGTGGCATGCTTGGTTTCCTAGCAACATGTATCTGTTATACACATTTTTATTATGTAGTGTGCCACAGCTAGGGAGGTGCGATTGGTAGATGAATATATAGGAGACTGCAGTTAGATAAAAAAATGAATAATTACTGCAGGGCTGAGTGGGTCATGGATGGATGTTGTGGGTCAGGGTGGGTCAGTGTGTGATGGAAGGTGTGGAGAACTGGCGTGTTGCTGGCTGTGTTGTTGGCACAGGAAGTGTAGCTGAACTGAACACAGAGTCCAGAGTGTGGTGGAGTTCTAATATGAACAAATAAAGAGTGAAATCCGGAGCAGAGTAGCCAGATTTTACAGTATTTCAGGCCTGAGGAGCAGAGGAGGTGGAGGGCTGGAGACTGAGGCAGGACAGTGTGGACGGTGGATGAGAGAGACTGCAGGTCTTCTACAATAATTAAATTATTACAATGTGTCGTGCTCTCTTGTATCGTTCTACCCATTGTTTATTAGTGTATTTTAAAATATATTTTACCCTTACAATGGACAATGAAAATATCTAAGTTATTTGTAAGACTAATAAAACCACTAATGCCTCATCTTTAATGCTTACTTTGTTAAATCTTTCTTTCAAAATGCCCCCAACAGTTCCACTATTAAAGATTTTTTTTTTTCTGATAAAAAAATATTTTTCTCTCATGCCTTGATGAAGGTCAATAGGACATGTTTGTTGCTAACATGGTTGCAATAAATTGATGAACCTGAGATGTGTCAATTTTTTCTGAATGTGTTTTTTGTGTGCTATTTATTTACTTTTGTGTATTTAACAATAAAAATGAGACTTCTTCCAAAAACTCTTCTTTGTTTGCTTTATTCTGCTTCTTTTTTATTTCAGATTAAATTGAAACACCTCAAATGTATCTTGTGTACAACACTGTATATGAAACAGTTAAACTGAGCCGCATCCCAAGCTGCTGCAAGATTATGCATTAATATGCTGCAGATTAGTTGAAAATAAAAATAATCAATAGCTTGGAATGAATGAGATGGGCCTATATGTGGAAATAATTTAAATTTAGACACCACAGTATCTCGTAAATGTAACTGAATTGGGTCTATGATTACACTATTTTCTCAGCTCTGGCCTTTGAGTGACAGCCACATCATACTTCCTTTGTCTCTCTTTGATGAGTCTCCCTCCACCGTCATGGACAGAGACATACTCGTACACTAGATATTTTGTCTTACAGCCTCATTACCTCTTGAAATGGCTCACTTAACACATCGTTCTCAACCAACAAAAGGCCGTTGGGTCATTTGATTGCAGCCATCAAACTAACATGTGGTGTGGTTTTTTAACAGATGGTGCAAAGTTATCTGGTCCAGTCTCTTGGCCTGTCCTACAAACATGGCATTCTCCCACACAGTGACTAATGTAAAATGCTGGTAAAAAAAAAAAAATGGATGAAATGCAGAGCACAGCTAGATGTAAATAGATGCTCATGGCGGCAGAGAGTGAGGAAAAGAGACAGAGAGAGACTAAAGAGGGTAGACAAGTGAAATGACTTATTCAAGGGGGAAGTGGGCAGTAAGAAACATGAAATTAGCACAAATAGATTATCTGTCGACTACAGGCAGGCCTAAGAGCAAGCCAAGCACTGTGGAGGGAGAAGGAGCGAGAGAGAGAGCGAAAAAAAAAAAGCAGATCGACTTCTTGTTTATTCCTGCCTCAGGGGAGTTTCGATGGAGCCATCACTCACCAAATTGCTGATCTGTAGTTGGAACAGCTGTATCCATAGCACACACGGACTGAACTATACTGCAATTATAATGCAGCAATAGTGCGACCTATGGTCTGTAGGAGAGATGAAGTGTTTAATCCCTTACAGATGGTGTGTTTCTGCATTCCACAGATGAAAAGCTTTCCTTTCATTGCCATTTTTTTGTAGTATTGTGGATTTGAGCCAAAAAGATAATACAGTAATGACACCGCTATAGCAGCGACAACTCATTCTAAGTGATGTACAATTATTGCAAAACGTGCAGCAATGCAGATTTACAGTGGTTTCAAAGCAATTCATCAAACACACACAATGCCAAAAACACACACATATTCCTTTGGGTGGGTGGGAATGAAGACTAAATTGTGAAGGCATGATGACGTGATTATATTCTGTGGGCAGTGAGAATGGGCACAGTAATACGATTGCTACAGATCAATTTCATGCCAGTTTTGTTAAAAAAAAAAATCAATTTTCAGATATGATTTAATATAAGATCAGAAATGATTATAATCCAAATTTTTTTATTTGGAGTGGAGTGTATTCTTTGCTTATTAATGTAAACTTAAGAATGAACAACCTATTTTTTTAACCCAGGTAAATGAAATGAGAAAATAGCACAAGTGTAAAGGACACAGTATACATTAGCCTAATGACTCATACACAGAGCTGAAATGAGACTGTGCTGTTATTTTACAAAGTTTGGATCTGTAATTAATGTCGGCAGATACCCAAAACAATAATATCAATATTGTGTTGAAGCTAAAAGTTGGATCATTGCATCACAAGAAATAATCTTTATCAAAAATATCTTCAGTAGACTTAGTTTATGCAGTATTTGTTTCGAATAGCACTATGTAAATTAGCATACTCACTTACTTATTCACTGATTGTTTACTTGTTACCTTTATTACATGGTGACAGTGTAAGATGGCAGGTGAATTTCAAACTGCAGCATGTATTTGATGTGGTCATGTGGTTTGTTCATCAACAGTACCGCACGGCTATCAGTTTGCTCCTTGTAGTGATTCATTCAAATTGAATGACTCACTGCAGTAAAATCTAACTATTTCCCAAATGCTGCTTAATTTTGGAGAGAGAAGAGAGAGAAGGTTCCACTCCGGCTTCCTCCCACAGTCCAAAGACATGCAGTTAGTGGGGATAGGGTAATTGGTTACTCTAAATTGCCCATAGGTGTGAATGTGAGTGTGAATGGTTGTCTGTCTCTATGTATTAGCCCTGCGGCAGACTGGCGACCTGTCCAGGGTGTACTCTGCCTAATCGCCCTAAGACAGCTGGGATAGGCTATAGCCCCCTCGCAACTCTGACAAGGATAAGTGGAAGAGAATGGATGGATGGATGTTTAATTTTGGACACCGAAACCAAATGTTGGTTGTCCAAATTATTGGTCCGTCCCCTGAGCAATCCCACCCAATTCTTCCCAGGTGAATCTCTCAAGGTCTTTCAGAGTTGATGATCTTCTGGCGTGAAATCCTGGTCCTCAGTTCACTTCACAGAATTTCATTGTGATTTAAGTGAGGGCTCCGTGCAGGTCAGTCATGTTTGGTCTTTTGGAGGTAGTTCTTCACCAGGAATGACGTGTGTTTTGGTTCGCTGTAGTGTTGGGAGACTCAGGATGACCTGGATCCAGTTTTGTTGCTGACTGCTTGAGGTTTACTTTTAATATCTTCCCATATCCTTCTTCCTTTGGTGATTCCTTCCATCTTGACAAGATTCCCAGTTCCAGACGTACTGAAGCATAATACTCCCACCACCATGTACTGTCGAGGCAGTGTTCTCTGGGTTGTATGCCTCTCCCTTGTTTCTCCAAACAGCATCTCTGTGGCTAAAGAGTTTTAGTTTTGTCTCATCTGTTCTAAGGATGCACTTCCCTCACCATACCTCACTGTGGCCTGAAGTCATGTCTTCTGCAGAAGAGGAGTTTTTCTTGTTCCACAGCCCGGCAGTCCATTCCTGTGCAGACTTCTGGGACTGTCATCTTTGAGACTACAGTTCTAGACTTGGATAAGCCATTCATTCGTGTCTTGGCAGTTGTTCAGTGGTCATTAGACACACCTCTCACTAATTTATTTTTAAAGTCTTTTGCTTTCTACCACTGTCAGATTTGTTCTGGACGGTGGTGCTCTCTTTATAATTCTTGATAATACTTCAGTCCTGTCGATGACACCGTGACATCTGAAAAGCTGTAATAAATTTATATATCCATGTCCTGCTTTATGAGCATCAAAACTGATTTCTTTAGTTTTTAGCTTGATCCCTTCTTAAGTGACAACTCAAAGCCTAACCCAATTTATTTATAGTGTGTAAATTAGAAGATAAACCTCACTTTTGGTGTGATTTTACAAGCTTTGAACAAGTTAAAGCAGGTCATTGCACAGGAGTGGTTTGTGCTATGGGTCAATGAAAAATGTCAGATTTTCAGTAAGGTAATAATATTGACCCCGCGTTTTTTTTTTCCTTAATTAATTCTGAATAATGAATGATTTATAAAGAAAACTAAACTAATATGTTTAAAAATTCAAGGTTCTACTGTTAAAAAATCCTTTTGTCCTTATTTTAACTGAACATATTCATCAATAAGTGTACAATGAAAATGATTGTTAGGTAATTCATAGTTTAGGGTCATATGTTAAATGGTTTAAAAAGTAAAAACGAATATATTAAAAATGTAAAAAATCCAATGATCCATGATATTTCCATTTCTGCACATATATGCTCTGGAAATTGAATCACAACTTCCAGGCAGAGGGATAAATTGTTAAAACAAACTTTCTCTTCACTTATCAAATCATTTGCTTAACACAAGCAGGGTGGAAACAGGCTGGAAAAGTAGTTCATGATGGTTCTTAAATGATATTTTATGCACTGACAGTGGGAAAAAGGTTTGTAACAATCTGTTGCCAGATTGGGAGGTTATTTAAATCTCTGGCCTAAAAGGATTGTCCTGGTAGATTTTGGCAATTAAAAACCGTGACGGTGATTAAAAAAAGAAGTGCCAGAAATCCCACCTACAGTTCTTCCTATTAGCTGTATTTTTCTTGGTTTGATAGTGGGAAGTGCTTTTGTGGGTATGTGATTGGCACACACACACAAACACACACAAATATATATAAAACTGTTTGATGTATACAGGCCTGAAACAGAAAAACCGATAGCCAGAAAGAGATCTTTTAGTAGCCTGAATCTTCTCCAGCTTTAATTACACTATATTGATCAGAAGCAGGAGGAAGGAAAAGGAAGGGGAGATCGAGTGAAGAGAGGGACACAGTTGGTGAAACTGTCTCTCTGGCTACGGCTGTAGTTACTGTAAAGCTTGTAAAAAAAAGGAGGGGGGCAGGGTGTTTGAGCAATTACTCCAAAGTCATACAGTAGATAATTAGAAAATTCCCCCTAACCCACCACAGTGTCTCTCTGCATACATCCATTTAGCTTAGCTGATACAATGAAACAGTGAGGGTGTCAAATTCATTTAAGTCACCAGCCAAAATGCATTGTTCACATCCATCTCGCAGCTTCATGCTTGGTTTGATTTGAAATTCTCAGCATTGATTTTTCGGTCCCTTGTGCCTTTGGTCTGTTTCTTTCTTGTAATCAGCTATAATAGAATGGTCATGCATGACACTCCTGGCGTCCCTGTACCAACTTTAGCTATATGTTAAAGATGCAAAGAGGACTGCTTCTGCAAAACTGCGCTTCTTCTCTCATTTTTAGGTTGACCTACTTTGGCAAAGAGCTTAGGTTCCTTTCTTTGTTTCTCGCACTGTTGTGGCAAGGGCAGAAAATCTGCAAACTCTCCTACTGTATTTTCCTCCACACCCACTCCTGCTTCTGATCCAGGCGGATGGTAGATGAGTCCAGCACAGTAAAATATGCCAGATTCAACCTCACTGCCCCAGCGAAAACTTTCCTGGCGCGTCTCACAGAACTGTATTCTGGGGGTTAAGGAGCTTATGTCTAGTATACGACGCATGGAGAAAGGAGCTGAGCAGTGATTCGCCATGGGGGGGGGAGCAGAGTGAAGCCTCTCTGTGTAGAGTGTATCTCATTATGGCTGAACTGTGTGTTACCTTTGGTAAACAGTGGGGAATATTTCTTAGTCGAGCGTCACTCTAAAAGCAGCAGGCTGGTAAACGACCACGGCCCGACGGTGCCGCAATGCCATTGCTCAAATATACAGCCCCATAGCGATGTATGAGTTCGGTCATGATTAGTCAGATAGAATAAATAATCTGCTCTTATGACAGCCCTCTTCATTTCACCGTGTGTTAAATGGATGCCACGTCCAACTCTTTTGTGTTAGTAAATTCCCTCCAGTTATTTTTGCTGAATGACCTTCTCAATCACGAGAAAAGTCAAAAATTCAATTTCTGAGAGAAGCATTCATTATAATAGCCTTTGTGCTGAAGGGTACCTGCCCATTTACTGTGCATTAGAGCGATCCATAGTATATTTGTAGGCAATTTCAATAGCATATTAAGCAAATCAACAAATTAGAGAATCATAAGGCATTTGGCAATATAACGTGAATACTATCAGAGCCACACAAACATGCAATGCCATGAGTATGATGAGAATGACGTCATTTCTAAATTCTTATCAAGTGTTGATGCTCATATTCAGAACTTTTGATTTACTTTTCCCCAACAACTACACTGGCTCAAACAATTATTTGATGAGACTGAACAGGACACTGCTGATGTTTATATTTCTAGTCCTCTTTCCAAGTCTGTCTTGAGGCTGAGAAAAGCTGCAACACACGCACTGCTGTGTGCCAGCCCGACTTCAACACTTCCACATATTTCCTCGAATTGTTGTGACGTTCTGCACACTGTGCTTCTGTACAGCTGAGTCTCTCACATGTGAAGAGCAAAACATGAGTAATTAAATCTTCATTCCTCCACCCACACTACCGCATTCACGTCTGTTAAATTGAAAAACTACACGGTGTAAAACAGATCCACTTAAGTCGACGCCTCACTGACTCTTGTATTATAGCGTCACGAAGCGGGGGAAGCTTTCGTTAACCTTTGCGCTAACACTACAGCGGAGTCTTGTTTTGATGTTATATGACCCTCCAGAGACTTTGTAAATCAAACACTAATTACAGCGTACAGTGACCTGATGGCTGAAATGTTACATCTGATGTGCTCCGTGGGCTAAAAGACAGCTGAGTGAATTCTTGTCTAAAGTAGAGTGTGCTTCAGCAAACTGTAAGCTGCTTGGTTAATTAAGACATGCTGACAACTGGTGAACTCTGCACAACATTATAGATCCACTGCCTAATTGGAAAGAATGGACAACAGTCAACACATTTTCTTCACTTCTTGGCAGCTGCACTGTAGTTGTAATAATGAATATAGAAAATATAGAAAAAAAATGAAACAGTCGATTCTAAAAGGATCCTTACAATGAATGAGTCAACTCATTGTTAGATTAACCTATATGGGCACCTTTTTTGTTACGCCCCTGCTGGCCGATAACTGATTCACTGCCAATTTATATGAAAATTTGAACTGACTCACTTATCAAAGTTAAGACAAACACTGGACCTAGCTTTTTTAAAGTCCCTTGCAGTCTGAGGCTCATGGGTTGTAACCCCCTTTTCGTTTTTGGTAATCCAGCCTTGAGTCCATCAAACAGTATTTGTACAGATTATTTTATGCCTTACCTGCCCTGAACTTTGATGTCAGAAATGGCATAGAAGTATCTGGACAGGTTGTTCTCATCCACCATCGTTGCTCCTGTGGCAGGCCGAAGCAGGCGGATTCTCAGATCAGTAATGGTAAAGAAGTCCCTCAGCTTCTTGGTCGTGTCTAGCTGGCCGTAAAGTGAGGCCATGTTGTGGAGCCGGGGTCCAGCAAACAGTGCAAATCGGTCCTTGATCTCAAAGCGTACAGTTTTGTCGTTCTTCCACACGTACCCTCGTGAGTAGTCCTCGGTGCAGATAATGTCCAGCAGGGTATGCTGAGTTAGGTCTTGCACCGTCTTGGGCTCCATGGTGAAGGCGTCCAAGCAATCAGTGGCGTAGAACTGGTAGGGCTGCCAGGTTCGTCCATAATCTAGTGATTTTTCTAGGACCATCTGTTCGGGTCGGCCTGACTCAAAGGTGAGGACAATGTCTTCAGTCAGCTCAATGGTTTTGTTCCAAGATAGAGTGATGTTGACCAGTAGGGGTTTTGGGTACTTCTTCCAGGAGGTGGACTGCCAGAAGGTTGTGGGGTTGCGGCCCTCAGTGTCGAACATCAGCCCTGGGGGGTGGGCGAGCTCTTCAGTGGTGGCGTCACATTCATTGTTACACATGTAAGGGTTTTCCTACATAAGGGGAACAGAGGAAACAAAGAGCAGAAGAGAAAGCAATAAAAATGTTGCTCACAACAACAACTAACAAGAACAAATCAGGCCATTGTCAGAGTTGATTATTCAGAAAACTTTATATAATAGTTGAATTGTAAATGTCATGCAACACCAAGATATTTGGCGATTTTTGAAGACATGAGCTATTCATGAAAGGCAAGCAGGAAAAGAGTGAGGTTGTCTCAGTAGTGGGCATACAATTAGAAGCAGTCAAAGACACACTGATTTGTGTTGCACATTTATCATTTAAGAGTCTGCCAACAACCTATTGCCAGGTGGAACAAAGAGGTGTCCACTAAAATTTGATCACTTGGCAAACCAAATTGTGAAGCTTGTGTAAATAATTAGGTGCATCAAGTAACTACTATTTTTCTCACTGAACCCTTACTATGGCCATTGTTCCCACACAGATATTTAAACATTAAAAAAACACATCCCTTTAATGACATTATGGGCAAAAACAAAAACTATAGCAAGGATTCTAGACTATTTTCCTCAAATAAGGATTTAAGTCCCTGAAGCATGCTTATCAGGGGTTAAAGCAACCCGATATCATGCAAAGTGTATAACAGGCGCGCTGGTCCACCGTGTCCATCACGCTATGCCTCTACAAAACGTGAAATGTCCCGCTTGCAGAAGTTGCAGTAAGGTGCAGTAACAGCAGAGGGAAATATTTTAATTCAAGCCAACATGAAAATAATCAAAGGAAAGCATTTAAACAGACATTACGTGTGTGTGTATGTATATATATATATATATATATATATATATATATATATATATATATATATATATATGCCTAGCCTGCCTAGCTTAATCGTTTCCAGCAATTAAGGACCCTGCAATGTATTTCATACATTTTCTGCACTTCAGCTTCTTGGCTTTAAATATATTATCTCCTTCTGCCGGTAATGCAACTTCTGCATGGGTGTACATTTCAAATTTTGAACAGGCAAATGGACAAGTGACATGAACACGGTGGACTGGCGTGTCTATACACATCTGTACACAGTATGTTGTGATACTGGGTTGGTTAATGTGGACCAGAATTATCCAGAACAGCACCTTTGATTAATTGGTAACAAAATTTCATTAAGCTAGCTAACCTAGCTTAATACATAGTACTGTAAAGAGAGTTCATTTTTTGAGTGCTGCTGTCTGGCATTGTTTCCAGTTGATGTCATGGAGATACTTGCATAGTACTAAGTATGACGACCCATGTTTTTTTTTTTTTTTGTTTTTGTTTTTTTTGTCACTGTGATTTCATGATTTCATGTCAATAAAGTTGTACTTGTGGAACTTTGTCCTTTAGCTGAGGGCTTTGGCTAACACTAGATCAGCAAGCATATCTGAGAAACATTTGAATTGGCAGGTAACTATAAATTTTTCAAACAACTCAACAAATACTTCTAAACAAAAAATGTTTCTGTGCAGTCTGGACCACAGTGTGTCTGCAAACACTGTATTTCCCAGGGAGAAAACAAAACAACAATGTGTGATCAGTTTAGTCTAAGAGATGGAGAAAGACGTCAGTAAGAGAGGACAGGAGAGGAAGAAGAGATTATTTTCAAAGATAAAAAGAGCACAGTGACATTTGATAAGTCAGACAGCGTCTATGATGTTTTGCAGAAGTTATATTTTTTTACATTCTGAAAAAACTTGAAAGATAAATTGAAGGGTCCTTGAGTACTCCTTGATGGAGGCTAAATTAATTCGTTTGCAGTACTGTGTAAGGTTTACAATGCTGGGTTGGACTGGTGCAGAGCAGGCTGTGGTGTTCATGGTCAATGTTATGTTATATTGAAAGCAGCAGACATTTAAGTTTGATCTGATTGGGCTGCTTATATATGTCAGTTAATTCAATTAAATCTACAAGAAGCAGGAGACTTTAGAGCAGCAGCATCCAAGGTCAGCTGATCACATCCTGTATGCAAAGAAAACAAATCTACTTGGAGTTCACTATGCAAATTTGCATTTTTATTTCCTATGTGATTCTTTTCCCTGTGCTGCACCACCACATGGCTATAGCAGATCTTAGGATTCTCCCTGGCAAATGCCACTTTAACCCCTGCTTATATATGGCAGCCATGCCTGGATAAGCTAATGATAAGCTGGGCCATGAAAAATTATTCTTCAGTCTATAGTGATATGTATGGAAAATGATCTTGTTCTGTTTTTAACATATAAGAGTTTATGTAAAGATAACAAAATTATATGATAAAAGAAATACCTCCTAAAAAGTGACTTTCTTTTCAGTTTCCTTTGGCCTTCATATTTGTCTGACTTTATTTTTCATTTTCTTTAAAAGATTCATCAAAATCTTGTGGGCAGTTGAATCACTTTTATCAACTTCATTCAAAAAAAAAAAATTATGCACACATAACATATAATTTTCACATCAGAAATTTCTCTTGAGGTTTCCAGAGTTTCTTCACATTCTTTAAATTCATCAAGCTCCTTGCTTGAAAGAGGTCTCTCCAAAAACATTTGTCCGATTTACCACAAATCATTACCAGGCAATGTTCTCTCTCCTTGCTCCCTGGGGGCTCGATCTAGCTGTCAGGGGGAGGAGGCACTCTTCCAAGAGGACCTTTCAAGTGCTACAAGCTCCAATTTATCAGGACAAGATAATCCACTACTTGATTAGGTGGGAGATGTCACCCTGTGTGTGTGAGTGCGTGTGGAAGTGAGTGTGGCGATGTGGTGAGGAAACAGGGACAGGAGCGGGTCTCTGATGTAAGACAGTCTAATGAAGCGGCGAGGCAGAGATCGAGTAAGTTAGAGTGAGAAACAGCTCTATTCACCTAATAAGCTTTGCAAGTTTTTCCTCGTCCTCCAAGGCAAGGTGACAATGAAACAGGGCTCTGTCAGGCCTTCTGACTTTTGGAGGGACCCATTAATATCCTGTCTGGGCTATCCCCTACAGGCTTCTCCCAGTACTGGACAGCGGTGACAGAGGAAGGCAGGCTGGCAGTGGAAAATTCCACTTGGGTTTTATTATACCGACTTAATGGCGGAAGGTTAGGTGTGGCATTAACTGCAGCATCTGGTGCACCGTGCAGCCACAGACAGATGTGTAATAAGTCACATGTGACAGTTATGCATGATTAGGGGGTGGGGGAAGTCTCTAAAAACATACTTGGCATGCAGAATAGTTGTGTTTTTATGGCTTGTTGGGAATGTGTATTTATTGAGAGAGACCTAAAACTGAGCTCATATAAGATTCAAGAAGGAAGAAAATTTGGATTTATTGTTGTAGATTTTCCCACTGTTTCTAACATAGCAACTAAACTATTTATGTTATTTCCTATTAAATTATGTTTTTAGTTATAATGAATGCTGCTGCTGACATCATACTATGCATTCTTACACTGAGTCATTATCTACTTGCTTTCCTGCAGAATTTAGTTTTGTAATTAGCTCATTGTAGTAAATAGACTCCATCAGACGTGAATGTCATTCTGAACCGAATTCAACACATCAGTCAAGTAAAGACATATTATCAGCAGGATTTTGTACTGAATCTCATCCACGCTACGTCACTTTTTAAACCTTTCACATTGACATTACCTTATAGCCAATCCTTTCTCCTTTTTTCTAAGTGCTCACATAAATAATAATGAATTAATTTGAATTGAATCTATGTAGATATGAGGGTGAAGTGTTCAGCACGGTGGATCTCCAGACACTATGGTGGTCTGGACACTAGAAAAGACCTGAGCATAGACTTCTTGGATGGTCTGTTAGCAAAATTAAGTATGAAGCAAGCCATCATGACTAATCAGCGACTCAAGTCAACTTAGATGAATTGTGTGGCTCATTGCGACCACCCAGTAACGATGGTTATATTTGAGTGTTAGTGGAGATCAAACAGCTATAGAGACCAAAAATGCTGGTTGGCTGTGAATTTGTTCATTTCTGGCATCTGCTCAGTAATGAACTCTGGCTTTGGCACTTTTACATTGGAGTTTGAGGTTTTTGGGGGTGTTTTTCGGCCCCAAAGCTGCCAGTTGATCTTCCCTAGTGTACCAAAATGACTAGAGCAGGATTTGGCTTTAATACGTCTGAAGAAGCAAATTTCTCATGAATGCCCATCAGCTTATAGTATGCCATGCTATACAAAGTTGAAAGGCACTTGTTTTGGGGTCACATCTGTGACTTACTTGCTTAGGCCAGTGGCTGAAGTAAACAGTCTTAGGATGTCTCTGTGGGAGCAACTATATCATCTCTGAGGTCAACCCTACTTATTCCTTTAAGTCTAAATAATGCTGATCCAATGATCAGCTATTACTGTAACATCCAAACACACACACACCCAGGCTACTCACACAAAGTGCCGGTACATCACAGTAATCAGACAAAGATGTATCCCTATCGATCCCTGTGGCCGTGCAGCTGAAAATCTGCTGCATGTAGCACCTTGCAGCCCTGACCAGTGGTCCTGCGATCCCCTGAACACGCAGGTTAAAAACCTTTCATTACTGTCTCCTCCGCTTCTCGCCTAACGACAAAATACTGCCTTTATGAAGATCAATAACCACACTGGTCTGCCAGAGAAGAGCAAGGAGATAAAATGCTGAGTATACGCCTTTATGAAGATCAATACTAGATTTCTGTGTTTTACTGTGGGGTAGTGCTAAGGCCTTTACTAGTGAATTAATGGTTTGGCACGCGTTTAACCATCTGACAGGACCCGGCACGACAACAGCAGCATTTTTGTAATTACAAAAGATGTTTCTATTAATCCCAGTGTGATGATAAGTGGCCAAGATGGGGGGCAGCCAGCGCAGATTACAAAGCCAGCGCTGAGATAGCAAGAGCGGAAAGGTCATGCCAAATTGGCACTAATAGAGATGCAGTCAACCAACCCAAAACACACTGGATTATTAGCACTGTGATGCAGTGATATAGTGTGAGAGAGCAGTGGTGTGCATGTGAGTGTGTTTGTGTTTGCAGGTGGGTGTTCATATACCACCAAGTATGTGGTTGTGGGTGGATAATATCAGGAAGCTGCTCTAAATTCCTTTGGTGTTGTCCCCATTATAGTCAAACTGTTCAGGCTAATTTAACCAACCGGCTAGAGGAATAAAAATCAGCAGTGCTGCAACACAGTGGGTAATGAATTAGACTCATCTCATTCAGCTGCACTCAACAGACCAGTGTTATTTGTAGTGTTTAGGTCACAGGGAAGTGTTTGCCTATTTGTTTACAGGCTAAAGGCTTTTAGATATGTTTAAGCTATTTGCCTGTTGTAGGCTACTCACAGAAGTAACACAAGACACCATTTTGGCTTCAAATTACGGATCCTGGATCTTTTATTGTGACTCTGTAACTGCTACGATTTAGTGAACAATCATCAGGAATTTAAGCAGCTGCAGTTAAAACGTCCTATTAAACTTAACAAAACCAATTATCCTAGAAAAAATAAATATATTCTTACTTTTATGCAAATTCTCCATGTGTATCTATGCTGTACTATAGTGGAAAAAACAGCATGCTGTTATGATCTCCTGTTAGCATTTTCTCATCACCTGTACAACAAAGGGTCGCATTAACCTTATTTCAAAGGGATCTTTGACCCAAACAGTTGGATACGGAGGCTTCAGCGGATGCATGATGAGCAGACGGGCGAATTCATACACAAAAGAAGAGAAGAGCAGATAAGTTACTGAGGTTTAAAATAAGATATGACCATGCTGGCTGACAGCCTTGGCCTGGCCACACAGTAACCACTGATGGAGGATAGGACCTGAGGGAATATAAATTTACTAACTGCAGACAAGCCATCTTGATAGATGGGCTCACACCAATCAAACCAATCCGCTTGTGTGACAGATGTCTTGGACGTGGAACCCAGATAGCAAATTGAATTCACACTCCATCGATTCGTCTTTCCAACTCGCTCCCTTTTTCTTTTGCTTCCTGTTCTTTGTTTCATGTTCTAAGAAATCTCATTTCAGAGTGGGATCAGTGTTTAAATATAAGAGAAATAAATCAATTTTAATATGTGGCCTGATCTTTTTTTTCTTACTCTTTTAAGAGGAACTTACTGGAGCAGGACCTGTACTACTTCATTAGAAGCAGTACAAAAAAATAAAGCATATTAAATCGATGGGGGGACTTTTCATCAGGTGATCACTGCATATCAGTGTTATTAATCAGTGAATATCTTACAGTTTAGGCGGTACACCTCCAGTGACCTTGCTGATGAAATCACTCCACTCTGAAACCATGCTCTGGTGTGGATACTGTGTCACAGACTTCACGCATCATATCAGTGTAATATCCATGTGTAATTTAGTGTTATAGATGATGGCAGATATGGCAGACATCTAACCAAAACACACGAGCAATCCTTCCTTGCGGGTTCTTGTAACAAACAAGAGAGACAAAGACAGATGATGAGTGGCTGCAGTTTATCACTAAGCACACATCAATACCACATCTTCAGAACACCTGTTTATTTCACTGACCCGCCCTCCAGCCTCTGCAGATTTGATCAAAGGAACCAAAAATGATTTGAAACATTTCTGGACATTAACCATCCATCTGTGGTTTGTATTAGAAAACAGGATATTATATAGCAATGGGATAGTCAAAAACAGTATTGGTGTGGTTGTACTGTTTTCAAGGAATCTAAACATTGTTCTTCTGCATATTCTGCAAAAAATCATGTGGAAATGGAAAAGATGCACCATCATTCTGTATGAGAAATAAATCTACAATAACACAAGTAGAGTGGGGCATCAGTTTTACATGAATCAAGAAGCTCCTGTGATTTCTGTGTTAAATGTCTCTAACTTTGTACCGTTTGTGGAAATCTTTTTTTTTGTTGTTGACAGTGTAGAATTCCTCCCACCTCCGCTGCAGAAATCCATAATCCCTTCCTTATATATATATAAATCTATTTCTCTTCCATGTTTGTACCTCTCTCTCCTCAGCCAGGTGTGTGTATAAGTGTGTACGTGCATGTGTGTAGGATGTGGGGGTTGGGGGTTAAAGCTATCCCTGCTGCATTAATGAGACCTTGTGTTCCACAATAGATTTCTTCACCCCAACCCAGAGGCTTGATTGAAGCATTGCTCTCTCAATTTCAGTCTCTTTCGCTCGCTCTCTCTCGCTTTCTCTCGCTCTCTCTAGTCATGCCAACACCTTCAGTGGATCCCTCCTCTCCCTCTCCCCGTCTCCCATGGTGATGGGTGGTGCAGACAGAAAGAGGAGCTTAACCTGGACGTGGAATGAATATTGGATGCCAGTGTGACAGATTACAGTGGTAATAGACACCCTGGTCAAATCCTCACAAGGATTACAATCATATTTTCAAATGGCTCAGGGTCGGCCGGAGGTCGTCCAGCCTGGACTGTGGTCAACAACCCAGAGGGAGCCCTAAAATCCCACACTTACACATGCTGAGACAGGTTCCTCTGCCAATTGTGTGTGTAAAGCATGGTTTTGCATATAATGTTAGCGCTGATGTTAATATAAACACTTTTTACTAAACCAGTGCAGCTACTGGTCATTAATCATGCAAAACAAGGAAGATGAGGGCCTTAAACTCTGGAACAATTAAGGAAAATAAAATAATACATCATCAAGTTTTAGAATAATATATCAAAGCAATAATAGTCAATACACTTCTCGCTTATTTGCTCTTTTTGCTGAGACACTTTTTGGAGTTGGAGCTAGCCGCCGGTTAGCTAAGTTGACCGTAAAGACTGTCAAAATGTGTCTATATGAACCACTAACCTGTATGTGACTATCATATACAACCATCATATACCAGCATACTGAGCTTAGACTCAGCATGAAATGTGCTGAAGCCCTACACAAGCACTGACTGCAGACCACCAGCTCAAAGGGTCCGATAGATGAAATGTGCTGTTTTGTAGCACCACTGGGGGAAATCCAATAGTGATCCAAAAGGCAGTGAGCTGCACCATTCAGCCACCTTAAGCACCACAGCATGGGCCGTCCAGTCGACTGTGGAGGGGTTATGAGGTGAGACGATGTGTAAATGTTCTCCTGTTTCATTCATCGTGATCACTGGCAGCGATTTAGAAGATTCATGAGCCTTAAAACAATAGCGGGAAAGCCTTCAGCATGCGGCCTCTGCACATTCAGAGGATATAAAAACAATTTTATATTCCATTATCTTTTATATGGCAATGCGGGCCCTACAGGGTGCCACTGCGATATGGTTTGGAGGACAGGACAACACCTCCTGCTTAAAAGATGTTATATTTGTGAGAGCGAGGTAAGTACAACCATTGAGAGCAAGAGCCAAGGAGTGTTTGATGGCTGTAGGTGTACCTTTAACAGAGACAGGTTAATGGCCCGCTACAGTATATTGGCATTGTATTCTGGCACATTTAACACCAAATTAAGAAAATTTATTCATGCAGCACATGAATGTATAGTTCACTGCTTCCCTCCTGTACAGTGAACATGCATTTGAGGAAATTAAGAAGTTGTGCAACATGCAAAAGCCAGTTTGCATGTTGCAAAGACAGTTTGTCTCCAGTGCACACGAGGTTACCCCAGGAGTAGCCAACAGTTGCTCCAGCAGGAAACCACTTATGTAGAAGACTTTTAGAATAATTACATATCTGTGAGGTCTTTTCAAAGAGGACCCAGTGGTAACGGCTGTGTGCTGAAATGTAAAAAGAAAAAAGTATGCATCATTTCAAAGCCTAAGCCTTTTTTCCCCAAGTCTATAAAGTGTAATGGAGCATTAATAATGCACAAGTAACTTAACCAAAAATAAGTTTCAAACTTTTTCTGTTTAACTTCTGTCTGGAGCTGGTTAGATTTTATAGATTATATATTACTCCTGGCATATCAAAGTGTGGCTCATGGAGGGAAAACTCTATACAGTGCTGTAGATTTGGTTCTTTTGTAGTAAAAAACTACTAAAAAAATGTTTTGGATGACTGCATTGCTGCCTGCACCAAATCGCAAATGGAGGAAGGTTATTTTTCACTGTCATTCTCATCTCTTCTTTCATTAAGATGACATTTCTGCAGTGAACTAATACACGAGGGTATAATCGATCCACTGGCTGCTGCAGTGCTACATCTCTCAATCAAACTGTCTTGTCAGATAAAACGAAGACTTTGGAATTTTTCACGACACATTAGGACCAGAAACCTGTAGACATGATCACCCCTTATCTTCTAGCCGTGAAATCCCTCACGGCTTGACAACACGAAGCTGAGGCTACATCAAAAGCTGTCTACCCCACTCCATCGCCTGTCGCCATTCTTTCTCTCTTGCCATCTCTCAATCTACTGGTATTTTTAGTGTTATAATAGTGCTACACATCCTACATGGAGGCCCTCCAGAGAGACATGGATCACTGTCACCTTGACCAAGCTAAGAGTCTAAAGCCCAGCACAGGGAGCTGCCCTGGCTTCCTCCCCGTGGACACGAACCCTGCCTGACTGCAACAATAAGCCTACCTTACAAATTAATTCCAGATCATTTGCCAAAGGCGAATGAGTGGAAAACACAAAGGAATATTTGAGCTATATAGAAAGGCACTGACGTCAGTTACTATTGGTATGGCAAAGGAAAGCATGGGAATTTAGTTTTTGCATCAGCGAATTGTATCACACTGTGTGCTTTAAGTGCATTATTTTAAAGTACACAGAGCTTTTACAGCCATGGAGAAAGTTTAGTAGGATGTGCTACGACGTGATAAGATGAAGTAATTCTTTCATCTTATCGATAAATTGTAGCAGAATTTAGACAACAAACAGAGCACATATAGGTAAAATCCACTCAGAACCAGGAGGTTAAAGAGACGTAGAGCCTCACATCAGGACAGTGCACAGTGCGGTCAATTCAATTAACTGACGCGCCGCGACAGGAAATAAAAACCTCACGCAAGCTCTGATCTTCCTCCACCACTGCTGCTGTGGCGCTCCTGCTCAGTCCCCGGTCGAGGTGTGTTGCATGGGTTGCAGCTTAATGCTGTTGCTTTGTTTGCCCATCCAGATTGCAGACTTTTAAATACATTTCAGACCAATGCTTTCCGCCTGCTCCCCTGCTGCTCTGTTAATATGCCCTCAGAGGAAGCTTAAAGGTACAGAAGCTGGTGGGTGACATTGCTGTTTGAAGCAAGTTTCCTGCTGGAGATAATCACTGTGTAATTTCGGAACAGTCCCTGCCAAGCCAGAACACTCACACAAGATTGTGTGAGTGTTTGGGGCTCTCAAGGTATCCTCTTTACGAGAGTTGACTTAATAATGTTAAAAAAAAATGTGACAACCGTAGCCGGTCCTTTTATGAAAGAGACTTCCTTTGCTGCTTTGTTAGCCTGTCATTCAGTTTTCTCTCAGTTTTATTGTGCTACATAGTGTTTTTGTCGCTACTCCCACTTTTCTCTTTGACACTAAGTTGCGTCTGTAATTCTTAATTACTGTGTAATTACTAACTGGGAGGTGCTATTTACACAATATCATTGTAATCTACTGTAGTTCTTGTTTTCAGTTCACTTTCAGTACAATTCTCGATGTTTTTCATTCATATATTTTACTTCTGTCCTTTAAGTTTTTTTCATGTAGACAATTTATGGTTTCATTTCCCTTTTTTAACATCAAATTAAGTGAAGCGTTACGCTTGTTTGGTTTCTCTTGCCTGTGTTGGGGGAACCCTCCTGTGTGTTTTTGTGTGGTTGCTTGGTTGATTGTATGACCTGCAAAACAACCTGGTCAAGCTCTTTTGCCAGCAAAGTCGCACAATTATTAGCAATAAAATGGAGCAGAAAAAAGGTTACCAGAGCAATACGATCACAGTTGTGGTCAGAAGTTTACATACACTCATCATGGAGATGAATGTCACTGTAATTTGGGGCTTTTAATTAATTCTTTGTTCTTTTGTAAGGTGGGATGATTGCACAGGATACATCTTTAACAGCTACTTCACAAGTTAATCTTTTAATAAGTAGTGCTTAAGGTGCTATAATGTGTTTTAAATTGACAAGACTCAACTTATGAACTTCTCAGTCATGATCATGATCAACTGGTACATATAGGATTTGTCTGATAGCACGCATTGGATTGATCAGTACTTAAAAATTGAAAAAGTGCAATATTGCTTTAAGCTTCTGGAATGACCTTCCTGACCTCAACCCTGTTGAGAACTTGTGGACTATGTTTAAAAGGCCGGTTTGTGATAAGATAACAAGAAATTTAAATAAACTTTGTCTGTTTTGTCAAGAAAAGTGGTCAAATATCCACCCAGAATCATGCCAGAATCTTGTTGATGGATATCAAAATGTGTGGTCGAAGTGCAAATCTGCTAAAAGACATTTAAGAAAACAATAGTGGGGTGTATATATGCATATCTGAGCCATTAGAAAAAATTAAAAATAAATTCAGCCTCGTGCACCTAATTCTTGCTTTTTAAAGCCATTAAAGATGTTTGCTGTACAGTCATTCTTCAATAAGAAATTCGAAGAAATGATTAAAAGCCCAAAATCACACTGACATCACGCTGATAACAAGGTATGAAAACTTCTGACCACAGCGTGTGCGTGTGCTTTTTTCTCCCATTGAGTATAAATGTTGTAGAACAAATGTTTACTGTTTTATCATGTGATTAAAAATGACCAGGCTATTGTGTTTACATCGCTATATTTATTTTACCTTTATAGTTCATTCATGCTATCACTGATTTCCACCACTTTAGTCCAGCATAAAATATTTCCACAACTCCTAAATGAAAGGTCACGACACTGTGGCCAGTTGTGACCTTCATATGATGATGGATGCCTAATGGCTATAGGCCGATCTCTGACTTTTGCATCCAGCATCACTATTTATTTTCTTTCACTTATCCAGTAAAAATATGTCCACCTCGACTAGACAGACTGCTACAAACATACATTTGCAGTTACTAGATTATGAATTTGGAGCAGCCCATGTTTTCCTCTGGTGACATTTGAGTCAATGACCTTTGGAAAATTTTGTACCGACACAGATGCGTATGTTAGGATAACCTTTTTGATCTCTGCTTTGAAAATTTGTGTTTACTGTTTCACCGTATTTGTGCAAGGAAATATTTAAGCATAACATATACATACCATAGCACATTGGTATATATTTGGTGAGAGTATTTCCTTGTATTTTTCTTGTCACGGCGTGTGACTTGCTTCCAGATGTGGCAAATGGAGAGGTAGAATTTTAACGTGAAGTGTTTACATGATGTTACATACACATGCTTCTTAATGTTGAGCTGACTCAACCAGTAATACAGAGTCGTGTGAACCTTACAGTAAGCTAAGCTAATTTATTAAAGAGTTATTGAGAATAAGTCATTTGTTGTAACGACCTGCCCCTTGGCTGTACCGACTAATTTATGAGGCTTTAACAAGGTTGTTGTCAGTATTTCTAACACAACTCTTAAATCATGGCTATCTGATAGATCACGATTGTTTACACAAAAGCTACCAACATATTTCAGCAAATCATTGGGCAGTTCATAATCGTCTCTAATGGAATTAATAGCTCACTGTTTAATGAGTGCAGATAAACTCTGATCCAAACACTGAGTGACACAAATCAGTAACTTCTAATCAATTACTGATTACTTACCCTGTAGTTGCTTTCCCTTTAACTTTAGGATCACGTCACCATTCACTACTGCGTCTGTGTCCAATCAAGTAAAGTAAACCATCAAAACCGCTATTTGCTCAGTAGCTCCTTTTAAGCATATTGATACTTTGCTATTGCTTACCATTAATAATGTCCTGGATGAGTAATTATTAGTTTCTGATAAATGACTCATTAACTGTTCGGCTGCTTCTGATTTATTTTACATTAATTTTCTATTAGCCAAGCAAGTCCCTGTGTCTGTAAGTGTAAGGTATTGTAAAGTCACTTATAGAAATAAGTTATGAGAATGTAAATGATATGAGTTATTAACATGTTAGCATTGTTTTTAGTCTATTAAGAGGTTTGGAGTCTTGTGTGGCATACAGAGGTTTTTCACTGACACACCTCGTGACTTTGGGTTAAAAGACTGTAAGAAAATCAGGGTTTGGAGTGTTTTCATTTAATTGATATTTGATTCCCCTGCAAATGGCTGCTCTGACCCTCAGACCAAAAACGAGATATTGGCTCTTGGATATATGCCAGAGTTCCCCCCCCCCCCCCCCAATTCTGTTTTGGAAGTGTTGAAAAAAAATTTTTTTGTCCTTATAAAGCTCAAAAACACGAGCGGTGATGAAAACGAACACTGTCAGGAGAAATAGCTTCGCGTCTGGCTTGCTGCCATTGAAGAACAAGCAGAGCAGCGTATTGTCCGTCACATGATTTTTGCTCTGAAAGCTCTTACAGTTGTATAAGTGCCATCACATTTCACTTCTAGTGGAGGCTTTTCAATCAAGCTTCACCCCTCATTAGTGGCTCTACAGACAGCCACGAGAACGTCAAGAATCTATTCCCCTTAATGAGCACTTCTGTGACTCGGTCAGCAGCGGCCAGAGCAGGAGGTAAATTTAGATCCTTATAATTATCTCAAAAGTGGTCTGAGAATGTTCGAGATGTCAAAAATATTTCAATCAGTCATCATCTTACGGATTCACAAGATCTCTTTTCCATTTCTTTCTTTTTTTGCTCAGGCCTTTAGGGTCTCCTATTTTATTTATTTCTTAAAAGTCTGAGCTTTTAAAAGGATGATTAAAATCAATAGCGTGGTAAAGCTCAGCATTCCCAGCGCGGATATTTAACTGTGCAGAGCAGAGCGTAGTTGGGATGCAGCTCCAGGCCTGTGTGTCAGATCACTGAAGGTCTATTTAGTCATTCTACGGGGATACTTTCTTCTTTTTCTTTTCCCCCTTTATTCTCCTTTCTCAGTCTCTTACCCTTCCCGCCATTTTTTTTCTTACCGCAGAATCTCAGAAAATGATTGGCAGATGACTCTTGGGAAAAAGAACTTGGGCCTTTTCCTCTCTCACGGCTCACAGGATCACGACACTCAAACGCACTGACAGGCAAAGTGCGTACACACACATGCGCGCGCACACACACAAACGCGCTCTTTTTGAAGGCAAGTCACACAGAACATTGCAGAAAAAAGTAGTGACACACATAAGCACACAGTGGAATTGACTTGGCACTATTCCTATGATCTTTGACAGCTTAGGATATTTGCAAATATGAAAGAAAGTCTTACACTAGACTAAGAATTAATATTTCTGGACAAATCATTTTCATCCTTAATCACAAATTAGTGTGAGCAGTTGTAACCACTAAAAATGTCCGTGCCCCTTTGTAGTCAGCACTTTCAACTTTTGCCATGGGGCTGTTTTTGTAGATGTGGTCTCAGTAGTATGCTATCATGACAAATTCCTCTTTCACAACTATAGAAAACAGCTGTGAACTGTCAACAATAAAAAAGACAGCCACCAGAAACCCCATAAATAACAAATCAAACACCAAAACATGTAGTTGTCCATCATCATACATCATTAAAACAAAATTAAAAGAACCCTTCAGTACTACAAGCAGCGGTGCACCCATGCAAAAGGATCAAGTCTCTAGAAACTTTGCCATACAGAAGTATGGCTCCCTCATCACCATATGAGCTAATAAAAGGCAGCAGTCCATAAAATAAATACATTTAAAAAGTTGAAGGAGAAATGTGAAGGCGTGCAGCCAGCAACAATGAAACACGAGTGTATCCGCTTAATTCCACGACCGCAACTTCAAGCACCCATCGCCATTGTAATCACAACCATCAAAAAGGAGTCAAGGGTGCTCTGCCTGCTGATTGTCTCTGAGCTCCTGATGAGCTGCCATTATAAAAGATGAGAGAGACGCTGCAGTGGGTGGAGGGTAGCAGGGTAAGAAAAAAAATCAGAAAAGGAAATCAAAAACTTAACAGGGCCAGAGGGAAATACTACACTAATCAACTCCACTCTGCCGAAATTATAGATGAATTAAGCTCTCTACTAGTGATTAATTAAACCAAGAGATTCAAACTAATGAGACCATACAGAGATATGGGTGTATGGGTGTGCTGCATGCATGCTTGTGTGTCTGTAACTGGTGGTATGGCTGGGTGGGGGTGGCCTGTTAAATTTTCTTGTGTACATTTCTGGTACCAAACACTGCAGAAGCACACAGGTTTCAGGCTGCAACCCACTTTGAAGAGGGATTAGCTGCAGTGGCTGATCTTGTGATCGCTGCACACAGGGTGTGCTCATTAAGTAGCCAAAAAACAGGCTTAGAAATATCTGAGAGAAAGGGATATCTGCAAGTAGTGTTTGGGCTTCAGGGAGGAGAAACTCTTTGTTTACACTCAGAGGACATTAAAATGTAAATCTGCTGTATTTTAACAAAAGATTCCTCATAAACACACATATTTACCGTTCATGTTGTCCCTAAAAAAGGAAATAGATTTGATTGAAGAGTAAGTTATGTGGTTAGCAGAAGGGGCAATTAAATTTTTTTATGTGAATTGATGGGAAAGCTTTTATATTGATGGCATTTCTTGCATTACATGATAAAAATGTTAAATACTAAACGCACATTTGGGGTGTAATGCAATCCTTCTAGTGGTTAAGTAAATTCAGCAATTATGCATAAACTTATGCGACAGTATCTAACTTCAGCTCATTAGTTTCTCATTTGCTGTCAAGTCCTAGATTAAGGGAGTAAATGGGAAAAAAAAACACCTTTGCAAAACAGCTCAGGCTTAAACCCCCGCTGCCCATCAAATCAATGATCCAGAATGACCTCCACAAAAGTCTGAGTGTTAAATTTAATGGTTTTTTTCTGATCTCTCGCCTAAAAAAAATGTAAAAATCTGAAAAAAACGTTACCATCTGTAGGTGTTGATGTCCAAATAACGTATTCGTATTCATTTAAATATCAAAAAGTTAAAACTGAACATTGACAGGCGTTTGCTTCTGCTTCTTCTGAGGTGCTTTTTTAAACTTAGCACAAGTGGAGTATAAGCAGCTTCTCCGCTAATGAGCTGCTTCTCTGATTGGCAGCCCTACAGGGGAAGAGTCACACTAAGTTAGAGCTGATTGGTAGACTTCAGACAAGTCTACTGTCTGACAGATGCTAGAACAAAGTCAAAGTATGTGTATTTATTTAGTACGTGTGTGTGTCTGTCTGTGTGTGCATCTGTTTTAATATAATCCCTAACTCTGTGGGAATTGTGTAACAAACACCATTCAGATTTTCACTAACTGTCCTGGGAATCTGTCACCATCAGCCTTTAGTCCATTTCTTTAGCTCTTAATAAATACAGTAACTGCTAAATTCTTACAGTGTACAATCTGATCTGGGACATAGAATAAAGTAATCTCCCCCAGCTCTACCATTCCTTGTTTGTAAAGGTGTTAGAAGCAGGTTTTTGTAGACTGGGGTTGTAATATGAAAGAACAGTGCTGACTGCAGGCTCCCATGCCCTATTTTGGTCCTCGACTATTTATGAAATTCTACAGAAATGTAAGCAATCAAAACTGCATTTGTGCAACCACAGACAGATTTCAAAGTATATTTTTAAATTCTGAGGATGCCCATTAAAGAAGATGCCGAGGAAATATTTGTGCCGGAGGAATATTTCTTTACTTGGGTTAGAAACACATATGTTGATGTTAAGAAGTTGGATTCCTACATGCACAATATGGCATTTTACCCAAAGCACCACACGTGTGCATTTGCAAGTGACTCATAAATTACTAGGTACAGCCACAAAGAGGGTCATTAATTAATGAAATCAAGCGTATGTGAATGACAGCCTCGAACCTCACATATAATTCATGTGCGCAATTACTTCTAGCATGGGCTTTGATTTATACATTTCTCCTGTGCGTCACAGTGTGTGTACACCAACAAACCCTGGTGGTGCACAGGTGTAATCACAGGTAACACAGAACACCCCAAATCCTTTCTCTCCAAACAAAATAAGCCCTTGATTAACTGCATAACTGAACACCTGTAGCTACAAGTAAAAGATCAAGAGGATCTGTAAATGGCTTTCAAATTCTAATAAAGGTTCATTGTATTGTTCTATCGAGTTAAGTCACACACGAATATTTTGCTATGCTTAATTAAAAAGCTAATTTGTATTTTATGAGCTACACTTGACAGATTGTGTGCCCGGTGTCTATGACTTGACTGTCACTAGAATGAAATCCCAATACAGTGATGATCTCCAAGTCTCAGCTACTGACCATATATTACCATCTGTGGTGTTCTATGTGTAAATGAGGCTGTCTGTGTAGAATAACGTGGATGGTGAGATGAACAGGTGAGGTTTATTTTGATAAATACTATAAAACTATTAAATATAGGCGTGCTTCAATGCTGAAATCATCTTGCTCATCATGGGGAGAAGTAGATTTTCAGAATCAATGTTCTACTTCAGCCCACAGGCTCTATACTTCCTTATTTTTCTCTGTTCTCCAAAGAAGCCAGGATGGAGACAAATATATGTGGTCTTTGTGGGAACCGACTGCAAGGCATTCTAGTTGGGGGATTTTTCTCCTTTTGAGCAATATGGGCTAACAAAGTCCTTTTCCTCTGTTTTTGCTGTTTACCTGTTTTAACAATAACTGCATTTCCAGCACACAGACAGCAAACCTTTGTAACACACCTCAGTGGTCTGCTATTTTCATTCAGGACAGTATCTATAAACACTGTGGTTGTTTAATTCCCAGGCACTTAACGCACAACCACCGTTTCCCTTCTCAGTGTGCTTTTCCTGTTTATTCTCACCCTTGGATTCCTGTTCAGGTATTCTGCACTTCCCTCCACGTCCACACACACCCGGGGCACAAGTAAGATTTTATTTTATTTTTTGCTTGTGACTGACAACAATAATAATACATAGTGAAACTGGGGTGCAGTGTTTTCATCGCCAGCATCTCCTCGCTAAGCAGAAAAATATCCTGCTCTGACTCCTCTATGTGCCTCCTCCCTTTCCCTCCTCCACCACCTCTTCTTTTACCTCTCTCCTCTCTGAAAGTTGATTTCATCTGACGTGACAGAGTTGTGGAAGCCATGGGCGGAGGTGTTACAAATGCTCTGTCACAACGCTAAACATGGCAGGAAGCGAACGCCTCGACAGCTCTCGGATGCAACTTGGGAAACAAGCGACGATGCTCTGCCTTGCCACTGCCTGTTTGACTTCAGCCTTTATCTCTCATTTCAACTACACCGGCAAACTGCTCTGTGCCTACTCTCTTCGGCTGGCCTAGTTTTGTTACTGGCGAGGGAGAACATGCTGGCAGGGAAGAGGTGGCAATGAAAAAGGCAATGGATGCCGAAGGGAAAAATTCCTAGTTCAAATGATGCATACAAGAAGTAAACATAGTTTACTATTAGGCTGAACAGACTATTTGCATGTTTGAAACAATGTTTGTACTAAAACACCATCGACAAATAAGACACATTATCAGATGCAGTGTGCAGAGCAAAGCAAATAACAGCAGATTTTTTATGAGAGAGGGGGATTGACAGTGTCAACACCACTCAACCTGGCATTTCTTTCAACATAAACAAGGTGTCAGTGGTGCAGTGCAAAACAGAAGATAATGTATATCACGAAGGAAGATCAAACTTCAAGCTTTCCTCTGACTCAACAGTATTGATGGGAATGAGCGCTGGCTGTAATTCAGCCTTCCCTATGGATTTAATCTCTCGGGCGCTGTCATCCCACTGCCTGGATGTGTGGGTTTGTAGATTTGGTGTACTGTGTGTACTCACATCAATAATGACTCAGATTTGGTGATACTGATGATGATATGTAAGTTCCTATTATATCACATTATCATCAGCTGGGGCTGGTGTAAAACCTTTACACGCATTTGTATGTGGACATATGATGTTAATGTCCATATGGTCATATATATATGAGAAATCTTTTGGCTGGATTTACTAAACAGGGCAAATTAGCATGTGGGTACAATCTTGCTGATTACAGGTGACTTACAAATATTTTGCTGTTTTTTTTAAACAAAGGTGCAGTCAGTTCATTTCAATATCACGAGTCCAATCTGCCAACAGCTATGCAATTTTGAGCAAGGTCACAGAGTAAGCAGTGGTGCCTCCAGAATTTTTTCATATGGGTGGCCATATGGGAACTATTGAAAATATTGGGGTGACACACCAACAGAACAAAAACAGAATTTCTTCTTTTATTGTGCTGTTGTCAAATATAGATTACTTGAAAAATATGTCAAAAAGAAAGAGAGAAAAGAATTATATGTCTAAATAATTCCCTGCTAGTTAATATCACTGAAAATAGGTACATATGAAAACCAAATAAATTTTGAAATCCATAATAATCTGTTTTAAGCAGGTATAAATATCAAGTTTGTGTTTCAACTCGATGCCTTCCACAGTCTTGTGCTCACATCTATTTGGATTATTTCCAACATAGGGACAATCTTGTTGGGCGGAGGGCCAGAGGGCCAGTGCCCCCTCTGGCCCTCCCCTTGGTGGAATATCAAAGATGATATTCAGCTGTTGTTTTTTTAAGGTGTGCTAACAGGATAGGCACAGTGTGAATTATAATTAGAAAAGCATAAAAATGTAGGCCATAGATGTATACGTTAAATGTAGTCCTGTGGCAGTGACAGACAGACAGAGTAGTTATGATGAAAACAGGCTTCAGTAATTAACAGCCTCTGATCTACGTCTGACTGTGAACCATGCAGAGTCTGTAGCAGTCTTGTATTAAGACAACTATAATCCCTTTAAGGGGTAAAAACAGAAACAAAACATACATGCCTGATTGACAAAAGATTATTTCTACACTCTGCGGCTGGTGGTGTTAACAGTGTGTGTGTGTGTGTGTGTGTGTGTGTGTGTGTGTGTGTGTGTGTGTGTGTGTGTGTGTGCGCGCGTGTGAGTGTGATCTAACATACTGCATGCAGCTGAATATGTGTAGGTCCACCAGTTGAAACCTGTTATGTGCTACAGCACAACTCATGGCATCACAATGAAACCCACATGCTCTGTCCATGGTCCTGAAACTATAACAGTCTAATTAGTTCAATATTTCACAGTTAATTTGAGTGTAATAGAATGTTATGAAGGAAAAAATATGCACTCAACTCTAAGAAAGCCTTTTTTTCTTCTTTCAACCAGACAGTGACACTCTGCTCAAAGTAAGGGCCACAAAGGGCATTTCTCTCCAGTGGAGAATCATCTGGCAGAGTTAGGCCTAAAGGTCTGATCACATATCAGACCTTTAGGCCTATCACATGTGATGCTCAGTTCTGATCCGCACAACCCTGCATGCAAGCTGACAGGTTGCTGCTTTGCAGTAGGATAATGTGACATATTTTTGGACAGTGTGTTTCAGTATTCCCACAGGCACGCTAATAAAATCTCCTCAGTCAAACATGAACAAAGGTAACCTGTGGCCTTCAAACCTACAGGGGCAAACTGAACACTCAGTGAAATAATAATAATAATACTAATAAAAATAAAAAAAATGTTTCATTTCAATTTTCTTAGGGAAGTTTACACACATCAAAATACTTTGAGCATTTGGTGTAGATTGACATTTACATAGAAGCTTCCAAAGACAACACCCAGACCTTCTCATTTTAGGCACGTTATCATTGCCAACAGGTTTTTAGTATTATGTAAACTCAGTGACTGTGGAGCACAAAATCAAATTTGTCTTGTAGCATTTGGATGAAGATACAAAATAACAAAAAACAAATCACTGACAGCTAGCAGAAATCTTGGTGTTTTCATATATTACTTAATCCACAAAAAGAAGCCACAGCACACGAGGCTACTTGCACTGACATGCACACTGAAAGCTGTTTCGTTTCACTGGCTCTGCACTGTGTTTCAGTGTGTGTGTCTGCCTGCAGTTCCAGACTGAAACCCTTGGAGAGAGTCTGTTGGCAGCTAGAATGAACGGCCAAGCCAAACCTCCTCCCAAATTTAACTTCTTAATAGGAACGTGGCAGCCAATCTATGTGAATTAATAAATCTCCCAAATATCAAGAAAGTCTTGAAAATTAGCTGTGGCACGTGGAAAGAAATGAAAACTGAACTGTTCATGTTCTGGCAGGAGACGTCAACGCATACTGTAGGATCTCCAAGTGGGCAACACAGTTTTCCATAGATCCAACTTTCTCCCAACAATGAAACCCTTTATTTACACTGAATGACCAAAGAATTATCAAATAAAAACATACAAATTTCAAGTCTGATATTTTTGGATTGTAAACTTTCAAAAACTCAAACACTTGGTGACGTTTTTACACTTTACAGGTTCACGAATTGGATGTTTTAAGTGTAAGAGTTTATTCTGATGCTTAACAGACTAGAAGATGGAAAACTATGCTGAGCTGTGCAGAAGCATAGAAAGCAGGCATGCAAAGGCTGCTCTATAGAAGTGGTGTGCAGTCCTTATATAATACACAGTCAGTGCCATTTACAAAAAGCTTAATGTGCAGTCTCCACACAGATCTATGTGTATGCTAAGTGCTGCCTTTTTTGTTGGATTTTTGTGTATTTTCAGATTAGAAACAAGCTTTTTTAATAAACCAAAATCAAAGAGAAATGGGAAACACACTTTTTTCATTTGCAGGACATGTAATACACATTTATTGCCACAAAAATAAATCTAAAATCTAATCCTAAAATATGATCAGCTTAATGACGTTTAAAGACATACAGTTCACATAGCAATGCAGACAATGCATATGACAATACAAAATGTTGATAATTTTGTTCTTTCTTTTTGTTTTCCTCAGTTTGGTTTGTGATGCTGACACAGGCTGGAGAGACCGGACAGATGGCCTGATTCTTAACCCTCGCTCTCCTGCGAGGGATGCTGGGTTATTCATCCAGATATTCAGATGTGGAGTAAAAAAGAAAGACTTGTGGCTTTATTTTGTGAATTCTGTTACTAAAGGTTTGCAGTTTGTACATCACAGCCTTGATTCAGACATATGTGAGGCTGCATTAAATGAGCTGGAAGCACAGACTCCATTGTAAATCAGGTAAGGAAGAGAAAAAAATGTTTTGTAAAGCAGATGTTTGCAAGAAAAAAGAAAAAGATTAAAATTGTATATAAAATCAAAAGAGTCTAACAGCTTTATTAAGGAAAGACGAACCAGTGAACAAAAACGACACAGTGAAAGAGAGCGATGAAGAGGAGCGCTACAGAGAAATCCTGGTGTTTTTACCCAAACCTGTAGCTCCTCACAGCAGGATCTCTCTACCAGGGGAGTAGGAAGGGTGTGATCAGCAGCCAGGCTGGCTGTCAATAATTCAGGGTAGTCTGCTCCTCACCTCAGCGTGCTTCACACGAGTCAACTCACATCCAGATCTCAGCTTTAGATCTCTACCTTCAAGAGACTCTGTGAAATTGAGTACATCTATTTAGCCTTCAGCACAGGACCTCTGCACACGTCCAAAACACAAGGCACAGGTCACGAACACTGGTTCATCTCCTGCAGGTATGGTCTATGGCTAATGGGAGAGTCCAGTGTTTACAGGTTGGTCTGCCTCAGCCCTCCACGTCTTTCAGCAGAATAAAATATTACTGTTTGTCTGTTTCAGAACATTAGCTGATTACTCCACAGGCTCCACTTACGCTGCGTTTTATGGCCAACAATGAGCCTAAATCACTGCCGTAATGCTGGTGTGATTTAACATAATGATTCTTTTGCTATTTCGCATGCAGCTGAGGTCTACAAGCGTTTTGATGCTTAACAGAAATTGATATGACACCCAGCAGCTATGCTGACAGCTCAACTAAGTCCAAATTACTGCACAGTTGTCTTCGCCTTCTTTTAAACTCTGAATGCAAAACCACACCTGTTAGTCATTTAAATGACTGCAAAGCTACAAATCAAACTTTCCTTTGTTAGATATTTCACTGAGCTGTCAAACGGTTCAAAAATATAACTTTATCTGGAGTGTTTTTTCAAAGTTTTTGTCCCCTGTACTCATCTAGCTTGTCCTGACTACTAAGTGGGCAGTGCTTATGCGGGAGATCAAGGCTTCATCATCTCTATAATGAAGAAGATTAAAGCACATATGGTAGAAGACAGTTTGCACCATAGACAGTACAAAAGAAAGAGATTAAGCACTGTTCATACGCAGCAAATCCAAACCGAAATACTCAGAACTTCGTTAATGGTGGCAGTAAACTGCTGCAAATGTCAAATCAAACTGTCTGTCAATTTTCAGCAACGCGAACACAACTCGCGCCATGCCTGGCTGCATTCCCTCAGGGTGTACTTTTTTCTTTTTCAGCAGAGGAAAAACAAAGACCATTGTGAGAATATCCACTCGCTAATTTAAAAAGCGAACTAAACAGTGAACATGGCTGACTTGATGACAGCTGTCAGCACGACAAGAGGTATTATCAGGTGGGATTTAAATTGTTGTGCTGGAGGCAGCCAGGCGGTGTCCAGAAGGGATTTGTTTGGGGTGTTTAGTGGCTGTCACTCAAACCTATATCATACTTCTACTAGCCCTTCAAGTAAAAGTTTCTCTTTTGAATATTCATAAAAATATTTTATCATCCATCATAACTGCTAAAGAAAACACAAAAAACATGCTACAACAAAGTCAACACTGGATTGGTGAAAACTAGCCAAAAATAGAATAAAGTTTAGTTTTCATGTGTACTGTAATTCTTTCAGGTAGCATTTATGGTGGTCACAAAGGGTTAACTAGATTTGTTATGTTAGTTTAACATGTTAAAGTGTAAAGGCGACAACTGGGATCCTCTACCTGTAGCACCAAAAATTGTTGTTTTTAAGTGGAACTAGCAGTTAGAAAGGTGTGCTGTAGCAACGTTTGGACAAAGTGATGAAAAATAAAAACCACTAAGGAGTATGTGAGTAGCTGCGGGGCTGCTGCACACTGCTGGAGTAGCTTCAGTGTGCTGGCAGTGAGTCTAAGGCTCTCCTGGTTGAGACATCATGCCGCCAAAACAACATTCCCTTATTTGGTGTTTTGATGATGGTTGTGAAGAGCTCTGGAAACCCCAGCATATGGGTTACATCATTTTCACACTTCATAATTCAGCGACTCCTCAAGTCTTAAATATACAACATAAGACAGTCCCACTGTAGGGGTCAAGGGCTCAGATTTTTTCTTTAATAGAAAAAAAAAAAATAAAAACATTTATTAATTTTTTCCTTTACGTTGTCACTGTTCCATTTTTAACCAGCATGTTCTGTGTTGGCTTTCTTCACAAAGTTGCAGTAGTACATTCTCAACCATTGGCTGCTGCTTAAGCTTCCCAAATATAAAAGACACATAAAAGTTAGCAACTCGGATGCAAGCATGGAACAAAACAATTGTTTCTGGAATCTTTCATATCATATTTAAAACAAAGCGCTCTGTGTCTAAATGTGTTTTTAATGTTTTCTCTTTACCTTCTTTCACCCTGAGTAGTGTCCACAGGTCTTATCAGCAAATTATTACTCATTCACACAACAGTAAGAAAACAAGGTGATTGCACAGTTCACCTGGTGGGAGGCAACCTGTCTGCAAACAATTGCAGCTGGACTTAGAGTGACTGCAATCACTCTCACACAGATGGGTGAAGTTTGTAAATAACTCCTGTCTAATTTATAAATGCAGACAGACTGCCAACATGGAGTCAGATGGAGTTGGTCTGTGCAGAAGAGCGAAATTCATTTATGATACGCTTCTTTGTAACAGGATACTTGACTCAAATGGTTTTCAATTGATTATATCCTGCCTATATTCCCACAAAAAGGCAAGGTCATTTTGCACTTCAATCGCCGTCGTGTAGCAACACACTTCAAAGCGTGTCAAAATGAAGATAGCAGCTGATTGCAGGTGGTCACAGCACAGGTCCCCATCTTCTATAAAAGTGAAGACAACAAAATAAGGATTTTGAAAGCAAAGGCAGACACAACTTCCCTCTCCATAGCCAGTGAAATGTACACCTTCAAATGCACAAATGAAGAGTAAATAGGTCCACAAAAAGGTCAAGATTTAGCCTTGATTAAGAGTCTGATCTTGTAGCAGTGCAAAGGCAAAGACACCAAAACGCAGACAAGACTGCACTAAATCACATAAAGGCAACATTTCCTGTTAACCAATCACCCCTTTTCTTCAATTAGACAGCTCCTCCTTTTCTCCAGCTATATCCAGATACACCCATTAATCCAGCTGGTAACCCTTAATATAGAAGAAGTCTATATTTAGCAAATGAAAGATTAGTCTAAAAATATTGGAATTAATTGCTGGATAATTTTGGTAAATGACTGGCATGACACTGCGTGCTCACTGACCCTGCTGCCTAACAATATAAGAACCTGAAATATCACTATGGGATTAAATTATCTCAGTTCTGCACACAAGAAACAAGCTAAAAAGGCGGCCTAACAAGGGTAAGCACTGGTGAGCACCATCAACCATATGCCAGCTTCCACCTCCACTTCCCAGCAGGCACTCCCCTCTTGTTGCCGACCCGTTTGCTGACTGCTGCCAACATTTCACTGGCAGAAATCTTCTGCAAGGCATGCATCCAGTCAGCACAACAGTCTAACACCTTTACTTCAGGAGCCAGTCTCCCCCTTTTTTTCCCTCTCTGTACTGATCTAAAATAACAGATTAAACGGTATCTATCACACGGCCGAGCTGGAATGAAATAAGGTGCTTAGGTTTAAAGTACTTTCATAATTAAAACAATTAGACCTACCTATTACACGCTAATATCCCAAACCGCCACGTGAAGCTGTCCTCGATGCACAATGATTTAACAACCCTACCATTTCTTGCCATGGCAGGATTTAACTGCTTTTTTAACTGCTCTCAAGTGCTTTGTCATTGATAATGTATTTCAAATAGCTTCTTGCGCTGAACATATACAGTACATAAAGTCAATATGGCACTCTGCAAGAACTGTCACATTAGAAATAGAGCAGCCCTACAACTTCCAACAAAGAAGATTCAGAGGTGAAATCCAGTAGGCTGGCGCAGCGAGCAGCTTACCCTGTGTTCTTATCTCTTGGCAGAGCAAAGCCGAGTCGCTCAGTGCCACATGGCACCCGGATACACAGTGAGACGCAGCCACACACATCAACAAACACACAAACACACGTTGGCTTTTATGATCTATTCCCCCAAAGCACTTCCGCAGGTTCAAAAGCATCGCTAGCAATAAATCAGGAGCTTGAGCCAGGTTTTGCTTAGTTATATCATTAACATGAGGAGAAAAGCTGTAAATATGGATGTCTTGGTTTTTTGTTTCACCATCAGTTGTGCTTCTTCTTTGTCAGGATCATTTTGATACTTCCTCAACTTAATCATTATTTTATTTCTAGCTCAGACTTAAGACAATGAAGTACTATGATGGATTTAATTTCTCACGACAGCTGCTAAAATTTGGCAACAATAATGTTGCAGAAGAATTCTTGGACAAAGCTCAAAATACAGGAACCCATACTCACGGCCAATCTTCCATACACTGCCTGATACCGATCCTGATTATAAATCAAACGTTTGCTGTTTAGGAAATTTGGCATCTAAAATCTAAAATGTAAGCAATATTCTCCTAAGGGTTAACGGCTATTAATACCTTGTCTCCAATAATCAAACAAAAACTGCTTGGTCTTAAACTGGGTTGGGTTAGACTACTTAAGGATGATAAAATACCAACAACAGAATGTAAAATCCTGTATGGTTATCATGTAATATTTGCTAGTTATTGATAAGCACAAAGTCTGGTGGAATTACATGTATTTGCATGTATTTTTCCAGAAACCAAAAATACTGATAAAGTTTTTTTTAAAACTAAAAGATCAATACACTCTTTCAGTTTTTCATTATGGACCTGAATAGATGCACCACATTATCCACAAATTAATATAGTAGTTATAGTATTAGTAGTATATAGAAGAGAATTAAGTCACAACCACAAACCTCCAAATCGCCTGGTGGCACCAGATCACAGGTACGGCCTGCAGAACATGCAAGCCAGAGGGGCGAGTTAGGCTGCCCACCGTTTGGCAGTGCAAGATGTGAAAAGTAATTATTATTACTAAATATAAAATATCTGGATACATTTTTATAATCATACAATGTAAGTTGTTTACTTATAAAAATGTTACATTTGCTGTTTGTCAAAATTGCAAGATATCTCATGCTGTTCATCATCTGGTTTGTAAACAGGTTAAATTAAATGCTACTTTTCACACAGTTTATTACACCATAGATTTACTGGTCCAGCCTGTCTGAGATCAATTTGAGCTGTACGTCTCCCATGAGCTATGAGTTTCACAACTCTGCACAACACAAGAAGTCAAAGGTTCACCAATATCACTTTCATCTGCTGCAAACTATTGTGGTGCAGCTCTAACTCAAGGCAATCCATCAAGGCAAACTAAAGTCACACAGCATTTCTGCAAGTGCATATTTACTGTTCACAAACATAATATAATAATAAACGGTAAAACTATATCTCATTTTTTGAGGTAAAATAAGGTTATAAAGTTCTTATTGTGCTAAATACGAGTTTCAACAGCAACACTTTTACCTCTTGTAGTGGCTGAAACTCTTCATCAGGCAGACAGATTAGAGGTAGTGGCTGAATAGGTTCCAACCTCAATTGCACACCAGAGGGAGTATTTAGAGGAGTGTGTGGGGTGGGCGGGGGTACATTAGGGGAGCTAATTAGGATTATTAGCACGGACGTATTTTATTCAGCTGGGACTAAAACAAATTGCTCAGTCGTTGCAGAGCTAAATTGAAAATGACTTCAGAATTACTGACAGCCAAAGTGCATACTCAATTTTTAGAAAAAGAGGGGGGGAAAGCCACAGTGTGAGACACAGTGTTGCTACACGCCTGACATGGTGGGAATCGGTGACACTAGCGATGCCATGTGTTAGTCAAAGTGACTGTTATGAAGTCTAGTCAGCAGCTCTAACATGAAAAACAATGATCTTCCAATGAATAAAACATTTTGTGGGACTCCACTAGTGTCGCCCTTATTTAACTTAAACCGACCTCACAATTCATCCACCGTCTGAAATGAGCTGTTTAACTCCTCTCCCTTTCCAAGTCCAGTTTCTACTGACCGGTTTCCAGTTTTTAAGCTAAGCTAAGCTAACCTATGTAGAGCTGTGGAAGTTAAGCACACAGATATGGGAGGTTTCATTCTTATCTATCATGAAATGTAGAGTTTAATCAAAGTTGTCATTTGGCTCAAGCAGTTTATGAAGACATTGTTCAATTAAAATTCTGTAGCATCAGAAAAGGCAAATATGCATGTATGCTAACTCAGTGACGCTAGAGTTAGCATACAGTCAGCAATGCAGTAACGTGAGAAGGAAAACAGATCTTGTAACTACATAGAAAAAAAATATTAATGTACTGAAAACTAATCTGTAATTGTCTACTTCTCAGTATCTTTTTACTCTCTAAAGTGACAATGGTGATGGCAAGCCAGAAAGCCAGCTAATAATACAGGTAGAAGAAAACCCTTGATGAAATCCAAGGGAATTCAGGCAAGGAGGGGTACTGCAGTCATATCAAACACCAATGCGCCCCGCCACTGTGTTTGCAGCTTGGCGTATCGCCCTCGTGTTTACGGTGGGGGAATAATCTGAAGCGGCGCTGACTGTCGTTGAAAGAGAGCCTTCAATGTGACAACAATGTGTGTCCCAGAGTAACAGTTAATGGCTGGCACCTCTAACTGAATCATTTCATTTAGAGCCTCTGATGTGCAGACAGAGGGGATGTAAAATGCATTTCCATGCCAAGCCACTCGATCGCTCACTATCCTTGTGAACATAATGAACAGATTACCGTTTGCACCCTTGTCACATCATGCCTCTGTGACAAGTGTCTGACACCTTGAGGGAGATGCTTTGAATGCATGTCCTCGCAATGCAGATGGCAAGGCCTGAAAAAAAAAAAAGTCAGGAAACTAGTTTGGTAGCCACAGGAAATAAAACAACTTGCTAATTAGAGGAGCAATGGACTGAGGCAGACGGTATTGCCTGAGTTTGAGATGGCTTGGGAGATGGATAGGGTGAAATACCAAGTGTCTATATCCCAGCACCCTTAGGCCAAAGTCCTAGAGACAGCGCAAGTCTACACCCAATTTACCACTTGCTCTCTCTGTCCTGACTCGGGTTAATAAAATGCTAACCATCTCAATATCCGTGACGACATTTTGCTAACTACGTCCCCTCTAGTTAAATTCAGCCTCTCTTGTCCTTTTCTCTCCCACAGAAATATACTCCTGCCTGGGCTTAATCAGGAGGATTGCTTATTAAGGAAAAGCTCTCGGGTACTTCCTAAATTGGGGAGAGAACAGTCTCGCCAGTGCGATAACTGCAGATTTATGTCAGAATTAGGTGTAAATAGCTGCACTGGTTATTCCCCTTCTTTAATTAAGCAAGCACATTTTCCAGGTCTTTGTCTTGTGCGCTGACCACTCCAGTTCCCTCTGCGGGGCAGATGCTAGCTTACAAAGCAACTCGGTCATGTGTAGGAGAGTGCACAGACAAGCCATTATAATGTGCTCCCAAAAGTTCAAATGGCTAAAAACTCCATGACAGCTCATATAGTTTCTTTTTTGGTATTTTTTATCATTCTTATATATGTGCTTTTATGGGTCTGATAAGAGAGTTCATAGCCCAGTCGTCACTTCATGTTTCTTACTTTGTTCTCTGTCGTGGTTTCGAACTAGTACTCCAGCCTGATTGAAACTACCAACGGGTAGTTACCCAAAATGATACATGGCGGTAACTGTCAAATTACTTTTCGGAGTCAGATCAAGCTGAGTGCACAAGAAAATAAGGTGAGTGGAATAACACTTTAAAAGACTGCCGACTCTGTACTTTGAAAACAATTCCATCCATTGCTGCTCATCTCTCTGAGTTCTATCTTTATGCTCCACTCTTAATATATGTTCCAACAACCTTTACACTTTCTCTTAGCTGCGACTGTGCTCACATCTGCCAGGGAGAAATATAACTGAGACGAGCACTGGAAAAATGCTCTTATGCAGTTCATGAGGGGGTACTCATCGTTCAGATTCCGCATTCAATTTCCATCACTGATAGTGTTGCTATTGATCTAGAGTTTGCCCTGTGCTCAGTGCAGGCCAGACATAACAGATTTTATGGTTTGGGATCTGTCACTCAATGTAATCCAGGGGTCTTTTTCAAAGCCTGTCCAGGGTGAAGTGCACCGACTCACATTTCCCTCGAACAAGGAGAATGACACTGTTGGCCTAAAAGCTGTCTGAGAAGAGAGAAGTGTTTCATAGGGCGAGTCTAAACAAGCAAGTAGAACTTTGAAAGTGCATAAAATATATCCCCCTTCTTTTTTCTGAGTTAAACAATAATGAATTCTCTTTAATGCATTTTGACTAGATGATGTTATATCAGCCCCTTGTGTTAGCAGATGACTCGGCTTCAATATGCTTTACAACTCCTTATTGCATGTGTTTATACTACAGCTACACTTTGCATGGTTTCTATCCCCATCCATTCATCCATCCATCCATCCATCCATCCATCCATTTCCTTCTTGTATCATAAGGAAATTATTGAGAGTTAAGTTTTCAGAATGAATGAGTGACCTGTATTATTTCAGATGTGCATCTCTTATATTACATTTCCATTAAAATAAACCGTGACACCAAAAACAGGACATTGCACCTCAATTTCATTTTTGTGTTAACACAGCGAGAAAACGTTAATCCCCATCTTTTCACCAGTCATTAGTCCAATTAGGAATGAAACAGTGTGGTTTACTAAGGTGTGGTGACAGTATGCCCTCCATCAACTCCATCCACCTCCAAATGACTCTGAGACATGTCCTAATACACAGTAGTGCATTATAGAAAAGACATTACAAGCCAATAAAGGTTAAATAAACACCTACATAACTGAGGATATAACTTTTAGATTGTGCAACTAAACTACAATCAGTGTTGCTATGACGATCCTAATGGTGTTAGTGCAATGGTAGCATTATAATTTGGCTGAGGGACAAAATTATGTTGCATATAGGTGGAAATTAATCATTTCTGACATGTTGCAGACATGTTGTGCTGCTTTTTTAAAACACATATCACTTTGCATTAGTATAGTATACAGCAGCGTACATCCCAAAATAGATAGAAAAGCCTTCTGAAATAGTACAATGTGAACTGCAGTTCAAAATTTAGCAAAGTGTGTCTGTACGTACAGACACAAATAGAAGCAAAGTGGCACAAAACACATACACTAGTCACACAACACAAGGTATTCATTGTGCTGATAAGGGATGGGAGGCCCTGCTGCTTTGAAATGCTGAGTAGAGGAGGGAGAGCGTCTGCCACAACTGTAGGAACATCTGACCCCCCACGACGGGTAAAAATGAGGGATGGGATCACTGGGACTGCTCTATTCAGAACACACCCCCTTATCTGCTGCAATTAACATTAAAACCCCCCCGAACACAGCTAAATGAAAACATGAGTGCCTCAAAATATGAATGCTACCATATGCCATGCTCGGGGCTCTGTAAACTTCTCTCTATCGGCCTGTGCTCGTGAATGCCATTTGTTATTCAGTTCCCAAAGAGGGAAGGGGGATATTTAGAAAATCAGTGTTCAACCAAGTGAGCTCCGAGGGGAAAGCCACACCAGAGGGTCAAAGAGTCATTTAAAGTCAACGGATCTCTGCAGAAGCCAACCACTGTATCTCCATATATATTCTCCAACCCCTCGCGCACAAAGGAGGAGGAAGAACAGGGACGGCTATAGGACAGGAGGGGGTGTGTGGGTGTTCCAGACCATAATTTTCCTCAACTGATGAACTGTGAAATGCAACAAAAGCCCCCATTACCACAAGAGGGATTTTGAGTCCATGGAGCTATAGGAGAGAAAAGAGGGTTAAAAAAATGCCTTTGTTAAATAAAATACACGGAGAAAGAAAAGAAAAACGTTCCCGTGTAGCAGAAATCAGACTGTGAGGGCCAACATGGTTGGTATATATTATTTGTGAGGTCTCCGGTCCCTAGAGTATGGTGACCACTTAACTGTGAGAAAACGTGATATTTCTGGGTGACTTGTAGTCAATAGCAAGAACTTTTAAAGATATTCAGAGGCTAAATCTGAGCTATGAGAGATCATCCCTTCCTTGACTTATATTCAATAGCAATTTTCTCGGAATATATCATTTCAGTATCTGGAAACCAAAGCTGAATGAGAGGGAAATATAATGTTTTTGCTTCCCGGGATGAAACGTTAGCCCTTTTCCTATTGACTTTGTTTTATACATGTAAGAGAATATGTTCTGATTTGCTCTTTCACAGTCCAACATGTGAGTTCACATTTAAACACAATAATGATCCTTCAGCTTCTCCGAGGTTCCTCGCCATAGTTTATGGTGAGGGAGGAAATGTTCTGCTTCAAATTTAAAATAAAAAAATCTACAGAAAACCCTGTGGGAGGCTGGAGCCGAGGGGGCCCCCCGTCATCCTGTGATGGCAGTGTAAATGGTGAAGCAACACCGAATGCCTTGATGGAGCCCAGATATACAAGTCATACACTCACACAGCACAACATCACAGAGCAACACCTGATGTTTTCTGCATACCAACTTTTCGCTAACTTCACTTTGCCAAACTTTTTTTTCCCTCTCTGGGAGTAAACATTTCCTCCTCTTCACAGTTTCAAAAAGTCCTCCCATTTCATTCATGTACAACCAAAAGAAACAAAAACAAAAATAAACAATGACACATTGTAATGATAGGAGGTGGTGTAATATGCCATTGCTCACATTGATCACTAAACCACACCCCCTCAAGTGTTGCTACATCTGCAAAGTTTTCCATTTTCCCATGACACATGCTCAGTTTGTAATAATATTTGCAGCTCTGCTACTTAAAATTCTTGGTAAACAAAACAAAGTCTTTCATTTATTGCGGGTGGCCGTTGGTATGCCTGCTGAAAGTAAAAATATTTTCCGCATACCATGAGGTGGTTTACAACGCAGTATCCAGCGGACTCATTAAAAGGAAAAAAAAAATCATTATTTTCTGTCACATGAATTATTCTGCAGTAGTAGACGCTCATAGTAAACATCGCAAAAGTTTTTGAGTAATGAGTGTGTGTACGTGCAATCCAAACGCTCTGGCTTCTGTTTGCTCTAAACACTCAGTTTCAGATAGCTTTTTTTTTTATACTCTTGGCTTTGATGATGTCAACAAGAGCAGATCTCCCTATTATGGTCATGTCATGCTCACAGCTCTGGCTGTGAGCTCAGGAGCCTTGCCCACCTGCTGTTCCCACCTTCTGTTCGTTAGAGGCAGCCAATCAGAAAAATGTGGGCTTAGAGGGAGGAGGAAGAAGCTTATTTTAGATGGAGGATGAACTGAGCAGCTGCACTGAGGGCCAGGATTATTTTCAAGTGTGAATCATGCAAAGCTCCTCTAGCAGAGCTCCAGATCAAAAATATGTTAGTAGAAATGAGGATAATAGGTTCCATTTAATATTTCCAAGTGAATGACTGTGAAACAATTTGAGAGTCTGATCAAAGACTGTATCCATAATCAAACCTGGTGCACCTTCCATTGTGTTTTAGTGTCTGCTAGAAAGTACATGAAAATATTCACAATGAAAGAATATATAATAACTATAATAACTTAAAACTAGGTTTGAAAACTCCAAAGATGTTTTTCCATAGCAACTCTGAATTTCTGCTATCAACAGTATCTCCCATTTCAAACATGTCAACTCAGTTTGCAGAACGGCTGGAAATGCACCTCTTCAGGGAATTACAGCATAATAAAATCAACGCTAATCCAATTGATTTGGAAATATTACAGAAGGTACTGTTTGTGTTGTATGTGCGGTTTCACTTGGCAACAAACTCAAACAAATGCATAGCACAACAAAGTAAGTGAATTTAGGCTCTGTATCCAGTGTGAATACAAGGTTCGCACTGCGGTTAACTGGTTACATCAGAAAATTAGCTGTTCTTATTCTTTTGCTAGCCTGCTGTTTCCTGACTCTAGTAATTGCTACTTACATTAGAGGAAACACACTTTGCTGTTGTGTCTTTGTGTCTGGATCCTTGATCATAGCACAAAGATGATGTGGCAACCATACACTCAAAACTCAGCGAATTCATATCAGAAACTGAAATTTAAAACAAAAGTACTGCTATACAAGGCTGAGCCACAACATGCCCATAACAGGAAGTGGGATTTTCTGCCAACACCTGTTTAATGGACTTCTCTTGAGCCTGGTCTGGGCTGGCTGACAAGCCCATGTTCATATTGGTGCTCGAAGGCTCGGGAGAAGGAGCGCTTGGAAATAAGAAAATGATAAAAATTCAGCCGGTGCCCGACGCTCATGCAAAGTTTATAGCACAGGATGTGTCGGACAGAATATGATGAGATCCTCCCCTCACTGCGGTATCTGTAACCTTCACACTGGTGAGCCACAGTGTGGGTGTCTAACAGTTATCTGCTGTCTTAGACAATATTAGATCTATTCTCGCCGTGCCGGCAGTTGAATTCATCAAGCTACAAAATTAAAGATTGAAAGGTTCATATTTGGAGAACACGGGGGAAAAGTGTGCAGGCTGTAGGTTTCAACTCATTAAATATGAATTTTAACACTACATGACTGACATTATAGAAACCCATCTGTTAGTCTGTATAATAACTAAACAGTTCTGTTTACTTAATATCACCCTTTGTAAATAAGGAAGCAGCCAAAAGCAGCTTCTTCATTAGTAAGTCCAATTTGTATTTTTCATTATTTATTTATTTATTTTTTAATTATTGTTGCCAGAGAGTCTGGACCGTGCACCGATTTTGCACTCTGGTCACAGTGGCGGCTCAAATCCTTAAAAAAGGAAAACAAAATAATTTTCTCACAAAAATAAAATACAATAAAATTTAAAAAGTCCTGATTTCTCTGCATAATTGGAGAAATTAGCAATTTTGTCTTTTTCTATGCTCAGACAATGTGAAATCACACAAAGCAGAGATGCTGACAGTCCAAAAGCTTTAAGAAGGGAACAAAAAGTAGGGAACTAAACAAATAAATGTATTTAACACAGTAGTAGCTTGATGGTTAGTTTGAGTTATTCTGGGTTTGACAGTTTCAATATACAATTTATGAAATTATATATTCAAATAAATATGTGTTTTGTTAAAAACATGTATGCCAAAGAGTAATCAAGCTGTGTCATTAAAGTTACAGTGTTAAACAGCAGCCTGGTGTTGTTAAAATCAGTGTGCATGACATTATGTTGCTGATAGAATAATTCAGGTTTTTTTTAATAATGAATGACCTCATGTTATGAGTGTAAAATATTTTTATAGTAACTTTTGGAAGCCTGGCCCACTTGTTATGGAGGATATATTTAGTACATACTTACATACATAAGTATTACTTTACCTACTGATTATATAGAGAATTTCATCTATTTTTTTAGTTGCAGATAAAACAAAAAACTAAATTGAAAAAATATTGAATCTGGTGATTTTCAGTTTACAATGCATCAGTTCATCATATTTCATTAAAGCAATAAATCTAAGCATCAAAATTGATGCAAATGGACTAATTAAAGCACAGTGTATTTAGCAGGCATGTCTGTGGGAATGTGGCTTCAGCTTGTAGCTTGTTGAAACAATAAAGTACATTTTATGGCTCTTACGTGATGAAAACCGCTCTGCCCATAAAGAAGAGTGTTTGAAGTGTGTCACGTTAAGAAAAAAAATGAATACGCACTATACTGAGTACAACCTTCGCCTCAACTTGTTTGCTGAGGGTTGATTAGGCTAATTAAATCACAGAAAAGAGACAGAATTCCCTTGAGCGCAGATTAAAATCAGCTGTGAAAAATTCTGCTTAAACATCGCCTGCTGGGTAATTATACAAAAATAATAACTCAGGCTTTGTTTGCCACTCCAGATAGCTATCAGTAATCAAACAATGAAACAAAAAGCTATGCTGAAAGAATCTGTGGATTATCCACAGATTTTTTTTTACTCCTATTAGCTTGTTTTGGCAAAAAATTCAAAAAATGCAATAAATGTTTGCCCTTGTTTGGCAAAGATGAAAGACAATACATAAAGTGGATCACACTGATTTAGTCCTCCAATGTTAAACAGTTCTACTGAATGGAAAATGTTTTTTATTGGTGTTTAATTGTAACAATGTTCCTGATATCTGACCTTTTTTATACCAATCAGCGCATCTGAAATTCCATCTTTGTGCTTGTTTTTGCAATCTCACCTCACAAAAAAATCCAATATAAACTGTTTATGAGACAGACACAGACAACACTGTAGCCCTGTGAAAAAGCAGCTGTCTCTTTTCTCTCGATATCATCCTCCTCTAACCCTTGCATTGAGCGTTGCAGTATGAAATGAGACATATTGCTGCTGACAGCGCACTCGTTTTCTCAAGGAAATGTCAACGTGGAGCCCGTTGGCGGAGTGGGATGGTTGAGGCATGGGAGAGTTAAAACGCTTTGGCTGTCTCAAACCTTTAATCGGGATCAGCTTAGGAAGAGGGGAGATTTGTATACCTCTGAGTAAATCTATGGGGGCTCACAACAACCTTGCCTCCCATTCACTGGTTAACACATCTAGAAAACCTCATCTAAAAGGATGACCAAGATGCAACATCGAATAGCAGGTTATAATGGGAAAAAAAGAGTCGTTGTTACAGAAAAATAAAAATAGATTAAAAAAACATCAATCCTGGCAAGGTTCAAGGAAAACATCTTAAATCTGTAGTAAAATCAAGCAAGAGATGCACGGTTCATCTCAGCCAGAGGTTAACTGGAATGTACCATCTTGTCTGGTAAGCACAGGGGTGCAGGTGCTCACAGTCTGCACACTGAAAAATAAAAAGGAACACTATGTCTGTGTTAGGGAGTAACATACCTTAATGACCAAATAATGGAACTATTACCAGTGAAAAAACACTTTAGTAAATTAAAGTTGCAAATGAAAATGTTGACGATTACAAACAAGGCTACATCTAGATATTATTTTCTGTATAAAGACGTTATGTAGTATATAACTCATATTATATTTCTCATGTTGTTGCTTCCTTCTCTACTTGTGCATTCCAAAGCCTTCCTAGTACTGGCCATAAGCACAAACAAATACTCCTAAGCAGGTTTTGTTCAAGATAACAAATCAATAAGTATAAAAGCACCAACTACTGACCAATCAATTCTCTTGGAAATTGGCAGCACCATTTGTAGAAGATCTTGCAGCGCTCGGTGTTCAGATCATGAGGGTCTCTTAGGAGGGCAAGAGTGTTCAGAGAAGGTCTAAACCCTCTGGCTTTCCCTGATGAGCATCAATAAGAGAGCTATAGATTCTCAGCGGAGGGAATTGCCTTTTCATTGTTCTGTAGGCCTTTGTATAGCAATATAATCCTACAACAGAGACTGATTAAAGTACTAGTAAAGTCTTGTATTTTATGTCCTTGAGAGTAAGCCTACTAACCGGGTTGAATTATGTGTTTATATATGCTCTTTTTTTACTGGGATTTAAACATGTACACAATAAGTCAAACTTTGATTAAAAATATATATATATATCTTGCATATTTGCAGCTTAAGGGGGAAAAAATAAAATATGACATGCTATAAAATGCTTGATATGGGTATGTTTGCAGGCTTAGAAATGGCAATGGTTAACAAAGTTCACATTTTAAAGCCTATATCAGTTTCTAATGAATTATCCAAATTAGTTACAACGCCATGTGTGGTATACTGTCCTCTGACACAGCATTACAGTCCTTTGATTGAGGCTGAAATGGGGTAAAAAGGCACACACTGCACCACCTCCTAACAATCCCCATAGCTTCCTCATTTAGATGTGATTGGCTATGAAATGTACTGGCCTGCAGGACTCAGGTTTCAGCATTCATCAGCACTTCCTGGTTGTAAATTGATGGCACAGAGAGAAGCATCCAGTACTTGCACGGGAATGCAGAAGGACATCAATGCATGCAAGAGCATGGTTTCCAAACACGGTTTGATTTATATATCCACACCTACTGAGTAGACTCATTTATGTTTAATGCCACGTGCATCAAAGAAGAACAAAACTGTGCGTTACGCTGAACGATCATTTTATAGCCCAAAAAGCTCTGCGGCGAGGTAAATGAAACACTGATAATTCCCTTGAGTGCTCTTGACTGTGATGCGGTGGCTAGACATAGAGGAAACGCAGCTACTTCTCGGTTTAATCAATCTGTACTGGGAAACAAAGACGTATCTAAATGCAACATAATTACTTCCATTGGTTTTATAAATATGCAGCTTTTTTATGTTTTTAAGGTTTTCCAAATACACAATCATCAAAGTTAATTGTTTTGCACAAGAACTGGCTTTTTTGGAGATTGCACATTAATTTTGTATGAGCTCAAAGATGCCCTCGTGAACGCTGCACAAACCCGACCATCAGGCTGAGGCTGTGGGAGCCGTCCAGGCTTTTAAAGGCCAGTCTGAGTCTAACTGGAGGGGACCGTGAAAACTCATATGATGGCAGATTCATGTGCCGGAGTTCAGTGAATGCCAGCTTATTGCTAAGGAAAAGGTCACTGGGCTAGAAGGAGAATTAAAAAGTCTTTACTGGGGAGGGTGGTGTGTGTGATGTTGTCTTCCCTTATCTGTGACCCTGGGATGAAGGCCGCAACCCGAGATAACCACGCTCATATAAGCAGCACGCCCTCAAGCTACTGCATCTCTTTCCGTCTCGGTCTCCTCTCGTCAGGCTTCGGTGTCTGTTACCTTCTGCACTCCAGGAAGCAGACACAACGCTTTAAAATACACCCGCCTCTATGAGCGCAAAATCAATTACCAGAGAGATGGAATTCTCCGATAATGCAGCATAATGATAATTGCCCTGGATCTGCCGTGATTTGACTTATGATACAAACCACTATTGGCATTGTAGCAGCGTATTGGCAGCCAGAGTAGCTGAAATATCAATGATAATTGTTCCAATGTTGATTTGGAGCCACGTTACTGCCTGGGGTAAACATAAACCAATTGCACAGAATTGGACTCCATGGTAAGCAGCAGGGGTCATATTTCATTGATGTTTGTGTGATTTGCGATCAGCACAGTGCAGCAAGAGAGAGGAAATGGTTATGTGGGAGCTAACCGCTGCCTGTTTAATTGAAGCACTCCTATCACATCGACTGCCGGAGACACGAGGGCGACAGCGCGGCACAAACTCGCGCTAATTCAATAAGCAATAATCAGACTGTTGTTAAGAGGCTGTCATTAATAATCACAAACTCCCTCTCAGTGAGTCTAGAAATAGAACATAGATCAAAAACGGATGGCTGCTCGTCCAGGATTCAGCCAGTTTATCCACAACATAGCCGCGGCAGGCCGCACAGATACTACGACGCGCTTCAGACTCAGATGTGGATCGCTCGGAGGTCAGGGAGTCACCCGGAGGGGAAAGAAAAGCAGAGGGTGGCTGCATTTTGACAATGACCTCGCAGATATGGAATCCCATGCCCTCTAACTCACTTTGCCTTCAACCAACCTTGGAGTCAGCCAATCACAGGAGTCAGCATTTTTCAAAAGTGCCTCAGAGATGTCGGGCTGAATAATGTGTCCTATGAATAAAACACATTAGCTACAAAACATGCTGAATTATTCACATTTCAGAGCCTCCTTGCCTCCCTACACTCGAGATATTAGTTCTTCAGTCATCATATGCTTCGCACACGGTCCTCGGAGTCTCTGTCTCCCTCACGTTCACTCCTTCTCACTTCTCCGTTGATCATTCTCACTGCCTTTGTCATCTGTGTTTTGTTAATCCCTCTCTGTTTCTCTGTCTCTCCCCTCAGCTGACTTTCTGCTGATGGCGAGTGTCTATTTATACTCCCAAAGTTACTACTTTTCCTGGAACATCTCACTATTTATCTAAAGAGCTCTTGAAGCCGTTGAGGAGTACATTTGTTCTGAGAGAATCTTTGATGATTTGGTAACACACGGTGGCCCAAAATGGATTCATCATTCAGCGCTAATCTGAGGCGACCAGCTGTGAGCTTCAGAGCTAAAAGGACCTGAAATAAGGAGGAGGGTGTTTTGCTAATTAAATACTTGACCTAATATGCATCTTTTGCTCATTTCACTTTCAGCTCCATCAGGAATTTGTAATTTTCATGATTGCGTTATAATTTGCAGAATCAACACCATCGCTGACACTTGAAAGGGTAAACCAATCAACCAGTCGCTGCTTTGAATTTTGCTTTTTTAAATCAGTCTGATCCCGCAAAACATCCCCATCATTTGCTGGGTAGTTCCTTGTTGAATTTGTTGTGATATTAAATGCTCGTTGGATAATTTTCTAAAATGTGTTTAATTATTTTATTTATTCCGACTCCACTTTAAAGTGTTTTTTGATCATAAAACTGAAAATAAATACAGTAAGAAATCCTGCTGATGCGTACAGTTTTGCCCTGCAGGTCACAGCATTAAAATGTTTATATATGAGAAAACATTTTCCTCACACAAGAACATCTAACATCTTTTTTCAGAGCTTCCCAAAAAAAAAACAAAAGAATAATAAGGAATGCTGTGTGACTGATTAATATGTCTGAACACTGCATGGGTAAAAACATTGTGCATATACCATCATACACCACACTGTTATATTTTTAGTCCACCTGTGCACTATTTCACCCACCCAGAAACTGTTTGAATTTTTAAGCCACTCACTCATCCACAAACATGGGTGCAACAGCAAAGCTGTGCTGGGACGTCTCTTTACTCTGAAAGCAGAACGACTGAGGAAGCTGTATTTCTATATGAGGCTTTTGTGTGTGCAGAGAAAGAGGTGAGCGCTTGTGTTTTCATTGAAAAGTCACATTATACTGTGTTTTCTGCCGTGTCAACAGCACATCAGACAGTGTTTGCAGTGCACACCAAGAAGCAGCTCTCTAAACAGCAGAACATGACGTCAATGGGCACAAGCCTCTAATTCTTCAGCCACAGTAAGGTATCTGAGTCACACAGGCTTTTGAAAGTGTCTGTCATGGCTGTGGGGTTGAACAAGCCGAGAAGCAACTTGATACACGGGAACAGATAAGAAAGACGCCTTAGGTTGTCTTTTTTTCCCTACTAGGTGTACAACTTAAAAAAAAAAAGTTTCACTTTTCAGCGTACTCACCAGGGCACAGTACGTCTCTGGAGGGTCTCCACAAGTGATGTTGGGAGGATCTAGAGTCACCTTTAGGTACTGGGTCATATCTGCTGCCTCGGGTTGGCAGGCCATGTAGTCCCAGGTTAAGCCTTCATCTGAATAAACCTGGGACTTGCACACATCGTAATGTCCCCATGCTGCAGCAGGGTAGTGCTGCATGGCTGCCTGGCAAACACCAGTCCACAGTGCCTGCAGCGTCAGCGCAAAGTGGAAACGCATGACTGGCCCTTTCTCAGCTCCTTGTTAAGGAGCCGTATCTCCTTCTGAAGGGTGTACAAACAAGGGATCGCTCTTCGACTTCCACTTACTACACTTCACTCAAGAAGAGTGAGGAGGCATGCCAAACTCCCTTTCGGTGGAGCACGGGTTGCTTTACAAGTGTTTTTCAGTACAATTTCTGTCTCTTTCAGGTTTTCGAGGGGCGGTGGATGATTTGAGGGATGGTGAGGCTACCAGCCCATTGAGAAGATAAGACAGGACCGAGGGAGGGAGGAGGATGGTGGAGGAGAGAAGGAAGAGGAAGAGGGGGGAGGCAAGACGGAGATAGCCCTCTGACACGCTGATAGGAAGATGAGTGACGGGTCTCCTCAGCTTGCCTGGCTGTCAATCATGGTACTCGTCCTGCGTGACGATCTGGCACTGCAGAGAAACAGGAGAAGGAGAAGAAGAGGCGGGGTGAATATACCTCACTTATGGGAATAGAATTTGACAGTGAGAGAACATTAGCTGGGGCCACGTCATGAGTAAAAGGTGTACGTGTGAAAAGAAAGTTGGATGGGTGCGAGAAAAGGGTGCCGTGCTGGTGTTGGTTGTCGATCAAAACACAGAAAATCAGTAAGCGAGGCCATCGGGGTAAACTGGATCCTGCTGCTTTCACGCCAAACCCTCATCTCACACTCAGCGGTATTAAGCCTACAGTGTTACAGCTTTCCCACAACCACACTCACCTTACACCTCAGTCAACTCAAACACCATACAATGCATGGGAAAAAAGGACAAATAGCATGCAGAACATAACGAAATTTCATGTGTTGTTCATTCATGGAAACCATTCACCTCAGTGCTGCTTTAATCATAAATACTGGACAGTACTCTAAATGGCTGCTTAATGGTTTAAGCTAAATGCAAATTTCAGCTTCTCTTTTTGGTTAGCGCCACTTTGTATCAGTGCTTTATGGGATAATACAGCAAAAAATCAAGTTACAGCAGGGAAAATGTGCAAAAACCTCACATCTATAAAACACAGACATGCTTGTGCACTTTTGTATTGGTGCATATACATGTGCAAACACACCAAAGTTCATATGAAAACAAAAATACCAATAAGCACCAATCGGTTCAGTGTATTGATGCTAAATTTGATCTTACAGATAAAACATTTTGTCCGAGGTATCAAGGACTTGTACTGTGTCAGCTGCACAGGGGGATGGAAAAAATGATATTGTACAGTTGAAATCAATTGTGTAGTGAAAAACCCTGAAGTAGTTCAAAAATAAAAGTTGGCAACATCGGGAGTATTATGATACTTTAACAGCTATCATGAGCACTGGAGTCGATGATCCAACAGGGAGTCAAGGGAGGCTTTTATGTCCGTGTTGTCATTAATAATATATAAATATTGTTTTTTTCCAGTTCAAGTTTAAGTTCTTGATTAAATGTACTCAAACAGAGATTGATTGATTTTTTTTTCACTTGCAGGCAATGGTAAGACACATTTTGACTGCCTGATAAAGCTGATGTAACATTTGTAGAAACTGTGAAGGGTGTGAAGGACACAGAGAATAAAGAGGTAATATTATTTATTATCTACCTGATTAATGAAAATCCATTAAAGAAAAAACAAAGAGCCCCATCAAATGCTCCATTAAATGCTCCACTATCTTCACCTGGGAGAGCTCTCCTAGTTGTTACAATCGAGCATAGCATCCGGGGGTCCATAAAAAGCTAGCTCGTCCGGCCCACCATCCATCACTATTCAAAGGTTAGTATAATGTGTGAAGTACGTGGGAACATTTTCTTGACAATAGCTGGCTGCACTGCACAAACGAATGAGAATTAAAAATCCACTGAAAAAAGGTAAAAGTGACCTTGACCTTGAGCACAATTTGGATGAAGACCCATTGTGTGTAACTTTGATTAAATTCTGATTGGAGCAGCAATTCTTTCAAATTATGGAGAGATGGGCAGACGACAGACATCTCACCACCCTGTAAGCTCATCTGACTGATGCAGCTGAGTTAGAGGTAAAACGGTAAGCTTTCTAGCTAGTGCTAAGTCTAAGTATACTACTGTATATGTAAGAATTCTGGGTAATTTATACGCAGAACATTGCACTCTCTGTTACTACGTTTTTTGTTTGTGGAAGTTTGTTAGCAGATATACCGACTTGTGACCGATCGTTAGAAGCCACCGCAATACAAAAACACTATAGGAAGTTAAAATGTTCTCAGTAAAGGTGCAGCCCCTGTGTGTGTGATCCAATAATTCCAAACATCCTATGGCAAGAATAAAGAGACAAAACTGTTTTCAACATTACAGGTTAGTAATTAATGATGACTGGATAATGAGTCATGGAGCTCCAAAATACTGTATTCATGACATATCACACTTAATCAAGACAACATCCTCAGCCAGGTAGTAGAGGCTTTGACCCAGAAACAGGGTTGCTAAATCTTTATGTAACAAGTGCACAGATGAAAAGATGAGATGAAGAGATACTCATGAGATTTGTGAGAATGAATCAAAGCAGTGAAATCAAGACAATGAGCGGAAAGACAGTGAAATACTCATGTGTACTCCAAATTCCTTTCTATGGGTTTGTCTATGCAACCAGAATATTACAAATATATGTAACAGTTATCTGATCCATACTGATATAAACCAAGTGATTAAAGCTGCCTTAAATGAAGGACGGAGTGAACCATACTCCACAAAAATGAAGTGGCCACTTTTGATATTGTCCCACATTTCAGCATTACTAGTTCATGACTGTTCACAAGTTTTAAAGGAGTCTCGCAGATGGTGGATTGTCCATTGCAGGAGCCACAGTCCTATATCACATACAGTGATTTACTTCATAGCGTCTATAGGATCCATTTATAACTGCCAACCATTGTGGGCTATGGCCTCGTTTTTTCTTCTGTCTTCAGCCTTCTCTTATTTATTTTTTTCCACATATGCTTTTTATTCCCCTTTTTGTGAATTTAGGTTTCTTTTTTACTTATTTAAAACATCTTTGAAGTAAAGATGTCTCCGACCCACATTTATCTTTATATTTCAAAAAGCAAGCCAGATGACCAAGGTCGTAGGTTATGTGAACATTTCCTGCTTCCTGCCTTCAAACAGCAGCCCAACTGAGAGTGATTGATGGAGAGCAGACTTGGAGACTGAAGGCTCCTTCTCTGGTCTCTGTTGTGCTGCTTTTTCACAGTATGTGTGCAGCAACAAAACACAGTTTGTAGTCATGCCTGATCACTTTCACCTAACAGACACTAAATTAGGTCTAAGCGATCTCTGATGTTCACTGATGGTGTAGTATTGTTTTAATTGCTAACTTTAATTGCAATTAATGATTAGATTAGATTAGATTAGATTAGATTAGATTAGATTAACACAGCCATGTTTAATAAACCCTAAGGGCAATACTATGGGTAAAATTGGATCATGTTATCATACTACAGACACACACACACACACACACACATATAGATACACATATATATTTATTCATTTATTTAGGGAGAAGTTGAATAAAAACTAAAGCTCAGAATTATCAAAATGTGCTAAGAAGCAGCTGAGCACAAGCTGTGACAGGATTATAAAAGGAAGTGTAGTGTGAGAGTGTGAGAAAGTCAGTATGTGGAAAGAAATAATACACTTCTATAGAAGCTGAAGTCACATTTAATGGTCTACCTGAAGCCTAAAGATGTGTTCAAATGAGTAGATGAGCATAAGCATAATAGAGACGGAGATGAATGCCCAGATGAAGGGAGTCCACTAAGGACAATGTAAAGACATATTTAGTTCTATTTCACATGCAAATGTAGCATTAAGGCTATTTTTATTTGCCTCTTAAAATGTAAATTGGACGCATTGTACCAAAGTAGGGTAGATATGCGATGCTTCTGTGTTTCACACTGTGGCATTTGGAGTCATTTCAATCCGACTGAATGTAAATCATAATTTTTAGAAACAGTCAAGGTCAGGGGCAAAGACTCAGTAGCATATAAATACACTGTGCAAAGCAGCAGAGGCACAAAGTGGGAAAACATCCATTAATAATGTTGGAAGCCAGATGATATAAGCAGAAATGCAAGGTACCTAAAAACGGGGCAAGATAAGATGAAAAAAATAACTCCAATTGATCACTAACGCACATATCCCGAGCTTTAGCATTCATTCTAAAAAAAAAAAAATTCCATTCAAGAATCCAAGAATTAGTGGAAAGAATTTAATTTTGCAGGTAAAATAAGCGAGAAATACAGTGTGAAATATAGAGTAAAGTATTGCAGGTCAGTGGGCAGAGGAGGGAGGAAGAGATTTGGGGGCGGGGGGGGGGGGGGCAGAACTGAAGCACCTTAAATGTAAAATGTACAAATGTCAATGGGGGAGATGTCAGCAGGTGAGGAAGCAGCCAATTATCCAGACGAACTCTTGGCACAGAGCTCCCTGTTCCCATTAAGAGACATAATATTACCGTGTTAAGAAGGAGACTAAAGAGATGGCTGGAAAGTGTCCGTGTGTGTAATAGCGTGTGTGTAATAGCGTGTGTGTAATAGCGTGTGCGCACGCCTCACGTGCAACCTCTGGATAAAAAGTGGTTCGAGTCATGGGTAATGAGACAACAAGCACGGGCGAGGGCTTCGATAACAAGCAATAGAGATCACAAAAGCTGGGTCATTATTACTCCACTAGCCTGGACACAGCAGCCCCTTCCTCTCATTACTCCCTGCTTATAACCCTCTGTCGCTCCAAGCAGACGAGGTGAGAGCGAGAAAAGGAGAGCAGATGGAAGAAGTGTGGATGTGCATCTTAAGTGAGAAAATGGTTTATTTTAGGGCAGGCTGCTTCCTCCAACCATCGATCAAGGTCTAAGGACATCAGAGGAGGTGCGTTCGGAGGAAGCCTGAAAATTCTTCCACGTATAGGAATATATACTGCATCGTATGCACACGGCAAGTAACAGTGGGAGGTCGCTGAATATGAGAGAGGAGCGGATGTAGAAAAAAAAAGTATTATTTTAAAACTTTAAAAAATAGCTTTTCTCTTTCAACAGAACCGCATATTGCTCAATCGCCTAGTCATTCAGAAATATGGGATTTAACTACTTTTTAAAAATGTTATTACACTGATGTATTAAGTTGTAATGTACGTTAAAAAAACAATCAAGTCATTAGAAAAAGTTTAAATACGTCACAAGACCTGTCCCAGTTGATGAAAAAATATATTCAGTATGATAAAGCAAAGCCCCACAGCATTTCTTCTGTTAGACGTGGAAACACAAACAGATATGTTATAAATGAGGCTATAACTAATAAAAGTTTGGATCTCACATCTTTATCCTGTTAACAAATGTCTGAAACAATGATCATTTTTAAGGTTTTCAGTCATTAATCGTTACTTTTTATGTTCAGTCACAAAAAAATACAGTCATGGAAATATAAATTCCTATGATCTCATATTGGGAAGAAAGAGTTGCTTTAATTTTTTATTGATTTAATTATGATATTTCTAATTATTAGAGTATTATAAAACCTTTAAATGCAGCTTCATGGAAAAATGGTAAGAACTACAGCTCCATGTCTGTGGGTGCCCCTCAGGTTGCTATGGTATTTATGGGTATGCCTATTTTTATATTATTATCTTTGACATGTATTTTATGTCTATTCTGTGTCATAAAAACAAATATCATATTTTCTATTCAAAAATGTCAAGGGGATGCTGATGTTTACCAAAATAAGATAAAAAAATCTCCACAGTCTGCGACGGGAGTTTACAAACAAAAAATCAACTGAAAAGATAAGAAGGGAAAGATTACAACCAAAAAAATGGAATAACAGGCACTTCAGGTAAGTTTGGACAAGTACTGAAAATAAACCAGTGCACACTGGCTGTAGGGATACAAAGCTACCAACAGAGCACCTTCACACGCTGTAGATGTGCGACACCAAATATGTGCATCATGTTCTTTTCTAGGCTTGAGAGGCAATGCTGAATTCACAGAGTGAATTGGTTTTGGAGTTTTAAACGTTTAAACAATCGCACTAATTAGCTTTACCTCCAGATCCTTGACTTTGGCATTGTTGTGACTGAAGGCAAATCGGATTTGTTTCTCAGATCAGGTCTTAAGGGCAGACTGCTGACTTTCGTATTTGCCAGTGATCGGATCAGATTTGCGTATCCAGACAGTACCAGAACCAATCTGCATGAGCTGCTGCGGTAACAACACAAGTGTCAGTAACTGCATTGCTCCACTTGTGACGCAGCTTTCTAAGAAGCCTTCCCTAACAAAGTAGCAGCATATAATTTGCTTTGGCATCTGTTATTCTCCATGTTGCTCTCTATAGCGCTCTGCAAGTGGCAGCATGAATTACACTCAAACTTACATTTCTCATAATTTTTTTTATTTTTTTCCACAATTCCTAAAATCAATCCAAATAAAATAAAATCTCGATATGGCGAGAAACAGATTTGGGCTGACAAATCTGACAGTTACGTAGTTGCACATACTTGTATCGCACATTTCTTTTTTTTCGTCTAGATTTGTGTCACATTATCATTTTAAACACATTATTAGCTGATCAGAATACAATTCTACGCAAACCCAAACTCCATCTACATCTCTCATTATTTCTTTCTGCTCTGGAAAACCTTTTTTTTAGAATGTATTGTCCTTTCATCGTTCTGGTCATTAAGAGCATACATTTTTAAAACTTTAATCATAGGAAACCATATTTCCACCAGTGCTTTTGCTTTTTTAAAGTTAAGAAACCCTGCCACTGTAGCCTCGCACTTTTCATCAGTGTGAAAGAATTGATCAAATTCCAGCATCAACATAAATGGGTTAAACCGAGTTGAAATGAGCATAAAGAAACTTTCAAAAGGTAAAAATATAAACAGCACACACACACTGTGAAATATACTGAAGGCCAAACATCCTAGTAAAGCAGTGACAAATGGAGCACGTTTTGAATAGAAGTAAGCTTAAAAACATGAACATTAGATTGAGAAATTGAATTATCAAGATTTTTACACATACAGCCATACATTATTTTGCTTCTGCTCTGTTTTGTTAAGTTAAAATAACTGTTTCTTTGTTTCTTCAGCAGGGACGTTGTTTCGATATGACTGTATGTGCAAAAGACCTACTGTGTGGGTCGGAGTGGAGTTGCCATTTAGACTGAAGGTAGACTTTTTAGTGAACATGAGGGGTTTAGGGCAGACCGTGCAAAATAATAAGTCTCAAAAATCTTACATAAGGATTTAAAGAAGTTTTCATTTTCTGAAAAGCAGATTTGTACGGGAGAATGACGCAAAAACCCCAGTAGACTGGAGAGCACAAGTCTGGGAGCTGAACAGATCTTAATTTGCGTGCTGAAGAAAAACCCTTTATGACTGCGCAGTTAGTCAAGAAGGTACTCCAGCATGTGTGTGCACAGGTTTCAGTGTCAACAATCAAGAGAAGACTTCTTGCAGATGCTCAGAGGACCTGCTGCAAGATGCAAAACCCCGGTAAGCCTCAAAAGCAGAAAGGCCACCTGCAGCTCACATAAACATCCAAAAAGAAAGTTTTGGAGCACAAGCGTATGAAATGAGGGAGCAAGTTTTGTCTAAACGTAGAAAGAAGAAAGACAGGAAAACTAAAAAATAAGCAGCTCCACCCAGAGCATCAAACATGGAAGTTGCAGCTATTTTGTCTTGAACTGCTTCCGGTGGAACTGATTGTTTCACACATGACACGATGCAGAGGTGCACAAATTCAACTGATGGGTTAAACCTAACTGGAAAATTTGTCATCATCCAGCAAGACTGTTTCCCTAAACAACCAAAGAACATTTTAAAGTAAAGACGAGGTATTTCCTCCACTGGTGGAGAGCAGACACCCCACAGAACCCACGAGCTCAAGGAGATTACAGTGAAGCCCGGAGAGAGCATCAAGCATCTGCTGATATCTGCGAGACAAAGACTTCAGGCCATCATTTACTGCAAAAGTTTTCACCAAAATGTTATATGTGAGGATTTGCTTTGTCCAAATGAATCCCTGTGCTGTGTCTCCACTCAGCTGTTTCCATAATGACACAAACCCGATGAAATTAAACATATTTAAGGTGTTGGTGCTTTAACGCACAGTTACTATATGTCAACCTGAATGGGCTGAACACAGAGCCTGGAGAACAACAGATGCTTACTACTGGATTGTAAAGAAAAATTACTTCAAGACGTTAAAGCAGTGATTTTAAGGTGGGGCAGAGGAAATAAAAAGCAGCTTTAACTTCTATTAAAGGTCTTTACAGAAGTGTGAGTGTGATTAAAAAAAAATCTTAGAAACAAAAAGTGTTAGTCACTCCGGGGAAAATAGCAACGTATTCAAGAGCCTTGTTCAGGCAGTGTCATAAACCACATACAGTAGAGCAGTTCCTCACAGCCTGTCTGAAACATCAGGGGACTGTAGACATCAACCCGCCAGTGCTGCAACCTGCAAGCTTTTATATTTAGACACATGAATCTTTCACAAGGCCCCGTAGAACTGGGATGGGGTTGTTCGGTTGGTGAGGTCACCACCCATCAAAAGCAGCCTTTTCACCCAACTGAACACCTCTCTCTGGGGCTGAGAAACGGCCCTCTGCGTCCTCTTCCATTTCATCCCAGAGGAGCACACGAGCACTGACTGTTTATCCTCATCACAAGGAAAAAGTTACGTGCATGTCCCCAGAGCTGCACTTCACTACTAGTGGGAGTAACTTGTAAACCATGCACATTGTCAAATAAACTAATGAAAGGACGACTCCTTATCAGTTTGTAGTTCTTCCTTTTTTCTCACTCTAGCCCTAAATGTGTACGTCTGAATCTAAATCCAGTGCTTTTGTCCCACTTTAATTCCCCATTCTTCCGCTTTCTAATTTCTGTTTATATTGAAAATTCATTTCTGTTGACCAGTGGTTTGTGTGGGTTCAGCATTTTCTCCTGCGATTGACTGCCAACATTCTCCACTGCTTCGGGCAGCATTTCTTTTATTTTTTTTAGTCCGCCTGTGAACAAAAGAGGCCATTTTGTCACCCAACCAAAAAGAACTATCAGGTCATAATCGCTTCCAAACCATCTACAGTGGCCCACAGGGGGCAGTACTTACACACCGGCCACATTATAAAGCAATTTGATGAGTAATAATGTCCCAAAATGTAAAAAGTGTCCACTTTAGCTCTAAAGGGTGCACTCAGGACAGGGTGCGGTGGAAAAATTACGAGCTTACAGCTGATATTTGAGCTATTTTCCTGCCTTTCATTTTTAATTTCACACATTTTATGCACTTTCAAGGGCAATTTCTGACCCTGCTTCTGTCCTGTCGCTACCTGCTTTCATCTTTTCTGACTCCACCTGTTTCATATTCCCTACCAGTGCCTTACTATAAGAGAAACAAGAACGCAGGAGTGAGAAGGGGAGAAAGACAGGATGGCAGACAGTCGGAAACAGATGAAAGATAGATAAAGATAGAAGCTGGCTAGGCTTCAGGAAAGAAAAAACCCTCCTGCCTGCTCTCTGCGCGCCGCTCACCAGATTTCTCTGCCTGCTTTTTTTCAGAATCCCTAATCTTGCCTGTTAACAACCTGCCAATAGGGCCGCTGTCCTCATGAATAAACATACGGAGAGGGGAGCATGGCCCTGAAAACATGACAACCAGCGTTCATGTGAGCACGCCTATAATGCGAGTGAGCTTGCCTGCGACTCAGTCCATCACTTAGCACTTTTTTTCCACTTCTGAAAATGTTGCCACCTTCAATTGGCAGGCTTATGATCTTTTAATAATGATGACAGGTAGCAAATGGGTGGAGTGCTGAAAGCTATGAAGAGGCTGTGTGGTGGAGATGAGTGGGCTGACTCACAAGAGCTCAGAGTTAAAGCTCCGCTGCGGGGTTAGACAAATAATTTGCCTGTTTTTGTTAACTGGGCTTGCACTGGCCCTTGTTTTCCTCTCCTGGTGTGATAAATGTCTGACGGAACCAGATGCAATAAAAGAACAAAGCCACGAGTTCTGTCAACCTGATGTTCATTCGTTAAGAATTTCAGTTGCTCTTCTCCGAGAAGCTTTCCCACCCTCAGGAAAAAAAAAGTGAAAAATGGACAAGATAATAGGCAGTGAAAACTGGATAGTGCTGGCTATCAAAAAGCCATGCTGGAACTCTAAGGTAATCATTCCTTAAACAGGATGTGGCTGCAGTCTGTCTTTGAATCAAGCATCTACTGGAGCCAGACAGGTCAGGCCTCTGAAGGCGCACAAATCCCTGACGGCCAAAGAAGACGTGCTTCACTTGCCTCCACCAGCTGTATCCGCCACCGTCCTCCATCACTCCCTCTTTCCATCCACCCCCACCCCTTCCTCTGAGCTGCTCAAGCTGCCTTGTGTGCTCTGTGTGTGCGGGAGCAGCACTTTTGACAGGGTGACTGTGGCGATGCTGACCCAAGTCGAGCTGAACGCCCTCGGGCGTCAGTTACTCCAGCTGCACATATAGAGCAGCGCGTGGGGCACCCGATGAGACAGTGAGACAAGATCACTCCTACTTGCCTCCTCCCTCCCTCCTCCTTTTCTCTGCTTCCCCTCGCCACCGAGCATGCTTCTCTTTGCGACACAGGAACACCTTATGCATTATTAAAGACACTTTTCCTAAAAAGGCTGCTAGCACATTATTCTGCAACCACAGTGACATGTCTGGATGCTCAAAATGTCCACTTTAGCTCTGAAGAATGTGCTCACCCAGGTAGCTCTCTCAAGCTGACAGTATTGTGAAAAGGTTGGAATAGTCACACAGTTTAAAGCGACAGAAGCTTGGACCACACAAATGATGGCTCAGTGTTACCTATGAGTTTTTGATAGCATTAGATATAAATGACAAAGCACATAAAGCACAAAGTGACTTCAAATCTGATATCAGTCACTCATTTATGCCAAAAGCAACTGTAGCTGATGCTGTGTATGAAGTGTAAACTAAATCCAGAAACCCTCTAATGCACACTGTGATCCTCCAGTCAGAATTTGGATGGAGCCTGAACCAAAGAGCGCTCATGTTTAATGATAATAGGTTAAAGGCATCTGCTTAAGGTTTTTTTTAGACTAATTCAAGGTGAAGCCATTCTAGTCTTGAAGATTATAACTATTATTTAAAAAAAAAAATAGCATAACTGTACTGCCACATACTGCTTTGTGACAGACCTGGTGTCACTCATTGGGCTAGGAAGCATCTTTAAATCACATCAGGAGCTACCAAATGTGCAAAAGTGACCAACACCTAAACCAAATATACCAAAAAAAACTTCTAAATGCAAGAGACAACACAAGGATGCATTAAAGGTGGAGTAACTGCTTGCAGCGTGACACTAATATAATTATACATGGCAGTGAAGCAAGGACGTTGTAATAAGTTCCACAAGGGGGCGCCTCTAAAAAATGACCTGAGGAAATTGTGTCATGTTTTTGGATGAATTCAAGGGCACCTTATTTCTACATGTTAACAAGTCTTCTTTGCTTTAAACTTTGTCAAGCTGTCCAGAAACCAAAGCCCAACAGCTGCCTGCCCCATCCTTAGCTGTTTATTGCTGGAGATAAATGCATATAAACCAGACTCACCAACTTCCAGCAATGTTAGAATTTATTAACCGGAGTGTAAAAATTATTCCTCAACGCACAAAAGAAAAAGTAAACTTCACAAGCAAATGGAAAACTCACATTTCTTTGAGTGCCTCTCTGGGAGTCCCGCTGCTCTTTAACGCCGCTCAACAAGTTCAGAGCAGCAGAATGAACATGAACGAAGAATGAAGCTCTTTAAGACGCGCTCCTTAACGGGAACGTGATGAGTACGCACGTCAGTCTCCGAGGAATCGCTGCGCGCACCATCTCTCGCTCTTGTTTCAATCAAGAGGAGGATTTTCCTGCCACTTCAAAACAAATGACTGATCACCGTCCTGAGGGCTCGGTCAGCACCGCGCCTGCTGGAAACGCGGGGGATCTCTGAGCAAGACTCCGGTGCCAAAGTGTCCATCATCCTCTTTTCTGGTGTCATTCCATCACGGCGTCAAACCTGAAGCACAATGATGTCCACGGAAAAGGGAACCCCCCACCCCATCCCATACACACAAACGCACACACACACAGTACCGCGAAAGAAACTTTGACCTGCTGGCGCGCTTTCCTCCTCTCTGCGATCTGCTTCCTATATTTCCAAAGACTGCTGAGAGCGGATCTCTGCGCGGATCCCGTCCCCACTCTCCCCTTTCTCTCCTTCTCCCTGGCTATGAATAGGTTTCAGCCACTCAACAGGGACATGAATCACAGACAATTAGTCTCGGCTGCTGAGAATATCCGCTCACATCAACGCATCTTCTCCTGGCCGTTTCCCCAGCAAGGCGCAGCACCAACCGCACAGACGGAGATGACGGGGAAGATAATGCGCTCCGAGGCTCTATTAGATGAGACGCACACTCAGCGTGTTTCCCCCCCACACACACGCATACCTATGGTTTTTCTCCACACCCCTCCAGCCCTTCTCCACTTCGACATACTCCTCCACCCCCCACCCACACCCCTTCTTCACAGACATCAACACGCACAATCCTCTTTCGGGACCCGTTAGAAACTCAGAAGGGAGGGGGATTGTCTGTAGTTGAACCTTGTTTGGTTGAGTTCACACGAGTCGGCTGATCGAGTTAAATTATCCAACAAATGTGGGCGTGAATATAGTCTCAAAGGAATGATTGCATCCGGGCAAAATAGAGGGGGGGATCATACTCTTGGTGATTACTACTTAACATCCATCCGAGCATGTGAGAGGAAAAAAATAGAAGAAAAAAACAATATTTGTGCTTTTGATTTCACATGCAAAGCCATTGTGAAGTGTGAACGTGTTGAAATCCCAGGATCTTATTTATAATTAGATTTATTAGCTATAGTTCTAGTAAAGCGAATTTAATGTGTGTTGTAACTATTCAAAATGGTGCGTAATTGCTCCAAAATCCCTCTGATGCAAATAAAAACAGTGGTACCATACGTTCACTGTTCCCGCCTCGTTAAACGGGCTGTTTTAATTCCAAATACGTGTAAATTGGGACAGATTAGCATAATATAACCAAGACTGAAAAAAATGGAAATGAAAAAATAAGGGCGAAGGCTCCACTGAAAGTGTCTATTTTAAAATTTTAAAACTCAGTTACTGTGGGTGAATACGTCCGTGGGATTACTTAGATATAAATAATACAAAAATCTGTTTATCAGAGTTTAACATTCGAAGTTTAACATCTGTGGGTGAAGAAGCGACGTTGTTTACATTAATTTAAGGATCTCATAACCTACTTTTTAAAAAAAATTATAATAATAATAATTATTATTTAGTTAGCGCCCAGTGTGTTCTGTATTATCACCCCTTAACACAAGGAGCAAGAGAAGACGGGATGTTAAGGAGTCGGGTCATGACACTTGGCGCGCAGGTTAACCTCACAGTAGCTTGACAGCCTTACAGTTGAACGAGTGTCTACAGTCTATCTAGTCTCTAAAGGCCAAGACAGGCCCCTAGTCACCCCCTACCCGAAGCCAACCTGTGTTAAGGCTGGTGATGTTCAAGGATGTGGTTAAAAGGAAAGCACAGACACACAGACTTCATAGAAAACGTTCGTTGGGCTTTTTTCTTCTTTTTTTAAATATCGATCAAAGAGCCTGAGAGAAAAAAAATGTATTTGATGACAAGTGTCAGCCTTATTGTAATTTTTAGTTTGACTTTAAAGTGGGAATATCGGCACGCAGCAGTGCTGATTCGTTTCGAGTTAGACGTGGAAATGCTTCCTGCTTTGGTTCTGTGCACCTACAGCGCATCCACGTGTCCTTTAAACAACGTATACAAGTGATTTGGAGCAAGATTTTAAGATAAATCTTTCTGTTCAAAGAAAGTGTGAAACAGCACTTTCTTAGTAGGACAGCGGCATTCAGGCTACACCTGATCTCATATTGGATGTACCACAGAAAAGGTACCGCTTTTTATTAGAGCATCTCTCCGCACAGGAGAGTGTGGTGCCGAATGAAAGCACAGCAAAGAGAACCTGAAAGGTAAAAAAAAAAAAATAGCATGTGATCTCAAAATAGTCGCCTTACTTTCTCTTATCACGACGCACCTTTTGGTCGCCCACTTGGCGCGCGTCGTAGCGAAGCTTCAAAAGTTTATGCGCCCCTCCATCCAGCTGGACGTCAATTAAAGAAATAAATCGGCTGCCTGAGCCTCTCACCTTGGGCTTTAGTGGTTCATTCCGTCGGTAGCAGCCGGTAATGTAGCCTGTTGCAGACAAATAAATCCGCTTTAAAACGGGACATCTTAGCACGGCGCGAGAACGGCACACTCCGCGACCCGCTTGTCTCTGCCGCTCCCGGGGAATGGAGAGGAGCTCCCTGCACCGACGCAACGTCACTTAGACCTGGACACACAGGTGGAGATTTTTCCAGGAGAAAATCCCACAAAGTCGAATGTAATTGTATCTTTAAGCGTTTGGTTATTAAAAAAAAGAAAAAGAAAGAAAGAAAGATTTAAAAAAAAAGGAGAGACACAGAGATACCTCGAGTGGCCCCTTAAAAAAAAGAAAGAAAAAAAAAATAAGATCCTCGGAGACGGCAGAGTGGCCAGACCCACTGCTCTCAGACACAATGAGGTGGTGAGGCTTTGACAACTGGCTTTCACCTGAAGTTTAATTCTACGAAGTGGCGAACAATAGCTGAGTGCAACCATGAACAGAAATATACATATTCTTTAATTTTTAATTTTCTTTTTAATTTTTTTTTTTTACAATTATATGGCTTTAAGTAGGAAATGCACTGTCTAAATATGTGACAACATTAAAACTTTGGAAACAGGAGCATCGCTACTGAGTGGGAAAACTCTACTGTTTGTGGCAGAAAAAAAAAGCTCTATGGAAAAACGGCTGGCAGTAATTCTGTTAGTCTTCATTTCGAGCAGCTGCTTCCAGAGAGGTGTTTTGTTTGCTTAAAGTCACGTTGTTAAAAGTCAAAGGTGTACCGTCTGAGTAGACAAACATGTAAAACTTATACTGCTAAGCAAAGAGCTGGAACAATGGATTATATAAGCTGTGAATGACAACATATTGCAACACTAGAGGGGTTAAGCAAGTCAATCAACTGATAAATCAAACAGAAGCATGCCGTGAAACAACTCTTGCCTGATTTGTTTTTTTTACTTTTCAAATTGGAGAATATTGCATTATTTGCTCACTTGTCTTGCATCTTTAGCAGTTACAGCTGAGGGAGTGGGCTTCCAAGGCAGCATATGAGTCAGAAACAGAGTTTTCAAGGCTAGAAATCTCAACAATAAGTCAGTTGAGTCACTAATCAATAAACCCTATCAAATCCAGTACTCTAACATGGCCCACGAAGCATTTTGTTTCATGGGACCGTTCCAGTGTCAATTAATTCATCTCTCACTTTACTCGTGTCACTGTGGAAAGGTTAAGGATACAGCGTTGACCATCTGAGCTGAGAAGACAGCTCTTCATGCAGCTGCCTCTCTCTTTTTCCTCTCTTCTGTGAGCCCAAGGGCAACTTGCCTGACATGAACCTCTTTTTCTAATTCACTCAGCGACAAGAAAGAGGAGAGCGCAGAGGAAAGCTACCAAAGAGCACATTTAATTCCCACTTATTGACTCAATACAAAGACACCATATAAAATGTGGACTCACAATACATTTCTGAAGCTCATCTACAGACTGTTAAGCCCTATTCTGTCTTTTATTCAAGGCCTAAAAACACTAAGCTCACGCAGACTGGGTTTGAACAGGGATTCTGTAAATGAAGCCATTCGCCAATAAAAGGCTAAAGTACCTGAATACTAAGAGATAACCCCGTGTATGTTAACATGTTAAGGTAAGGCTGTGCCGAACAAGACGCACTAAAGGTCAGCAAGAGAAATGAAAGGAGGATGTGTTTGAATGTGGAGGAGTATTATTATTCAAGGACAAAATGACCATGTGCCATCAAATCCATCAGTGGGTTCAATAGATGGCTCTTTACTTAAGAGACCAATAATCACGAGGCCCACTCTTCCAGTATCTCACCACTTCACTTATATGCTGTTAAGTTTTGTTTTCCTTTTCCTCTTCTTCTTCTTCATGGTGGTTATTAGTAAATTGATGAGTTATGCTGTTTTTGCACATCCCTGTCTGGAGGATGCCAGGGACGGATGTATTGAATTTTTTGCACCTGTTGAATGGACGGTAATGTTGCCGGTATCCAGAAGAGTCTGTCCGTTAGTCAATGGGGTGGAAGGAGGAGAGGAAGGCAGGTTATTAATACAGGAATAGTGCAAGTAATAGTAAAAGTTAAAGAGAGGGCATGCTAGGGCAGAAAGTAAACCAAAGGGTTAAATAATCAGTAACCCAGAAGCACAAGGAGATCACAGAGGGTATGCACAGGGAGGCCAAACAGAAACATAACAACGCAGCTGACAAACAGTCTGACAAGGACAAAGAGGAAGAAGGGACTATTTATACACACTGGGCAGGCTGGGAGCACAAAAAAGGGGGGGATGAGACACAGGTGCAATGAAATTACACACAGGTGAAAACAATCAGGATAATCACACAGCAGCAAGTAAAACTAACACAAGATGTGAAAGAAATCACACCTTCAAAGTAAAACAGGAAACAAACCAAATGCAAATGGTTAACACAGAAGCAAAAAGACTTGCGCTACATATGACAGAGACAGTGGAACAACGCTAACAGACGAGACAGAACAGACACATAAAACTGCAACTAATAAAAACAAGACTAAAAAATAATTAAGAATACAAAATCCTCAAAATGACACAAACCAGTCAGATTGTGTCAGAAAGATAGTGGCAGAAGTATTCTGAACATGAACAAGAATGAAAACATCTTACACACTTTTCTGCAATTCATATTTACAGACACTGAAAGCGCTGTCGTAGATTGTGCCACTGACAAATACATGAGGCGCTACAATGTTTTTAAATGCAATAATGGCAGTGGGTAAAGTACCAAAGCTGATTAATGTTTAACTCAACACAACACTGTTGCATTGCTTTAAATATCACAAATCTCCACATTCCTTCAGAGTTGTGTGGAGACTGGGTGAGTTCATATTGTTTGGTTATAAAACATTCAAAAAGTTGAGGAAGGAAATTTAGGGAATCTCATTTTAATCACTATTATTCAAGTTTTAATCACCTTTTAGTGATGACAGGGAGTCATAGCTTGCTATGTAAAGCATCTACGTGTCTCTTTGGAGGTGAGACAGTGAGTAAGTGTCGGGACCAACACAGGGCTCACGTCACCGGGTGGGATGCGTTTGGAAAAGACTGAATCAGGTCAGCCTCACCACTATTATGCACCTGCTCCATTCGGACTTTGTGTCAAACGTTTATCGTGCTCCTTTCAGTCGGGCACTAACCCTCCGCTCCAATCTGCTGCCTGCAGACCTCTGCTGCTTATCCAATCCTGCACGGTGTCCTAAACCCATAACCCAACTCACCCAAATTGAAATATCATATTAAGTTATAAAACAATACCTGAGAAGAATTACAGAAAAGCATAATCCAAAAAGTGCATGATTGAAAACGGATTAGTGGGGAACAAGAGGGGAGGAGGATGTGGCCACACAGTTTGGTGGATTTGTACTTTGCTCACAGGCAAAGAGCCGCCTGCCTCAGGCTGATTGTGAATCAGGGCCATCCCGTTCAGATTTACGTGCCCCTGCGAGTGATTTGGGATTTACTTTCTTAACAGGCGCCATCCAGATCTGTCCTTGTTGTGCGGTGTGTGTCCGTCCATGAAGTCATGCCTCAGTGCCTACAGCTGGATGCTTTTCTGATAGGCAGTCGCTTTCTCTGCTGAGATTTGCAGCTCAGGGGCAGAATAAATACTGTTTGTCATTTAAATAAGTCTACGGTTTTATTACTGTTGAGGAAAAAATATGTGGACGTGGAACAGCACAGTTATTTTGGGGTTTAGCAGTAGGCACATGGGTCAGTTCCTGTTGCTAATGATAATGATGACAAATGGTCTGGCCTGCTGGGCCCCAGAGAAATGAAGTCCACCACTCTGAGGGCTCTTGCACCAAATTAGCTTTTGTCAATACCATGCTCCCAATTTGTCCTCACAGGATATGCTGACAGAAATATTGGTTACAGTAACCGACTGTGGGAATTGAATCCCATTGGCTTATTCACGGTGTCATTAGCATATCAGGATGAATGAGCAGCTACAATAAGATATCGTGTGCCACCAGAATCCAGCTCTGAAATACACAGTCAGTGATTTTCCACTTTTTATAGGATTAAATGTAGGATCCACGCTGAACTATAAAGAGTGTTTTGATATGCATGTTAATCTGATCATTAAAAACATCAACAGGGAAAAAATTACTTTCTTCCAACACTGACAATTATCTCGAATCAAACCAGATTACTTTACGCAGATTTACATTTTTCTATTTAAGTTTCAAAATGCATAATTCATACTTGTTGATCTCTCAGAGTCGCAGTGAAATGTTGAATATGGAGGTGAGCTATTGCCTAGCTTAAGATCCATCACATTTCGAATAGTATTTTACAAAGTGTGAACTGGTTTTACAGATTTCCATTGCGGGTTCTGGTGAAAAGCCTTTTTTATCAAAGTTATTCTGTACGGTTAGGTTAGGTTTCTTTCTTCAGCTGGATTGCTGTTAATACAGATGTCAAACAAAATATATTAATTTTCAGGGTAATGAGAGCATTGTAAACTGAGCTGAGTGGCTCAGATGTGAGGAACTGTACACTGTGTTCTTTCTACAGGCTGACAACTCAAGGACAAAGCCACCATATCACCATAATAACATGTAACATGAAAACCCCTTATATATAATGGGTTCATATATATATATATATATATATAGCCTACTATGCTATACTTCTACCTCTATATATTTTAAACTTACAATCTAGCAGGGTAGTTTTGCATGATTCACTGTTCAAAAATGTAATAATGCATCATGTGTTGGACCTTAGTGAAACCTCAGTTTATTGCCTCTCCCTTTAAGGTTACAGCTCCAAATAGGTCCATTTTTGTGTGATTGGCTGCCCCTCACAAACAGCTGGTCCGAGGGCCTGCTGAGCTCGCAACCACAACTCTGTACCTGAGGACCATCGTAAAGGATATCCTCTCTGTATGACATCAGAAAGAGGCAAAGATAGAAAAAAACAACAACTTTACAACTTGAATTTTTAAAGCAGTCTGAAGCCTGAGATTTTGGCAGTATTAGACAGTAGAAAGGGATAATAGTTCCACTTATACAAGATGGTATACTGGATGAGTGCTCTGCATCATGAATTAATTCATGACATGTCCTCAACGGTAGTGGCTACTGGAGTCTATTAAAAAGTATTACTAGTTTGAAGGTGTTTAAATCATCAAATATTTCCAGAATTCCCTTTTTGATGATGCACTATATATGTTTTTAACTAATATCATACATTTGTTGCACTAATTACAGAGTATAAGTCTAATTGTACGTCCTTTCCCCGTCTCTTTCTACCCCCACCCCCAAACTATAGAGACATTTGAAAACTGTATATTCATTGTCTGTAGGAACACAGTTGGCTTTGAAATTAATAGACTGAGGGTTTCTTTGCAAACTGTAGACACAGTCAGGAAAGATTCAATAAAGGACCATTTGTTGACAACAGTCAGAGTTTGTTAAAAGGCAGATAGAGGAAACACAATTTTCATCTAATTTTATGGAGAGATGAAATCAAAAATAGACTTGCAAGTTTCAGTGTCGGCGACATCATAGCACGACACAGGACAGCTCTTTGGCATGAACTGGGAGAGTTTTGGCAACAGAGGAAAGAAGGAACTGAAGCTGCTGGAGAATGCCAAAAAGCTCAGACTGGGTGTTAGAACACGACCTGGGGCATAGAGGCCGGCCAAATCAGCTTTGGAAAAGCTACAAAACAAGAATGAGGATATCTTGCTTGAATCATACAGAAAGATTAGCCGTGATAAATTGTAGTTGATCACAGATGTTTTCTGTCCAACTTAAAGAGGCTCGAGCCAATCCAATTGCAGGGTTGGGAGAAAATCCCAAAATTTCTAATCTGTGTGCCAAACTATTAAATTTGGCTTCTAATAGAGCCAGTGAGTTAATAAAATATATTTCTGGTCTTTTTTGAATCCATATGTAAAAGGCTGTGAGCGTTCTTACAGTTTTGTGTTGGGACATTTTGTTTAAAGCAGTACATTTTAATATTATGACCTCACTGTTTGAACTCTGCACAGTGATTCAACATGGTTTAAGTCTTTTAGATTAAAATAAAGACAGAATTTTTATACTGTGAAATTTTATTATTACAAGAAATAAATCTGCACTAGATTCCTGCATTTTCATTTGCTCATCTTTACAGTGAATAACTGTATCCTGCATTTTAGTAGTACTGATGATTTTGCTACAAAAGTAAACATTTTCATTTCAACACAAATAATTTTGAATACACAGTAATATAATGCTATACGCTAATAACATCACATTTATAGTTAGATAAAATTAAATCTAAAGATGGCTTCATGTTGTGATTCCAGTTCAGCAAGTCCCACTCTGTCCTGTCTCCGTCTCACTCGCCAGACCTCCAGTGAACAATGAGTCTTGAAATCTGTTAGATTAAGCACATTGTCTATTGATTGGCTCCTAAATTGCTGTGCGATGCAACCCAAATAATCCCATTTCGAGTTTCAACACTTGTTTCTAATGGTTTCCAAATCATTTCAGGCAGGAATGGATCACAATTAGTTTAGCATTTAGCAGCCGAGAGTGGCCGTGCATGCAAGAGTGCGATTCTGGGCTTAACGGCGGCTGCCTGCGCTGCATTTGACATTTCTATTCTCTGGACACCCTCCTTTGTTCTGCCTCAGGGCTTTTTTTTTCAGCTACCTGTGGAAGTCAAGAAGAGAGTGAGCCTCTGTGGGTGTGCATTAGGACAGCTGCAAAAGAAGAATTAAATTTGTGTGGAAAGTGTATGGACACAAATGTAGTTTTTGTGCTGCAAAACGACTCACAAAGACCCACCCAGCTCGCTACCTGTGGTAGAACACAGCCCGTCACAGTGGAAACCCCATCTGACATTTGACTACAATGACCTAATGTGGTCATAACTAAGCCCGCATTTTCTGAAACCAATTTAAGTATAAAATATTACATTTTATATTTAAAATTCTATAAATTAATAGGCTGAATTTTAATTTAAAGAGACTATACAAGACAACAAAGTGTACAAACTTGAGATAGTATCCATCCATCCATCTTCTTGAACAATTCTTTTAAAAATTGCACCACTGCCCATCGCATTTCACCGTGTTTTGTTTCTGATTGCAAACAACCCTTTTGTGACCCTTTTATAGCAGTAATACAGGAGCCAGTGAAGCAAATGACTGATAAAAGAGCTTAACCAGGTTTGGCCCAGCTCCTATCCACAGACATCAATTTACAACTACAGTATAAAAACTATTTCTTTGCCTGGTTCTGCTTGTAAAGCACATTTGGCAGTAAATACAAATATTAATTCTAATTCTGGATATCTATTTATTAAAGTGCCGTTGTACACTTCATCTTTAGACTTTAACTGACTGACTGAATCGATACACAATGGGATTGATTTGCAGACACTACAGCTCATGATTAATTTTACATACGCTCATTAGACAATGGGTAATATTTGTATTGATGATGCAGAAACACATGAATGCCAGGTGATAATGGGGCCTGAAAGAACAATCATCAGTGAACACTGTCAGGAATCTGTATTTAACTGTTGCATCAGAGAGGCTGCATGCTCTTACTCCACGAGCTTTGGCTTTAAGTCTTTACTAAAGGTTTAATCAACACATTGTCTCTGATTCAAAGCACCTACAGAAACAGCAGCTCGCCTTTCCAATAATGAGTAGGTGTCATTCCTGCTCCTTGGGCACAGAACCTCTGCCTGTGTCCACTGGTGTCTGGCATGGAGCAGTCTGCATTCATTTGGGAACTTTGGGATATGGATGCAACATGTCCCAGCATCTCCTGTAGAGTTCTGATTGGATGGGGATACGGGAGGTTTAAAAGTCAAGCCAATGCTTTGGGGTCTTTGTCGTGTCTCGTGAGCAGCTTTTTTTTTTTCTCTTTAGCACAGCAGCGGGGCATTTTGTTCTGCTGAAGGGAGCTACCCCATTCTGGAGTGTCGTTGCTAAAAACTGCCGTTGTTCAGCAGTGTTAAGGTGAGTGGTGTGTGTCGTGATTGAATGCAATAAAGTTCTTGAAAAAGGATTGAGACCCACAAATTAAGAACAAATGAATCTTTTCTCTAAATCTGATTCTGGCCCACTAATCAAAGTTTTGCATTATACCTGAAAACAAGCACTGCAAACTCCGACATAAACAGATGACTTTTTTTTTTCTTCAGTCAATAAATGATGAGTTACTTTTTGAAACTCCTGCCTGGTAAAGTTTATAAAACTATCATTTCAAACTGTTCAAAAACAGGTATAACGGCAAGATATCTTGTGCTTTTTTTATGTAGAATGCTGAAGTAGAATTATAAGTTTTTATTAGGCTGGTGTTTTCTATCAACAGATGACAGTGCAGCCTAGTTTTAAACCAAAATAACGAGCCAATTTGGTACTTCATTAAAAAGTAACTGAACAGCAGCCAAAGTCATGTAGGATGCAGCCTCCTGCCTGACTGCAGCTAGTCCAAGTCAATATATTGGTCTGATGCTCATTTGAATGCAGAATTTTGATGAGATTCCACACAATATAAATGGCCGAGTTTATCAGAATATCAGATGCCTGCAGCATGGTGTTGAATTTATTTAACATTTTATAAACCTGCCTCAGAGCGACTGATTACAAGCAGCTACAAATTCACCTCAAACTCTTCTTTTAGCCAGACTTTCTGAAGGTTTCTTCCTAGTACACACTGATGTATCAAAACTTTTAAATCATCTTAAATATATTGATAAACAACTAATTTTTGAAGGTGTTTTCTACTAAGACAAGAAAAACAAGACATTTGAAGATGTGGGCATAAACAGGCTGTTTTCCTTTTGTAGTTCAGGGGCTATTTAATGAATGATTCAATCAATTAATGAATTGTAAAAGAACTAAACAAACACACAAAATTAAAACCAAACACTAAATAAAGAAAATGTGCTTTTACTTTTTAGACATGCACAAAAAGGTTAAATTCCTTGGCCAATCTTTATTCTGTGTCTTAATCTGCAGCTGTCCATTCATTTGCTGGGGAGGCCTACTGTGATCTTATATTTTTGCCAATATATTATAAAGTGACACCACTGCCTCATTTTCCCAGGAATTTTAAGATCCATGGATAACCATGACACAATAAGAGGACTCGGGCATACGGGTGTGACACATGGTGAATGAAGTGCATTTTGGTGTTGATGGCACGCTATGGCTGAGCCTCAGAGCTCCAATCAGGGATGGAAAAAGTCTTGGACTGTCGCTTCTGCTCTCCTATAGAGTAGTCCACGTGGATACATATATGCCTGGCGTTTTCCTCTGAGGGATACATTCTAACCTCTCCAGTAATCGGTGTGTCCTGCACCACTTCCACCGGAGCGTCCAGGTACAGCACCGCTTGCTTCCAGTGTGTCTCTGGTTTGCACGGAGACGTGGAGAGAACGAGGGGAGCCGTGCTGTCCGGGCACGGGAAAGTCACCGTGAAATAAACGCAGAATGCGTTCACTGCCGACGAGCCGAACGACTCGCACCTGAACTGGCCCTTCACGGACCGCAGCTCCTCCGGGGTGACCGAGTGCAGGTCGAGCTCGGCGAAGCGGGCCGGGTGGGAGAGAACATCCTCGCAGGTCACAGAGCTAACAGTGATGTCTGAGTTCATGATACATTTCCGGGCGAAGCCGGACATGCAGGACATGTCCACTCCGTACTGGTCCTTGACTGTGTACCAGAAGTGCAGGCGGTCCTCCACCACCGGGTCAATAACAGGTGTGATGTAGAGTTCGGCTTTGCTCGGCAGAATGATGCCGCCCGGCTTCAGCCACTTGTCGCGTGCATAGAGGACCGAGTTGAGCATGGACTCGTGCAGGAGGGCATAACCCATCCACTCGCTCACTATCACGTCCACGGTCTCCGGCAGGTCCACCGTCTCCACTGTTCCTCGAATGACTTCAATTCTGTCCTCCATGTTGTTGTGTTTGACTGTTATCTGGGCTTGCTCCGCTATTGAGCAGGCCTCCACGGCGTACACCTTTTTAGCTCCAGCCTGAGCACAGAAGATGCTCAAAACGCCGGTTCCTGCCCCGACGTCCAGAACAACTTTACCCCGAACTGACTCACTGTTCTTCAGTATCGCCGTCCGGTACGTGTTGGTTCGGACGTGGTCCGCTATCATTTCCTCGTGGATAGTCACATCGGAATAGCTGTCAAAATAAAGCCTATCCTGTCGGATTTCGTCCAGTTTTCTCTTTTTAACAACACGCGACATCTTCTCCGCCGTGTTGTGCTGTAGCCTAGCCGTGTTTTGTCTCGCTACTTCCGCCTTAAACAATCTGGGACTTGTAGTTTCGCCTGGCACGTCACAACGAAGGGCTCAAGCAAATCAGACTACAATTCCCACAAGCAAACCTCGGCCATGCCGTGTTGCCTTCGCTGTCAGGTGAAAGGTGGTACACGTGAGCTTCTAAAAACTAAAGTGTCGGAGAGAGAAACAGCGCCTTCTGCACTGTCATATCTGCACGCGTTAGTGATATTTCCATGGCACTGACTAGTATAATAATTATGAGGGTTATCAACATGTGCAACATACAATTAACTGCTTCATTTTGACTGTATGATTATTTCTGGAGAAAATGTTAGTTTTTCCTTTCTTATAAAGGACAAGATAAAGACATAAGGAATAACTCCAGTCCAGGTGATACCTGACAGTGGATACTTATATAGATGTTGCAGTTTTTTGATAAAACTATTTACTGTGTCAGTTAAAACGTTACTGTTTGGATTATCAAAATGCTTCCATACAGTAAAAGTAACAGTAGTATGACTGTAATACTACATTTCAAATAAAAAAAAATGCTGCTGATTTCAGTACAACTAATAGTTTAGTTAGATGTATTTGCAGGAGGAGGACGGAGCACTACTGGATGATTTTGTGGAGCGGTCTGGAAGAACTCCTCTGCTTCTTAAAACCAGAGAGATGTTGATCGAGTTGAGAAGGAAGAGGACGGCTACATGCTGAGCTAGGATGTTGATGTGGTGGTGGAGTACAAATACCTGGTTGTCTGCACAGCAGGCTGAACTGAGAGATCAACATACAAGAAGAGGATGGGCAGATTCTCTTTTTTACTAAAGAAGATGGAATACTTCAGTGTGTTTGCAGTTAAATGTTAAACGTTTTCTAGTGGTCATTTGTGAGTGCAGTGTGCTTTGCTGGGTCTGGTGGGGGACTGACAGACTGAATAAAATGAAGGCTGGCTCTGTGATTGGCTGCAGACGGGACACATGTGAAGTTTTGGTGAAGAGAAAGTCACTGAACAAACTGTTATGCATCATGAATAATCCTGACCACCCTCTATACCACTTACCGGACAGGTAGTGGAGCACCTTCTCAAAAAGACTGATTCAGCTCAGCTGTACAAGAACAGAAAGAGGAAATCTTTCATACCAAATACTATCTTTTGCTAAACTATTATGTATCTAATAGAAAGGCCTCTGCCACATATTATTATTATTTCATTATCATTTCAACAGCTGTGACAAAAGAGCCTCCTAAATATGGGATGATAAAGTATTTATCATCTCATCACCATCATCATCACATAAATCATGTGATAAATGACTAGCATTATTCAACACATCATTTGACCGTGCTGTATCAATCTGGACTCTCATGTTCCTGAAAAAAAAGTGTAAAATTCTTATAATTTATTTTACACTTTGTCAAATTAAGGGTAGCTTTATTTTGGTACCATCATCATCATGGTGCCTCGGTCAGGATTACAGCAGATAAGTCCTCCTTAGTCTGTTCAGAAATCCTACAAAGGGGTTTGCTTGATGGCAAGCCCCCTTATGATACAGTGGTTTCAGTTAGTATAAGCCACCACATGTTTTCAGATAGTTCTTTGTAATTATTAATTACAAGCATTTCTGTTCAGGAAGCTGAAGTCATGTGAAGCCTAGCAATAACCTAATAATTTGGGCTTACCGATACACAAACTATTTTTATGTGTATCAGGCTGTGTAGCTTTAAGGTTAGAGAGACCATATAAACACAGTACGCCGCAAGACGTCTAAGAAGCATGATAACATTCTTTAGGTAGCTTCTTCTCGTCATATTGCCTTTGCAGGGTTTTACAATCAAAGCAATAAATTGCTGGCAGCATTTCACTGTTTATAATTAGTACAGAGCCTAATCTTCTATAGCACATCTACAGTGTCTGCAGAATACAGCATGGCCATTACCACTTCAGAGCCTTCCCCAAAGTTATGGCAGGCAGAGTATACCTGCTTTTGGCTGAGCTCTTCTCTCTTCTAGACAGTCCTGTGGGACCCTCTCCACTCTGTTTCAGAGATCTTTGGCAAAAAGATGCTGGACAAATGAGCAGGAGCTGTATCCCATTTCACAAAGATGAAAAGCAAGAGAAGGAAGCTGTGGTTTGTGCACAGCAAGATGTCGGGTAGTTTGTTGTTTTCAAGACAGCACATTGTAATGCAGGAATGGGGAAATAATAGCATCGCAACATAAGAAAAAAATACATTATATGGGAATTTGTGTGTGCATGCGTGTGGGTAGATCGGTGGGTGTTTGTGCGTGCAGGCACATTTAAAAGCTTCTTCTAAATTTATATCCAGTGCTGCTTTTAAAGCACAGATCCTCATGGGGAAATGTGTGCATTTAATTATTCAATCTTTTCAAAAGTATATGAAGAATAAATCAAGGAAAGGATTCTACATTAAATTATATGTTTGCAGCTTATATCAAGGGGAAGTAAGACCCATCTTTGGAGTAAACACTGATTTTATATTCAGAGCTGCAGTTCGTCTTCGTGGGTGCCTTTATGATAAATCACACACAAACAAAATTAACACTAAATATTTACTTGTAGTGTAAGCCTTAACTAATCCAACTATAGAGGCTGGCCTCCCACATCTGACTGGTCAGATTCAAAGTTGGACGAGGCGCAAAGGAGGAATGGCAGTAAACAATAGGATAGATTACTGGACTGTGAAATACAGACTGAAGCATTCAGACTGTGATTCTACATACTTGGCAGGCAAGTTTGCATGCGTTGTCGCCGGTAGACAGAACAGACAGACAAGCAGCTGTTGGATGTGTTCTGCTCTCAAGCTTTAGTATAGAAGCACTGCCAGGTCCAGACACAGCCAACACCTAGCGCCCAAGGAAATGGCTACCGTGGTTTACCTTTATCCTTAAAGTAAGTGTCTATATTGTGCAGGATGTATTCAGGCCCACAGAAGTTTGTTGCCGTCTCAGTATTTGGGTCACAAATGGTAAGGTCGTACTGTGACTGTGTTAGAGCCACCCTGTAAGATCATACACTGTGAGAAACCACATTAATATGTCTATTTTTTTTTCCATCCAGTTTCTGTATTAAGGATATATATGCTTTTTCCATTTCTTTTGCCTACCGCTCTGCTTACTAGTATGTATGTGTTGGGCCTGCAAAAGCATTTAGTTTTAATGAGAAAAAAATAAATACATTTTGATTTACATTTTTTAAACAATCAAATGACACCATATTAAGTAAAGGTTAATCTGGTTAGGAGTCATTTGTATCGGCCAACAAATCGTTTTAATTACAAGCAGGCTTGTTATGTCTTTCATCTATGGTGTGATCATATCCACGGATGAAAAATCAAAAACTTGAACTGATTTAACTTCTTCCTCACCCTTTAAAGTTATCTCTGGACCTCTCCACTGAGATGATTTTTAGATTCTTCCATGCAAGTCCCACTCCATCCCCTTGTGTTGGTGCCTTCTTGATGCATGCTAGATCACCTCCATTGTGTCAAAACAGGGAAAATTGAACGTGAATGTTGGGGAAGCAGACCAAGTTGGAAAAGACAAATCTGGGAAGTAGGGTGGGTGGTGAGCAACAGTTATGTTGGTATGCCTGCTGCCTTTTGAATGTGCTGTGTGCAAGCATGCATTTGCACACTGGCATGAGCAGCAGTTTGGCTATTTCTGTTGAATGTTCTAACTCAGATGCCACAGAGCATTACACTGTAAAACTGACAGTCTGAACCTTAAATTCCCAGTGCAAAGACCTTGTGAATGTACAAAGAAATGACCAGCATGCTCCTGGTTGCTTGGTGACAATGTGTAATATAATGCCACCTCCATTATTATTAATACTAGCAAACACCAGGACTGTGGCGCTTTTTCAGCTTCTTTATCCTGTATTTAGTGGTGATATGATAAAAATTCCTTCACTGATACGAATTTTGGTGACTGCGAAGTTATGTACGCACAATGTGGGATGAGCATGACAAGTGAAATAAATACTAATGGAAAATGTAACATCGCATTCACAGGAAGATGAGAAATATGAAAATCAGAAGAATTCAGATTTATAATAAATCTTCTTTCAAAACAGATAAATGTTAATAATCATGGAGCCTTCAGCTCCACATACAACTGTGTATGGGGAGCAATAAAAGGAGATCCACTAAGACTGAGAGGAGGAGAGAAACTAGTATTACTGTAAAAAACATCAATATTCAACAACCTATGACTTTCATGCTGAACTGACAGGAATGAAGAGTTCAGATAATGTATAGGCTATATTAAGAAATATAAATTTGCAAACACATAGACATACACAGGCCAGTCCTACCAGTGGCTGGATGAAGCTGGAGTGGAGGGTGAAGGCTACAGTGTTCCCAGTGCTAATCAGAGCACTGGAGGCAGTGACCCCCACACTGGGGGAGTGGCTGCAGCCTAGGAACATCATCTGAGATCTCTGTCCAGAAGAGCACAATCCTAGGAACAACAGAGATATTGTGCAGCACCCTCCCAGGCCTCTCTTGAAGGATAAAGATATTAGAGATTAGCCCAAGAACAGTGTGTCGAGAGCTTCATGGAATGGATTTCCACGGCCAAGCAGCTGCATCTGAGCCTTACATCACCAAGCACAATGCAAAACATCAGAGGCAGTGGTTTAAAGTACTCTAGCTGAAGCTGTTAAAGCTGCAAAGGCTGGGCCGACATCATATTGAACAGAGTGGATTAAGTATGAGATGTCACTCAAGTTCATATGAGTGTGAAGGTAGACGAGCAAATACTTATGGCAACATAGTGAATAAAGATGAAACTGACTGTTTTCTGAATAATGTTTGATCTGATACAATTTCTGATAAAGTTATGAAGCACAATTACGGTATGCTGAGTTAAGCATTTTCAGTAGATCTTTATTTCAGAATTTTTCAAAATTTGAATTTTTCAAAGGCTAAAATACCTGGGGTAGCAGCTCAGGAAGTAAAATAGGTCTGTTAATTGGAAGGTTGGTGGTTCAATCCCTGGCTGACCCAGTCTGCATCACAAAGTATCCGTGGGCAAATGGGTGAATGAGACGTGTATAAAGCGCTTTTAATGGTCAAGTAGAATAGATGCGCTATAAGATTCAGTTTATGTATTAATTTTATTTTTTTCATATTATAATGAAAAAGTCGAGCAAAATGCATTATTACATGAGAACAGCAAAATAATCCTTTTGGTATGGTCATGATTTACAAACCTTGGATTTGTCCCGTTGTAACTGTCACATGATTTACATATAATTGAGCAGTCTGGTGGAAAATTAACAAATAATATAGAAGAAAGTAGTCATGATTTTACAAACGTTGGATTATGTCAAACCCAAGTCAAATCTTCTAAATCAAGGCTATTTGTGTCTAACACTGGCAGTCAGTCAAGACGTCAGTCACTCTGTGCAATACAGCCAAACGGTCCATGAATGCAGCTTGATAACGAAGCTTGCTAGCATTAGCTGATGAATTAGCAATTTAGCTTTTCATGCAGAAATCTTAATGTCTGGCTCCAAAAACCTGATGCTTCAAAACAAAACCTCACCAATGTTGTATCGCTTCACTGGCTGTAATACACTGTTCATTTGCATTTAACCATTTATGAGTTATACACTTGAAAAACAACTCAAATATGGACACACACTTTCACAGATGCATGTAAACCTTATACTACTGATCAGTTTTAAACTCTAACTATAAAACCATTCTGCCTAGCATTCACTTCTTTTCTCAAATGAGTGCAGCATCCTAAAAACACACATATTTGCAGAGAGATGCAACATTATCCTCTTAATTAAACTGGGCCAAGTCCTGTTTGCACACCTAGTCCCACATACAACTGACTGAGCAGGTGTAAGAAAAGGAAGAGCATTTATATTGTATGCACTCTTTGTGACTTAAACATTTTCAGAAAATCCAGGGAGGAGATGCTGGGAAAGACCGAGTTGGTCAAGCATGGTGGTGCCAATGGCAGATCACTTTGGACAATGAGGGGTGTCGTGGAAAAATCAATAACTGGCTTTCTGTCTCCCCTGTTCTTCTCCTCCCTCAGGCTTCAGCTGTGTGTTGTTGTGTGTGGAGAATCACAGAATTCATTGCATGTGTATGAGTGTGTGTCACTTCAGTTTATAGACAGAATGTTTTTACATCAAGAAAAAGCAAACTACCATTTTGCTTTTTAATGAAATTCAAATAAACAATTAGTAAAAGAGTAAGTGAACATATAAATAAAGAAGGATGGAGAGATAAAAGGCGAGGCTCAGTGTGGGCTCTTTGTACTGGAAGCTCATCAGCAGCTGTTCTTTTTCTCGACCAGCTGCTGTCAGCATGCACGGCCTCGTGGGAGTTGCCTGCATCCTGTCACTATTACAGGACCTGTCAGCTTCTGCAGTAAACACACACATGCAATGAAACAACATGCCACATCCAGGTATGTACACACTCATACACAGAAAGCATAACAAAGCTGCTTTAAAACTATCCCACATCCCACAGTAAACTTGTACACATGAACACTGAATATATACAAGCATCCACACACAGCCATCAGTTGTGGTGTCATGATCACAGATTTTAGAGGAAGGCAGACTGCTGAGCAACAAATACTAAGGTGCAATGGCTTCATATTGATTGTTCCCAGGAATCAATACCAAGCTACTTTGATATCTCACTCTCAGAGAAAGAGCCCCACCATCTGTAAATGCTGGTGTGTCATAACACATCTCTTCTTCAACTCTTTATTCACCCGTTTCTTACAGCAAACATAATTCATCTCACCCAAAAGACTGTTTCACGCATGAATCCTTCTGGATGCCTTTTCCAAGTGTGTGTTATCTAGTTCCATGCTTTGACATCTCCCTATACGGACACAGCGCGCCAGTACTTATCAGTGGAAAAGTTATAACAGTGGCTAGAGCAAAATTTCCACCCCAGGCATTTTCATTCCTCGTGTTTGTACAGTCCACAAATCATCACACGTACACACACGATTCCCCAGCTTGCTTCCTTTCTATACCTCCAACCAATCACTTTGCAGGACCTCGGCCTGTCAACACAGAACACCGGTAATCAACTCATTAATTACGTCCGTTTTTTGTGGAGACTCACTTCCTTTGTGCCACACTGGTATCAGTTACATTACACTGCAATTATATTGAATTACTAAGCACAATCTGCATGCGACAGCTGTTATGGCTAAATTATGCTGACTCCAAGACAAACCCTCTGTGCAATTTGGAAAATGGAAATATTGTCTGTTTGTTAATGGGGGTTATTTGATAAGAAAATGAGGAAGCACTGCATTAGTCCTGTTAGTACTCTTCAAAACATTCAGAGATTATACCACTTAAAAATAAGATTTTTTTTTCGATAGTCTACATTAAAAAACTGTGCTGATAGTCATTAGTTCAAGAGTTTGACATTTAGGAAAATGCACTGAAACACTTTCTAGCCAAGTGTTGGATGTATTATGACTATTAATATATGAAATATAACACAGATCACATGTATGTGTGTTGAATCTACACACACGGGGGGAAAAAGACAAAACTTAGACTAAATGTTACATTTTTATATACCAATGAAATTACTGACATATCAGTGTCTGGCAAGATAACAGAAAGAACTAAACATCAACTAATTAAATGTTATGTTTGACAATAAATCAAGAAAATGAATACTTCTATGGATAAATTACAGTAAGAGAGTTAAAAGTCTTAATGTCCTTACATGGATACACAGAGTAGGTGGCTGATAATAATGTAAAAACTATGGAAACAGCCAAGTTAGATATATCACCTGCTTCCAGTCTTTATAATAATCTATCATTTGATAGCCAGCTTCACTTTTTCTTTTCAAATTTTTAATCATGTTCATTTTCTATTTTTTGTTTTTAATTTTATGTATTTTTTTTTTCATTTAAATTTGTTTTTACATATTTATTCTTCTGTGCAGCTCATTGGTTCATTGTGGTTGTTTTTAAAGTGTTTTACACATTAGGCTGGTATGGTATGCTAACAGTATTACTTCCCAATCTGTGAGTAGATTGGGAGGTAATCTATAGTTTTATAGTCTAGTACTATAAATAGTGCTTGAAAAGCAATATCTTAGAAGCAATTGTGGAATTTTTCATGATTTATCTGCTTTTTCCAGGTTTTAAGACAACTACAGCAACTACCGTGATGCTGCAGTCACTCGTTGTAATTGTAAAGATTCTCAATAACTCGTGCATTTAAACAAAGTACAGACAAAAATTTTCACCTGATGGTGTCACGAGAATTATCAGGGAAAATCTGTATGGTTCAGTCATGAAAGCCTGTCATGGCAATTATGTTTTACTGTGGACGAAAGCTGCTGAATCTGTGGCTGAGCAATGCTAACGCCCCTAAAGCTACACTGTTAGAATGGCTAACAAAGTCCAAAAGCCCAAGCCTCCTTTAAGGACAATAATCAACTGAAGTAAGTTTATAAATTCAGTAGTAACAACAAAAATCTCTGCTCATACAAATCTCCTGAGTCATCACTTTTACAACTTTTTCATTTGAAGTGAATTATAATCCGATATGAGGCCAAAAATAGACAAATGAGACTCTGGTGGGACTAATGCATTCACACAGGTTTGTGGTTAAATGTGGGGCCATTGCTAAACTGCAACTAGTGTTCTGTGAACAGCAGGGTTACCCGATAACCTTGCCTTACACATGAGACGTGGAGTTTGATGTTACTGCCACAGTAACATCAGGACCAGCACTATAAATCACCACTGATCCCAAACCATATACAAACCACGAAAAATCAATTCAGCCTTCACTCCTTTGCCAAGAAGCCTATAATTCACTTGTGATGCAAAACAAGCACGTGAGGCAAAGGGTAGAGGAAGAGTTGAGAATACTGTTAACTACATGCAAATGCATGCTGCGTTTGCCATGATAGGATCAACCCACTTGGGAAAAGCCGATGACATACTGCATAATGCTAGCTGCTTTCACATGATTACACATGATATGAAAAATTTCAAGTTGTAAAGGCCCTTTGTTGTCACAGTGGTGAGAGCAGACGAAAACACCCAATAGTGTCAAACTCCCAGGGGGATTAACAGTTATGGTTATTAAGAGATTTTTACCAGTAACTCCATTAGAGAAATAGTTTGACAAATTATGAACGCCTTCTTTTAGCTGCCTCACTGATTTTGATGAGACAATGTGAGTACAGAAAACACAAAGCCTCCGTTAACAATTTGAAAGAGTGAAGTATATCAGCAAAGCCGAGCTCTGTGCAGTGACATCTTGGATTGTCGTTGCAGTGATAAAAGAACATTACATTACTTTTAAGTATATCCAGACCAGCTTTTCCCCCTTGATTGTGTTTATATGCTAAACTAAGCTGGCTGCTGCCTGCAGTACACACACCATACTGGTATCACACATCTGCAAAAAAGCAACTAGGCATATTTTACAAAACACCAACTATTACTTTTATGACCTACTCTAGATGTACTTTGCAACAAAGTACTGTAGAGTGTATCTCCAGTTTAGACTTATTTAATTCCTCCATCATTTACATTGTGTGTGGAAAAAAACCCATAACATGGATTTTGGGGATTCTACTCACGCACCACGAGCACATTAATAACTTGACTTACTGAAATGAAAGAATAAAGCTGATTGATAGTAATAAAGACGCATTTGGATGTGTCATGGGGGATTTCCAAAAAAAAACCCAACCCAGCCCTGGAATGAGAGTGTTTGTGTTTGGAAGATGTGCCTTCTTCATTTAGTCTTTGATGGAGCCATACCTGCTGTGTTGTGCTGTCAGGTCTAGTTCTTCTCATGCATTTTGAGCCAGGTTTAAGTCATTCACTGGGAAAGAATTAATTTGAAAGCGCCATCATCTGCCATGATTAGTCCCATTACTTGTTTTCTGCCTCCGAGGCTACGCATGTCTTGTCTTTTGCAGTTAAAGTATGATATCCCAAACAACCAAGAAAATGCTAAAGATACAGAGCAAGATCTGAAATGTCCCAACACTTCGAACTTTAAACACCTCAAAGTTGAAACATTGCTGTATTTGTACATGCAAGGTCAAAGTAAGTCAGACAGCTGTGTTCTCAACTTCATTTGTGTGCATTTTCCCTTCAATAAATAGACCGAGAGGAAGGCCTGTACTTCTAAGGTGATAAGATCCTCCCAGCTTGTTCTTCACGCTGACCTTGGGTGCCGCAAAGTAAAAATCAATGCTTTTTTTTTTCAGAAGGACAGAAGGCAGTATTCACTTTCTGGTAAGGTACTGTGCATCTTCCATGCAAGACCAAACAGTGGACGAGAGAACCTGTTAGTCAGTGCAAGAGTGTGGAGTGTTTATTTAAACAGACAGATGCACACACACATGCATGCACACACACATGCATGCACACACACACACACACGGTAGTATAGGTATTAAGCGATAAGGTAAGACTATAAGTCACCAATAGCGGCGTATTAGGTTTACATTATATCAAATCAGCCTCCAGAAGCCACTCACACATATGAAATTCCTTTCATAGCACACTTTTAAAGCTGCTAAAATTGATATTCTTATAATACTAATGATCATATGATCAAATATGCATGGTATTAAATTGACTAATGATTTTAATTAAATGATAAACATTTCTCTGCAAGCAGAAGTAAAAAAATGTGCTTGCATCTTTCTTTTTTATGCAGTATCATGACAGAAGGAGCTGTAACAACCGCACTGGAGAGCTACACAGATACTTCTAAATGGAAACTTTCGTTGTGTTGTTATTCTTGTTGTGATTAATAATACAGTAACTGATAAATGCTGAATGTTCTGTGTTTGTCATGATCCTCTCAAAAGTTCTAGAAAAATGCATCACTTGACCTGCTATAGCCGTCCTAAATCAGGACGTGACACACCGTCTGTACGCTCACCGTAAATGACTCTGGTACCTCAAATATAATTCCGTTGACCATCTGTATGCTTTCAGGAAGCAAAGCATTAAACTATACTCCCATCCCAGCACTGTATTTGTCTCTGTTGTGCCTTTTGTATTGTGCGGTAATCGGTAATCACAAAGTGGTACTGTTAGTGGACACAAGTGTGTTATATGCAGCTTGATGACTGACGCATGAACGATACAAAAAAGACTCGGGAACACTATTTGAGGAATTCAGCCTTCACTGCAAAAATAGTTTTTCCATTAAAATGCTGTGAAAAATGTAAAATCCACCTTTGCGTTTAGAGATACAATCATTTCTGGAGAGAGGTATGAGGTAGAGGTGCTTCACTCTTCTCTGACTGTATACTGTCAGGGGCATGCTGACTGGGGACAGATAGCCAAAGATTTAGCTGTACCGTATTGCTTTCCTCCAACCAAATCGGAAAATCCATTCAAGCACATTAGCACTACTGCTAATTGCTGGGCTGTGTGTGTCTAATTGCACACATTGATCTGTTCGCAACCTCCCTCAGTTGAAATGGAATTGTGAAATTAAAGACCTTAAGTGGACAGAAAGCACCGTGCGCCACATTCAGACATATGATTCAGATATTTTGGATAAAAGTGTTTGTTATGAGTATGTTTCGTGCATGTACAGTGGTGGATTGGAGCAGCTGCGTTCAGGCTTCTTTAGCTGAGAATGACACGTCTAAGACTTTATTATGCCCGCACAAAACACTGCACAGCAAACATAATAAGTAATGCAATATGCAAGTGGTATTTTGAACATCCTGTTCTGTAACCTTGCTGAAATAAAGTAGAAGCCACTGTCCACAAGCCCAAAATAACCTGGAACAAATCAGTTAATTCAGCATGACTGATCTCATTTTTCATTTGCTTTTCAAATTCAGCACAAACTGTTTGGAAATGTATGGTAAATGTTGCTATATCACTGCACTGCCTAAACAAGTCCAGTCAGCTCGGTGGATGTCCCGTCAGTGAGTGTGTCCAGTGACACCAAAACTACAAATTTAATCAGCATGTGAGAAGTCAGTCATCATATTTGATTTTAGCAGATAGTTTGACTACAGGACACATTTCAACCTCAAGCATGAAGCTGAAATAGAGAGTAAAAGTGTAAATTTAAAAAACAAACCCCTTTAAAGGAATAAAAACTTAACAAAAATGAACAATACACAAGAAATACAATTTATGAATGAAAATGCAAAACCACCACAGCATCACTCTGCTGAATCAAACAGTATTATCAAATGAGAGTCAAACCATTTTGGAAGTTACACCAGCAGCGTTGCTGCATTGCTGCACATTGGCACTCATAAGCTTTATCGTTAGACAAAGATGACACAGCATGTCTTTATCCTGTCTTCCTTCTCTCACCCCAACCGGTCGCAGCAGATGGCCCCGCCCCTCCCTGAGCCTGGTTCTGCCGGAGGTTTCTTCCTGTTAAAAGGGAGTTTTTCCTTCCCACTGTCGCCAAAGTGCTTGCTCATAGGGGGTCATATGATTGTTGGGTTTTTCTCTGTATCTATGAAGCGCCTTGAGGCGACTTTTGTTGTGATTTGGCGCTATATAAATAAAATTGAATTGAATAAAAATTGAATTGAATGACCCACAGTAAAATGTACAGTCTTGCCTTAGGTGCTGTAGATGTCCCTTTTAAGCTAATCATGGCAACTGTGTAGGCCCCAAGGGAATATATATATATATATATATATATATATATATATATATATATATAGGTATTTGTTTTTACCTTGTACTTCCACTGAGCCATACCTCATCATTGTGGTCTGTGCTCATCCCCAAACAATGACATCATATATCTAAAGCAATGCTCTGTACAAGTACCTCTATTCTCTATTCTGACCTCTAATTGGGGAGGTAGTATGTGCCAGAGGGAGCGTTCCACTGCATTCCTAAATGGCTACACTGGGCCACTGAACAGGACATTTAGTTAAAGTTGGTCATTCTCCATCCCTTGAGAGCCAGTAAAGAGTTTGCCACATTGCCTGGAAGAAAAGTGCAAAGACATACAATGTGCTGTAGATGACAGGTTTCTGCTGTGGGATCCCCAGATAGGAGTCAAGTTGGCAGGCCACACAGCATGGAACTAAGTAATGCCCCACTGTATCTGGCTAATAAGCTGTAAATAACCATCTGAGTCTCACTCTGCTCTTTTTTTTTATCTGTATTCTTTCTAATATAACAAGAACACATTCAGTTGGATCAAGCTTTTTTTAAAGGCACTGGGAAACGGTTCCCTCTGGAGTATCCCTTGTTTTCCAGCATTACCTTGGCATAACATGGATGCAATTTACAGACAGGACTCGAACACACTCCCTATGAACCTTTGTTTTATGCAAGACATCAATGTGAACTCATGCTGGCATTTTCTTTTCAAAAACATTGTAATTGGATTTTTTTCCATCTTCCTGCCTTGCCTGTGATGCAAGTCCATATAGAATATTTTCATTCAATTATTTCATTCAATATGTGGGGGAAAAAAGAGGCTTTAATAACAGGGAACGCATTGTGTTTTCAATGTTATTGTCCTGAAACGGGTACACTAATTAGGAAGGAAAGCCAAACCAAAAAATATTAAGAATTAAAAGGGAAAAAAAAGTGTTAATCAGTGATAATGGCCTTCTTTGTCAGTCTCACTAGTATGGTAGAGGGACTGTAGCCTGTTATAAGTGCAAAGGGTTTGTTGAAAACAGAAATGTGAAGGATTTCCTAAATTAAACACCACAGGCTAAAGCTTTTGTTGTCTTCACTATGTTTTTAAGATAATTATTGTGCACTGTAGAGTGGGGATAGGAGCCAATGGTGTTTGATTTAAAATGCTCACACCATATGCAAACATCTACTGGCCTGGGTCATTAAAAGCAGTTTAGTAGCTGGTAACTTAACCCTAACTTTTCGGGACTCATGGCTAAAAACTTTCTAGTTTTAATGTTCATATTCAGCAGTTATAGATCTGGACAAACAAGCTGCATCATGATCACGCTAGACGGGATTGTGTAAGTTGCAGAAGGTGTAGCTGCATTTATCTTATGGGAGTTATTCTGGGAATGAAATGTCACATACAGACATCACACAGTGGCTCCGGAAAAGGAAAGACTTTTATCCCTGTCAAAAATGGGACATTTATTTTCCTTTAGTTGAGAAGTTGATTCTCTTTGGGCTTCTCCTTTGAATATTCACCATAAAATGCCTTACCCTAATGTATCATTGTAACCTTTGTGCTATTAATTCTTCTGTTATTCTCTTTACAGATGAAAAGGATAGCAAAAGTTAATAATTCTCATAAACACTTATTTGATTTCAGTCTCATTTGTCTTTTGTTTTCCAGTTTGCATGCTCTCACTGGGTGATTTTTTAGCATGCACAGGTTGAAAGAAAGGCAGAGATATAGAAATAAAACAGTTTTTTAATTGTTTATTGTACTTTTTCTTCCTTACCACAACAGATTTCATCAAAGTTTACAACTGACATCGGCATGTGACTCCTGATTTTCCTGTTATCTTTGCTCAGCCGGACACTGGAACCACTGGTTGTGTTTGACTAATTGTGATACTATAACATTAAAGTAGCCTAATACTGTAATGCAGCCAAAAACCCAACTATGTTTTTCATAGGAGAACATGATGTGTCAATATGTCTATCCATTTAAACATGGTCAGATAAATGCTGCTAGACCATTAAGGGAAACAGTGTCCAGTAGGGACTAAGACTCCATGCTCTTTGGTTTAAGTGTGCAACAAGAAGTGGACAAATCTCTGCACCAGCATCCAGAAGTTTTGGGGTGGACGCTAAGATTATGTGGTCACAAGTAGAACGAGTTTGTGGCATTTAAAGATGCAAAATTATTTGATAATATTATCACAGCAGCCGCTTATTATGGCAAATTAGAAGAAAATAGTTCCCCCAAAATTGCAGTTTTCTTTCACTATATAGAGCATTTTGGGCTTCCTTTAGCACAGGGTTAACTTTACAGTCACCAATGTGATGGTTTCATTTGCTCACACTGTGCAGGATGACTTCAGTATGAATTCGAATAAAAAAAAAACAACTAGCTGATAAATGCAGAGGGCATTTAGCAATGATCATATATTTTGACATTTCCCTCTACAAATGGTAAACGCTAAAAACAAAAATATGAAGGAGGTAAGAGTTCAAGAGATACAATTATAATATAGGAAAAACAGGAAAAGGGAAGGCAGCACCAGTGAATAATGGGTCCCAGCTAATTAGCTCACAAAACAGTACACAGGGTGGAAACAGGGACCTTAGAAATCACAAGCTGGAGGGTGATCGCCTGCATTAGTGAGGAGGGAGGGCCTAAAGCTAAAGACTATGGAGCTCAGACCATAAACAAAAAACACAGAGGGTAAGCATAGTGGCTCATCATGATCCCGGAAGGAATAACAAGTGGAAGTTATCATTTGAATTCTTTTTAGGAAAAACAATTTCATGATTTGGGGCTGCTTTACTTCCACAACACATCTTTTTCAGACTAGTGGAAAGAAAATGTCATGTCAGTACACATTCAAGTGTTATTTATTTGATTAAATAACATCTATTATGGCATTTAATGAGATGTCACATCATTTGAATATTTACACATTTAAAAAACCTACAACAAAAAATAATTTGTTGTTGTTTAATGTTAATAACAAACATGCGCCATTTCATGGTCGTATTTATTTGTTAAAACCTTTATTTGTCTGTTTTCTGAGATTTTACAAAGAGCTTTGTACATCACTCAAAGCCTGATTCATCCAAAACAGCCAAAAACTTTCACTCCAATATATCAACTGAATGAAACGAGAATTTTAAATCTGTTGTCATCCAATATTCAGAGCTGTATTCAAATTACAGATAATGACTCATTTCCATATTTAAAACTTGTAGCACAAAAATGATAATATAAGTCATCAACTGCAAATTTCATGATAATAATATCTTTAGATTTTTGTGATGGAATCCTCTCAGTTTTTAATGAGAAAAGCTCAAATTTTCACCTCAAATACACCAGAAAATACAAACAATGTTACATCCAAACCTCAACAAATACTTTATATCACATTAGTAAGTTGCATTATTGTAAAAACTTTACATTTTCAAAGAAAATCAATGTACAATTTTGAGGAACTCAATATTGTTAATAAATTTTACTTCAAATTACAATTTTTCCATTCACAAAAAGACACTCTGTTTCCACAAGTTGCAGATAAAGATTTTTTTGCATATGTTAGATCAGCGCTTTATTTATTATGTGTTATTTCAACCCCCCTGCAGTGTGCAAACACACTGGGCGCCTTCATCAGTAAAGCGTCCCTTGTTACCTGACATAATGAAACTTCACTAAAAACCAAATGAAGTGCTCATCTAATGAATCCTGAAACTGAAAAGACCCGGCGGCACCTACAATAGGAACAAATATACCAGACGTGACCTTTTCAACCCCTCACATATATATTTCCCCTCTGTATATTTTTTCTACAATACCATAGACAAGACCTTTATGATGAGATTGCACAGGATTGTCTGCAAATTGAATGCTATCACTATTAAAAGATGTTCAAAATGATCCAATCTCAAAAAGTGCCAGACTCATACTTTGCATTCTCTTCACTGTGTAGAAAGTATGAAGGATCACAGGCTCTGCAGAATTTCCTGCAGCGCTTGACAGTGATGTGTGAAATGGAACAAAAGAGTAGTTACATTTTCTTTAAGTTCCCCGCTGTTTTGTTGTCTACTTCTAAATGTAAACCAAAGCCTGTATTAATCATTTTAATCCTTTTTATTGTCATGGCCTAATTACACTTCTTAATTAGCAATTAAGCATCTCCTCCTCCTGTACTACACAACACATCTGTTCAAGGGTCTCTGCTTTTCTTCAAGGTGACTAATTTAATTTCCCTGATTTGACTGACCTTTGCCAGAGTTGTTTTGATGGCAATGATTTCCTGTCCCTTTGCTTCGGTTGCTGCAGCAAACAGAGCAAGTGTAACAGTCTGGTTTATGTTCCTGGCTCTCGGATTAAATGTGAAGTGAGCTGTAAAGAGATCCTTGTGTGGGACTGAGGGTCAATATGCAGAAACAAGTGAAGCTAAATAGCTTTTGAGACAATACATTAAACTGCCGCAAATTGCTTGTGTCAATGGGTTTGTTAATTGTGTGAAATTTTACAGAGATAATAAAAACTTTAAGAGATGTATTAAAAGAGTAATTCTTGATTTTGTTTGAAAAAAGTGTGACAGAAAAAATTAGAAACCAGCGTCAGGCACAACTAAAGTATATTTAAGAATTATGGATATCTAAATTCTTCAGTGTGTGGCTACAAAATGAGAAGTCAAGCAATTACACACTAAAATAAAAATTAGACCGATGTCTTGCATGCATTGTGCACTTCATCTAACCTCATCTTACCTATACAGTCTGTCAGTACTGTTGAATGTAAGCAGTATACAGATAACCAGCACCACCCTTACATGCCATAGATTGTTAATGAAAAGGAGTTACGGAGTCAGAAAGCTATAACCAGTAACCAAGAAGTGGCTGCAAAGTAGTCCCATGGGGCAAATGTTGGGGTCAAAGTTTTTGCCACATACAAGCTAAAACAATTTTTCTTTTGATAATTTCTTGGGATCTTTTTTTAATGTTATACTCAGCTTCTGGGTGCACTGACATCAGGTCGACAAATAATTTTAGCCAAAGAGGAACTCCATTCTGTCTGCAAACACATTTGAAGTACTTCTTCTATTTTCTAGAAAAAAAAGCTCTGTGCTATCAGATTTCTTCCCACTTTTGACAGCCATAAATAGCTGCTATGGCATGCAGTCAGCATGGTCATTGCAAACACAATGGGCTACTGGGCACTGCACATGGACAGGAGTGCTTCCATCCATTCAGAGCACAACTAGCCACAACTTTATTGTGTGCCATTTGCCATTGTGCCACTTGCCATTGTGTTGCCACAATTCAGAAACGCACGACAACAAATCGCTGTTTTTTTGATCTTTCAGGTAAACTTCCCGTACTCCATCGACTCCACTCCTCCCCAGACAGCTTTATTCAACTTTTCATTCATGTTTACACCGATGTTTTCCTGCAATAAACTCACTCCCAGCATGATTTCAGAGCCAAACCTCTCTTTGAGGGAGACTTCTGTTACATGTTAGACAACTCTATCTCTGCAGGGATCCTTTTCATGAAGCTATCAGACACTTATAATAATCTGAGCCCACGAGAGGCAAAAACAAGCACTTTTATGAAGATAATTTCCTTGTGGGATTACATTGCAGCCATTCCACAGTTGCTATTTGAAGATCAGCTTTTTTGGTATTTTGAGCCTTTATTTGATACATACCCTCATGGTATGCTCCCTAATCAGTTGGCTATTGAATCAACCAGGGGTTATGTGATCTCACTAAGTAGTAGGCCATTTCAAACCCTTTGTTCCCATTTTGTGTAACCTCATAATTATATAAAGCATACGATGATACTTCTGTAACTTGGTACTGGAGTAAGTGAGCAGTCACTCACAAAGGCAATATTAAATTCCTGAAAGCTGTTATTTATTTATTTTTCACAGGAATCTTGTGAATGCAAAAGAGGCTTATTAACAAAGAAAAATGGCAGCTTACAGTTCTTTGTTGCACTTTCCTTTGCATTCAGTAAGATTCCTTCGGGCCTTGTTTAAGTGTACTACCCAAGGGAAGGGGGTCTTTAACAAAAGGTCTGTTTGTGACAATGGTCTGCATGGCAAGCAAGCTTATTTTTTTTGCATTCAGAAAGGATTGGGATTTTAATGTCTGACAGCCTTCATATAAAACTCTAAACTATATCCATATGTACTTCTATCTGCCTTTTTTACTGATCTGCATCCACAACAGATAATAGTAACATATGTTACTATTTACTGGGCTTTAGCTCATTGGTGCAAAGTTGCTTCAGTTTCATATTTTCCCTCATGCGGTCCATAGCATCATGAGTCTGTAAATGTAGTATGTCCCATATATTGTAATGGTACGTTGTCATTGACGTCTTTAAGGATTTAAGACAGAATAATACAATCTGCTCCAAGTGAACCAACATTACTTTAACTAAAATGGAAATTTAAGTAAAGACTGTTGACATAATGGAAACACTAGTATTAAATTGCAAATCCAGCAAATCCTCTGGAAGTATGATTGCAGAGTTTTAAATGGTACTTCTATGCATGTCAAAAGCTAAATCATCTTTCGCGGTGTATTACAGCTAATGGGCCATTTGTTTTGACAGTATAGTTTATTTGGATAATTATTTGGGCCAGTTATTTTGTGTATGATTTGTGCAGAGGAGAGGTAAGTTTTAAAACAGTTTGCATTTTTTTAATCTACACAAATGTAACTAATTACAGTTATTCACAACCAGCTTGGTTGAGCTGTCAAGCTATTTAATTGGGGGAAAGCCATTGTTTACTGTCTGGAATATGACTTGGTCTAAATCCATGCCGGATGAGACAGTTATGTCTCATGGTAAAATGCTGGATGTCTCATTATTGTAATATGCACTGTCTCCTAATATTTTCTTCCAGTGTCGTATTCTTTTTAAGATCAGGTACTCCATCCCTGTAGGCTTTAAATGTAGGCGTAACAGTTATCTGCTGACGTGAATTTAGTCTCCATAAAGATTGAAACTTTAAACTTGAATCGTGTGAAAATTCAATGCGAAGAACAGAAGATTTGCTTTTTTACTGTACCTGCAAAAAGCTGTAGGAATTTAAATAACTTTTATTTGTCTTGTTCAGTTTTGATCAGTTTTTCACACTGTCAACTCTCTGAACTTTCGCAGCTTAGTCAACTATAAATGCAAAATGGAAATACTCTAATTCTGAGTGACATTATGTAACTCTGAGCATAACTCCACCCAATGATGAGTTAACTCAATTACTTTGATCTAAATGTTTAGAGAAATTAAGAACATCAGTGAAAGTGTTAGAATGAAAACTGAGCACCCGGACTACCTACCACAGGGACATGTGTGACATCCAAGTGTCTAGTCATGCATGGACATTGGAGTTCTTGATTGCACGGCTTTATCCGTAGTCCTAAGTGAAAAGTTCTAGTAAGATTTGTTGCCACACTAAATGCATTAATCCTTTACAAGGGAGAGGTTTACCACACAGGCCAGTGTTACAGCTGCACCTATAATATTAAAGCTTGTGTATCTATCTGCCTTTAAACTGCCAGTAGAATATTCTCTTAGCAGGACAAAACCTGTGAGTGACAGCTAAGTACATTATATTTTATGACCGGGCAGTGGAAACAGGGAGCGATAGGGCTCTAATCGGGGACAGGCAGTGGCATTCTTTTACATGGCGAGGAGCTGAGTCAATACAGGGATGCGCTGATAGCCATAATCTTTAATGGGGGGCATTTATTTCCAAGCTCCACTGGCCACAGCTGCAACAGTTGTTCATCTGGATAGTGATAAAGAGGCAGCAGCAAGGGGCGGCGAACCAATTTTAGAGGGTCGACACGGGTTAGGAAAGGCAAACTGAAAACAATATCTTTGCTCCTGTTATACAGGTCTGCAGACCATTAGGTCACTGTGCATGAAAGGACCAGCAAGTCTCAGGACACTACTTGCCTGGAGACTCAACATATCAGACTGCTTACCAGCATATTTAAAAATCTGATGCAGTTGCAGTTGCGTGTTTCATTGATGTACAGAAGAATACCTCCAGCGTTCTGGGGGATGGCCTTTAGCAAAAGTAAAAAGTTTCCCAACAACACGAAATGGAAATGGGCTGTAAAAGTTGAGTGAATAGAAGCACAGTTGCTGATAAACCTGAATACTTCAAATACTCTCTCCACAAGGAGATATCTAATGTATCTAATGTGTCCCACTCATGAGATGCATAGCACCAGGTAATTTCCTTGCAGGATTTGCAGTCCTTGCTTCTACGCATCCAGCCTATCTCTGCATGCAATTAGGTGAGCTACCGCTTGATTTCTTCCATCTCCCTTAATGTTAGTTGCAGCGCCTTTAACAGTGCCGCTGCACTCTTATTGCCCTGACTCAAGTAATAAAGGGCTTTCTGATACTTTCAGCTGACTTAAATGTAGATTTACTATTTTATTTATCGCCCCCCCATCACGAGATTGGTTTTGCTTGAGGCTATTATCACTGTGCGTGAACACCGATATAAAACGTTGAGGCTATCCTTCACTCAAATAAACTAGTTTAAGATTTACCACACAGCCTGATAATTTAAAGCGTAACAGAGCTGTTAATCGAAAGCCCGCATTTATTGTTTGTAGCTGCATATTACATTCCACAGAACACTGGCTCTCTTAACTCAGCTGTCATCTGCAGGAACTTTGACATCTAATTTAAAATCTTGTGATTTCACTTTAGCTGCGCTGTTTCTGCTGCTTTTTTCAGAACCACCTAGCACACCTACTTGTCAAGGTGAGTGAGGTTCTTCCCAAAGAGTTGCGCTCGAGTCCCTGGGAGTGTCAGTCGGCAGCTTATTAAAGCACTGTCAGACTGGAGGTTTCAGCCAGAGAGCTCATACCATTATGAGTTGCCCATGGCCCTGTGAATGGCTTAACCCAGTTGCCACAGAACGCCAGGTGATTTAATAAGACCTGAAGAAAGTGAGTGTTTATGGATAATCCTCCCTCACTCACATGCATCAGTAGCTTCTCTGTATTTTTTTATGCTCTTAGCCTTCATTCGCTCAGCTGTTAGAGGGGTGGACTTCTGTTGGAAGAGTCAGTCTAGTGGCAACAGAAAAAGGGGCTTTAGTATGGATTTTTTCTCCTATCAGTGAGGCGTTGAAGCCAATATATTTATTTCATCAGTGGTTCTTGAGAAGCGAATACACTCAAAACACTTTAAATGGAAGGATATGTATGTGATGGCTTAGTGCTGTACAGGGGAAAAAAATAAACATAAAATAAATACTGGATATCAGTCGGTGATCATCAAATATGACGAAGGTGAGTTTCTGATTTTCCTCAGCAGCTCCAGGGTTGTCAATAGTAAACATGTCCCTGTCTGTTCCCTTGGGGATTGCTGAGATAACAGGCCAAAGATTTCAGCCACAGCATGAACTGCAGCATCCCACTGGGTTGGGTCACATATGACCTCTCCGATGCTCTCCATCACAGTTCAAAAAACGTACATCTCTAAAATGTGACAACATATTCATGCTCATGACCTGATAGCTGCAGTATGTGTTGTGATTTCCTCAGCAAGGTCTGGAACAATACTCTCTGCTTCAAGATTTCAATGCTATGCTGTGAGGAGACAGATCATTGCAGGCACCTTTCATCCTCAACAAGGACTTTTAAATCTGTATAATAAGATACAATCTAAAAATCTAAAAAAATACCTCTGGCATTTTTTTAAAGTGTGGATTTTTTCTTCTTCTGCATTTATTGTACATTGCAGTGTAGAAATGAAATCGCCACAAAGAGCTAAAGCATCTTCACACTTGCAGAATGTACTTGGGAACAGTCAAGAAAAGTAATCATTTTGTTTAAAAAAAAAAAAAGTTTAAATCTTGGAAGCCAAGTGCCTCAGACGGGGAACATGAAGAATCAGCGTCCGAGGCACTTAAAGCTGCTATTATGATCTGATTCTGCTGGGTCCAGCAAGCCGGTGGGCTTTGGGACTCAGTCAGACTTTTGGCCTATGATCAGAGTTTTCCCTTAAGGGGCATAGGAAGATAGATTTTAGTACTGAAAATGGGCAGAACTGTCCATTAAGGAACAACCAAAGAAGAATTTAATTAGTTTCAGTGGAGAATTTGACTGTCACATCTTGGTCTACATGCTGTCTTAGAGGCTTTTTAAGAATGCCAAGAATAGAAATCAGGGAGGGAGAGTCCTTGAAAGCAACTGCCAGTTTTTTGGCTAACAAATAACAACTAACTGTTTTACAAAAGCTTCAGTTTAAAGAGTTTCTGGTGTTTGAACTCCAGTTTCCCTCATAAAGCTGTAACCATGTGCACAGATTGGTGATTGAACAGGGAATTCTACAAACATTAGAGAATGATGTGGAATTTAAGCCGAGGTGTAGCTTAACATGAGCACACTTCAAATATTGAAATCCCATGGGTGTAGCCGACGCATCCAAACAAAGTGACTTGTAGTGAATTGTCAACACAAACACTTGCAGTGATCAAAGCTCTGACCTCGTGGCTAAATGACAGCTTCGGTAAATGCAAGTTCACTTTGCCAACCAATTTGACTGAAATTATAAAAAAAGCCTGTGGGCCTGAGTGTGACTGTGAATATAAATCAAGAACATGCTTACATGAAGTCAGTCTCATGCCGCTGAATAGTAGCAGGCTGTTTATGCATCCCTTATTAAATTGACATGGTGTGTGGACATAGGCAGGTGCTGCCAGCGGGACGAGCGTGTATAAATAGGGAAGAGAAGTCATTCAGAATGGCAAAAAGGTCTCAGGAACATGACTTGGCATCACATTAAATTCTCCTGTTAGGAATCTCCATCTAATAATACATTGCAAACCAGAAGTATCTTGAAGTGGGTTTGTCTGAATACTTATTGGTCTCGTTTCACTCCTCCTAACATCATCATTACTTTTTCCACTTGTTTTGCAACTGATTTTGTAAAGGCATGTATATTACAGACAATATTGCCAGTACTCCTAAAAGCAAACTGCTTCCTTGATTTTAATTATATTAAAATATATATATATATATATATAAAACATGGACATTCTCAAATAACACAATATCAGATACAATTCTACTCGCACCCCAGTAAAAAAAAGTTAGATATACCACTTTAAAGATAGTGGGACTCTTTAAAATCAGCATGACCAGCCTCACTCCATCCTTCTTTACCCATGTATATATACAGTGTATGTACAACTTGCAGTCTTAATAATTAAAACGCTGTCTAAAATACATCTTTAGACTAATTGCAGCAGAGGAGTAAAAATTCAGGAACTTGCCAGTACCGGATGTTTCGCTGTCTTTCCCTTCAAACGATAATGGGTTTTCCTAAAAGCAGACCCTTTATCAGTCAGATGCAGACGGGGTGAACAGAGAGATGGCAAGGCACAAGGAGAAAAAGGCCAGAAACCTACACATTTTTGTTTTAGAACTGAACCTAAATAGGGCCGATATTCTGCTTAAACACCCTATGGTTCATTTTTTTAAAACTAAACACTATTTACAAAATGTAATGTGGGTCTACTCGAGACACAATGTTTCAATATGTTAAAGGTGGCAATCCAGCTACCTTGGCCTGAAAAGAATATAAGTTGAATTACATCTGGCCGGCTAGTTTAATCATTTCCTCATTGTTTTTTCTTTGTATTTGTGTTGATAGTGCAAAAAGGGAAAATAAATCCCTTTTGAATAAAGTCTGGTTTATGCTGTTAATTCACTCCTATTTTCTGTATATCTGATATGGATGACTCGGGAAGAGAAATTACAGAAAGGTTTTATTTTCATCAGCTGCTTGTTTTTCACACTTCATATTCAGAGCAGAGGGTTGTCAGCACAAATCTGCTCCTGTACAGTTTGTCAAAGGATATCAATCATAAGCCTGATCTTTAATATCTATATATAAATTGTTTCAAATGTAGGAACTGTCACTGTTCCTGATCATGGCAACCCCGATTCCTCAGAGGACCCCCTACATTACAAATCCCAGCATATCGCCTGGATATAACCAAGATAAGACTATAACAAGGCAACAAGTGTGTATGTTAACATAAGCACTGACATACTAGGGCAGGAGTTTTAGACCTTTTCCACTGACAAGTAGTTTTACAAAATAAATGTCAGTAAGAGCAACCCAGTCTTTACATATTCTATCAAAAATAAAAAGAAAAGAAAATTCAGAATCTAATTTACTGGTTCAACTCATGTTCATTCATATGATGTTAATGTCAGAAAAAGCTAGACCCAAACAGAGCACAGAGGGTACTTGGATACTTTTCATCACATTTCAGAAATTCTTATGAAGTTATGCATTTTAAATTTTGCCTGGGATATTGAATCTGCACATTGTTTTTGAGCATTATAAAGTTTACGTCCTCAGGAGTGTCACTGTCACCTGCTCTGACAATAATAATGGATTGCATTTATATAGCGCTTTTTGAGACCCTCAAAGCGCTTTACAATTCCACTATTCATTCACACAGTGGCAGAGGCAAGCTACAGTTGTAGCCACAGCTGCCCTGGGGCAGACTGACAGAAGTGAGGCTGCCATATCGCGCCAGTAGGTGAAGTGTCTTGCCCAAGGACACAACGACCGAGACTGTCCGAGCCGGGGCTCGAACCGGCAACCTTTCAATCATAAGACGAACTGCCAACTCTTGAGCCACGATCACCTGCTCTGACAACTCTCTATTGTCGAACGCAGCGGGCAACATGGCATCCTAACAATACAACATAAAACTGTCACTACATGCTGTTCTTTCCAGAAACCACTTCTTCAGCTCTGATAGTTCCTGCTTTTTATTTGCTCACCTCTCATGTGTGGTCACTACAGTTCTGGGTGCAGGATCATCAATAAACTAGATTAACGTGCCGCAAACATCACTGCACTTCATCAGCACCGTGACTAAAGAAAATAAACTTGACAGCAGAGTAGCTCATTTTTCTGACACCTGATTGGCAAATAATGTTTAGGTGTTTGAGGTGGTTGAACTGTCCTTCTTGATTAGGCTGTAATCACAACAGACTGACAGAGTGAAGCTGTGTCGGTTTATGTTTGTATCATGTATGCACAGTTTGTAATCTTTGGACCTTAAAAACATGTGGTGAATTACTACTATGCCAATCCTTTGAAGAAATAAGATCACAGACTGTCCATTTATAGTATACCACTACTAACAGCAGCTGTTTCCCAGCAGGGAATGTAAATGAATATACACAGACACATTTGCCAATAAATTAAGGATAAACATGTCATTCGCCACCTCCACAGAGCAATCTCGTCTAAGGAAACATGCTGCTTCTGTAGTCATGTTTTCAAGGCTTTCCACGGCCTATATTTGACAGCTGTGACAGACCTGTCATATAAACAACTGTATATGATATAGTGGAACCAATGTGTTTTATAGCCAATGGGTGATTACTTCAGTCTTATTAAGGACAGGTAAATGATTTCTTCTTTTCATTTCTCATAGAATGTGCAGTCAAGAAGCAGGAGGGCTTTAATCTGCACTAATTAGCTGTCATCCGCATTCATCTCAACACGTCATTGTAGGGCTTAATGTACTTAATAAGATTCAAGCTAAAGGTGAGTGAAATGTAAAGGAACTATGATCCTAGCAGAGTGAATTGAACATTGATTTGAGCACATTTAAAAGCATAAAGTGACCAGTTGCAATACTCCAACTTCTTCATGTGTCTCTAGTACATACTTTACAACGCATCTGCTCAGAGACACAGAGGAGTATTAAAGCTGTAAGGCGACAGGTTCAGAATGTTTTGCAGTCACCTGTATGCCACTGAAAACACAGAATCAATCATAACAACTGAACTTATGAGCAAGGTTTCAAACAAAACAGCTGAATGCAACCTTTGCTACACATTGTCTTGTTTTTCCACGGATTAGAAAGCGCTCACAGTTAAGCACCCGATTCATTTTATGCTGAATTGTCAAAGTGAACCAAAGGGCAAAGGGAGCAACGGGAAACATGTTCATTTTGTAAAACCACATGTGAGCGCTGTGGGCACCAGCAGCCCCATTACAAGCTCATGTGAAGTATATTAAATCTGGTTAGAGGGTATTCTAAAGCAACTATAGAAGACACATAATTACTGTTCTGCTCTTGCAGACGTCCTCCAACAAATCTCATAAAACACTTTCCATTTAAACCATGTGATTTACGAACCTGTTGATTTTTCCCCTTTCTTTTCTGAAGCAAATTCATTGCAAATGTTTGAAGCTTTGTTACTTTGCTTTGCACTTCAGCACTGGCACTTCATATTCTATTAATGCGGTCTTCAGTGTCACCTCATGCTTTCATAGTTCCTGACTTGATGATGTTACATCCTCAAATGAAAAAAAAAAAATGTCTAGCATCCTTGGCAGCTGAGGTTTACAAGCAAAAGTAAAACTGGTCATGAACTGGTTGTGAACTGAATTCCTGTTGTGTCAGTCAACAACAAGTGGCAGAAAAATGAACATTTCTGAAGATAAAAAATGCAGACCTTTTCTCAATGCGGAGCCGCTTTCAAGTACAGGCTAAAAATGCAAGACTATAAAAAAGAAACGCTGCATTTTTAAAGGCAACACACTCAACAACTAAAGCTGTATGCTGTAAAGTGACATTTTTTTTTCTATAGTATTTTCATGCCTGCAAGTAATCAAGTGCATTCCAACATGTAAGGAAAGAGCTTTGGCTCTGACTGCAAAGAAGGTCGTCTCTATCTCCCCTTTCTGTGTATAAGCCACATAAATCATGTATGCACACACCCAGTTGAGCCCTGGCTCACCTGCACTGCACCCTAACACCAACCCCCCATGCAGCGGCCGAGATAAACACAGGCACAGATGAACTCTCCAGGTTATCCTCCTGATTCCCTTGGGTACACGTCAAGGAGATTAAACCATCAATGAATATGCAAACAGGGTCCAGGGAAAAGCGACAGGAATGTAGGAATGTACAGATAGCGAAGACTCGGCTAATATTTCAGCCCATAATGATGTCATCCCCATTGTTGATCACTTAACAAGTAGTTGCTGTTTATCTTTTCATTGAGGTCACATGCAATGGAACAGAAAGTGCAACACTGTTTGAATGGATTGTGGGGGAAAAAAATCAAGACAAAGGATAGAGCAACCACTTAGAATAACTAACAAGTGAGTCTTTTAACTCTTCATTTAAAAGCCTCAGAAGTGTGATTGGACTGGTGCGGGTTAGGAGAGCTGGCAGGATAGACTACACAAACGAGTGCAGTGACGCCTAAGTACACCACTTCCAGTCTATACAGAGCCAAGGCATTGATCAAGCTCATGTCTGAATGAAGTGAAGGGAAGGCGACAGAGGTATCGCCTTTCTTCTCCAGAGTTAGACATAGACTCTAGACTCGTTGCTGTCTGTAGCTGCAAGGTCCTAACAGCAAGGGGGCTGGCTAATGGTAAAGATCCTACCCAGCACAGTTCCCTTCATCTGCTGCATGAAAACACCAAACACCACATGCTTCAGCAGCTGAACTCTACTGTATACTTTAATAGTATCAGGAAATTCTGATGCAGTGACTTTATGCAGCTCTTAAGTGGCATTAAGAATTGTAAACAGAAAACACTAAGGCTGAAAAACACAGCTACATTTCTTGTGAAAAATAATGTTTGTTTGCCTTTAATACTCCAAACCCACAGAAGGACATCTGCTGAAGTGATGGCAGTTTCTTTGGCCTTGCGTATTAACCCTCTACACCCTGCTAATGCCTACCAAACATATGTAACCTGTCGCTAAGATAGATTCCCTCCATGATTAATCTGCACCCCTTGTCTTCTGGATTAGGAATCCAAAGGCCGTAGCGCTAACCATTATCCCCGGGCCATGTTCTAATATTGGACACTGAAAAATAGTTTCACTCAAATATATTGCCTTTCTCTCTATTTCCCTTTATCTCTTGTACATAGACATATGCATACATCTACTGCATCTCTGTAAGGATATTGAGACCTAATCATAACTGCAAACTAACTCAGAAAATCTTATAGCAGTATTCTGGAAATCTAGTTATAATACTATACTGTACTGCTAGCAAATCTACTATAAAAATAAGTTTAAACCCTGATATTATATGATTTTTACACTAACCTGTTAAAGGGACAAGTTGATAGACGATAATGATGGAAAAGAAAAATATGCTCTTTAGTCATGGTGCTCAGTCATCTATTGTAGATATCCTGTATTATCAGAAGGGTCTTCAATAAGATTTAACCACGTTTAGCTCAAAGATGTCTCAGATTAGTCTGACAAATATCAGTTTTGCTTCATAATTGGCATTTATTCATAGATATGTAAAATATGGAGGTTATTGAGAGGAAAATGGAGAATGCTGCCCTAATGCCTAATGCTTTTCTGATGCTTTTCTGTTCCATTGGGGATATTTAGAAAATCTATAAGGTTCAATAATTGTTGTGAGTTTTGCCATTTTTGTGTGAAGAACTGTGAAGAACTGATCATCCACTTCCACCCCAGACACACAGGTCTGCAGTCCAAGCTTCTGACTGTGCATCGGTGTGTCTGGAGTGGGTGAATACCCCTCTCCGTCCTCTTAACGAACGGAATTCTGTACGTGGAAAGACACAATTGCAGGATTTTAAAACCAGCTTAACACGCTGATGTTTATAAGGTATATTGTTTTCTATGTTAACTTGTATTTAGGTTAGCATATTAGCAGGCTAGACTTATTAAATAGGGGTATGCACAAGATCACTGAGGTGAAAGGGAATGTCATTATATTTTGGTTTTTGTCATAAACCAAAGCAATGGAGAATTTTTACCAAGGGCATTAGCAGTCATTAGAAATTACCTTCTAAAATATGTATGTTTGCACCATATTTAATCACCTTCCATTACATCTCGACATTTTATTCTGAACCAATCAGTCAACCAGCTCGCGCTTGTGCAGGTTTAGTTGGGGCATCTACTCAGTTATAAAAATTTGTCATCTGGGAACCACAAATGTCTTTGTGTTAATATACCTCAAGATAAACATTCCATATGGTCAGTATTATTTTGAAAACAGGAAAGTCATTAGGGTTTATTTATTCATAGGATCATAAATGTTACACACATACAATTGTAAATATTAAAACTGCTGAGCTCTGCAAGTGCTAGAGCCACCGACCAATTCCATTATATTGTTGCAAAAGATGTGACAGTGAGTACAATGTTTTTGTTATACATCAATTTAGCATTCTAATCACTGTGGATATGACTTTACTGAAGTTGCAAAATACATTTTTATACATTTGTTATTTTTTAGTTTCTTCTATTACTCAAGTGGCACACTGTAACTTTTGTAATCCTCTATGTTGTCTGCAAAAATTACTAGTTGTGGTTATTTGTTCGGCCTCTTGTCTTGCCTGAAAATGGAGACCCAGAAATGGAGAGAAAGTCAGAAGAGACTTCTGTCATTCTATCCGCTGGGTCCACCACCCTTCATCGACATTATATTGAAATATCAAAGGTGAGGCAGATCTGCACCGACATATTGTAAAGAGCACTGAAGTGAGTGGAGGAACGAGGGGAAGAGCAAGAGGAAGCAGAAAACTGTGGGGTATAGACAGACAAAGCAAAGGAGGCAAGGGACCTGATGCTAAAATAGAAGTGTGTGTAGGTGACTGAAAGGCAGTGGCTGGCAAAGTCATAGTACAACAGGCAATCATAATTTCTAAGCCACTAGTGAGAGAAGCTGGAGAGCAGGACAAGTGGAAGGAAATCTTATTGACACAGGGCTGAGGCAAAGGATGTTGGGAATATATGTGCTGAGAGAGGCTGCGAACTCAAGAAAGGATGTTAAAAACACCAGCAAACTATAAAGGCCCCAAACATGGTCAATAGTTACTTTGGGACTAGATACACCATTGACCACCACTGTCTTGATTCATGCTCAATCATCCACCTCAGGAAATCCAAAAAAGTTGATTCTGTTCATCTGGATGTAGTGTTTTCAGTGGGCGCCGACTCCTTGCAACTTCAAAAGATTTCCAATTTGGGGACTAATTGCAAGTGGTTGCAATAACTTGTTTTGATGGCAAGGTCACCTGGTGGGAGGCAACACATCCAAAGGGTCATGTGCTGACTGACTGCAAATACTCTCAGACACATTGGCGAAGATGTACCATCTAATTTATAAAACAAGACAGATTATTAGAACTTTGCGATGATTAGTGCAACTCATCTGTGATGCATCACTTTCGGAGACTTAACTCAGCTATATTCCTATATAAACCCAAGGCTGGTTAATGCCTTTAATTTGCAGTTAAATGGCCGTCGTGTGGTATCTTCAAATCTATAATTTCAAATCTGTGATGTCCTGGCTGAATGTAACCCAGAATTAATAAATTGGTATATTTAGTATGCAAACAGAAGTATAGATTATTTGTAATTGAGTTTCATAATATATGTTACAGTCATTTAGTTTAACCGTGATACCTCCAAAATATAAACGTGATGTTTCCTGTCATCATAAGAATCCTTGTGATGAAGCATCCAAACTGAGTATGACTGAGGTTGTTTGAACCAAGGTTTAACCTCTTTACAGTTGTATTCAAAATCACCCCCAAAGCCAATTTTTTTGCAAATAACCTATAAACTCTTCATAGCCATGTATATCCAAAGAAGACAAATGACAACGACACCTCCCTTGAATGATAAACACATTCATGATTAGGCAGATACATCTCTAATTTTGTCTCAATATAGTCACATAAAAAAACAACTTTGAGTTCCTTTATGTAACAACAGCTATTTCTACAGTTATTTATGGAAACTACAGTTTGCTTTAATTCAAATTATTTTAAGACTTCAGTTTTTTAATATAAATTAAATAACTTTAAATAGCTTTGAGTGACCTGTGTGTGGTTCTTTTGTCTTGTTAAAAGTGTTTGTCCAGAATAACACCCTAAGGAGTCAGCTCTTCAGTCTTACAGGTGTGTGTGTGTGTTATATTTTAAGCTTCTTTAAGTTAGCTAAATTTGTCATCCTATTTAACCTCCTAAGACCCAAACTCTTCCACGGCATGCATTTTTAATTTCTCTTCGATATTTGGGCTGATTGGGGCCCGATGAATGTAAAAACAAAGAATTACCAGATGTTTTTTTTTTACCTTATTTTTGTTTGTAAGACAAATAAGAGCCACATATGAGGATATTCGTTTAAAATTTTGATAGAACAGTAGCAGTATAATGTCCTCGTAAGTGGATATCAGGCCCATTGTAGAGCAAAATTGAGTATTTTGGGCTAAATAACCCAAAACGTGATGTCCACATATGTGGACGCCAGGTCCTAGGAGGTTAATGACCTTTGCTAATCACACTAATCAGTCATTGTTGGGCTCAAGACAATCCAAATATAATGCTTTTTAAAAATACTTAAAATACTTTCTAAATGTGCCATAAACATATCTGGAGAAGCACACACTATCACATCTCAGCTGTTATGAAGGCATGAGGTCTCCTCTGCTACTATATTGCCCTTTAGAACTGTAACATTATTGCTTCTAATTGTGCTAACACCGCAGTGTTCTGACATTCAAGAGCAACATTATTACCCCATCGTCAGAATCTAGCTGCATCATGTTACATAAAAAAATGAGGGTTTACAGATAAGTCAGCTTTAAATTTCCTGAGAACACAGTTTAGAGTATACAGAGCTGATGATACATTTATGAAGCAGCTTTCAACAGATTCCAGTATTCTTTAAGACTGCTGTTGTACAAGAGGTTCATTTTGTCAGACTTCACATTCACCATAGCAGCTTTCCTCATATTACCAAGATTTGTGGTGTCGGATGTTTTGTAGTTTATTTTAAAAACTGCATCTGGTCATTACTATTAAAAGTAACTTAGTAAATATTTAATGATTTTCTAGTGCTATTGGCATAGTATATATAATATGGTTAAAGGTAGGGCAATGCCAGTCAGTTAGTTACACCATCAAACTGAAGTATTTCAACATTTGTTGGATAGATTATAACAAAAAGTAATCTCAGTATTCCAATCTATAATTACTGTGTACTTTTTATTAAGTGCTAAAAAGAAATTATTAGGGTTGTGGTAAATATTTTGTCAGTGCTGGCTTTTATTTCGAATGATCATTGTAAAATGCTATCTTATATACTGTAGGCATTAAACAGAGGAAGAAATATGCCAGAGCATAGCAGCTATTAATGCTGTCATTTATTAGAAAAATTTAGAAACTTTGCAGAACTACATTTCTTCTATAATATGCTTAATAAAGTAGAAAAAAATGGAAGACAATCTTAAAAATCTTAGGCCAATAAATCCTAAATAGGTTCAATAGAGTTTGTGACTATGTCACATTTAGACAGTGAGCTCATGATAAATGTAAAGCAGAGCTGGTCAAACGGCTATTTGAGCACCTGAAGTTGGTCTTGATCTGTCCAGCAGCTTGGCTCATACAGTAGCATGCAAACTGTGGCCGCTCAGCATAATAAGCACAGTTAACAATGAATCTACAGAGTAGCTGAGGTGAATAATTGGAATGGAGGCTTTTTGTGTGTATATGTAGAACTGTATATATATCTGAAAGATGGTCCTTTTGAAATGTTCTTTTATTAGTAGCATGCAAAACTAATTTCAAGTATTCATATCTTAGTGCTTTAAGTTTCTTTTTTCTACAAATTTTTATAAACAAATAGAGCTAAAATGAAGCCGACTGAGCAGTTCAGAATGTAAGATGTGTGGTGTAACTCAAGCTTATGAGGTGTATTTAATTATACAAAAATATTACTGGATAATTATTGAGGCGGGCACAGATCATTCATAATTTAGAGAGTGCAAATGAACTTTTATTGATTATGGCTGTAT